>NW_024096552.1:9177500-9777500 GCF_016545835.1 Crotalus tigris | reverse complement strand
AGGTTCTCAAGGGATAAAAAAAATGCTTATTTGCACATGTGCTAAAATAACCTTGGGAAACAACCCCACACAGCACAATGTCAAGTTCAGTTATGAGATTTTGATTTAGACTGTCAAGTAAGTTCATTCCAGCTGGAAGGAAACAGACCATGTATCAAATGTAAAGGCTATATATAAAGCTATGCTCAAACTATAAATCCCATCAAGGGCCTATTCCCATAATCACAGCAGTGCGTGCCTGTAAACGTTCAATTTTAGATGTTTTTGTCCAGCTGCATTTACCTATATTGAATTCAGCCTGTTTGCAATGTTCATATTTACTAGATCCTATAAATTACATCTGTATGCCTTGTATTCCGTAAGCCAGCTCAGTGAATTAACAATGCAGCTTAATCAAAGTTCCAGTAAACTTATATTTCCTGACTTTCTAGTGAGAGTGATAAACTTGTATTCTGAAGCACAGAAGCTAAAAGCTTAAATTCAAAGAATAACATCTGTACTTGACATGATGCTTTTGCTGTGAGGGAAGCAAGCAACCTGTGATCCTAAATGTTAAATGTAGCTAAATTCAGTTTTCCAACTTTACTTTCAAAGTCTGGCTACTGCTCATGTTGAGAGGAAAGCTTGTGGAAATCTAAAATTGGCTTAACACAATTTTCAAATGAAAACTGCCAGCAACAGCCATCTTTACTTTTAGGACCTCCTCCACATCGATACCTCTCCTATTCAAAGGATTTTTTTTCACATATATAGATTAGTGCTGAGCTCTGCAGAATCCCCCATTCAGTTTTAATTACACATAAAAATCAAACTAAATTACCTAGACATTAAAAAAGTAGAATGGGGAAGGTGCTTGTTAAGGTATCAAGAAAAGTTTCTGGAGGCATGTAAGTGCCTCTGAGTACCATTTAAGGATGCTGGCTGTAAAAGGTCAATTGCCTTAGTAAACTTTGCTAGTGTCTCTTTTATTTTTAATTTGTCAAAATGTTTATAATTCATCCTCTGTCTGTGGATTTTGAAAGGTATGAACAGTATCAGTGAAAAAGTTCAACACAATCCCAATAAACCAGCAAATCTATGGCAAGATCCCAAATTTCTGATAATCCATTATCAAGAGCCAGTAAAGTAAAAATAAATTAAGGTCAGTAAGACCCCCAAAGAGGATGAAGAACCATATCTTCAAGTTTCATCTGAAATGAAACTGATATTAGAGGAGATCTGGCTTCACTTAAGTCACAGATAGTTCACTGTTATTGTCACATATTGCCAATAACAGGGGAAGAGAACAGTTGCTTGCCAAAAGTTATCTCCAAATTTTAATTCCCTAAACCAAAATCTCATTCATCTATTTACATTCTTCTCATAATGGCTAAGTGCCAAAACACTACATTTGCCACATTCTAACATTAAAATACACTGAAGTGGCTAAGGTAGTAGTTATAGGTTGAGACACAATTTCATTTATTTATTAAATTAAAATTATACACTTCCCATATTACTGCATTGAAGTGTTTCTGAATAGTTTTCAAATAAAAATTACAAAATCTATAAAAAAAGGACAAGTTAAAAAACAAATTAAAATTAGAAAGTATTAAAAATGAATGGAGCACCCTCAAGCCACCAACAATTACAAGTATAAATTAGAAACCAACCATAAATTGCCAGCAGTGTAGAAACAATGATAAGATGGCCATCTTATTAATATTATGATTCATCACACAGCTGGGCAGATGTTTAGACTGATTTTGGCATTTTTATCTACCTATCGAGTCCTTCTCCGGGACCTGGTATAGACAAATGTTGTTGCTTGATGGTATTAAAAATATCATCACAAGTTATAAGTTGTTCCAAGTAAAGCTGTCTTTTGCAATTAGTAGTTATTTTTGTCAATGTCAAATTATTATTATATATATATTGTACACAAAAATGTGAAATCTTAGCTGCCAGTTCTTTAATTGGTGTTGTCTTTCTGTAATTTCACGTTTGTATATATACTATTAATAATAATCTCTTGCTACAAAGATGAACATCTTTCATTGTTTTGACACCATTGGCAACAGATTCCAATTTGTAATTGTAATTATTAGTGGCTTCGGGGTGCTTCATCCATCTTTTTAACTCCATTTTTTAAAATGTATTATCTGTTTACTTACAACAATGTAAAGTAACAACTGCCAGCTTAGCTGGTGTTGGCCTTCATACACATCAAGTTCTTCCCAAGAATCTAGGATGTCATAATGAATTGGCATATTATATATTCAAATCAAAGCAGTGTGGCCTTTTGCAATTGATAGAGGGAAATTTTGTCAATGTGCAGAATTTCAAAATGCTGTCGAAAACTTTTTGGTGTAGTATGGCCAATAATCACTGGGACCACCTTGGCTGATTTATGCTACAATCTTTTAATTTCAGTGTTTTAATCTTGGTACTTTGTGATCCTCTTGAATTTCCTATCCTCTAGTATTGCCTCAGCAATTATCCACACATGTTTATTATTATTATTCAGATATTTTACTAGTTAAGTTTAGTAATTCAATGAATGTGAAAGATTGTCATATGTTTCAAACAAAGTTTAGCATATTTCTTCAATTCTCATAACAGAAATAGTCTATATGCATACTTAATTATTCTTCTGAAGTCAGTAAGACTAGACCAGAGAATATTGTTCTCTAATGGGACTCCTGTGTAACTATATCAGCCCACAGAAACTTGGTTCTAACTTTTCCAGTTTTGGAGACTGTAACCCAAAATGGCAGAGAGAAAAATAAATCCCAGTTCACCTAATGAAACCCAGCAGATGTTATCTGGCTTGGCCACACCGCTCCCTTCTTTTTAGACGTTGCTGGATGGAATGTTCAGAATTCATGCACCGGGTGTGGTAACCCAGAAACTGACAAGTAAGATAAGGTGACAAAGCATTTTCTTAATCCTTCTAATAATCAACAATATAGAATCAATATTCACAAACAAGAAATGTACCAAATAAAACCTCAGATTGGTGAGTCACAGAATCATAGATTAGGAAGAAGAAGCAACTGGCGATCGGTGTTACAGGAGTCAGGGGCAATTCATCTGTCCCAGGGTCAAGGAAGTCCTTAGAAAATGTCATTTCTTTAAAAAGTTACAGGATGCTAAGTATTTTTTCCTTCATTCAAACTCTACCTTTGCTGCAATGCCTTTCCTTAAACTGCTCCCTTGCCTCCGTGATTCATAGCCATAACAATTTATTTTACAGAACTTCCCTTAGGCTGTTTTTGTTCATGTTCAGCCATTACCTTTTGTCCTCTCAACTCTCCTCATCCTTTGTTTTGTCCTTGCAGTCAAATTATAGACAGTAAGAGAATTTTTACTTTGAGGAAGTAAAGGAGCTATGCCAGTGGTGGCGAACCTATGGCACAGGTGCCAGAGGTGGCACGCAGAGCCCTCTCCGTGGACATGCATGCCGTCGCCCCACTGCTAGGCCTTCAGCTGGGTTTTATAAAACCTTTTCACTGTAGGCCTCTGCCGCCATGTGCAAAAAAAAAAAGATTCAATCAATCAGTCAATTTCAACTTCTCAGGGAAAAAAAAGATCTTGCAAAGTTGGAATTGATTAATTGAACTTTTTAGTCCCATCCAGTCTGCCGTTACCACCGCAGCCACACCTACTCAATTGGCCACACCTACCCAATTGGCCCACACCCATCCAATGGTCCACAGCCACCTGGCACCTGACGATGCATAAGTGGGTTTTGGGTTGCAGTTTGGGCACTCAGTCTCTAAAAGGTTCGCCATCACTGAGCTATGCTAAAGAGAAACATATGCAAAGAAAAATCCAGTTCGCAAGAAGACTTGCTTCTTGGCTTTTCAAATTCTGAAATGTCAGATTTCCATGCAAAGGGCCTTTTCTCATTTGTACCTAACCATGGCAAACATGCTCTAGCAACAACTTTTTTCTCCTGAGTCCCTTTGACATTGTCTTCATCTTGTTCAAGCACAAGAGGGAGGCAGACTTTCGACATTAGGGTCTCCTGCTTGAGCATGGGGTTGGATTAGAAGATCCCCAAGTTCCCTTCCAATTCTGTTATTCTGTTCTGCTTTTTTACATCCTTGTCCATATCTTAAATGAGTAGGGTCGAATGTCAGCTGCAAATTATGAAGAATCTGTTAATCATCACCATTTTAATCGAGGTAATGTAATGAGACTATTGGTGGAAGGCATCACAGGAGTGCAATCTTAGGCTGAATGGGGCATACCTCCTTCCCTCCAGTGCCCTGTTAACTTTGTCTGTTATTTGTCTTAAGAGATGGACACCACATTTCCTCTAGATGTGCACAAGAAGAGTAGAACTCAATTTATTTTAAGCACAGGGTTTCCCTTTGCATTCCTTTCCCCAAATCCTTCCCTTCCCCAACACATACCTATCCATATTGGCACAAAGTGATATACAGTTGTGTCATTCCTCATCCTTCCTGGAAGGGAGGAAGTAATCGGTGCATAGTAAATAGAACCTATGGACTATCCAAATTATGCAACAGTACCAGATTAATCAGCATTTCTCACCTAAGTAAGGGAAGGAAGGGGAGAGAAGTTCCAAATAAAAATACTGCTTGTAACTCGGCTCTCTGTACAATTCTGTTCTGTTTCTGTTTTTCAGTTTTGCCTTATTCTGTTTGGGTTATGACAAAATGGGGTATAGCAAGGAGACTATACAAAGGAATATAGAGATGACAGGCAGAGCCCTGAAGCTAAATCCTCCCCATTCTTGCTTTAGCACATGTTTTACCACTGGTTGGTGATGTGCAGAAGAACAACAGCTAAATCACAGGAAGCATCTATCAGTTTGCTCATTATCTGTTTCATATATAAAATCAGGGCAGTGCCGTTCAGCAGTGAGTCAGACCAGATGCCACAAGAGGTAAGATAAAGTTCAGCAGCAGCAATTTTCATGCCAGAATAGTATTCTGCTGATTCAGTGATGGGTGTGTGTCAGTGGGGAAAGCCCCCCAGATTGTTCCAAAAGGATTAGAATAAGATTAATCCCAATATTATGAATGTAAAGCAATTGGGAGTTCTGGATATAAACACACATGGATTGTGACTCATTTTCCACCAGTGCTAGGCTACAAATCTCTTTCTCAAAGGTTTTGTTCCTTTGCAAATGAGGTCTCTGTTTTTTGTTTGTTTATTTATTGCTTGTGTTATTCTGAAAGTTCTTTAGGATTTCTTTCCTATTTTTCTTGGTGGTGTTTCCAAGATTTTATTTTACTGATGGAAACGGAAAAAAGGTGATATTGCTGTCCTTTTTTGTTACACATTTGTCTATCCCTCTGAAACATCTCTGATTGCCCAAACTTCCAGGCTGGGGTGTAAAAACACATGGGCATTAGTTCATTTCAAATGTTTTCCTTGGGACTGAATGGAAGTCTGGAAGATGGTGAAACTCTGGATGAAAGATTATACAGTGCTGGTGGGATATTTACACAACCCTCTTCATCATTCAAAATGAAAAACCAACTAAATAAAAGCAAGAATGCCACCTCCCAGAAAAATTCTCTTTTCCTGAGATACATTTTAAAAGCATATTCTGTTTTATCATATCTGAATGGGCACTGGAGGAAACAAATGCAGATTATTTTGTTTTGCACAAAATATCAATATTTTTGCAACTTTCTCCTCAGTGAGCTAGAAATAAGTGGATCCCCTACAAAAGAGAGAAAAAGAGAGAAAAGCAAAATTGAATTAAGAAAACATTCACCTATTTGAAATATCATTTTAATTGCCTGGAACACTTGCAAATCTGTGCATAGACTGCTTCCTACAATCTGGATATGTTGACCATCCTGACTGAGGAAGAGAGTTGAAGACTAGACACTTGGAGACTGTCAGAATGAGAAATTTGCTGTAAGGAAATCATGATTTACCACTGAGTTTTCCAGTTCAGTCATCTGAATAAAATCAAAGTTGATTCTGTAGTAATTTCTCTACACTTCAACCAGTCTGTATTTTATTTTGGTAGCAAATTAGCAATATCTCTAATGTGTTTTATGACTGCATATTTGAAAGCAAGGGTTGGCTTAGGATATCCTTCTTTTCAGTTTATTTCCTATCAACAATGAAGGTATCCAGCATCAGAACATCTCTTACAAAACTGTAGTACCATATCCTAATGAATGAATTCCAAATACGTTCTTTCCCTTTCTTTACTATACAGAAATAATGAAATCCACAGTAGCCAGCTACATTTTAGAGGTTGCAGTCAGGTATTTTTGTAATCCAGTCTATATTTCAAACTGCCTTTTTCCAAACATATTAATGTTCCTGACATAACCTCTTGCTCCAGATTGTAAAGTTAGGGCAGTTCAAAACATGTTCAAGAATGTAAAATTTAAGACTCAGCAGTCACCATCTCTAGCTAATTGTCTATATCAGCTAACCTTTACCTTTGATCAGCTAAAAAACTTAATAAAGCAGTGCACAGTTCCCCTTTAGCATAGGGCATTCATGTACACCAACAACAGTCAGAAGACACAATGAAAACTTCTTAATCTCACTATACATGGGCAGACTCAGTTGCAATCTCAGCTGGGAAAGTAAGCATCCTAGACCAAGCTAAACCTATAAATGTTAGAGAATTCTTGGAAGCTTGGCAAATCAGCCATCAGTGGATGCATAGAAAGAAACCATATTTACACACCATTCAAAAGAGATAATAAAAAAGCTAAGAAGGAAACAAAAAACCCAGAACAGATTCCCTCCAGCAATCAACAGTCAGATAAACAGGGATTAACAACAGGCAATCAACAGGCAAAACCCTAATCAAGGAACTACCAAGGTGAAAAACCACAGCCCCATCAAAATTGGCAGGGCATTCTGCTGTATATACCATAAATAGGGAGCGCAAACTCCCTCACACTCACTTGCATTGATGATGTACTTACCGGTAGTTGGATAATGAAATGTCTTCAAGAAAACAACCAAGCTCAGAGAACACTAAGGACTCCACAGTTCAACACTGAACTACATAGATTCTGTTCTGCTGAAATTAAAATATTGACTAATTAAAGATTTTCAATCAATTATAAGAATTGCATTTCATGAATTAATTGATTAAGTAATGGTCATAATAAAAACAATATGTCCAATTATAGTTTAGAACCAATATATCCCAATGTTGTCAATGTCCCTTTTGGATCAGCTGCACAGAATGAGTTCCCATATCTTATTTTATTTATTGATGTCAGAGACAAAAAGAAAAAAAAACACTGCACTGTAGGGTATAAAACAAGACAAACTGATGACAGAATCCCAAAGCCACTGTAGGTAACCCCTCTGTTTAATGATGATCACAGCATCTTCTGATGGTAATCATAAACCAAGCAAACTTCACTACATCCCTAAGAACTCTAGGGACAAGCCTTCAAAGAAGCATATAATTTTTGTATCTGAGAACCCATACAGTACAAGGAGGAGTATGCATACAGTGCCTCTGGCACAGTAGTGAGGATAATGCAGTAAGACAGAGGTCCCCACCTGTGGACTGGCACCAGTTTGCAGCATGCCAGAAACCAGGCCATGCAAACAAGCGAAGCCCCATCTGCAGGAAGCAGGCAGCACATGAAACCACGCCCCCACCCTTCTGCGGAAAAACCTCTCTCTGTGGAACTGGTCCCTGATGCCCAAAAGGCTGGGGGCCAGTGAAGTAAGATGTATCTTCCTTCCTCCTAGTGTTGATGGAGAATTCAAACATCGGTGTCTTGAGTCAGCAAAATTGTAGTGTCCGTTGCGTAGGAGATATGAGCTGATCTACATGTGACAGTTAATGACTCCTATGGTCTCAAATCAAGAAAGACACAATATCACTATTCTTGATCAAGTCCATGAAACTTTCTGTTAAACAATATTTTAGCTTATTGACAATTTCCAGAACATAAAGTAAGACTACCATATCTGGTGTGCAATACTACTGTGTTTCCCTGAAATTAAAACCCGGTCTCTTTTTTTTTTTTTTTTTGCCTCCAAAAGAGGCACCAGGTCTTATTTTTGGGGGACATGTCTTTCCATAGTCTCACCTTGTGGTGGCGGCACCAACAGCCCAACCCAGCGGCCCACTTCTTCTGCAGCCGAAGGAAATACCTCTACAGATGAGAATGGAGATCCGGATTGATGCATGCGGCATCCCCCAATCTGCATTTCTCCGTCAGAGGCATTTCCTGAAAGTCTCTGATGGCAAAATGCAGGCCAGGGGGTGCCGCAGAAGAAGTGGGCCAGCAAGGCAAGGCAGGTGTCGATTCATGGGAGGCCTGGATGCAATGGTAAGCGGATGCAGGGTGTATGGGGCAGCTCTATCCCCTCCACCCTCACCCTAGCTTGATTTTTAGGCGTGCACCTTGCCCCCAAATTAGGGCTCATTTTTGGGGATAGGCCTTATATTAGGCCCAACCCCAAAAATCAAGCTAGGGCTTCTTTTCAGGGTAGGTCGTACTTTCAGGGAAACACGGTATAGACATCAACTAAATAGCAGCAAAAAAAAAAAAATACCATTTTCTATAGTCCTGTACTTCAATGTTGTGATTGTGCTTGTGGTCGTCAGCCTACTTTTCTTAGCAGAAATCTCCCTTCTCAGTTAATTCCTACTTCTGTTCTTTCTGAGATCTTTCTTAGCTTTTGAAGCAGTGGCTTCTTCTTACCTTCTTAAATGATTAGGAAAACATTTCATTTGCTAAAGTATAAGTAGCAGGCACTGAACTAATCAGACGTATTCCTTTGTCAGTGAGCAGTCAATAGGGTGCTCCAACGGAAATAAGCTTGGTCCTTTTGTTAAGCTCATTGGCCAATCCTGTCCAAACATAGCAGCATATTGATTAAGGTTTCTAGTACTCATGTTCTGGAAATCCTGCAATATTTCCATCTTAGCTTTCTGGCTGACCTACTTACTTAACTATTTATTACTATTTGCAACATGCTTTGAACTATATAGAACTTAGAAGGAAGCAGCCAGTATCTGTACAAGATGCTTATAGATCATATACTGTTGCTACTTTTAAATGGCATCCTCTATTGGCTGTAAATAAATAGCCTCCTTCCAAAATATGCTGAACTCCTGGTAACTAAATAGACAGGTCCATGTAGTCTTCTCAACAGTGATATGGAAGTGGTTTGTCATTGCCTTCTTCTGCAGCTATTGAGTGGTTTGGGGGGGGGGTTGGTTTTTGTTTTGTTTTGTTTTGTTTTTGCTACCCAGTCTCATCTACAGTCCTGGAATTTCTGGAGGTCCTCCATCCAAGTCCAACTCTGTTTAGTTTCCAAACTCAGCCTGGCTCTCTGGGCAAACCTGGTCAAATGAAAAGAAGTGAAAACCTCCAACTATTATTCCCATGTGTCGTCTTGGATGTAGTTGATGCAGTCCTCTGAAAGTTGCCTCCCAATTGTAATATTTAATGTAACCAAAAAGGAATTATTTTGGAAGTATTTAGATGCTAATTTCTAGCTGCATTATTATGTTATATTATTGTTGTTATATTGAGCAACAAAATGCTTGAAAAGGTGGTATGTTTCTGTTATAGTACTATCAAATGATGCATTTTCCATAGCTTAGTTTTAAAATAGAGCTGGGGGTTAATCTTTCTTTCTTTCTTCTTTTTCTTTTCTTCTTTTCTCTTAATTGTAGAGTCAATGGATTACTTAGTTAAAAAGAGATTAAGTGTTTAAATTCTTCAATTGCTTGACAGGCAAAACAACAACAACAGCAGTAAGCCCTAACAGATAATCCACCATTTCCACCTGTCAGTCTTCTCTAATGCAGCCTTGCCTCCGGGGTGCAGATGTCATGGCATCTGGAGACAGACTTTCACAAAGCTAGGGAAGAAGGAAGTTTCTGAGAAGTCCATTGAACCTGAAAGGACTGAATGTGTCCCAGTTGTGGAAGCGTTCAGTGAACTAATTTCTAAAATCTGCATTAGGACTACAATATCCCTCTTGACTCTAAGGGTAGCTGAATAAAAAACAAGTAACCTCCTCAGGTGCTAAGCAATGCAAAGAAACTGTTTCTATGTAATATATATGTGTTTTCTGTATAACAACATAGAACTTTCCCAAATGCATAATTGGCAACAATGGTTCAAGCCATTGGGGACATTCTGTGGACATTCTCTGTGGACTGTGGATATTCTCTCATGATGCCAAGAGGCTGTGGTAGCTGATGGGATACAACAACAGTCTTCAGCTGAATCCTGGTAAGTCAGAGTGACTGTGGATGGGAGGCCCATCTGCATTTGGCAGTTTATCATCATTGGCCCTGGATAGGGTTGCATTATCCCAGACAGATTCAATGAGTAATCTAGGGATCCTCCTGGACTCATAGTTCCTGCTCAAAGAGAGCCTTCCCTGCTGTGCCCCCCCCCCTTTGGAATATTCTCCTCTGAAAGATGATGTGCCCACCCTCTCCTGGTTCTGCTGTCTCACTTGCAACTCTCAGAGGAGCGCACAACCACAGGAGTTGGTTCATTCCTTGAAGGCCCTCCCCTGCCTTTTTAACTTTAATAATTTTGTTACTGTTTTTTCTGCCTCCAGCTGGAGTACAATATTTATGTGGTTTTTACATTTTAATTGTACACATCCAGAGCCTCTCTTTGAGTGAGATGGAATGCCTCCAAATCTGACATATAAATAAAGAAGGGGATGTGTCTTGACTTCATGTCTGAGCATTATTATCCTTCCCTGCCCATTTCTATTGTTTTATTATTATTATTATTATCCAATGTGTGGTTGTGTCATGTATTTTCTTCATTCTCTGGTGAAGGTTCCACAATCTCAGTTTTCACTCTCACAATTATGTTTTGTAAGATGGAAGCCAAAAATAACTATTAATAAATGTTGTAAATGCAAAAGGAAGAAAGAGAAAAAATAAAACTAATCATTAAACCATTCTTTCTTCCCTTTCGTCCCAAGTTTTCATACATTATGTGAAAGATCAGAAGACAAACAAGGACCGCATTATGGAGATGGATAACCTTACTTTTACCTCTAGTTTACTTCCTACTTCACTTCACTTTAATTTGCCCTACTTTTCTGGCCTTAAGGTGGCTAATGCAGAGAGGTGTTTTCAGTGCTTTTTTTCTAAAAAAAAAAAAAAAAAAGGTGCTGGAACTCACACATGTCAAACAACCCGCCTTGCCTACCCTACAAAGTTCTATCCAAAAAAGGTGCTGGTCGTTCTGGGCGTTCTATGAGAAAAAAAGCCCTGGGTGTTTTGCTTAGAGTCAATTAAGCTCACTCAACTGGGCATAATTTATCTCGTAGAACTGTTGTGATTAATAAAATGGCATCTGCATTTGAAAGAGAGAGGAATATTTTGATTCTTTGTGAGGAATGTTGTCTGGCAGGTTATCAATGCAATACATACATGCAACACACACACACACACACACACACACACACACACACTTTTCAGTCTTAGTTTCTATATTGGAAAACTGTGGCTAAAATCCTAGGCAACTTTGTTAAAACACATCCCATGAAAATATGAAATAGATTCTTTTTTTTTTTTTTTTATTGAAATTTTTCAAAAGTTTTACAAATAAGAATCCACCCCCCCTCCCCAACCACCCCACCCCCCCCCCGACTTCCCAGAACTGAATATAGGATTATTTAACAAATATTTTAAAAATAACATTTGCAATTTATAAAATAATTAATAATAATAATAAAAATCACAGTAATAATATATATAATAATAATATACATAACATAAACTTTAAAATGAATAATATATACTAAAAAAGAAAAAAAAGAAATAAGAAAAGAAGAGAGAGAGAGAAAGAAGAAAGAAGAAAGTAGACGAAGAATAAAGCATATATATATAAAAAAAAAAAAATATATATGAATAATAATACGTAAAAAATGTATATATATAAAAAAGAAAAAGAAGAAAGAAAGAAAGAAAAAACAATCATTACAAATTATAAAAAGGCTAAATAATATTTTTCCATATCCAAATTATGTTGTATAAAATTTATCCATTTTTCCCATACCGCAAAAAATTTTTCTTGAGATTGCTCCTTTAAGAAAGCCGAAATCTTTGCCATTTCTGCCAAATACGAAACTTTATGAAACCATTCTTGTAAAGTAGGCAAAGATTCCTTCTTCCAATATTGTCCTATTAACAACCTAGCGGCTGTAATCAAATTAACATCAATATAACCTCCTTAGCATCACAGTCAATAACAATACCTAGTAAAAATAATTGCGGAGTAAATTTTACCCTCCTTTTAAAAATTCTTTGAATATTCCACCATATCTTAATCCAAAAAGCTTTTATATGCTTACACGTCCACCAAATATGGTAATAGGTAGCATCCAAATATCCACATCTCCAGCATTTCGGCTGTAGATTAGGGTACATAATGGACATTTTCTTTGGGTCAAGGTGCCATCTATAAAACATCTTATAAAAATTCTCTCTTAAATTTTGCGCTTGTGTGAATTTAACATTTCTTATCCAAATAAGTTCCCAAGTATCCATTGAAATCGTTTCACCAATATTCTGTGCCCATTTAATCATACAATCTTTAACTAGTTCAGGTTCTGAATCTAATTCCACTAAAACCCCATAAACTCTCTTAATATGGGTTGGCCTTTGATCTCTTACTTGTTTTAAAAAAATTTCATCTTCTCTAAGCCAGCCCGTTTTACAATCCATCTTCCATCTATCCACTATTTGTCTATATTGGAACCATGAATAAGTTAAATTTTCATGTGTTAATTCTTCCAAAGATTTTAACTGCCAGTCTTGGCCATCCCATCTTAGTAACTGTACGTAAGAGACCTTGTCCATATTTACCCCTTTCCTTATACCTTCTATGGCATGCCGAGGTATAGCCCATAATGGTATTTTGAAGTCACTTTTATAATACTTTCTCCACACTCTTAGCAAAGAGTTTCTTATAATATGAGACTTAAAAACCCAATCCACTTTTTTATTAAATATTAAGTAGGCATGCCATCCAAAAAGTAGGTCCCAGCCTTCCAAATGAAGTATTTCTGTATTTGTTAAATTCACCCAGTCGCTAATCAATGTCAATACTACAGCATCATAATACAATTTCATATTTGGTACCTTGAGTCCACCTCTCTCACGAAAATCTTGCATTATTTTAAGTTTCACCCTTGGTTTTTTCCCTGCCCAAACAAATTTATTAATACCTTTTTGCCATTCATCTAAATTACGTTCGTTCTTTAAGATAGGTAACATTTGAAACAAAAAAATAAACTTTGGCAGGACATTCATTTTAATAACTGCAATTCTGCCCATAAGGGATAACTGTAAATTATTCCAGTTTTTTAAATCCTTCTGTACCTCCATCCACAGCTTTTCATAATTATTTTTATACAATTTTACATTAGAAGCAGATAATGTAACCCCCAAATATTTTACCTTATCAACAATTTCAAAGTCTGTTAAGTTAACTAAAGCCTGTTTATCACCATTAGTCATATTTTTAGCTAATATTTTGGTCTTATTATTATTAATTTTAAAGCCAGAAACACGTCCATATTGTTGAATCAATTGTAATAATTTCACCACCGAAGAAACAGGTTGAGACAAAGTAACAACCAAGTCATCTGCAAAGGCTCTTAATTTATATTCTTTTTTATTAATTTCTATTCCTTTTATTTCTTGAGACTCCCGAATTTTAATCAACAAAATTTCCAGTGTTAAAACAAACAATAACGGAGACAACGGGCATCCCTGTCTTGTTCCTTTTTCTATTACAAAAGCCTCTGACAAACCCCCATTTACAATAATTTGAGCAGTCTGTTTTTGATATATATTGGATAATACTTGTAATATATTTTGTCCAAAATTCATCTCCTTAATTAAACACAGCATAAACTGCCAATTCACTTGGTCAAAGGCTTTTTCAGCATCCAAAAATATCAGGCCTGCAGAGACTTGGTTATTCTTTTCTAAATACTCTAATAAATTAATAATTTGTCTAACGTTATTCTTCATATACCTTCCAGTTATAAAACCCGATTGATCCCTATGTATAAACTGCTGCAAGATCCCCATAAGCCTGTTAGCTAAAATTTTTGCAAAAATTTTATAATCCACATTTAAAAGAGATATAGGCCTATAATTTTTAGGCAAAGTAAGATCTTGACTATCTTTTGGAATCAATGATATAAATGCATTACGCCAGGATGGAGGGATCTCTAACCCCTGTAATAAATTATTAAACAGTTCACACAACGGTTGAATCATCTCTTCTACTAAAGCTTTATAATAAATAGATGTCAACCCATCCGTACCCGGCGCTTTGCCCAATTTCAGTTGTTTAATAGCTGTAACAATTTCTTCCTTAGTAATTAAACCGTTAATCTTTTTTTCCTGATCTTCTGTTAATTTAGGAAAGTTAACTTTGCCTAAATAATTATTTATATCTGTAATTTGAATATTAGTACCCTTATATAATTTTTGATAGTATTCTAAAAAAGATTTCTTAATCAATTCTTTCTGATAAACCAATTTACCATTATAATTTATTTTATCTATATTCCTCTGTTTCTGTTTTTTTCTTAACTGATAAGCCAACCATCTCCCTGGTTTATTAGCATTACA
The DNA here is from genome assembly GCF_016545835.1 of Crotalus tigris. Lineage (NCBI taxonomy): Eukaryota > Metazoa > Chordata > Lepidosauria > Squamata > Viperidae > Crotalus > Crotalus tigris. The sequence goes on along the minus strand of NW_024096552.1, from coordinate 9,762,898 downwards.
AAATGTATTTTGTTTCATAAATAGCAAATTAGTTGCAGCTTGATCAGCCATCAGCATGTTAAATTGTGTTTTTAACAATTTTAAAGCTCCTTTAACCTTTTCATCTAAGGGATTTGAAATTAAAAGTTTCTCTTTTAATTTAATCTCCTCTTCCAAGTCTTTCCGTTTCTGAGTCTGTTTCTGTCTATGCAAATTATTCATTTTTATCAAAATACCACGCATAAAAGCTTTACTTGCATCCCAGACCATTGACATTGATGTTCCCTTGTTCATATTTAAAGTAAAATATTCCTTTAAACATTCCTTTAATTTATGAACATTTTTTTCTTGTTTAAATAAATTCTCATTCACCCTCCAGGATCTCCTATCTTCCTTCTCTACAAACAGTTCCATCCAAACTGGACTATGATCGGACAATGTCCTAGGAAAAATTTTTACATTCTTCACCCTGTTGTATAAATCTGTTGTGATCAAAAAGAAATCAATTCTTGAGAAAGATTGGTGTCTATCTGAGAAAAACGTAAAATCCTTTTCTTCTTGATTACGTTCACGCCAATAGTCTCTCAATTCCCAATCTTCTTTCATATCAAAAAAGGCTTTAGGTAATTTAGCCTGTTTAAAAAAGGTAGAAGAGCCTTTTTTGTCCATTTGTATATCTAAGACACCATTCCAGTCTCCCATTAAAATCACAGATCTATAGTCCAACAAAGTTATTTTCTGATGTAGTAACCTATAAAATTGCTCCTGTTGCTGGTTTGGTGCATACAACCCCACAATAAGAATTTTCTTGCCATATAAACCAAGTTCAAGCATAACATATCTTCCGTAAGGATCTGATTCTAACAAGGTAGCAGATAAATTCTGTTTAACATAGATTACCACACCCCCTTTCTTCCCAGGGGCGGGAGATACAAAATGAGATCCCAAGCGAGGATTATTTAAATATTTTTGATCTTTAGCTGTAATATGAGTTTCTTGCAAGCAAATAATATCATTGTTATGTTGTTTCAAATAGTGGTAAATTTTTTTTCTCTTTTGAGGAATGTTTAATCCATTAACATTCCAGGACAGGAGCTTTGCCATCTCCCTTGGCCTTCAGCCTGGAGAAGATCCGCTCAAATTCTGCTGCTGATGAATATGTAGCAGAGCTTTTGGGTCTTGCTCCTCCCACCGGCACTGAAGCAATTTGCTGAGTAGATTCTTCAATTTCTTTTTCTTTTTCTTTTTTCTGTTGTTCTTTTTCTTTACGTTTATGTGCTGCACGGGTCATTCTCTGTTCTTTAACCTCTGGTTGAGACATCCATACCACCTGTCCAGCAGTCATCATCCCTGTACCTTCAGATTTCTGTTCCATCTCTTTGTCACTCAAGACTTTATGCATCATGGGCAAAGGAGAGCCTGCTCCCAGGACCGTTTTATAAAATTCCTTAGCTTTAGCAACTGTATTAAGTCTATAACGTGTCCCCGCATGGCTCAAAACAATGCCCATCGGAATCTCCCATCTAAATGGCATTTGTCTTGCTTTAAGTTCATTTGCTAAAAAAGCAAAATCTTTTCTGCTTCTTAAAATTTTAGGTGGAATTTCCTTTAAAATAATAATATCTTGGGCAGCAATCTGAAATCTTTTATTATAAAAAATTTGTAGAATCTGATTTCGCAGAGACTTCTTAGCAAAATATATCACCACATCTCTAGGCAAATTCCTCTGTTTTGCAATCCAAGAATTAACTCTATAAATTCTTTCCACATCCCCACGTAACTCTTCTTTATCAATATTCAAAATAACAGCCAAGTCATTAATCACCATTTCCATCAAATCTTGAGTTTTATCTTCTTTCAGACCCCTTATTCTCAAAGCATATTCCATCTGTCTATACTGGAACATAAGAATATCATCTTGTGAAGTCTCCACTTTTTTCTCCATATCTTGAAATTTATAATCCAAAAGTTCAACTGTTTCTTCAATTTCCTCTACTCTGGAGTCCAGCTTCACAACCACTGAGGCCATTCCAGATAGAGCTAGAAGTATATCATCCCTCAAAATAGCATTATTCTGTTCTAAAAGCTCCTTCATCTCTTTCTTCATTTCCTCCTTAGTTTCAGATTTATTCTGGTCCAAAAGTTGTTTCATTTCCTCCCTAAACTGTGAGACGGCACTTACCATTATTTCTTTAATGTCTTGTGCTGATGTGCCAGATGGGGGAGGTGAAGGTGGAGTGGATTTAGGTTGCTGCACTGAGGGTATTATTTTAAGTTGTTGTTGCACAGTAGAAGTAGCAGGAGAAGAAGTTACTTTAGAAGCTGCAGTAGCTGGTTGTCGTTTTGAAGCCATTTTAATTTATCTTCCTTTCTTCTTAAAAATACCAATAAAAATAAGTAATCCAAAAAAAAATTAAAAATAAGATAAAATAGAATAAAATAAGATCAATCTAAAAGTCCCCAAGAATAAAAAAGTAAAAAAAGTAAAAAAAAAGCAGTATTAAACAACAATTCAGCCGATCCGTCTTTTAAAGGAAAAAACTTTCAAAACGCCATTTTACTTTCACTCTCACTTTTCCGCCCAAAAAAAAAAGAGAAAGCTCAAAAAAATAAAAAAAAAATCAGCAGATACTAAATAAACTAAATAAACTAAAAAAAATAAAATAAAGCTAAACTATAAATAAAATCCTTTAAACAGTTCTGTCCGGTTTAAGATTACTCACGGTTTCTTTAAGTACGGAGATGGTAGCGGCGTCTCGCTTTGTTTCCGAAGAAACAAAGACAGCTGAGAGGCGGAGAAGGCAATGAACTCCGAGGGAACCCTCTTTCTACCCCCCTAAAAATAAAAATCCAGGGAGAGTTAAGAGGTTCTACCTCTATTCATGCGATCTCTACCCCTTCCCTTCGCCCGGGAAGGGGATTGCGAGCCGCGGGCCAGCTGGTAAACGCTGTGCTCCGCGGATCTGACACCTTCTCAGGAGGACGGCTACAAAGTAGCCGCCATCTCCACCGCTTTAACCACCGGAAGTTCCCGAAATAGATTCTTTTGATACACTAAGTGAAGGTTGTCTTTGCTAGTTATTTACAGCATGGCTAGAAAAGCTTGGTGATCCTAATTTTGATCCCTTACTTGCATGACATTAAAAAAAAAAAAGGACCAGGGCATTCATTATTATATCTACTTTTTTTACCCATAGAATAAAGGCTGGAATTTGTTAAGGGTGGGAATAAGGAAATGGGAACAAGCAGATTTGATTATTATAGATCAGTCTCCCTCTCTGTCTCTCTCTGTGTGTGTGTGTGTGCACTCACACATGCACTTTTGAGTTAATCCTGATTCTGGCAAATCTGGGTGAATTTCACAGACAGGTCCATAAAACTGAGGACTGGAAACTTAACTTTGCTTGCTGTTAAGCCAGTGGCTTAACCATTAGATCTAATTGCATCTTATAAATCAAAACAGTTCTGAGCTATTAAGCAGGACAAAGGCTTCTCTTGGCCAGCAATACCTCATTTTACCTCCTGTCCCTTGCCATTTCCAATCAACCTTTCTATTATTTTCAATTGCTTTCTCCCAGTTCTGTGCAATGCTTTCCTTCTTTTGTTACATTCCCTCTTCAGTTGCTTTCTCTGATCTTCTCTCATATCTCATCTATCCAATGGTTGCTTCCACCCTCTCCCTTGATAGTTTTATTTTTCTGCTGCATTTGAAATTAATTATTTTCTCTTCTCCCTTTTCCACTGAAGCTGTCCCTTCTGACTTCACTTCCAGCCACTTTCTATCAACTCACCCAATGCCTTTTTGCTAATTGTGGTTTTGTTTTTCTCCACTAATTTCTCCTCAGATCTCTCTGTCTGGAGCCTCTAGCTTCTCCCTTAAGCCTTTTTATGCACTTTTTTTTCTTATTTCCCTCCCCAGGCTGCATTTTGCTTCTTTGAAAAGTTCCCTTTCATTGGAATGTGTAATGGTATGTGGGAATGACCTTGGGAGATGGGAGAAAGAGCAGCAGCCTAAGCAACTGTCATGCAAAAGGCATCTCAGCCAACACAAGGAAAATAGGAGTGAGAAGAGTCTCAGAAGAAACCTTCCTTAGTTTTCTGGAAAGTAAAAGCAAAGGATGGGAGAGGTGCTTTCAGAGTTGCAAGATCAGTCCTTCAATGTAATCCTTCATGCACAAACCATGAGTATTCACACTACCTTTATGGTAAGGTTACAATAACAGAATATTGAAAACTGAAAGTACATCTTTCCTCTCTCATCTTTCCTGTCTAAGAAATTAGGGAAAGTCTGTTCTGAGATGGTTGCTATGTCCTCATTCCTTCTGCAGGATAAGCTGCCTCTTATTTGACAGTTGCCTAGTCTGTGGCTCTACTTCCTGTCTCCCAAGCTCATTCACACATACCATTACAGAACGTTCTTTGACAAGACAAAGGAAAAAACTGCATTTTTTTGGTACACCAATGGGTGGAGCTAAGGAACAGGGTTAGTTCCCTCTACTGGTGAAAAATAAAGTTTGAGGGTTTTAAAAAATATTATTACAAAATCACAAGAAAAATAAAAAATTCAAAATAACTTTAAGCACACCCACTCTGGAGTATGATGTAAACCATTCTACCCAAAGGCTGGCATTGACCTCAATTTATCTGTGCCTGCAGTACAAGAAGGCATAAGATAATTTCCAGTCTCATTTCCAAAATTTAAAAATACAAGTACCAGTTAGGGAATTAGAGCCTATTCTAAACATTTTGTTTGTCCTGGGAAAAAGATATGAAGATATCTGCCAGAGAAGTGCCTGGACTGGTCACTGCGTAAAATATTGCTCTAGTCTTCAGGAAAGCAGCTCCATTCACAGAGGCTTCAATATCTCTGTGCTTCATCCAAGGGAATTTCTTGGCATAAGGTTCAGGAAATATTGCCCGAATACAATGGTACTTTCCTTCTCACACACTCAGGAACTGTTGCCTGATCTCTTTATGTCTAACAGTTGGGACAACCCTGTAGACCAGTGGTTCTCAACCTTTTTAATGCCACGACGCCCCAACTGGTTGTAAGTTCCACTGTAACTTCAAATAGTTTTATCTTTGTGCTTTCCACCTAAGGAATCCTAGGAATTTCAAGGCAGTGAAAATATTAAATTTCTCCAACAGAGAGATCTTAAATTTCACTGAGCATTGTTCCCAAGTTTATTAGGAGAATCCATGACCATCCAACCACTTCTCTTGGTTTCTTTAATGTCAGCCCTACCAGGTAGATCAGATAGAGTCAATAGAAAGAAAAGCTAAAGTTAATGGGGGGGGGGTTGAAAATAGCTATTATAATAGAATCTTGCAAGTCTGGTGGTTCTATACTTTCAAGCTCAAGTTCAGTTTTTATTTGCTTCCACCATATAAACAAAATCTTCCCAGATTACACCTATACTACTCTTACCCTAACGCAGGATATACCCTAGTAGATTCTAGGGAGTGGCTATCGTAAATCTCTTGTTTTGCTCCCCTTCTCCTTGGTATGTGCTCCCTCCTTCCTGGAAAAATGCTGGTTCACTGTAGTCCAACACATCACTTCCCCCTTCCTAGACAGAATTCATCATGTCCCCCTTCTTATACTCATATGAACTAGGGAGATGCCTGAAGCTCTTCTGCATATTTTCTGTTAGGAACTTATGGTATGTTTTTCCTCTTTGTCATTTTGATAATGGAATTTGTTTATATCTCCACCAAGGTAATCTCTCTTACTCTCTACATCTAACTGTTACTACAGAGAATGATTAGGGACAGCAACTGCAACTAGCTTAACTTCTAAGATCCATTAATCAAAGCGAGGCATTCCTTTGGGGGCAGGGAATGGAAGGGAGTAAAGATTAATTGAGACAAATCACATAGTAGAATTAATTGCACCCTCTTTCAACGTTAAACCTTCCATCAACATCAGAAAAGTTTATGTGAAACATTTAGTTAAAGAAATCTCATCCTGAAAAGCTTATGGGAATTCTGTTACCTCTTATTAGAATTTTGAGTTATGCCTTGGTGATTTACTCATGCCTATATTTTGATTACGGTGACTGATTCTGCATTTGTTGTACCATCATCAGCTTGTATCTCCCTATGTTCCCTATCCTAGCAAGATAACATTGTCTTTCCACTATTGCTAACTTATCATTTCCAAGTTCTAAGAATGTTCTATTGCCTGAGAATTCTTTTGTATTAGCCCCTCCCTTCCCCAGACTGATTTGAAATTTGATGGTTTTTGGGTGTAGATGCCTTGTTAAAGTGATCCACATGACACACTTAAAATCAACTATGTCACTGAAATAATGACTCCACTCAGCATTAACAGGATCAGTAGGCCATAAGAAATGAATGTAATTTTAAGAGATTCATAGAAATATAGAGTTCATTGATTATAACAGTCTATTTGGAACATCAAATCCAACCTGTTCTTAGTGCTATTAAAGTATTCCAGGCAGATAACAATTAGATCTCTGCTTGAACGTTGCATCTGAAGAGATTTTATTTGTTTAGAAGGAATGAGAGTATAAAAAAAGGATGTAATTCAAAAGGCAGTGCTTCTGCTTTGATTGGAGCAGTTAGGGCTGGAATCTATATTAGCTGCACCAGTGGTGGGATTCAGCCAGTTCGCACCAGTTTGGCAGAACCGGTAGCTAATTTTTTATTGCCCAGGCCCAGAATGGACTTCTAGAAGTGGCATCCACACAGAGAACCGGTTGTTCACATATTTGAATACCACCATTGAGCTGCACAGGTTTGACAGAGACAGCATATTGGAAGCTAGTCCGTCTATCAAATCTGTCGGACAATCAGTATGTGGCAATAATTAGATTCTTGCTCCCTCTGATCGTAATATTGTGTCAAATTGTTTCAAGATTAATTACCTTCTATTTGGAATAATAAGAAAAAGGTTGGTCAGTCTTTATACATTCTCTTCTGAATAATTCAGTTGCACAGAATAATTATAAGCTATCTGTTTCTGAAAACTTTCATATCAGATTAATAAGTGAAGCATTTATTTTACCACTGTCCTTAGTTCAGTTTCTTTATATAGACTCCAAATGTTTTTTTCTTTCCTTTCATTTAAGTTTTATATGACCTTAGTTATCCAGTATTAGCAATGCTTTCTGTGATTTTCATGTACTATAGTTCTTTCAAAAAGTACTAGATTTCCATCTTACCTAAAGGTTTATTGAACAGTCAGGAAGGAGTATAGCTAAAGTGAAAATTAATGCATAGGCATTTCTTTAGCATGTCCCAGCATATAAAATCTTGATTCCAATCAAATAAATTGGTACAGAATATAATTTGTTTCTTTTGAGGCTTGGTTCTCCCAAAAATCTCTCTCACCCTCACCCCCTCCCCCAACATGACAAACCCCTTCCCCCATGACTGCTTGGATTTATTCCATATGTTTAAGCCTTTGGACTGATGTTCAAGCACGTGTTCTTTCATTATGGTAAATCAGAACTTTTTCCCACATTTCAGGCAAAAAAATGGTTACAGAAAGCTGCTGTATAAAAGTAGGAAAGGCCCACACCTCGAATCTAGTGATCTGTTGCTAGACAATTGATAATACAAAGCTCTACTGAGCCAGATTTCTTTTCCTTTGATCCACTCCATACAAATAGCACACCAGAAGTTCTCCAAAGCCATCTAAGAACTAGCATCTGAATTTCTCACAATGCTGAGGGGCACTGCTCCATTTGGCTATTAGACCAGATTAGGAAACCAAAGTCATGTAGGCTAATGATACTTTTATTATAGAGTTATAGCAACAGACTTTTGCAAATCTGAATGTGCCTTCCCCTTTCCTGCCCTCCTCTTATCTTCATGAGAAATAGGGAGGGTCTTGTCCAAGACATTTTGTCAAGTTACAGTTTTGCCCTGGACTCAGGTTTCCTTTATCTGACCATTGTCTTGGTAGTGTCTCTTCCACCTGTCTCTCAGTGTAATTCCTTATGCCTATTTCACTAGCCCCATATACAGACCACCCTGTCTTGAGGGAACACATGGTTCCTATAGATGGACTAATAGTTTGACTTCATATAACAAAGCCTCTACGTTTTCTTTGATATTCATTCAAAAACAACCCAGTCAATAACAGTAATGATACTTATTAGTGAAAGGAGCTATTCAGTGAATCACAAGCAAGTGTATTCCAATGATAGGATTTTGTCATAGGCTCCAATAATTTGAGGAGAATGTTTAATGATGCTGATAGAGCTTTGAAATGCACTTCAAACTAAAGAGAACTCTTTGCTTTAAAAAAAAAAAAGAATCTCCTTAACTGATCAGGTTTTCCAATGGCAAAATTTCAGAATACACCACTGCAGGCATCCCTCAGTTGAAAAAAGCCTGTATGTCATTTATGCCAATCTTAAACTCCAGGCCTTTAAACCTGGTGTGGCTAAAGAAAGCTCTTTTGGGAGGCACCACAATTAATCAGTGGCAATCACGTTTTGTTTTGATGTAGTAATTGCTGCCAGACTATCAGATTTAGATTCTTTTGGTAAGTTGCCTGGCATGAACAGAATGCCAGAGGAAAATTACATCAACATAAATTATACTACTTGTCCAGATTTGCCAAATATAAATTGTATTATTAGTGACATGGTTACTTAGGGATTTTTACTCTCTGTGTTTTACAGAGCACTCAGCTATTTCTTCATTTCCTTCCCTCCCTGCCCATCTTTTACTGAGTTTTGTACTATAGGTTGTGAATCAATGTAAGTAGAGCTTAGTCAGCCCCAGCCAAGTGCCCTCCAGATTACAACTAAAACTCCCAATGAACATGGATGGAGGTAGTTGGTTGTAGCAGGGCAATCCGGTTAACTAATACAAATGTAGCTGTTTGCTTTTTCAGCTTGTCATCTTTGGACATTACTGTGCATGGGGTAGGAGCAGAATGCAGGAAAATAAGACTTTCAGTTCTCCAGATTTTCTCCCTCCTCTCAACTTTAAATGCTCCTAAGAAAGACAGTGACTGGAAAAGGAGAGGAGGTATCACTGCATTACTGCCATCAGCCACACTGATTCCCTCTTCCCATATTTTCACCGTTCACTTGGAAAATTCTATGGTACAAAATATAACTATGGTGGGGAAGGGGGTAGTTCCACCATACAGGTTTCTCTTCCATTACTTCTTCAGACATATTTTGAGAGGTAGAGATGGTAACTCTTTTTAAAAATTGATATTTGGATAGTTGGGCAGTACCTTTGATTCCTTGGCATGGGCTCCATATTTTTCTACAGTGTGTCCACAGACAACGCTGCATTGATGAGAGATGAAAAGTTATTGCATGTACTGTAGTTAAAAGACCATGAAATAATATCATGGACATAGGAAGACTGGCTCTCTCAGAACACAATCCAATCCAGATTAAACAAAAAAAAGTAATAATCATTTATCTGCAGAACACATGTAATGCAATAAAATAAGTCATGATATTCTCTGCTCCAGGGTACTCCATATATTTAATTGGAAATTAATGGTTGCTACCCAACAAGATGGTTCCTTTTGTCTAGGAAAATAGTACCATTTGCCCCAAACATCACTCAGAACTGCTGAACTGCCATTTCAAAACTGCTGATTAGCCAATAATTACTCAACTAACTTGACTGTTAGTCTATGTGTCTAGCAAATCTTCTTTCAATGCATTTAGCGATACATTTGTCCAGTTTTTTTTTCTCTTTTCTTTGTTAGTCAACAAGTAATGACTTTTGAGGAGGCATAATATGATAACTTGAGCTTTTTGTTGTTACTTTTATGTTTTAAGGAAAGTTTAGGGAATATACATAGCCTTCCCAAGACAAAATAATCTAAATTCCAGAATTAAAAAAGATTCATGTTTGATTTAATCATAGGTAAATAGTGGTGATAAATCAATGGGAAATGAAGTTGCAATTTTGTATTTCTATTTTAGGAAATGAGCCCTGTTGAAATCTAAGTGTTTTATTTCAGAGTATGTATATAGAGATTGTTATGGAATTACAGTATTCATTCTTTACATTTGGCTTCCATTAATTATATCATATTGAATGCAAACTACATAGGATACCATGGTATCTTGTAATAAGTGATAATTGCATATTAGATAGAGCAAAGCAAAGCAAAAATGTTATTTATTTGTACATTCTAAAAGCAAAAGGGAGTTAGCCATCTGCCTGTGGCATCTATTTTATGGCTATTATTTTGCTCTACTCCATGAGGAATAAAATTGAGCTGAGTCTTTGGTTCTTAGTAACTCATAAAACAAAATGCAACAAAGGCCACAGCAGATTGTCAACCATTTAATATCAGGTTCACCTCATCACTGTAATATGGCTTGTATCAAACTGTACAACAAAGCAATAATTCACAATACTGCTTACACCGTACTGCAGCCATGATTAAACCAATCAGTGATTATCATCCATTTTTCTTTTCATCAAACAAGAAAAGTTTCTAAACAGATTGGTCTTACAAACTTTGCTGAATTATGCTCTGTAATTTTTAAAACTTTGCTTTTCCCCCCCTCTCCTTTCAAGAAAAAGACACCACTTTTCTATTTTATCTATTTCAGGGTGATTAAGGCTGAAGTCTGAATCTTTGTTAACATTGTTTTCAGCTTTTTCATTGTTGGAGGTACTGGAGGGTGACTTTGCTAGCTGTGGTGTTCTTCTACGTTTTTCCATCTCTCTGAAACCTGACTGCCAACTATCTGAAAAAAAAATCCCCATAGGACAAATTCCCTCATGCTCTTTTCTCTTGGAGTTTAATTGAAGTTGGGGAAAACAAGCTGGCTGCAAACAACTGGAGATGTTATTGCAAAAACCAGCACAGAATGTTTACACAAGGTCTTGGCAATCTAGCAGTTAAATAAGTGCAAGAACACTATGCCACCATGGAGAATTTCACTGACATCTCATTTCCATTAAAAGGAAGTTCAAAAGCAAATTATCTTTCACCAAAGTAAGAACATACCTACATTTTTTTTCTTCCTGCAGCCATTCAGCTTGTACTCTAATTTTTCCTCCTTCTCTCTTCTTCCATATCCAATTTCTCTCAGATCTACTTTCGATCTGACCAAAATGACCCACATTCCCACACTCCTTATATCATTTACTAAAGATTCTTTCAGATTTTATTCTCCTGATGTACAGTATACAAATGAATAGACATGTGCTTAACTATGTGTTCCACAAACCTTTTTCTAATCTAATAGTTACTACTTTCCTGCATTATTATAATTATTTGTTTTCCTGAGATCATGTGCTCAGAATGTTGCATCAATTTTCCCCCAAACTCTGATTTTTTTTCTCTCTGTTCTTCCATTATCACCTTCACTGGAACATTGAAGTAGGTACAGGTATATCATGTAGTTGTTAGTCTTCTGTAGATTCAATTACATGGCTACGATTGGGGACCAGTTTTTTGGAAATAAGAAATAGCACGGCACAGTATTTTTTTTTTTTTGTTTATCATCCTCTCATGTGATATGCCCAAAAGTATATGAGTTTCTGTTTGTTGATTATTGTTTCAATTTCCATATCCATATCCTATTACCTCTATTCAAGCATTGCTTGAACTTTTGATAATTAAATCCCCTTTCTCTGGTTTTTTCCCCCGAAGTTTATCATTGCCTTCCTCTGTAGAATTAATCTATTTATTTCTTCTGGGGGGTGTGATGGCTCAGCAATTAAAGATGCTGAGCTTGTCAACTGGATAGCAATAGCACTTAGACTTATATACCACTTCACAGTGCTTTACAACTCTTTCTAAGTGATTTACAGAATCAGCATATTGCCCCCAATAATCTGGGTCCTCATTTTACCAACCTCAGAAGGATGGAAGGCCAAGTCAACCTTGAGGGTGTCAGAATCGAACCACTGTACCACCACAGATCTTATAGCTGACAGTCCGGGTTCTGAACCTGATGGGGTGAGCTCCCATTACTTGCCTCAGCTCTTGCCCACCTAGTAGTTCAAAAGCATGTAAACAAAAGTAGATAAATAGGTACCATTTTGGTGGGAAAGTAACAGCATTCCATGTGTCTTGGCATGCTGGCTCTTCAGACAACACTGGCTCCCTCAGCTAAGAAACGGAGATGAGAACCAACCCCTAGAGTCAGTCTCGATTGGATAGGGGAAACCATTATCTTTACCTTTTTACCTTTACTTTTCAAGTACAATGTCCATCTTATTTATCCTTGATGTCAAGAAAACAAAACTATTTACTAACTTCACTTCTTTTCTATCTGAGAAGGTTGAAGTTGATGTTAGGCTCAGAAGATGGAATCAGGTTAGGTTACTCTGAAATAGACTTTGGGAGAAATATTTGGTGGTTGGAAAAAGATGCCATATCATTTTCCAGGTGGATTTCAATGGTTTTCTTTCTTTTTCTTTTTTTTTCTTTCTTTCTTGGAATGTTGAAGTTGAGATTTTCAAACATTAAAAAAAAATGCCTTGTCATAAATCTTTTATCTATCTCTGCCAGCCAGGTGGCTGGATTTATAGACAGATCAATGAACATATTATCAGTCTTATGATGTTCCTAACTACTTTCATTTTCAAAAGCTGATACATGTGCACTCCATAATGTTATTACTCCACATCTTTTCTCAGATGACCAGCTGTTAGAAACATAAGTATGAATTGACAGCATAGTTTTCTTAGAATACAAGATACCCATCAGTTGAAAGAGATTTAATCTCTGCCCTAAACTTCTATCTTTTTAGAATGAAAGCTCAGTGCCTTACTTTCAAACTCAGCTATTTTTGATGGTTGCAAAATACAAGCTTTGTAAAACTTATATAACACAAAGAAAGAATTATTCCAGACCTAGCTGCTAAAATCCTGCTTCTAGCTGTATATTATCACACTATAAATAACTCCACATTCCCTAAGAAATCTCATACTGTAATTTGGAACACAGTTTTTTAGGAAAAGTAAATCTAGTTGATAGATACTAGTCACCTCATGTCCATGTTATTGATTTACAAATTAGGACCTTGAGCAGGTTAAATTCTAGTCTAATACAGATAGTCCTCAACTTACAACAGTTCATTTAGTGAGCATTCAAAGTTACAATGGCACTAAAAAAGTGACTTATAACCATTTTTCATACTTACAACTGTTGCAGCATCCCCATGGTCACATGAACAAAATTCAGATGCTTGGCAACTGATTCATATTTATGATGGTTGCAGTGTCCTGGGGTCATGTGATCCCCTTCTGCAACCTTCTGACAAGCAAAATCAATGGAGAAATCAGATGTACTTAACAACCGTGCTACTAGTTTAACAACTGCAATGATTCACTTAACAACTGTGGCAGGAAAGGGGCAAAACTCGCTTAACAAATACCTTACTTAGCAACATAAATGTTGGGCTCAGTTGTGGTCATAACTCGAGGATGACTTGTATTTAAATGTGTCATTTTATTAGTTAACACAGCTATACGATCTAGAGTAAAATGTTTGTATACCCTCCACTTATTTACTAACTCAGTGTGCACAGAGTAAGAAAGATGACTTTAATGGAGATATGCAAGATTTGTTACCAAACAGATCTTCGATGAAGGGTGAAATGAGGAGAGAAACGTATCTTGAGTCAACCACAAAGAGAAAATAGCCTTTCTGTGGCAGTGATTCCTGATCTGGTCTACCTGGTAAAGGCTGTGATATTCTTTTTTGTTCGATTTGTATGCCACTTCAGCTACTCTGGAAACATTAGGTGACATGTAACTTACTAGTACAATATGAAAGAAAGAAAGAGAGAGAGAATGTATCAGCAGTATGATGAAAGCCACAGCTTCCTTTCCTGCATATTATCTCTAAATATTTTCAAAGGGAAGTTATTTTTAAAAAAATGCCATTTATTTATCTCATTTTGTGCTAACCAACCAGCAACTAGAAACTGAAATTACTTTCAGCCAAAATTAGGGAAAACTCAGTGAGTTTTTATAGATGGTCCTTAAAAACAGCATGGTAAATTATAATGTAAGTCCCATATGTTAAAGAAAATGTCAAGAACAAGGTACACACTGACATATGTGGTGTACTTGTAAAGCTGTTAATCCCTTTAGACTGATTTTTTTAAAAAAATTAAATTAGGACAAATCAGAACATTAGACTACTACCCATGTTTACCTGAAAATAAGACTGGGTCTTATATTTGTTTTTGATTCAAAAGACCTATTAGGCCTTATTTTGTGGGGGATGTCTTATTTTTACATGTATGGGGGGTGGCGAGTGCATAGGGGCCAGCACACTCTGGGCTGCAAGGCCCGCGAAACACAGGTGAGTGGGAATGCTGCTACCACTGGGCCGGCCCAAGCGGGCATATGGGCTTCCACAGGTTGGGGCTGTTGTTGCTGATGCTGCCACAAGATGAGTGGCAGCGGTTGGATGGCCTGACTGCAGGAGTCCTCAGGTGTGTGGGTGTGGGGCTGTGGGAAAGCTCTACCTCCCCACCTGCCTCACCTTATGGTGGCGGCACCGGCACACCGTGCAGCCTCCTGCCCCTTTGTGGCCATGGGCAAGCTGACGGTGGTACAGAGTAGGAGGCTGGGTGGCCGTGTGGGCTATTAACTGGGGCTAATTTTAGGGGTAGGGGTTATATTAGGACACGCTAAAAAATTATGCTTATTTTCTGGTTGGGTCTTATTTTTGGGAAAGCACAGTATATTACATTTTAAATTGTCTGTACTAAGTTTTTCAGATAATCTAAAGTGAGACTAGGACTTGCAGTCTCCCAATTTCTAATCTAATGCTGTATCCACGGGGGAAACAGGCAGAGGAAGGAGTATTAGATATGTTGAATGCTTTGAGTTCTTTATAAAAAAAATTATAAAGTGGGATAAAAATCTAATAAATAAATAAATAAATCCAAATGATGCTTTGTAACATAATTTTTTTCTTATTAATTGAAGCCAAAACAAGTTAGTGCAAGGTCTTTGAGAGCAGAAAAGGATATAAATATTTCCATAAAGTGGCAAATATGCTTAAAAATCTCTTTAACGTACCACTGAGTCCGCCCCACCTCCAAAAGATGTCAATAACACAAAAGATTATTTTATCTTCATCTGCTTTTAACTTATTTATTAAGTACAACAAAAGTAGAATAATTGTCTACTACCCAGTTCCAGGCTCTTAGATAATCCAATTAATTATTTTTTTTGTATATACTTTTATCTACGCACTATGAAGTTAAAAAAAATAAAAAGGATTATTAGATGTCTTATATCTATATACATAAGAACTGAGCAGTACAAATGATGAAGAGTTGCATTTTAGGGTGAAAAAAAAAAGAATGTAGAAGACAGTGTTGTTAAAAAAGCTGCTATTTATCTGTGATGCTAAGGAGGTTATATTGATGTTAAATTTGATTACAGCCGCTAGGTTGTTAATAGGACAATATTGGAAGAAGGAATCTTTGCCTACTTACAAGAATGGTTTCATAAAGTTTCGTATTTGGCAGAAATGGCAAAGATTTCGGCTTTCTTAAAGGAGCAATCTCAAGAAAAATTTTTTGCGGTATGGGAAAAATGGATAAATTTTATACAACATAATTTGGATATGGAAAAATATTATTTAGCCTTTTTATAATTTGTAATGATTGTTTTTTCTTTCTTTCTTTCTTCTTTTTCTTTTTTATATATATACATTTTTTACGTATTATTATTATATATATATATATTTTTTTTTTTTTATATATATATGCTTTATTTTTCGTCTACTTTCTTCTTTCTTCTTTCTCTCTCTCTCTTCTTTTTTATTTTTTTTTTTCTTTTTTAGTATATATTATTCATTTTAAAGTTTATGTTATGTATATTATTATTATATATATTATTACTGTGATTTTTATTATTATTATTAATTATTTTATAAATTGCAAATGTTATTTTTAAAATATTTGTTAAATAATCCTATATTCAGTTCTGGGAAGTCGGGGGGGGGAGTGGGGTGGTTGGGGAGGGGGGGGTGGATTCTTATTTGTAAAACTTTTGAAAAATTTCAATAAAAAAAAAAAAAAAAAAGCTGCTATTTATCATTAATCCTTACAGCCTTTCTATACACATGACCACACATTAAAGCTTATACCAGTTTCCTCCCTGTAAGAGGGAGAGGTGATGATGGCAGATAGTGTTCATTCATTCTTTAGACAATAGGGCTGTAAATCCAGTGCTAACTATAATTGGAACTGAAAGCTTCATAGCAGTTAAAGAACAGGCTTTCTATGCCAAGCCTGTTAGGACTTCAGAAAAATCTGATTTCAAGCAGCAGAAGAGCAGGGAGAAAGATTTTTTTTTCCTGATGTGAAATGCCCATGGAATGTTGAATTTCTCTTGGAAATACAGATGCTAGGGGGCGTTTGGGGGGGGGGCAGAGGTAAATCAATCCAAGGACATTTTTACAAGCTTGCCATTGAAATCAGTCTTTGTATTTCCCACTCTTCAAACTATTAACAAACACACTCTACACTGAATTGAATTTACAGACTAAGCATGAATTGTGAAGGCCACTGGTTTTATCTCTGTGCTATTTAGCTATTTAGCTTTGTCCAGATACACAATAGAATTAGGAAGTTCCTCCCTTAATCCTGTCACCACAGTAGAATAAAACTGTGCCATGCTGTCAATGCTAGTAAACAAGCCTGTTTGTATTTGTGGTTTGTCCTTGAGCAATGGCTTTAACCACACGTAAATATTATGGGTCAACCAGTAATCAGTAGCTATCTACATGTAGTTGATATTGTCACAGAAGTCAAGGTCAAATCTAGCTTACAGTCACTTAAGGGGTGTGGGAAATGTCCTTCCTATGTGGAATTCATTTTTAGGATTGTGATACATCAGAGAAGCATTTGCATAAGGGGAGTCCTTTCTTGCGATATACTTGGTCAGTCTTAATTTTTCAGCATTGGAATGCAGGAAGAAACAGCCCATCTGACATCCATCTGTTATTTGTCACTCACATAAGTCCACATCCAATATCCAAGCACTGCTCCTATCCCTTGTCTTCCAAATAATTTTAGGTACTTTATTTTGATTGGCACTGTTTAGCCAACGGCAAAGACAAAGTAACTGAAACAGTCAGGAAAAACTAAATTCTTGGGAGAGGGGAACTTTAGAAAAATCAGTGACAAGAAACTGGATTCAATTGAAATCAAATCGACATAAATGGGAACATTTCCAAAGGTGACAATGTTTCTGAACATGACCACTTAGAGCCATTCAAGAATTCAGTTGTTTGAAAGTCCCTCATAAACAACCAATACTACCAGACAAACAAACAAAAACCCTGCACAAAAAGAAATAATTGAAAATCAAATCAATTGGGATGCTGGTGAAAACTGGTCTCCTGTTATATTTAATTCCCATGTCCAGAAATCCTGGCTATTGAATAAGTTCAACCATGTAATCTTTTATCTGCCATCTGAGTTAGCAACAATTTATCATCTAATCTGTTATATTTAAGAAATTGTCACCAACTCCTGCCTTAGTTTCAAAGACTATTCACTGAGAAGACAATCTGTACACTGTTTGGAGATACAGTAGTTACTTTGGCCCATCAGGCAAAACAATAAATCCAATGTCATTATAGGGTGATGGCTTATTCTCAGAGCCACAAAGCCACATCTTTATAAAATGTTTGTTGGGCTCACTTATAACTTCTAGAGATCTTTCTACACCAAAACATTCCTTATTTATTTTGATAGCTTTTTAAGAGCTATTTTCAGATGATTAAGGAACTCTTGAGACTGAAATGGGGAGCCCCCCGCCCAATGCTGGAATCTGTACTATAACCACGTTATTCTTCTTGTTGTTCTGATTGATGCTGTATATAAAATGAGACTAAAGTCCTATATTTTCATTCACCTTTCAACTAAAGTATGAACTCTGAAAAAAATGCCTTTTCTATTTGTCTAGTGTTTGCTCTGACTTCACCAGAGGAGTTTTGGCAAAAGTAATTACAGGAATAAGTAAATTTAAGAAGATTTTATTTTGATAAATAAGATTATATCAGAGGGCATTAGATATACCTGGACGATCATTAGTCATACATTCATTTCTTATAGCACTGAAGTGATCATACATGAAATAAAAGTCATGTTTCTGAAATATAACATTATTGTGTGTGAAACTGGCATTTTTTTTACCAAATATATAAATGATACAGGTAGTCCTCAACTTACAACCATTTGCTTAAAGACTATTCAAAGTTACAACAGGACTGAAAAAAGTCACTTACGACCATTTTTTCACACTTATGACTATTGGTCATGTGATCTATGGTCATGTGATCAAAATTTAAATGTTTGGTAACCGGTGTGCATTTATGATAATTGCAAGGTCCCAGGGTCATGTAATCATTTTCTCACAAGCAAAGCCAATGGGGAAGCCAGATTCACTTAACAACCATGTTACTAACTTAAGAATAGATTCAGCCATATTTCATTCCATACAGCATTAACCTTGTGAACTCTCAAGCTTCCTCCTTCCGTTATATATTCAAGATGGACAGTATTTAATATTTATTGTTATGTATATGTAGGGGTGTGGGTCTATACATATGTTGTACATAGTATGTTTAGGTGTGTGTCATGTATGTGTTTCACTTTGAGAACGGGCAACTAAATTTCATTTTTGATGTGTGCCGTTGTGCCCACAGTAAAAAAAATGACAATAAAGGTTATCTTATCTAACTGCAATGATTCACTTAATAATTGTGGCAAGAAAGGTTGTAAAATGGGGCAATATTCACCTAACAATGGTCTTGCTCAGCAACAGAAATTTTGGGGGGTGTTAGAATGGTCTTCAAGGTCCTTTCTATTATGTCCTATGATTCTATAATTATTATAGAATTATTGCTCATTTTATTTTAGATAGAATTGACAGTGTCTTATTGCCCTTCCCTGCTTAGTCCAAAGATTTATTTATAAAGTTAACAGGAAGGGCAATTGGATGAGGCAGAGCTAGATGTTCTGGATTCTGCACTCTATGCTCCCTTCTAAAACACTCTGTCTGCAACACAGTCTAGGTCAAAAGCATCTCAGTTGTCTCATTGAAAATCCATGATTAAGGCCACCCTACAGAGCCTACAAGAAGGCAAGCATCTCTTTCCTCTTAGGCTCTCTCCAACCTGACTTTCCAGAAAACCTTTGCTTAATCTTTAGAGACTCATATTCCTATGGTAATATACAAGGGTTTAAGCTACATACAGATAATTACATTTGTTTACAGCTGTCCTTTATGTCTGACTCCTTCAAACTGAACAGGGAAAGAATATAGCTTACTTTATTCAAAAGGGACCAACTGCTTTATTTTTTAGGGATACTGTTATGTCCCGAGCCTTGCAAACGGCTCGGGCGTTTGCAGGCAGTCCCGGGCAGGTGCAAAGCTGCCCGGGACCAGACAGGCTGTCGCCAGCGCCGTGCGCATGCGCGTGTGCTGGCGCGGGAAAAGTAACCCATTTACCCGGGAGTTGCCTATATAAGAGGCTGTGAGGCGTTTGGGCTGAGCTGAAGCCATCTTCCTGTAAGCTGAACGCTGAATAAAAGAACCTGAGAACTCCAGCTGCTTCTCGTGACTGTTTTCCCGCCAAGGACGCAACACTGGCGACGAAGGTGGGATACCTTGCACTACCTGGAAAGGAAAAAGTGTAAGCTTACCCAAGGAGTCCTGAGCGGCGGAAGAGGAACGGTGTTGACTCAGCAGCTGCCCGCCAATCCAGTGCGCATTCGGGGGTATGCTGGCTGATAGACCCGTCTCCTGAAGATCCGAAGATGGCGAAAATCGGAAGGCTTGCGGAATTCGACGTCTCACATCCAGAGCGGTGGGAGTCCTACGTATCCAGAATGGAGAACTACTTCAAGGCAACCCAAGTGAGGGAAGATAGCTTGAAGGCTGCCACCCTGCTTTGCGCTTGCGGCCAAGACGCCTTCGAAATCGCAGAAAACCTTGCAGCACCTGTTCCAGTAGAGTCTGTAAGCTACGCAGACCTGAAGAAGCTGCTGAAGGACCACTTCAACCCCAAGGTGTCCGTTATCTCATGGCGCCACACCTTCGAGCAGAGGGATCAACGGTCCGGGGAGTCAGCCAAGGAGTACATCGCCGCGTTACGGAAGGCCGCCAAGCCCTGCGAGTTCAAGGACCTCGAGGAACGACTGAGGGACCGATTCGTGTGCGGGTTGAGGCATCGAGAGCTCCAACAGAGACTTTTCGCTAAGGAAGAATTATCCTTCCAAGACGCTTTAAGGGAAGCCACCGCGGAAGAAGCAGCAGGCGGCGCCGTCAAGAACATGCGGCCGATCAGCAGCAGTGCAGAGGGTGCGTCCGTGCACCAAGAAGACGTCCGACGAAACTCCGAGGAGGATCCGGACGAAGAAGTCGACCGTCTACACCCCGCGAAGGGAGAAAATCAGAAGGAAAGCTCTTCAGCTCCGCTCAAGTGCATCGGCTGTGGAGGTCTCCACAGGAGAACCGACTGCAAGTTCCGCTCCGCTACCTGCCGGGCATGCGGCAAACAAGGGCACATTGCAGCTGTGTGTCTGGGCCGACGAAAGGCACAACCTCAAGAAGAACGCCTGAAGGGTACCAGAGTCCCCAGCCAGAATAGGCTTTCTTACAGGCAAACCTGATTCGTCATGCCACATCTGCGCCTTTTCACCCATCCACCAACGGTATGGCTGAACGCATGGTGCGCATCGCAAAGGACGCCTTGAAGAGACTCACCTACGGGGACTGGCATCACAGGTTGGCTGACTTTCTCCTTTCTTATCGCACCACAACGTCCACTTCTACAGGGAGAAGTCCAGCTGAACTTCGTTGGGGGCGCCAACTTACTACTAGACTTGACCGGTTGCATCCGGACAGACTGCCTTCATCTACCTCACATCCTAGGGCACCTAGACAACTACTTGTGGGTGCCCCGGTTGGGGCTCGCAATTACGGGCCTGGTTATACATGGGTCCCCGCTTCTGTGTCCAGGATCACAGGTCCTCTATCCTACGAGGTTGCCCTGGACAACGGTCGTGTCCTACGTCGGCACATCGACCAACTTCGCTCTAGGCGAGACTGTTCTGCTGAGACTCCTGGGTCTTGGGAGGGGGACCCTTGGGAGCAAAGGGAAGGGCAAGAGCTACTGCCCATCGCCACTGAGGGAGCCACAAACGGCTCGTCCCAAGGTTCTGCAAGTGCTCCGAAAAGGAAGTCTTGGAGCTTACCCACACAACAGGCACTCACGCCTACTCCAGCCAGGGAGTTACCCCGGGGGCATACTCACTTTCCACACACAGCACACAGCACTCCAGCAACGGAGGATCCCCGGGGGCATCCCAACAAATCATTCCCCGCAAGAGAGCTGGCACACAATTCCCAAGGTTGGCCTGACCTTACCCCAAATCCTACAGGGGGTCAAACATACACAGAGATAGTCGAGGAACCAAGTCCCGACTACAACACCTCAAGCACAAAATACGGGGACACCTGTGGGTTTGGGAGGAGTACAGAAACCACCACACCCCCCCACCCACCCCCCCCACGAGCCAAAACCGAATGGGGTTCAGGGAATAGACAGCCTCCTGACAGGTCTTGGACTGACCTAGGGGGTTCTACAGAGACGCCCAGCAGTGGCTATCACTTCAAGGGGCCTGAGGGTCTACAGATAGGTAGGACAACCAGGTCACAAAGCAACAGAAGCCCTGGCCTGACGAGCCCGGTGGGCAAGCAAGCAGGCCAGGCCTCGGGGCACAGTCCTTGGAAGACACCAGGGCACAGTAGAGAGAACAGGCTCATGCCTCCCTCCAGTCAGGGGACTTATGCCAGTAACCCAGAGCTAAGAAGGTCACAGAGAGCAAAGAAATCTCCGACGTACCTAGAAGATTACATAACATTGTTGGCAAGACAGAAGCCAGTAAACAGTGGGAACACTGGGGAGCAAATTGTCGTGTAAAATAAATGTTGTATGTTGCTAGTAGTTTTAGCCCGGGGGAAAGGGGTGTTATGTCCCGAGCCTTGCAAACGGCTCGGGCGTTTGCAGGCAGTCCCGGGCAGGTGCAAAGCTGCCCGGGACCAGACAGGCTGTCGCCAGCGCCGTGCGCATGCGCGGTTGCTGGCGCGGGAAAAGTAACCCATTTACCCGGGAGTTGCCTATATAAGAGGCTGCGAGGCGTTTGGGCGAGGCTGAAGCCATCTTCCTGTAAGCTGAACGCTGAATAAAATGAAACTGAGAACTCCAGCTGCTTCTCGTGTCTGTTTTCACGCCAACGGACTCAAACAGATACCATAGGACATTTGCACCGAAAACAAACAAAAAACCAATAATAAACTATAATTTTAAATGAAAAGTAAAAAAAATAACAAAACGTACACACAAATATACTTCCCCTGACAATAACCCTCTAGCTGAGATGGTCTGCAACTTCCCTTATGCAATAGCTCTGCTCACTGAGTTTGATGGCTGTTGTAGTCAAACACCTCTGAAAAGGACCAGGTTGAGAAGGCTGGTTATAATATTCAGCTAGCTTCAATTTCCTGTTGTGGATGTTGTAGTTGGTTTTAGCAATTGTGCCACACAGTTTTAAGGTGTGCTCAGTTCTTACAGCATAACAATGCATGAAGTGACAAGAGATTTTGCTTATCAGTCTGAGATTGATTTAAGTTCCTTGGGTTACTTTTCTTAAATGACTCCCTGGCCTGAAAACCAAATTTTTCAACAAATGTTTCACAGAACGTTGCTAAAACACTGACCAAATCATCACTACACACCATTTCTAAAGTTAATATAAATACCAGGAGTTTGTTTCGAATAAGCCTGAAATCAAATGTATATGAATCACCTTCTTGAACTTATCCTCTTGCATAAATACATTGCCAAGACTGCCAACATACGCATATCTTTTCTGCATTTAATTTAAATGGGACATTTGTTGAAAACAACGAAAAGATTTAAAATAAAGAACCCACTGCATCATAAAAATGAACAGAAGTATTATAGCATCAGCCATCTGAAGGACTATGCCCACCCTCAAAATAAGAAAAGGAAAAGCAAGGCACTGATGATTTCAGGACCAAAATTTCTCCAGTGATGGACAGACTATTCCACCTGACCTTTTCATCAGATTTAAGAGTTGGGGTGGGATAAAAAATGACCCTTGTGGTTCATTTTTGTGTCCAAAACTCTATTCATTTGAATTAGTTGAAGGAGGTGATTATCATTATTTAAAATAAGGTAACAGAAGATCTTGTCCTACTTTTTCTTGCAAGGTACAAGAAATAGGTTTTATACACAATTCAAGGGGCTTCTGTTGCAAATCTTTTCTTTTCTTCTTGCTTTAAGGGGAAAATTCGATAGAACCCTCTATTATTTGGTTTTAAAGTAAAAACATCTTGAAGAAAATTAATATCACTGTAATTGCCTTCTAAAGGTTTGGATTGCTGAAAACACTTCATACATACACTTTGAGGAGCATCGGATGGTTCTATAAAAATATTTGTGAGGGAGTTACTGTTCAGAGTGAAGTTGGTAAGATAGAAAACAGCATTTCCAGAGCTTGAGAGAACCATTTATATGAACACACCTCAACTGTCCTCTACTCCACTCTTGAAGACAGCAGGGAAATAGCCATTGCCTTAGAAACAGTAGAAAAGAGGAGCGTAAAAATAAAACTCTGGAACAGCAAAAGAGAGGCTTTGTGAATTTAAGTACAGGTAGTCCTCAATTTACAAACATTCATTTTGTGACCATTGGCACTACAAAAAGTGACTTATGACAGATCCTCGCACAATTGTTAGAGCAGCCATGCTGTCATGTGATGTCCACCAGCATGTATTTTCGATACTTGCAACTTCCCATAGTCAAGTGATCATCATTTGGGACCTTCCATCTAGCTTCCAACAAGCTATGTCACTGGGCGAAGCTGAATTCACTTAACAACCATGTGCTTCCCTTAATATTTGTAGTGGCTCACTTAACAACCATGTTAAAAAAAGGTTGCAAAATTGGGTGTAATTCACTTAACAATCATCTTGCTTAGAAATGGAAATTCTGATCCCAACCTGTGGTCATGAGTCAGGACTATCTGAAGGGGCTCTTCTGTTGTAAATGGGTCCATTCTTGTCTTCAATAAAGCAATTAATCTAGGCAGGTCAAGGACATGAGTTTTCCTTCATGAAGCCAGATCCCAAGAAATGGGTCAGAGTCTGCAGAGTTGAGATTTCCAGCTATCCCTTTGGGAAACCTGGCAGTCCTGACTCAGTTCTTCATCAGAGGATTCCATTTTTCATAGAGGTCTGGTTTGATCCCAAACTATGATATTTTCATAAGTAAGGTTATCTTAACCAACTTTGCCTTTATTAAGCACACTATTCTACGTAATGAGATCAAAGCTTGAAAGGGAAGCACTTTAATATAAATTTAATTGTCAGTTCTCTGGATTATGGGCACCATACCAGTTAGAGGGAGGATCTCTTGGTAGTTTGATCTTTATTATGAATTAAGACTAGTTCAATCCAGAACAACTAGATTCTCCTCCTTAATAGATCAAAAAAGTAACTGATTGGTAGACAGGTTACTTAAGTTATCTGATGCTCCTAAGAGATTGCTGAGCTTGTATTTGTTATAGACCAACAACTGAGATCCTCTAGAGAATAGTGGAAGAAGGCACTATTCAATTTCATCATTTCAATACAAAGTTGATTCAAATATTAATGCAGAAATTATTCAAGGATAAAGCACTATTCCTCACAGAACATATTTTTAAAGTAATGAAATCTTGTAGTTCATTAAACAATAAGTATTACAACAGAAAAGTCTAAATGTGTTGTGTATATCTTCTAGAAGGATATTCTTTTGTAAGGACTACCAAGTTTGACTCATTTTTTCAAGCACTGGTGGATTAATCTGAGAATTTGCCACCTGTCCACTTTTTCAAGACGATGGTAATTATACAGGCCTACAATCCCCCCCCCCCAAATGGTATAATACACAAATCTGTTTTCAGCTGCCTTATGTGCCAAAACTCATTTTCCAACACTTTCTTTTTCTATTGTTTCACCCCACCAGCACATCTTACCAGAACATCCTCCCTTCCCATAAGCACAAAGCAATGAGGGGCAGATCTGAGCAAAGGAGATAAAAATATTTCCAAATACCACAGGATTCCTTCTCTGCATTCTAGCTGGAATCTTCAGGTCATTTGGTAAAAGTAAAAGCCCCTGCAAATAATCTGAGGAGAGGAGAGGAGGGAGAGGAGAGGAGAGGAGAGGAGAGGAGAGGAGAGGAGAGGAGGGCAGGAACTGGCAGATTTGCTCAAGGCTAAAATGGTGCAGACAGAGAACTAGTTTAGTTCAGTGATTAAGGCTCAAGCTAAGAACTGGGAGACTGTGAGAACTAGTCCTGCCTTAGACATGAAGCCAAATGGGCGACTTTGAGCCAGTCACTTCCTCTCATCCCCAGAAACAAGCAAGCAAACTACTTCTGAAATCTTGTCAAGAAAACCGCAGGAACTTATCCAGGCAAACACTAGGAGTCAAGACTGACTTGTGGACACATACATACCAAATGGTACAAAAATGAAGTAACACAAATCAGCAATGAAGTTCTTTTAATTGGTTTCATCTATCGGAACCATGACAGCCCACATATGGACCCCCTGAATGGAGACTTCCTCCCTCTGGTTAATTAAGTTTTGTTGGTTGGTTTTATGTTGCCTGCAGTGTTGTTGACAAAAAGGAAGGGGAACAGAATAATAGAAGAGGTGAACTGAGGAAGGGGTTGTATTGGTTTACCCATCATTAAGATCAGCAGAAGTTGGCAACG
The DNA here is from genome assembly GCF_016545835.1 of Crotalus tigris. NCBI lineage: Eukaryota > Metazoa > Chordata > Lepidosauria > Squamata > Viperidae > Crotalus > Crotalus tigris. The sequence goes on along the minus strand of NW_024096552.1, from coordinate 9,737,112 downwards.
AGCTTCTACTTATCTAATAGAACCATGATGGACTTGCCAATTCAGATGCCAAATATATGACCATAGTGGTTTTACAGACACTGCAAACCTTTTTACAGAAAGGTTTCCAATTAAATCAAATATCTTTATTATGGTCCTCAACCAGCCCCCACAGGTGTGTGTGTGTGTGAGAGAGAGAGAGGGGGGAGGGGGAGGGAGGGAGGGAGGGAGGGAGGGAGAAATCATTTGACACATAGTGCTATTTGAGATGTATAACTGGGTCTGCCTTAGATTTTAAATATATGGGACTGCTCGTATATATTTATTGTGAGTATATGCAGCATGCAACAAAAGAGCTCGTGAAGCAGATATCTAAGAATCTGGATATATAAGAACCAGGAGGGATTCCTACTCATTTTTCTTTTCAGTGACTGGCCTCCCTAGTCTTTCTGCATATCAAAGATGCCCAGTAAATTATGAGGATAATGTTGACTGCCGCAAGAGACCTTTAGGATTACAAAACAGAGGTACATCTCTTATTATGTCTCCTATAGTGGTCTTTACATTTTAAACTTTAGCTAATCTGTGAGAGTGTCCCACTATTTCCTCCTTTTTAATATAACTGCACCAGGTCCTAAAAGCAACACTGCATTTTTCCACAAGGGAGGCTTTGGTTTCCCCTTCAGTAAACATCATCATGCAGAGACTGGATAGATGCTCATCAGAGATGCTTTAATTTGGATTCCTGCAGCGAGCACAGGGTTGGGCTCAGTGGCCTATTTGCCTCCTTCCAATTTATGCTTCTCCCAACCAACATAAACTTAACTGCCTTGAAGCCAGTAAAACACTCATTTCATGAAAAACATCTGGGAGTTCTAATTTTTTTATGAGCCCGAGAATTAGTTTTGGAGGCCTGTGGATTTATGAAGCAAATGACTTCCACTGCAAGGGATGAATTAAAAGTGAAAGCAGAGCTTCAGGGAAATTTGAGCCAAAACAGGCCAATTCTCTAACCTCCTTTTGACAGCCAGAAATGTCTCTACGTTTCATAAGCATGACCAGGAATAGAAAAGGTATAATGAGAAGGGTCTATGACAATTTGCCATGGCCAACTCGCCATGGCCAATTTGCTGCAGCCAACCTGCCACAGAACAACTCGCTGCAGGACAAAAGCTACACTAATATTAAAGAAATCCTGGAATGGAATCATTAAAGGAAAGATGCAAATGGAGGGACAGAATGAAATGTGAATGGCAAAAATTTAAAATTTATTTTAAATAATTAAATAGAATTGTTGAATTGTCCCACAACAATTATCCCATGGTGAGTTGGCTGTGGCGAGTTCAGTGGTGGGATTCAGCCAGTTCGCACTAGTTCGGCAGAACCAGTAGCTAATTTTTTGTTGCCCAGGCCCAAAATGGACTTCCAGAAGCGGCATTCACACAGAATTGTTCACATATTTGAACCCCACCACTGAGCGAGTTGTCCCATTCCATAATTAGAAGGTGAAAGAGAAATGGTACAAAGAGAGAAGAAAGCACAAAGATGGCTGCATTTGATCCTATCCTCCACCAGCATAAAAGACATAAAACTGGATTCTCATTCTCTTTCTCCCCTCTCTTTCTCCCACATGGACAAAAGGGGTATTTCCCCCCCCAAAAAATTGCTTTATTGCAGTACATCATATTATCCAAACCAACAAGCTGCAGTAAACATTTAAGATGCCTCATTTTAAAACAAGGCAAGTTTAAACTACTGCTACTGGTATGTAGCTAAATTAATCTTAATTAATATCTTTTGGATTCAGACATGACAACCTATCATTAGAGAAATGTAGAAGGTTCTGATTTTCTCTACAAGGTCCAGGAGAGAGAATGCAGAAGTGAGAAAAGTTTCCCACAGTTTCTTTTATTCACTTTGTACTACACAGCAGTCATACAAAAAAATTAATACACACAAACACAAACACACACACACACATACAAACATATATAAAACATATGAACCTTAACATTCCAGTCCCTAGTCTTCTATTAATGACTTCATTATATCTCAAGCAGCATTGTGTTTAGATAATGATTAACCCATGATTGTTTTGAGATACTTCTGGGTAATGATCACATGGAAGAGTAGGCAGAATGTAATAATTTCCATAAAAATTTGCTGAGAAAAAATTCAAAGTTGCACATGGATTATTCAGAACAGATGTGAGAAAAGTATACTCTGTATATGCACTCCTCTTTAAAAAAAATATCATTTAGTATCAATTATTTAATACCTTCTCTGATCATGAGTTATATATACAGATGACAAAAGGAGACACCAGTCTATTTGTTTGCTAGTAACAAAGTAACGCAACAAGGAGCAATGTGCATTTGGTTATGATTTCCATAAATATTGAATTATTTTTTTAAAAAAACAACATGAACTAGATCTCGTTTCCAAATTTTCCATTGATCTTAAAGTTTAACATATTGCAATTTTAGTACATCTGAGCTAGTAATTTTATAATATGCTAAAAAGCATCACTGCGTCTCAGCTACAGTTGGGTTAATTCTTTAGACAAAAAGAGTTGGCAAAATAAAGTTGGGCATCACTGCACTAAGAGTGAGTGATTCCAACAGCTCATCAATGATCTATGTGACACACCAAGACATCACTATATTTTAGAAATTGATCTAAGAAACACAACTTTTAGAATGTATGCCAAGGAATTAGATGCTGTAAAAATAAATCCAGGGAAGAACTACAATGAAGTTGTGTTCATAAACTGATTTCAGAATTCTTCTTCACAAATTTTGATATTGGATTTTGACTGAACATACTAGATATCCACATTGGAATTCAAGATTTGATGATTCTCTTGGGAAAGCTGCTAAATTATCTTTCCTTTTTTTAAGATAAGAATTTGCTTTTTAGAACATTCCTTCATTTAGCTTTGTAGTCGTTGTTGTTAATTGCGAAATCATGTCCGACCCATCACGACCCCATGGACAACGTTCCTCCAGGTCTTCCTGTCCTCTACCATCTTCTGGAGTCCACTTAAGTTCATGCCTACTGCTTCAGTAAGTCATTTAGCTTACTACTATCTATATGCCTGGCAGTGATTCTACTGGAGTTTTTCACTACCTCACCTGAAGGATTCTGGGATATTTTACCATTGAACTAAGTTATTTCCTGTTTTTCAGTATAATCTACGGGGAAACAGAATGTATTAGTTGATACACAAGTTAACATCATTTAACTTTAATAGAAAAATAATATTTGATAGTATTTGGCAACTGATATACAATAGAATCTTAAATTCATATGTAAGAAATATTTTTGATAAACAACATGCAACTTTATTTTAATGTTTGATAGGCACAGTTTAGGAAAACTGCTTAATGCCTCACAAAATCAAGATATATCAGTGCCAAACCTCTCCCTCACAATTCTCCCAATGAAATAAAAGTTAATATCCAAACTACAAAACATATTTATGCAGGAAAAATTTAATGGGCAAAAATGCATGCTTTGATGAACTCAGACCTATATAAATAACTGTACAAACTTAGTTTTGCATGTATCTGTGCAGAAACTTAAACATAGACACAAATCCACAATTGTACATACTTAGACAAATGTAAGTATGCATGCACTTAATGAACTGTATATGTGTTTGCCTGAAATGCAGTTTTTCTTGGATCACTGGTATACCACATTGCACATTCTCTATAACCAGGAATGCTAAGTGCTTCCTTTTGTGCAAAACAATTTCGTCCAAATTGCTATGTAAAAGAACCAAAAAAAGTCCTTGTTCTTTCTCAACTTTTCCATGTCAATTATCCAATCTAACCAAAAGTAGTGACAACAAAACCCCTTGAGCATAGCTATTTTGGTTTGCTCTATCCTTACAGCCTTGAAAAGCTCAACCTTTTAAAAACATTTCTCTACCTTAAATGGATAGGTGGCTTTTGCACTTTGGCGCTCTTCACAGATTTACCCCAGATCACAGGCCTTTCATCCTATCCAGCGACCCAGATTTGCTGAACTCTCTTTCCAGACCTGCCAAAAGAAGTGCTAGGTTATATTAAATTTGCCTTCAGGAAACAAAAACCTTTTTTTTTCTTCCCATGCCCCCCTGCTCTCTGAGACTGTACCAGATTTAATTCTGGTTTTTATTCCTTCTTGAATAATGACTATTAAATAGAAGCTTTGCACATTAGTTGGGAACTATAACAAATAAGCATTTGCCCTGTCTCTGCCTCAGGACTTTAAATGATAGGAAAATAGGAAATGGGGGTGGGGAGACAAGATAGGGATTGGGAAAATTAAGGGCACTTAAAAAGTTGTACACAATTAATTCACTTGTGTCTGGATATTAGAGTATCAAATTAGCGTTGGTGATGTGAGTACTAATGTCAATTCATCTGTATCACCTATTTACTGGATGTTGTATAACGGGAAAGCCAATGGTTTACACCCCACACATTCAGTGTTGAATGGCTCTTTTATGCATCCCTGCAGCTGAATTAAATAAAATGCAAACTATCCCAACTTTTGTTGCTCTTGTTTTTAAACAAATGTTTCACTTCCATCCTAACTATGTGAGTTAAGATTGACCTCTTTTATAGTCTTGCCAAAGTCTTTTCTTCAGAATTCTGACTTGCTTTTACATTTACAACCAGTTTATGTGCTTCTCTTCCATTTGCAGAGTGATGATTCGTATTTTATCACAGTATGGGAGTCTGTAATGGGCTTTAAGGGTCTGATAGTAAATGGTGGCAAAGTTTAATAGTTTATATGGGGCTGCCTGCCTTCCTGAATAACACTTTTCATTAAAGGTTAGAAATACAGGCATGGAGGTCTTCAGGAAAAAAGTTGCAATGCCATAAAAATATTTCCACTATTCAAACAAGTCTCATCACTAGCACGGTAATGACGACCTATTCATTGCTTCCAAATGGTAATGGATGGAGAACATTATATACTTGGTAAAGTTTGTTCCAAATATAGAAACATCTTATTAAAAATATTTAAATATTCTCTCTTCTTTGACCCAGCAAAGACGGTAGCATATTTGCTTCATAAACTAATATATTAATGACCTTTGGCTTAGATGCAGTACTTTTCTTTCTCTTTTAGCAATACAGAGCACTAAAAATCCAGATGTTTTCAGTTAATCATAGTTTTTAATTTCATCCAGAACTATGGTTAAAAGTTTAGAACAAGCCATATTTTAAAACCATTTAGAAAACAAATCTGGATTTCATCAAATAAGCTAGACAATTTGGTTCTGAGATGCAATGTATATAATAAATACAATAAATGCATTATATAAATAAATAAATAAAACAAGTATTATTTGTTATGGGTGTAAAGCTAATGGTACCTTTGATACCTGCTGCATTAAAAAAAAGTATGGGCTCTTTTCTTTATTCAAACTCAATTGATTTATTTTCCTTTTCATACTCCAAATGCTAACAGGAAGATTTATGAATTTACCTCAGATAGCACATTAAAATAAAAAGGGAAACAGTTCTGTTTAATTCAAGGGCATTTAAAATATTTTCCGTAGCTTGTTATTGGTGCTAGTAACAAGTAACTAGCAACTAGTACTAGTCTAGTCATAATCTCTAATATGGAATAATCCTTATACGATATATTGCCATTTGAACTTATATTGAGAACTTTTTTCCCTGCTTAATATGGCTTATTCCAGTTTTCCCTAACTTTCATATCACCAGATATTAAAAGATTAAAAGTCTCCCGTCTTAGAATTCTCAGACAGGTGTTCCAACATATAAACTAGCTTATTAACTATTCCAACAGTTTAAATTTCCAAAACAATGTGTTCAGTAAAAATACAATAGTGCTAGAGGCCGCACATAGCATATATATTTATGTAAATCAGCTGTTTGGCAAGGAAAAAGGATGCTGTTTTTTTTTTTAAAAAATGTCTTTAAGAATGACAAAGGACCTTCAGTAAAGGAGACCATCTAAACATGATAAGGCTAAGTTCAGTAACACCTCATGCCCCTTGTAAATAAAGCCATACAAATTTGGTTGAGATTTTTTAAAAAATCTAATTTAAAAAAAAAATCTGTGATTATTACAATATTATTTTTTACAATAAAATGCAACTCTGTTTAATTCAAACTCTTGCACTGTCTTGCTGTTCAAAGTTTCTAGGGTTTAGGGCAGTCTTACATATGAAATAAATAAATAAACGGCTGATTTAAATCCAAAAATATGTCTTCCATGTTCCAAGAATCCATGGCCAAACTCATTTTAGTCAACATGTTTTGTTTGTGTTTCTCCATGAAAAATTATCTTAAGGCCATTCAGTAAGAGATGTTCCAGTACTATCTGGTCTATCTGTTATAATTCATTAATTTTCTTTTCTATCCTAAGTTATCCTTGAGATCTCATTTATGTTGCTCTCTTTTCTGCAAACTGCCTCAGCAGGCAAACCTTGAAAAACCTAGCACATTAAGTTAGGGAATCCAGATTTTTATTTCAAGTTTCATTTTGCTCATAGTACAACGTTTAAAAATGCTACGATATACTAAAGGTGTTACATTTCCCAGCAGGCATTCTACTGAGATGTAGTTTTAAAGGTTATGTTCCTCCTGTTGTAAATTATATTAAATTTTATATTACTTATCTCTACTTTTAAAATGTATAATTACTCTTGCAATCAATGCTCACTTACGTGAGATAATGAAACTCGCCCCAGTTGGGACAGCATGTATCAAGGGTGTGAAGCAGATGGACCACAGACTACCAGTGGCTGAAGGAGTTCTCTTCTGCAGACCACAATGGCTCAAAAGTTTAAGGCACTGCCAGAACTCAAATCCTGCTCAGGTGGCTATGAAGGCTCCTGCTTTCTTCTGTTGCCACCCTGCCCTTCTGTCTTGTCTCATGTATAAGTGCTGGGCCAGCATGTGATGGCCATGCAGATCCCCAGAGGGAATATTGCTGTTGCCATATACCAGGGTAGTTGATGCCAGGCAGGTATGCAGAACAACACAGGAGTGAGATCACAGCCATGGCGATACAATCTTTTACTCTTTTGCACTAGAAAACATATATTTATTTTTTATTAGTCACCGATAAACTCATTTTAATTGAATTTTAAATTGTTATTCGTTATAAATAATATCTTGATTTGATTATTTTATTAATTCGAGTACCAATGAATAATAAATATTCTGATTTAAAATGTATTGTATTTTTGTCTACGTGTGAATGTGGGCCCCCAATTAGCGCAGGTTTTGTAATGTGGCCACCCATAGCAAAAGAGTAGACAGAGCTAGGGGATGGAGTTAAGTACACCATCAGTTTAGAGTCTCTACGTTCCCATAAATGGTCCAGGTCCAATGCCTCTTGAATTCTGTTGACCCTTATCTGGTGCCAAATTAGTACTGAATTTTAGTTGATTGGATTCTGGTGTATAGATTTGAGCAATAAATCTTTTGAACTGTAACTTAATATATAGTCCTAATCCTTTGTGCCTGACAGCCACATATTCATTTGAGTGTAAGACCCCTGGCGTATATCACACTAAATCATGGTTTGTTTAATCAGGATGTTCTGAGTACTGTAAAGCAAATCATTTGCATTCATATGCTGCAATAACCTATAAAAGATACTAGCTAGATTCAGAGAACACGGTAAACTATTATTTCAGGTTCTACAGAAAAGAAGAAATAATAATTAGCAGCTCTGGGAGAACAAACAGCATTTGTTATTTACCTAGAAATCCATAGAGCCCAGTGATTATACTAGAGAGATCCTTTAATATAATTTCAACCCATGAGCATCAGATTGGTACTTTGGACTCAGGTTTATATTGCTGAATGCCAGGTCACTCTGCAATAATTCAGATCAGTAATTTCTATAATTAAATTATGGCTGGCTGAGTCTTGGGTTATACATTGAATGTGATCCTAGGGAATGGCTGCTGCATACCTGGAAAACATTTGAACAAGGGTCCCCAACCCCCGATCTGTGGACTAGCACCAGGCCACGGCATGACAGAAACTGGGCCATATAAACAAGGGAAGCCCCATCCGTGGGTGCAGGGAACATGCAAAACCATGTCCCCTCTGGTCTGTGGAAAAAATGCTCTCCACAGAACTGGTCCCTGAAGCCCAAAAGGTTGGGGGCTGCTGCTTTAGAAATTAGGATGAATAATGTTCCACAGATTTCTGAGTATGAAGCCATATTTGTCAAGCTGGACCAAAGGAGCAAAGTATGATGCTGGCATTGTACCACCTTCTCGGTTGCTGGGCATCACCTCTCCCCAGGTTCTCCCCAATCTCATTACAGATGTGTTCATAGATTCAGATCTGAGCATTGAATTAAATCTGGCCACCTCTAAAATGATCTACTCTGGATTGGGCAATTTCCAAAGCTGCAAGTCAAACTAAGCTAGAGAATTTCAGCATATCTCCAGTTGTATTTCCTACCAGAAAAAAGAAAAGTAGAATGGTATCCCTGCCTTAGAGGAAGTCTACTGAGATTCATAATAGTCACGAGTAAGTTGTCTTATCAGTTTCAATTGATCTACTCAGAGCATACTTAACTATGGATATAAACCAATCCTCCTCCTTTTGTTATGTTCTTTGCTATTGTAGTTGCAGGAGGTCAGAGTATCTGAACTGAGTGGTCAAATGTGAGATATTTACCTCCACTGCCTATAGATGTGGTATTTGGATATTAACCACACTTTTAAGCAGTTCTCTGGAAAGTAAATTTACTTTACTTTTTCTTTCTTTTTTTTTTAAAAAAAGCTTCATATTAATGTTCTTCAGTGCTAAATTCAATATGCCTTACTCTGTAATAAATATTGCTTTGATTTTCAAGCTTAAATCCACTGTTTGGTAACTTCCAATGAACCTACAATACTAAACTTTATTAGAAGACGAATACTAGCTCATCTTCATGAAGGCTTGCTTTATTGTTCTCCAGAAGCCAAATTGTCAGCAGGAAGTTTTACCAATGAAATTATGACTTCTTTTTCATACTTTTTATGAACTTCTAAAACATTAAATATTCAGCCACAGAGATTTAGCAGCATCTGCTCCAGTGCTGGTTTTAAAAGACACATTTTAAACATTTTAGCTCATTTCTTAGCGAATCTTCAGATAGAATTATAGAATCTGAGGGTTGGAAGGAACCCGAAAGACACGTTACATAAAAAGTTTGTTATATTCCAATTCTCTAGTCAGGAACACTTCTACCATCCTATTACTATTAAAAGTTCTACTGTAGCCAAATGCATTTATTTTTTTCCCCATTAGGCAGCAGTCTGTCCTGTATAGTTTTAAACACACATAAACAATAGCCCACTCCCCACTCCCACCTCCTCTGTGACAACTGCAAATGAGCATTGCCAGCCAGTTAAATAGCTGCTTGGGTGCTACCCAAAGAGTTTACATTTGCATGGCTATGCTGTATTCCAGTGAATGACATGTCTAGCAAGTCCCATTACCAACACATTAACAGGGATTCCCCAAAAGCAAACATGTGAACAACAACAAAAAAAAAAAGACCAGTCTTTGAAAAGGACAAGGAATGGAACAATGTGACTGTTTTTAGTAAATGAAGACAGCTTGTGAGAATTTCAAGAGAAGATTTTTGGATCTGCATAGCCTGAGGCAAAATTGTTAATGAAACCATCTGGATTTTCCAAAGCCAGGGGTTGTAAATGTGCCTTTCATAGCAGAAAGGGGGGGAGGTAAAGGCTTTCCTGAATGAACTAGAGAGATTTGGAGAGGGGCAGTATTGCTAGAATGAGGAATAGCAAGACTGGCGGTAGAACAACTCTGCTCTGTGTTCTCATTGGTGCAGAATTGCATGGAGTAAGGGCTTTATATGCTTTTGATAATATCTTTCTTCTGATGCAGCCCAAACTGCTTTAGTTCTTCTAGGCTGCTCATGTCCAGCTTGTTGCTAATGTCCACACGAATGTCCTTATCTAATAAGTGCTTTCTACCCATGTATCCCCCAACTTGTATGCTCATACTATATTTTTCCACCCTAAATACTGTATAACACCACTTTTATCCAGGCCCAAAGGCTGAGTGAAGAGCCAGATCTTCAAGATTCATTTGAAGGAGACTGGGGAATGGCCAAGAGTCTCTGGGAGGATGCCCTCTCAGAGGATGCTGGATGCTGCACAGAAAAGTCTTGCTTTTTGGATCCCATCAGATGACATCACTTAATGGATGACACCTAGAGCATGCCTCTGTTCACTGAACAGAGAGCCAGAAAGCACAAAAGAAAATTTTAACTGGGCCCCATGCCATGTAGATCTTTATAGGTAATAACCAGCACCTTGAATTGCATCTAAAAACCTACTGGCAACCAGTTCAGTTCACCAAGAAGAGATGTTACCTAGACATACTGAGATTGGCACCTTACTGATTGTGTCACTACATTTTGGAATGACTTTAGTTTCTGAATGGTCATTAAGGATAGCCTTATATAGGCCACTTTGTAATAATCCTTGTGTGAGGTAACCAAGGCATGAATGAGGAGGGCAATCCAGTTCATGCACCAGATACTTCTGTGCAAAGACCTTCCTGGCCACAATTGCTATTGCTCTTTGTGTAGGAACTAAGAGTCCAGGAAGATTCTCCCAAGTTGTACTCCATTCCTGTATGGGCAAATGCAATCCCATTCAGTTCTCCCCAGCCCAATGCCCCCAATACTAATAGCTACTTGGTTTAGCTAGGGTTGAGTCCGAAACTTTTCCTCCCTATTAAGGCTCCAGAAGATCTCACAGAATCACATGATCAGCCTGTAATCAAATGGTATATTATGATAGCTAACCTTGAACCAACCGATCTCATCCAACTGCCTCTAGAATGTGTTAACCAGGAGAGGTGATAATGTTGAACCCTGTGGCACTATACATATTAGGGGCTTTGGACATTATTTCCCCTCCTATCAACACAAATTGGAACTGGTCACCAAGAAAAGACAGCCAGCAGTCCAGAAATCTACCATAATTGATGGTATAAAAAAAACCTAAAGGATCAAGGAAGACCAGGATGAATGCATGCCATCCTACCTTAGTTCCTCCAGAGCTCCAGTGCTATGTGAAAATTCTTTGCTTTCCAAGGACTGGACATAACCACAGCACAGTAAATTTGTACACATTGCTTTATTGCAGCACACACCTTCCTCAACAACAGGCTGTTACTCTAGGTCAACTTCACCCTTCTAGGCCTTGCAAGATTATATTGCCACATAAATATATCTTTAATACATAACCTTTATACTCAGTCCTTTAGTCTTAAAATCTATCATGTAGCATACGAACTTTGCCTTTTTTTAAAAAAACTTTTTGCACTAGTTGGGATGAGGTGCTACTTCTATGTGATTGTTCCGAGTTGCTACTGAGCTCCAGGCAAGGGCTGAAACTCCAGACAGGATTCCCACCAAGATACACTGCTCTTCTTACTTGCTTGTAATAGTTGCCAGTCTCTAGGCATTGCCTATGCCTCTTTGCATTGCAGTCTGCTATCTCCTTTCCTCCTACATCCCCATCCACACTCAGTGTTTGTTTTTGTAAGCTAAGAGCCTAAATGGAGTGAGGCTGCCTATGGATGTTGGCACATGCTTGAAAATTCCAGAATGTGGCTCAATTAGACAGGTAGTTGGACACTGGCATATATGCTTATGAGTAAAATTATGAGTAAATGAATGTATACATGGGTTTCTAGGGCTGTAAACTTTCACAGACCTTTGAGGGGAAAAAACAGTTGTGCTGAGCCTTTGGGAAGTGTGGTGGCAAGCTTTTCTTCCTGGCTGCAACTGCTTTTCCAAACACAGACAGGTATCTCAACTTCACTTCCTCACATGCTATTATTATTCTACAACTCAGCCTGCAACATGACTGAAAAGGCTCATGATACAACTTTTCCTTCAAGGAAAACTGCAACTGCAGCCTGATCACTACTCAACAATTTTCACCAAATAGAGGAGGTTGGGAACTACATGAAAGTCATCTAGAACCATTACTTCTTGAGAAATATCTTTTCAAATATTGACATTAGAGTAGATAATAAAGTAATCATGGTAATTACTAGGGTCCCTCTCTTTCATTTTTTTAATAAGACATTTCATCTTGTCTAGATCTCTAAGGCATCCCCAGTTTTCCAGGAATCTTCAAAGATAATTTACAGAGGCCCAGCAGCAATTCAGCCAGTTCCTTCACTCTCCTTGGGTGCATTACAGCAGGATCTGGGGACTTGAAAATATTCAAATTACGTAGAAGATCCTTTACCACATCCTAAAAATATAGTCCTTTCCTTGTTGTTTTCCTCCCCAGTCAAAGCTGCTCAAATCAACATTTCCTTGGAGACAGAGTCTGAAGTAATATAGGAGATAAGGAGATTTCTGTTTTCCCTTGGCCATCTGTTAAGATTTCTCCATCTGAAGCAAACAGTGATCCCACTATCTCTTTTGTTTTCCTCTTGCTGTTGATACATTTGAATAAATGCTTCTTACTGGACGTTGATTTTTCCTTGTCAACTATAGCTCATTGTCTACCTTTCTTTCATTTTTACATTTCTGAGCTGAACTATCATAGTTCTCAATTAATCCACAACCATTAATTTAAAATGAAATTAATTAAGGACTTTGGCCCCAGAGAACATTTCTTAATGATAGTGTGCCATTAGTCTGCTAGAGGAGAAGAGCTTGCTGAACAGATGGAATTCTCACTATGTCCAGGGTATATGGCGTTCTTGAGGGATTCCTCATAATGAATGTTACATAATAACAAATAGAATGTGTAAAATGTTGAAATATTAGAATAAAAAACCAAAATAAACACCACCCCACCACAGAAAAATTCAAAGCATTCTAGGTCAGTTGGTTGCTATTGATGTTTGTTTTCTTAATTTCTTTGTTCATCAGCACTGGTTTCAGGATTTCTAGGGCCCAGGAAATCTAAATTCTACACATGGCTATGTGTAGAATGTTCCCAAGGTAAGTCATCCACTGGGACATTCTCCGTATAAAACTTCATTCAAAATGAACGGCAGTATATACATGCTCCTGTATTACAATAGCCATTTAATTTTGAGTTCTTGTAGCCAGAAGATAAGCTTTCCAAAAATTGGTGAAAAATAAATAACAAAATATCTCATTCTAGCAGTTAGAATTGTGATTTCTGATGCCAGTTGATAACCTAAAGATATTTTATTTGAGCTTATACTATACAAAATCATGAAAATTTGTCTCCACTTCAGGTTGCTATCTGTAATAAGGGATAAGCAAGATCTGTCCACTGCAGTTCCCTGTTCTGTGCTTAAAACATTATATATGTGATTAAAATATGTTGGAATATTCATGAGCAGGAAGAGTCATGTGGTAACTCAGTCAGCCAATGTGAAGAAAGTGCTACTGAGTCTGTGCAAAAAAGGTATTGAGTTAGGGGCTGGATTTCCAGTCTCAGGTTTGTTTCTGTAAGAAGTCTTCAATTGAGCTATGTCGCTGTAAAAAAAAATGTATGGTATTGTAAATATTTTTATATGAATATAAAGAAGTTATTTTGAATCAGCTAAATGCAGTCAACTGTGAGAGCTTCTGATTTATTTTTTCACCAATAGAGAAATTAAAATTCTCTATTGTTCACAACCTTTATTCCTCCCATTCACCCTCAGTATTGCAAGTCTCTAAGTTTCCAAAATGAAATGGAGATTCATAATTTCCATATTATTTCAGATCTTGCAATTAGGTTGAAAAAGGAGGAAATAGAGAAGCTACACAGAGAAAGGGGATCACAAACAACCAGATGGGTGAGTGAAGAACAAATGACAAAATATTCATTGTGGCATCACAACACAAGTTCCATGACTTCTATATTGGCACCTAACATTGAAACACAGATCCTATCAATTCTGGAAGACACATTCTTAAATCTTTCTGGAAGAAGATTATGACGAAACATCTCCTCTATTATTTTTTTCTCTTATTATACATGAGTCTTTATCATACTGAAAGAATTACTAAACATGGAGATACAGATACAAATTTGTCCCATAGTTATACACAGCAAGAAATCTCTAAAGACTTTTAAGTTTCATCTGCCTATTTTTTTCCCACTAATATTGCTTAGATTTTGCCTTTCAAATTGGCCTTCAATCTCCTTCCTTCAGTACTGTTAATGGGCAGACATTCCAATACCCTATTTTTCCAATGCTACTGACCTTGTGAGAAGACACAAAATATTGTCAGGTGTTCTTCTACTGTCCCTTTTATGAACATATTTGTGTCACTTCTATCACACTTGTTTGCCAGGCTGAGTTCAAATGTGTTTCATTTAAGGTCACACCAAAATGAGGAAAATTCCAATCATCAGATTTAGTGCCACTGCTTGTAAATGTGGGTGAACGTACCAAGTTCAGACAATATCTATGCATTTTAAAAATTCTAAAGATAAAGTCAGAATATTTTGGGTTTCATAATAGTAAGAAAATTTATTATGCTAGTTTTAAAAAAATGTTAACATTTTTCTATATAAAAAAACCCACAGAATGTAACATCATACATTCCAGAATAAATAATCAAGTTGTAGTATTTATAGGATGGATGATGACAATGAACGGATAGATACTTAGGAGCATGGATGATCTTGTAAGGAGACTTGGATCAGTCTGCATTGATGTATCAAACATTTTGTGTGCCATCTGTTAATAAGAGCACAGAAATTTGACTAAAGAGAATAGCCATCTGCTTTTGTCAGAAGGGAAACCACATGCATTGCTTGAGGATTGATGCAACCCATCTGCAGTCCAGTGGGTAAGAAGGGAGCTTTGCTTTCAGCATGAGGAAAAGATGTTGAGTTTCCAAGGATCATCTAAGGGAGAAGAAAAACTATTTTGATTTATGCTTCTCAGTAGTCACTGTTTCTTTCAATATCCCCCCCTCCCCCATTACCATACATACTTCTTTGGTGAGAAGTTTGTAATGAAGTGTGGTACACTTTCCATTTTGCAGATATTGTATTTTGGAAAAACAGTCATATATACCAGATAGATCTGGATGTGTATTTTGAGGTTTATAAGGAATGACACATCCAGATTTCTTCAATTTGGTTTCTTTCAACCAATTCATTTAATTTCTGTTTTCAAAAATTAAAAGAGTATTGCAGTCTAACTAGTCCAACCCTGTGCTTGAAGAAAGTAGTCAAGAATTCAAGTGTCCATGAGAGATTGTACTCTGGCTTCTAAAGGAAGGTCACCAGAGAGAAAAACTCATCAGAAATGCATGAACTCTTGACTTTGGTACCCCAGGTTGGGTAAGCCAGATTACATTTCATGTAATGACACAATGACTTTTATTACATATTTATTTCACCAACCTTTTCAAATAGAACAGATCAAGATTTTAGGAACGGCCCTTTATTGTAGCTATATTAACAGAATCTGGAAAGCATGCCCAAAATGAAGGTAGGGCTATTTTGAGTTTTTTTCTCATGCCTACTTCCATCTCTGGCATGTCCAAGACTTTCTTAATGGGTCTCTCATGCCTTCTCAATGTCAGCTCTAAATTCCATTACAGGTATAAATTATTTGCTTCACAAATAATGATAATGATAACCTTTATTGTCATTTTTTTCCCCTGTGGGCACAATGGCACACATTGAAAATGAAATTTAGTTGCCTGCTCTCAAGTGTACACATACATAACACACATTTAAAAACATACTATATACAACATATGTATAGACCTACACCCTTACATATAAGAAACATATAAATATTAATGGACCTTATCAATAAAAACTGGCAATTTGTGGTAAACGAGTTCCCTCCTGTTACATATAATGTTGGGGAATTAAAAATCTTTCCACAAATTTTTAATACTGGACATTTTTTCAAAGATAAAGGTACCATATTTTTTTTCTTGACTGGTGGGAAGTCCAGGGGTAGAGCTACACAGCTAGTTTTTGTTTGAATAAGAATGATCACTGGATATTTATTTACAAAATGTACAAGAAAACATATGAGAAACAAACATATTCCTAAGTTGCTTCCCACAAAACAGTGAAATCTTACAAAATCCTTTAGATTTACCCAGTTTTCTGCTCCTAGTTATCGGTCTCCCTGGGTATCACATTCTGAACTGTGAAATGATTACAAAACACTCCATTTCCGAATCATGTATCATTTGCCAAGTAACTAAACAATAGTTATTCATTGATTCACAACAGAAGTGGTATTCAGGTAATGTATATGAGACTGTCCTTGTGGGGAAAAGTACTCTTAGCTTTGGTGAAACAGCAAGTGCGGCTCTCTAGGTGTCCTGCCATGTTTATACCTACAGCTACCTCTTCATTTCAAAGTGAGTTGTAGTTTCAGTCCCATTAGCACTAGTTTATTTTATCAAATTTATTGGCCGCTCATCCTACCACAGGGTATCTCCGGGAGGCTTACAATATTAAAAGATAAAGCTATATAAATAAAATACTACAAAAAATATAAAAATGCAAAATATAGTAGCTAAAAGATAAGGTGGAAGGGAGTGGAATGAGCTTGGGGGGGGGCAGTGGATCTGATATTAATCTATCAACCACCTCCAACAAGAAGCCCCCTCCTAGCACTAATTGAATATATATATTTATTTTTTATATTTTCCAGCCAAAGCCTGTATGACAACATGATCATAAAGCCAAATTCTGAACATGTTCTGTGGGCATGTGCCCTGTGTTAATTTACACCAATTATTTATGCCAGTGTTTCCTAACCTTGAAACTCCTAGATATATGGACTCCCAACTCCCACTATTTTAATTAATAGCATACTGGCTATAGAATTCTGGAAGTTGAAGTTTACACACTTGAAAATTGACACAGTTAAACTATGTTGCCCTAGACCTGTGACCCAATGAAAACATTAAATGGCAAGCATTCTGAAAGAATTCAAGTCAAAAGTTATATTTATATATGTCCCACATTTAGATTGTTGAATGTTCATTCTCAGCAGTTCAAGAGTTCTGCAAAGCTCAACAGCTACTTGGCCATTTCTTTTTATTTCCAAAGAGCAACTCATGCCAAATGAATATTCCTTACAAATGTTTTCTGTTTAAGTAAGAACAATAGGATGGTGGACAGCCAGCCTCCCACTGAATTTAAAAGGAATTTCATCCCACAAAAGTACATGCAGAATGCACCAAGCCATGTACTATAAATGGGTCTCTTTGCAGAGACTTAGGCAATAGTTGGTATTACATTAGGCCATAGTTAGTTTTAAGCCTGATTTACTTTAAAAGCCACTGTAACTGGGTCAGGTACTGTACTAAGTTATATCCCATGCCATGATCCCTGGCTTTACACAAGATACTGTGCTAAACATACCATTATTCATTAGCATGAATAATGAACCCAACCAATGCCTTTTTCCAAAAGGTATGAGATACATAATAGACATAACTACTTGTAGTGATCACATTTTTTTCTACATGGAAATATTAACCAATGTTAATGCAAGTTTTTTCAACTAGATATTTCCCAGATATATATTGGGATTAGAAATCCTAAAATTCCCAGTGAACATTACTAGATATGGTTGAGATTCCCAACCCACATGGACAATAACCGGTTATTTTTTATTTTATTTATATTCTGCCTTTATTATTTTTACAAATAACTCAAGATGGCGAAAAAATCCAACATACCTTCCTCCTACTTCCCCCACAACAACCACCTTATGAGGGGAGTTGGGCTAAGAGACAGTGATTGGCCCCAAATCACCCAGCTGCTTTTCATGGCTAAGGCAGAATTTGAACTCAACAGTCTCCTGCTGCCTTAACTATTTGACCAAACTGGGCTAAGGGAAATCTGTGTAAAAATGTTTACATCCGCAGCAATGACTATTGTATCTCCTAATGAAAAGAATCCTTGTCCTTAGACCAACAGATGTACAATAAACACTGCTATGGTTTCTTGAATTGTCATCTTATTATATGAGACATACAAACAATGCAGAGCTGTCTTAGGAAACCATTTTGAACTAGTTTTATAAAAGTAAATAGCAATAGCACTTAGTCCTATATACCATTCCATAGTGCTTTACAGTATTCTCTGAGAGGTTGACAGAGTCAGCATATTGCCAACACTCTGGGTCCTCATTTTACTGGCTTTGGAAGGATGGAAGGCTGAGTCAATCTTGAGATGGTCAGGATCAAACTCCGGACTGTGGGCAGAGTTAGCCAGAAATACTGTATTCTAAGCATTGCGCCACCATGGCTTTTCATGCCGGTAAATGTTTGTGAATGGCTCAATCTAAGGTTTTGTATCATAGATAATAAGATTTAATGTTTTGAACTGTATTACATACAATGCTGGAAGAAGAAAAAGAAATAACTTTTGAAATTTTATTTGGGGAACTCTGTAATAAAAAGAACATATAAACTGCACCAAATTGTTTATGCAATCCAAGCCATGAGAATGTTTTCCCTTTGCAATCTTCTAATACATGTTTTGAATATGTTGTTTCTTTTTTTCCCATATATTTTATTTTTTAAAAAACATAAATCACTTAATAGTTAGTAAACAGCATATTTGCTGGGTTTACATTTGTAAAGAAAAATCATTAACAATTGGTTTCTATAATCCATAATCCACATAGTACGTTTAGTTGATTTCCCCTTTTCCCCAAAATGTCTCCTTAGCAAACCTTGAATTAATACAGTTCTTATTATTTTTATAAATAACAGTTATATACATGAATTTCCCAATATTCCTAAAAATAATAACCACATCAATATTTCTTTTCTATCTAATCATTCTGGTTGCCTCATCATATATCCCGTTACAGTCCTTATTTAAATTTGTTTCTCCCACAAAGTTCAAAGTATTCTTGCTGGTTAAGATTTTCTCAATAGTTAATTACATTTAAAGATTTAAATCCATTTTTCCCATATAAACCATCTCAACACTTTTACATTTCTTAAAGAATAAGTAAAAACAGTGAGCAAAAAGAAAGGAGCGCAAGAGTAAAGAAACATAAAAGTAAAATACTACTTAAAATATATATTCCTCCTAAGCTAATAAATATTCATTCCCAAAATTTCTTATTCTTTTTAATCATAATTTAAAAATATATTTAATCTTTAAATATTACATTTAATGTGTCTAGTCATCTAATCCTTTAACTCTTATTCAAAACATTTTTTTCTTTTTTATACTATAATTTCCCTAAATTCCAACACATTTAATTATCTAAAACATTTCCTTCATCTAAGCCAGGGGTCAGTAACCGTAAACACTCAAAGAGCCATTTGGACCTCTTTCCCACAGAAAACACTGGGAACCTCAAAACCCTGCTGCTTCCCCCCCAGCACTCCACCAATGCTGCTGCTTACCTCCCCCCTCCCACATGAAGCACCCTGCTGCTATTTTCTTCCTGTACTCCCCCATGCAGAGTGCACCCTGCCGCCACTTTTCCCTACCTCCCCCGCGCAAGTACCCTGTTGCCACAGCTTTTCTCTACCCCCCACCACGCAGAGCGTGCCCTGCTGCCGCTTTTCCCTACCTCCCCCATGCAGAGTGCTCTGCTGCCATCACTTTTCTCTCCTATCTCCCCCATGCGGAGCACGCTCTGCCGCCGCTTTTTCCTCCTATCTTACCCATCAGAGTGCCCTGCAACTGCAGCTTTCCCCAGCAGCAAAGGTGGAGTTTGGGAGGCAGCAGCATGGCATAGCCCAGGCTTGGCCCAGCAGCAAAGCTTGTCCTTCCCTCTCAAGAAGCCCTCAGAGGCGCCTCGGCTCCATCTGAGTTGAAGAAAGTGGAGGCGCAGCAGCGGGATTGCTCTCAAACAATACGAGCTGGGTGCGCTGCTTGCTCATGTGATTGCCTTGAGAGCAATCCTGCTGCTGCACCTCTGCTTTCTTCAACTCGGATGGAGCAGAGTGGGGAGGAGAATGAGGAGAAGAGCAGTGAGGCTTTGTGCCAGCCGGCCAGCCAGCCAGGTGAGGGATAGGTCGGGTATAGAATAGAAAAGGAAAAATCAGATTCCTCACCCAGTGTCAAGCACGCTGTTTACTGTTGTGCTGGTTAGTTCTTTTGGACTTTGATTGCAAGTAGAAAGGGCTGATCAGTGAAATACAGCCTTTCTCCTGTCGGGTTAGAAAGCTTTCTCCAAGATGAATGGAATGACCGTTATCATTCCAGAGTCGTTGGGGCACCCTTCTTTCTTCGCTGCCTCTCCGGGGTGGCTTGGACCCATTAGGGTCTCCAGGCAGGACGAAAATTAGCCGCGGGGGTGTGGCAGTCCGCAAGCCCATGACTAGTTGCTACCACGCAGGACCGAAAGTCCTGGATATGTTGCGTTTCATCAGAGACCATTATGGCTATGTAACTATTCGGTGTGAGGAATCAAAACTCTGATTCAAATTAACTTGCCAAATTAGCTTGACATCTGAATCAATTTGGATAATTTCAGATGCTGCTCTGCACATGTAGAAAAAACTGATACTATGTCTCTTCCAAATATGAGGGATGCATAACATTACCACCGTGTCACCATCATATTACAGGAATGGCATAATTCTTGGAAAACCACTGCACAGAAAATAAATAGGTTAGCAGTATGCCCTCTGGAGCCTTGTGATGACTCTTGCCTTACAAAAAATCTCTATAACAGAAGAACACTTTCTTATGTGACACCCATTCTTTGCAACACCATACCAATCAAGGTTACGTTGACTGATTTCACTTACTGCAGGTCTTTCAGAAAGTCCTTAAAACCTGGCATGGGGATCAGGAGAATAGTTGAACCTGTTGTGTAGGCTGCATGGTTTCCTTGATGGCCACGGCATGTTTTTTTTTTTTTTTTTTTTGGCTATGGTTATTCTTTATTTAATGTACTTTTTAATTTTTGTTAGCCTGCCAGAGTTGCATTTAGCGAGACATTTAGTAAGATGGGTGGAGACAGATGTGTCAATTGAAATCAATAAGTTTCCTTCCTGAAGTCAAAGTGCAACTCTTCAGGTGTCAATCAAGTAGCAACTGTACCACTCTCCCTGCACAATCATCAGTGTTATTTTGAGTGTTTTTTCTTCCCTGCCAAAGCAATCAAAAAGAATTATGAGGCAAGGCAGTGGCTGCAGCCCATTTTCTGCTTTTATACTGTCCAACTACATAGCCATCCCACAGTCCCTCTTCTTTATCAGTCCCTAGCTTTCGGAAACAGACATTGGCCAATCCTGCTTTAGAAGATCACTAATGGTGACCACCACCACCACCTCACCAGCGCCTCAGCTACAGTTTATTGAATAACTCACATCAACTATGCTCATATAACACACTAAACCAGTGGTTCTCAACCTTTTTAATGCCGCGATCCCCAACCAGTCATAAGTCAAGGACTACTCAACCGGTCATAAGTCGAGGACTACTCAACTGGTGCAGCACCGTTTTCAGAATGGGACTTTTAGCGGGCTCAGCAGGGCAGAGACAGCCTGGACAATTCCTATTGGCTTTTGAAAGCCAATAGAATTAGACTCTATTCAAGAGAGTCTATTCTATTGGCTTTCAAAAGCCAATAGAATAAAAGGGAGTAGCACAGCTAAGGAAAAGGGGGAAAAAATAGTGGACTGCGTTGTTTGGCGACCCCCGTGAAATGGTCGTTCGACCCCAAATGGGGTCCTGACCCACAGGTTGAGAACCACTGCACTAAACCATAATCACATTTTTGGCTCAGCATGATGCCTGAATACAGCATCATAATTAAGTTAACATTTTTTAGACTCAAATGTTTTAAAAGAGAATCAATACAAATTTTAATCCCAACTTCTTTATACTTCTATATTTTTGCTATTGTAACACAAGACAAGCGGTTATTTTATGCTCTAATCACCTATCTCCTATTTTTTTATTTCTATGAAAGCCAAAGCAATTTTGTTGCTACCTATCCAGGGTCAAAAGGCAATTTCATTACTTTTGCCTATCTTGTGTTTCTATGCTGCAACTTGCTGAAACATTTGTTACATACAACAGCCAAGCGGACTTGACAACCCTTTAATACATAAAGGTGTTAACTTTCTGCCCAGGTCTTTTGTTCTTTCCAAGTACTGTAACTGGTGACCAAAATAAAATTGCTTTCAAATATGCCCTTCTTTAGAAGAAGCTCTCTTTAAACTTCACACCATAAATAACAGCATAATGATTTATACCAGTGTTTCTCAACCTGGGCAGGTTTAAGATGTGTGGACATCAACTCCCAGAATTCCTTAGACAGTATGGCTAGCTGGGGAATTCTGGGAGTTGATGTCCACACATCTTACTTGCCAAGGTTGAGTAAGCACTGATTTATAGTATGCTTCTGTGTATTCTTGATTTGTGGAGTGACATTTAAAGGCTTCAAATGGAAGGTTGTGGCACCCAAAATGTGTCTTTTTTGTGATGTATGTGTGTGTGTTAATTATGTAACATTTGATCTCAGTAAGCCATTTAAAAATCTGAATCCCTTTTCTGCAAAAAAACATTGAACTTGGCTAGTAGAACAAAGAACAGTGAAAATTGATATTTATAGCACATTTTATATGATATACTCCCCTTGGAATATAACTCTTGTAACTTGGCATGATTAATGATAATTAATCACATGTATAGTGCTTTTTAATGTACCAAGTTGGTTTATTATCTCTAGCTGCATTTTTGCCCACATATAATAGCATGCTAAAGTTCCAGGGCTATTTTTACAGATGGGAAATGCAGTTAAACCACCCAAAGTCACCAGATGACATTTGAACTCTGAATTTGGAAGCCTGAATGCTAGAACGCCATCAATTTTACAATTTGCCTGGCTGGCCTATGTGACACTCCTGAGGTAAATCAATTACAATTGACCAAACATGTCTCCTACTGTTTTATTCTTTTAAAACCAGGGAGAATTAGCAGATATCATTCTATCCACGACAACTCGGATAGGGTGTTGCAAGGGTGATCCATGTTTGACAATTTCTACTGCAACTAAGCACATATTTCTCCTTTCTTTTTCTTATCTGTATCAATGTAAACAATTCTAAATGTCCAGTATAATGGTCCTTGCAAATTATGGAAGAACAACATGGGGACTTAGATTCATACAGGGTAATAAGCTGTAAACCATAAACCACAACCCTGCTAATTGTAATTTAATCAACAAACATGTTCAAAACATGGCTCTCCACAAAGCTTAACCCCAGTTTGAATTAGGGCTAATGATAGAGCACATGATTACCTAAAGGAACCTACCAATTCAATCATTATCTCCTGTTCGTTACAGCACTGGAGTTGGGGGAAAAACTAATCTGAAATTACGGAAAACTTCAGTCAATGAACAGAAGTCAGAAGTGAGCAACAATTTTGCATCCAAGGTCTATACCTGATTGTAAATGATAGAAGACTTCGGATTTCTATGAAACCATAGGGACAAGGTTCCAATTTCAATCCTATTTTTTTGCATTGGGCTGTGATTTAGGATAGTTATTTTTTACACTAGTAGGTGTGATAAGTACTTCAGAAGCTTAATGTGTCATTCTTTCAGCAGGAAATAGCATATCTGCAATCTCTGCTCTTAACAGAATTAACAAAAAAATGAAAATCCCTTTGCTTTCTTCTTAGCCACCCCAAGCATAATACCATATTTAACAACTTAAAATATGGAATTGTATCTTAAAGGATGGAACATTGTATCCAATTTTATTTTTTAAAAAAATAATTATAAAGTCAATTGAAAATGACTTTATAAACACCACAAAAACACCAAAGTCTTAAGTTTGGGCTTTGTCTACCTCTGTGTAAGGGCTAGGAATGCTTTGGCTGACACACTCTGAAGCAGACTGACTTACATAACATCTCCCAGCCTTATGCAACAAGGTAGCATTGCAGATACTTCTCCAGAGCCTCTCAAAGAAAAAAAAGGGACACAAACTGGATAAACAGAATTATGAAAAAGCAAATTCCAAAATCATCCATACTATCTCCCTGTAATGTATTCAGCATCAGAAAATAAAATTTTTCATACAGCATCTTCCTGCTGCTGGGAATCCTAACTGATCCCTCTATATATATCTTATATTTATATCTCAATTAATTAAGCACTGTAAAACCTATAGGGAATAAAGTATGATACATTGATGGCTGGTGCTTTTAACACATTTATTGGAGATTTGTAGCATGACTGTTAAATGAATGTTTAAGTGATCCTCCCTTTACCTTTCCACTTCAAATTATTTCCAACCTTTTTTTAAAAAAAGAAAACAAGTTATACAGATACATTTTTTTTCTTGATGTTTGGCAAAAAAAAAACCCTACTCATTCACTTGCTGCTAATAAGTGTGTATAAGGCTGAAAACTCAAAATAGATTTAGAAGCTGTTTTGAATGGTAAAAATGTTAACAGAATATTCCACTGGGGAAATATAACTTGACAGTTGACAACAGTGCAGTGATTAAGGTATTGGATTAGGACAAGGAAGACTAGGTTGAAGTCTAGCTTAAGGTATGGATGGTCCCTTGTCAGTGTCATACACTTTCCTAACAGGGCTGTTCTTAAAAAAGGAGCACTATGTATGCCTCTTAAATGTAAAGCAGGATATAAATCAAAGCAGCAAGCTGGCTGTCTTATTTATAGGAACCAATGGAGGCCTCAGAGTGAAGCAATGGGATTATGGAATTCACCTTTCTCTTCAAGCAGTTACCTCACACCTCCTTCTACAAGCAATAGTTCTAACCTTGTTGTTGTTAATTTTGTTAATTGTGAAGTCGCGACCCCATGGACAACGTTCCTCCAGGTCTTCCTGTCCTCTACCATCTTCTGGAGTCCATTTAAGTTCACACCTACTGCTTCAGTGACTCCATCCAGCCATCTCATTCTCTGTCTTCCCATTCTTCTATTGCCCTCAATCTTTCCCAGCATTAGGCCCTTCTCCAGTGAGTCCTTCCTTCCCATTAGGTGGCCAAAGTATTTGAGTTTCAACTTCAGGATCTGGCCTTCTAAAGAGCAGTCGGGGTTGATCTCTTCTAGGACTGACCGGTTTGAACGCCTTGCAGTCCAAGGGACTCGCAGGAGTCTACTCCAGCACCATAGTTCAAAGGCCTCAATTCTTTTGCGCTCAGCCTTTCTTATGGTCCAACTTTCACAGCCATACATTGCAACTGGGAAAACCATGGCCTGGACTATACGCACTTTTGTTGGCAGGGTGATGTTTCTAGTTCTAACCTAAACTTTATTAAAAATGTATGTCTCTAAGAGCAACCTAATGAAACATTAAGAGCCATTAGTTAGATTTATAAAACTCAGGACTAACTTGGTTAGTCTGTGACTCCAGTTGCTGTGTGGATCCAGCCAAGCATGGTTATCTAAACTGGAGCAATTCAGGAAACCATGGTTTAGTTAGCTACAACAGGTAAGCATGTTGTGAAATCACTTTAATTTGTGGATTCAGATTCCAATCTTCACCCAACCAGCTCAACTCAGTGGCTTTTGGTCAGTCTCAAGTTGTCACTGTAAAGATAAGAAGAAGAATAAAGAAATAGAAGTGTAAACTGCTTCAATGCTTTTAAGGAATACTGTAGAAGAATGCTTCTATGCTTTTTTAAAGCAACTAAATCCTCTCCTTTGCCAATCAACAGGCAGGAAGAAGAGGGTAGAGTTGACATCCAGGTCAGGAAATTCCAGACTTCCCAAATTCTGCTTCTCAAGAGCAGCCCCAGACTTGCAACGGAAAGAAAAAGAACCAATTCGTCTCAAGTTTATCTAAAAAGATCTCCTGCACCACAACAGAAGAAAACTGTGCCGTAACTGGCCAGATGTCTGAGGCCATGAATTCACATCATTTCCAAAAAGGAGATGAATCTACCATGTCTGAAAAGCCAGCGTTTGATGAAAGACTGCCGTTTGCCCCCCCCCCAATACATGTGTGGTTTTATCTTCTCTTTCCCCAGTTTTTCTCTCTTCCACCTCCCGCCATTTTCCTTTCATCTCCTGGCTTTGTTTCCAAGGCCTAAATAAATGATTCCGATTCTCCCAAGTCTCGCCAGCCGCGTCTTCTCTTACAGCAGCCCTCCAAGACGTATTCCTTCCCCCCCCCGCGACCCCACCCCCAAAGAAAGGCGAGGAAACCGAGCAACAGAAAAACCCAGTTCCTATGACTTGGATCAACTGCTCCTTCGGCTCGCAACCGGTCCCTCTTGGAGTCACCTCCCCGCCTGGGGTCAGCCCATCTTCCTCCGCTCTCCCTCCCCTTTAGGGTCCATCTGTTGGGCTTTTCAGAAACCTTCTCCTCCAGCGCCTGGCTCACACAAGCCCCTCCCTCCCTCGCTCCCTCCCTCCCTCCCTTGGGAATCTTCCCCGGCCGTCACCTAGGAAACTAGCCGATACCGTGTAAATAGGCACCCTGAAAAAGCAATGCAGCCGGTAACAAAGAAGCAATAAAGGAGCCGAGCTTTTCAAAATGAGACTAAGAGAAAGAAAAGGAAGGGAGGGAGGAGGAGGAGGGAAAAAAAAAACCCAGACTAGCTCAGTTTGTCCTCTCCACCCCTTTTGATGCAGATGCTGGAAGAGAAGCCTCTCGCCGCCTTCTAGACAGAATTCGCAGCAATTTGAACCAAGGGAGACCAGATAATGCAGATGGGACGTAACCGCGGTTTTTCCCCCCCCCCCCAGTGAAGAAAATCAACAGGCTCCAAAGCGCATTTTACAAGCGCCTGGATGTTAATGGATTTATCCAGATTACGTTTCGGTTCGGGAGTGCCACATGTTCACAAAAGGGGTCGGTTTTCTTCCACTAGCTCTGCCGACTGCCTGCCCGGGTTCCCTAAAGGACGATAAGCCATGCTTGTTGGCACTGTGCATGTCTGCAACAAAAAAAGAAAAAAAAAGCAGCTTTAGGGAAATATAGAGGGTGAATAATTCATCGAATTGAAACAGTGTGTTCCCTCCCCTTTCTAAAAGAGAAAAATGAAGATGAGAATACAAGAGACGCGTTTTGCACGAATGGCTTTCCATCCGGAGATCCATATTCCCGGAGTAGATAAAACTGGAGAAAGGAATTGTATTTGAAAGAATACCGCGGGGGAGAAATGGCAATGAGGAAGGAAGGAGGAGTTTGATGTTAAAAAAAAAAAATGCCTTGTGTATTTTGCCCGCAAGAAATGAAATATTCCTTGACTGAGTGCCATCTTGCTAAAAATACTAGAATGTTGGCAGCACCGGGGAGGGGGGCTTGGGGTCTGTACAGCGGCAAACGCGTAAGTCTGCACTCATCACACAATGAAACGGGGGAGGGGAGAGATGAGAGAAAAAAATACATGCCATTAATCTTGAATTCTTCATCTTCTCCCCCCCCCACCCCAGCAGCCCACCGGCTTCTTTAATGTTTCCGGGAGAATATATCTAATTCGCTCGACCCCTTGGTATGTGCTTTGCAAGCAACGAGGCGAGAGAATTCCCCCCCCCACACACACACACGACATTTCCTATGGCTTCACTGTAGTGATTTAAACCAAGGGCTAGAAGAAGCAACTCAGCAAGGATTAAGCAGTTAAACGCATCTGCTCGCACTGGCAAGGGGTTGTGGGGAAATGAGAAACTCTTGATAGGATCCGGCTGCTTCTTGCTTAAAATGAGCCGCCCCTTTCTTTCGAAATCCAGAATCTTGGAATGGTCCTACAATACAAATACATCATGGCTCCGACAAGCAACATATAAAACGATTTAGATTTGAGCTCCATTGACTTTGGAAGCCTTTTCAGTTACACGTGGATGCTATTTAGGCACACACGGAGAAACAGACATTCCTACGGTACTAACTTCCTCATCTAAAAAAAAAAAAAAAAAAGGTTTCGCATTCTCGGCAGTTTCCAAAAAGATTGAAATCAGAACTAAGCAGACAGCGAAATGTAATTAGAGCCGTAGGCTCCTCACATTTTTTCCCCCCACTCCGTATTGTTGGGGGAAGGGATTAAGCGTTCTACCGCCAAGGTAACAGCGGCAGCTGCTTTAAGCATTTTTCACATCTGGCCTACAGACCTCATAATTTTCAACTCATGATCTCCCTTAGCGAAACTCGATCTACGTGGTTTAAATACCTTCCAAATTGGGAGAATTGAACAATTGCAACCAATTAAAGGAGGAAAAGGACCAACCCTCCCTATCTGTTGATTTTTTTTTTTCTGGAGAAGCTGGAGTGGGCAGGAGGGGGGAGTAGAGGGGGTGGCAGCGGGGGCGAGAAAATGAAATCACAAACGCACACAAGTCAAACCATTGTCTGTAACTTAACAGGGGTGGGGAGGGGGAGAGACTCAAGACACCAAACAGAGGCTACCAGCCCTGCAAGTCAAAATCCTCCCTCCCCCCCCCTTTATTTATTTTTTTTACGGAGCGTTTGGCAGGGGGCAGTAAACACCGTGTATCCTTCGATTTTTCTTTTTAGCAAGAAATCAAAGTACAAGTCTTAATGCCACTAATTTATTTATGTTCTTCGGAGTATTAATTATCAGTCCAAGGCCGAATTCAAATTATTGCAATCGCAGCTCCATTGTTCGCTCCAATTGGAGGCCCCGCCCTCCCTTTTGTCTGGCGGTGCGTTGATTGGTGGACGGCGGGTGGGGGCTGCCGTCAGTGCCTGGGAAGCCCATTCATCTGTGCACTTGGGCGTTGGACTCCGCATCTTATTAGCGACCAGGGAGATTTCTCCATTTTCCCCTTGTCTACAGTACGGCTACAAATCTGGGATTTTTTTTTTTTATTACTTCTTTTTTTTTGTACTAAACTTGGGCTTCTGAGATTTTTGCTCGACTATTTTCCTGCCTTTTTATCCCCCTTTCTTCCTCTGCTGCTGTCTTTTTTTGACCTCTCCAGCTTTATTAAAAAAAAGGAGTGCATATATTTAAACATATTCGGCTCTCTTCTCTTTTTCCCCCCTCCTCCCCCACTGGGGTGTGTGTGTGTGCGCGCGCGCGCGCGTTTGTGTGTGTGTGTGTATCGCTGCTCTTCAGGCTGCTGGTCGCCCAGCATTTATACGAACGAACCTACTGTTCTTTGTTTGCCTTCTTTTGGATCTGCCGAGTTTCTTTGTTGACTAAACCAGCATGGGTGCCCAGTTCTCTAAGAACGCTGCAAAAGGCGAAACTACTGCTGCTGAAAAACCCGGAGAAGCGGTAGCTGCATCTCCTTCCAAGGCGACTGGACAGGTAAGAAAAGGAGCGGCTGATACATTGTTACTGGTTTCTGGGCTGAGTGCAATGTTTATTCTGCTTCCCCCTTTCTCTTCCCGGGAGGGGGTATGTGGATGGCTTTTAAATTGATCGCAACTCCCTCTTTAAAACAAATAGTGGCTGTTCAAGGCACCGTGTTTAGGTGGGATTTTATTTTGAACCAGTGTAATGCAGTGGTAAGGGGGACAATGCGAGATGCTTGCCTACTGTGTGGTGTCCTTTTCTTCCTAGCTGGTCTCCGCAGGAAAGCTTTACCACCACCTTCTTTTGGGGGGGGGGGCTTATATGTGCTTTGGTGGTTTGATTGAATGTGCTCTCCCGCGGTTTCCTGTATTTTAACAGGCTGTTACCCCCATCCCCGCCTTTGGCGCCTAAGGGAGATCTTGTCGATCGTGTCAGAACTGCCGGAGATACCTGAAAGCAAGATCGAGGTTAGGGGCGCTGGAGTGTTGTCCGCGGTATAGAGGAAGGGGCTGTCGAGCGTAAATTGTCCTTCTCCATCTTGCTGGCTTGGCTTGCTGGCTGGCTGATTTATCTCATAGCTTAAGCCGCGGTAGCCTGTTCTACTGTTCCTTCCGCTGTGGCCAGTTTAACGCAGCTGCTCTTCTAAAATCCGGCGACTTTAGGATGAGAGTGCGGGGAGGCGTTGCGGCGTGTGAAATGTAAACTGGCGCCCTTCCTGGGGAGCTGGCCCGCGTGGGTCCCTCGCTGCGTCTTGAAACCTGGGAAGGTGTTGCAATCCGCCCCGTATCCAGGCGCTTTGTGTTGTCCTTCCAGTGTGTCTAGGGGTATTGGACTTATCCCACCCGTGCTGTCGGCTAGTGCCAGCTTGGCTGCGATATGCCACCCTGTAGTTGCTCCAGAAAGAACCTTTGAGGCGGGTTCAGCCCAGAGCCAGATCGAGCAACAGATGTGATTGTGAGTGGTGGCAGCGCCTCTGGCCTTGATTAAACCGAGGCGGAAAGGAGGTTGCCCGTTTTCTGCTTTGGAACCGAGGAAGGTGATAGGAGAAAAGAAAGCGGGCTTGGGGAGAAGCGACGGGTAGCTTTGTTCGCTCATTGGAGCCGATTCTGGCCGAGGCGCGAGCTCGCTCCTCCTTCAGCGTTGTTCCAGGGCTGTCCCACCGTCGGCCTAGAAGAGTACAAGATGGAGACATAGTGCCCTCTAGAGGCCGACGCTCGCTTGGTAGCGGCTTCGCTCCGTCGCGGAAGGGAAGCGCGGACGAGGGCCGGGCGACGTGTCTGGAGAATGATGACGCAGGCTTCTTGCCGCGTAGCCCCCTTCAGAGATGAGCCGGAGGAAAGGCGTGGGGGCGTGGCTTGGCTCGGTTCTAAAGTGGCGTGTTCTCCCTTCCTCCCAGCCTCTGGCGACACGTCACGCCGCTTTCCTCCAAGAAAGCAGCGGGAAGGTCTGTGGCAACGTGCTGCCACAGACAACGAATTTGGCTTGATCTTGCTCTGCCTCTCTTAAAGCTTGTAATCCTTGGCTATTTGTTTATTTTGTTTCATTGTTTGGGTGCCTTCAAGTGAATTTTGACTCTTGGTGACAGCATGGACAAGTCCCTGCATTTTTCTTGGTGGTTTTTTTTGGGGGGGGGGGTGGTTTACCATTGGCTTCTTCCTTGGGCAGAGAGAAAGAGAGCGCCACTGGCCCAAAGTCACCCAGCTGGCTTTCTTCCCATGGCAGGACTAGAACTCACAGTCTCTGAGTTTTTAGCCTGGTGCCTTAACCACTGGAGCGAAGTGACAGGGCTCTAAAACTTCAGTTGCTCCATTTTTGCTTTGGAGAAATGGCCGGCAGTGTTTTGCCCCTTGGTGCCTTCTGGATTGGAGTTTGCCTCCCAGAATTCCCCAGTGGGGAGAGCTTCTGGGAGATGAAGTCCACTTGGAGAGGCTGTCTTGTGCTGGGTTTTAAGAGAGTGTGCCCTCCAATAATGCAGTGATTTTCCTCTTCCAGGAGAACGGCCATGTGAAGGTGAACGGCGATGCCTCCCCGGCAGCTGCAGAGGCTGTCAAGGAGGAAGTCCAAGCAAACGGCAGTGCGCCAGCGGAGGAGTCAGTCAAGGAAGAGCAGAGCCCATCCGAGGCTGCTTCCGAAAAGGAGACCGCCGAAGCGGAGAGCACAGAGCCCGCCTCGCCTGTTGAAGGGGAGTCCTCCTCCAAGGCTGAGGAGGGAACAACCCCATCTTCCAGTAATGAGACCCCGAAAAAAAAAAAGAAGCGCTTTTCCTTCAAAAAGTCTTTTAAGCTAAGTGGCTTTTCTTTTAAAAAGAACAAAAAGGAGTCTGGGGAAGGAGCAGAGAACGAAGGTGCGGCCGCTTCAGAAGGCGGGAAAGCTGACACGGCGGCAGCAGCTGACGCGGAGCCTGTGGGCAGTGAGGAGGCCAAGTCTTCCCAGGAGGCGTCGCCTTCAGCCCCGGCCGCTGGTGGCAGCACGGAGGACGCCAAAGAGGAGACTGGGGGCTCCCAGGAAGCCCAGCTGGAAGAGACTGCCCCGGAGAAGCCTGCAGGAGAAGAAGCCAAGGCTGCTGAAGAGCAGAAGCCGGAGGAGAAACCGGAAGAGGCGCCAGCGGCTCAGGTCCCAAGTGCTACCACCGAAGCCACCTCAACTGAGCCAGAGGCAGCCAAAGCAGAGGAGCCGGCGGCGGCGGCAGCAGCAGCTCCTTCACAGGAAGCTGCCTCTGAGTCTAGTCCAGAAGCTCCACCCACCGAATCGGCAGAGTAAAACAAGGCAGTGAAAAGAATGGCGATTTTGAGATGATTGAACTTTTCTTCCCCCCTGTTTGTTTGTTTGGAGTGGTGCCAGGTACTGGTTTTGGAGAACTTGTCTACAACCAGGGATTGATTTAAAAGATGTCTCTCTCTCTCTTTCTCTCTCTCTCTCTCTCTTTTTTTCTTTCTACCCACAGATCCCATCTAAATCATTCTGTTACCACCATTCCAACTCTGGTAGAGGAGAGACTAAATTGCCCTCCCTTTGCCTTGCTCCTCTTTTTTTACATCAGTATTAATGTTTATTGCATACTTCACATCTTTATTCAAAATGTAAACTTTTTATTTTTTATTTTTTTTTATTTGTCAGTCTATGGACATGCCCATATATGAAGGAGATGGAGGAGTCAATAAGGGATAGCAAATGAAGTGATAGGGGTCACAATGGGGAATTAGTGGTGCAGATAATTTGCCAAGAAAATGTGCCACAGGAAATAAGGGGTTTAGTCTTTTTTTAAAAAAAGAAAGTTATTACAATGTATTTTGTGAGGCAGATGTTCTATAAGGTTTACAACACTACAAGTCTTGATTAAGAAAGAAAAAAAAATCCAATACTCAGATTAAAAAAAAAATCATAGTCTTAGGAAATTCATTTAAACCATAGGAACTTTCACTTATCTCATGTTAGCTGTACCAGTCAGTGATTAAGTAGAAATACAAGTTGTATAGGCTTTATTGTTTATTGCTGGTTTATGACCTTAATAAAGTGTAATTATGTATTACCAGCAGGGTGTTTTTAACTGTGACTATTGTATAAAACAAATCTTGATATCCAGAAGCACATTAAGTTTGCAACTTTTTGCCACCCTGCCCATTTTTTTTTTTTTTTTTGTAAAATTGCAGTAATCTTGGACCTTTGAAAAAAACAAAACAAAAACCACACACTATTTTAAACTCAACCAAGCTGTGATAAGTAGAATGGTTACTGTTTATACTGTGGTATGTTTTTGATGACAGCAGACAATGCTTTCTTTTTCCAGTTGTCTTTGAAAATAAAAAGAAATTTTTTTCAGATGCAATGGTTTTTGTGTAGCATCATGTCTATCATGTTTTTTGTAAATACTGGAGAAGCTTTGACCAATTTGACTTAGAGATGGAATGTAACTTTGCTTACAAAATTGCTATTAAATTCCTGCTTAAGGTGTTCTAATTTTCTGTGAGCACACTAAAAGCGAAAAAATAAATGTGAATAAAATGTAGAATTTGGCTGTGTTTCTTTTTCTGGATACTCTTGATAGCTTAGTTGATTACTTGTATTGTTTAAATTTGTATAAAAAAGGCACTTGTTTGCCCCTTAACATTACTCTCAATTTGTGTAGTATAGATTGCATGGCCTCCTGGCCCTATTAAAACCTATATCTGGAGACAGAAGCTTTAAGGCCTTCTAAATAGAGGTGTGAATTGGATTTTAAACTAGCCATGCCATTGTGGACACCCAATTGGCTAATACTGAGTTCTGGGGAGAAACTAGATTAAGAGACCAAACGTGTTTACAACATGTTTGCACCAGTTGACTTCAGCTAGAATGGGTATGTATGTAATCAAATCCTCAAGGATCGCCTTATAGTATAGATGAGTTATTTCTTAGCTTGAGTTGACTTGACACTTTAGCTGTGGTTGTTTGGAATATCTTGGGACTGAACCTGAGTTTTCCAACAGGGACACCAGAATTCAGGTGTCAAGACAGCAAAAGGTCCAATCTTACATGCAAGTTCTTAACCATTTTCAACATTATTTCAGTGCCTAACTTTAACACAATCTGTCTGGAAGTTTGGGCTAGAGTTAAAAAAAAAAGTGTTTGTTCTACCAAATGAATGAGCAATACTTTTTGTATATTACTCCCAACTATACATTAACAAAAATTGCTATATTTGTCTATAAAAGTCACTTGGTGCTTGCCTTTAACTGTTTAAATATTTGGGCTAATTTCCACCTTGCTGCTCAGGGCAAAACAAGGCCTTAATAAAACAGTAGTAGGCTTTTGTAAAAACAAATAATGGAGTATTAATGTTGTTGGAGGATGGAAATTGATTCAAAGAAGCATTGTTCCTAGGTTTATAGATGAAATTTAGTGTTAACATTTAACTTGCTTCCCTGTGTTTTTCAACTGTAACTTGCTTTAGAAGCAATTACACTTATTTTATGAGCGAGTGGCACGTTAGCACCTTGTTCCCTGAAAAACAAAATCTGGGCTGAATGAGGTTCAATGGATTCCATTCCGAATACATACTCTTACTCAGCTATTCATTTTTTTTTTTTTTTTGGCTTGTATATATACTCTGGTCACCCTGGTATTTCTCTGTAGTGTTAGAAATGTATTGACTATTATGCTTTAAATGGCCATGGGATGAAATAAATGGATGTAAAATCTTCCATACCAGTGTCATTTTTGGACTCCATCTGTGAGACACTTTCTAATCATAATTCTTGATAAGTGTTGATGTGGTTGTACACCTGATCTGTGACTCTTGGCCCATCATGTGTTTTTAAGTCATTAAAAAATAATAAAACTAGCTGTCATTTACACCTGCATACAGAGTGATTTAAATTGAATTATTTCTTTTATCCCTCCACCCAAGTTGTTTCAGCTGGGCCAATGTAGCTGTAGATTGTGGGGTTATGTGTGTCCTGAGGGATATTCCAAGGAGTCATCATTTGCTGCAACTGTGTAGAGTAACATCTAGGATTGGATTTGTCTATGTAGAATATAGCTCTTAGAGCTGAATGCAAGCCACAATGGTTTTTTTCTTAAAGATGCTTATTGCTGT
This sequence comes from Crotalus tigris, assembly GCF_016545835.1. Taxonomy (NCBI): domain Eukaryota; kingdom Metazoa; phylum Chordata; class Lepidosauria; order Squamata; family Viperidae; genus Crotalus; species Crotalus tigris. The sequence goes on along the minus strand of NW_024096552.1, from coordinate 9,702,383 downwards.
TGGGCCAAATTCTTATAATGTACCCACCCCAAATTATACTAATTTGCTTTGCACTTTTTTCTTGCAAGGGTATAGATCAGAGGTGTCAAATTCGCAACGTCACGTGACGTATCACAACTTTTTTTGCCAGTGCTGGCAATGGGATGGGCGCAGTTTCACCATGACGCATCCAGTTTGACACCCCTGATATAGATTAAGAGCATGCATAATACAGAAAGTAATTTATGCAAAGCCATGTAATGAATGCACTGCTTTATTTCCACCAGTACATCAAGCTCTCCAGTAGAAAGCAAAGTGTAAATCTTATAGAGTGGAATTTTTAATTACACAATGAACGCAGAAGTTGGATAATTTGTCTTGGTACTGGAAACTGATTTTAATTTTGCCAGCTGCCTAGTAGGTCACCTAATGTTTTGGACTTGACCAATACGGCCAGTAGTGAAAGATTGGGAGGAGAGTAAATGCTAAGAAATACCATGTTGCCTCCAATTATTCAGGAAAGATTTGCTGCGAAGTCTACTAATCTTAACTCCATTTTAAAATATAAGGCTGCTACTTACTAGTACCACCATCCTCTTTTCATGATTTTCTGTAAGAAAAGTTTTAACACTAAAATGAAAATCTCTGCAGCTTCTTAAAAATGAAGCACATACTAATATTTGCTAATAATATTTTTGGATAGAGCAGACCAATAGCAGATTCCTATGCTGTACACATGGCACATATGTGTATGCTTAAATGTATTTTCAGATGAAAAATATACAGAATGTTTTAACAAAATAGAACTTTTGAGCACCATAACTTGAAACTATTTTCCTAATTTACCTGGAATAAAAATGTCAACATTAAGTATCAATAATACTTAATATTAGTGAAATTTTAAGATCAGCTCTTAGCAACAATATAATCAAGGGCTGTATAAACACTCAAGATGGGAAATCCAGTTTGTGAAGATAGAAATAATGAGAAAAGTATTAGAAATCTCATAATCATGAGCTAGATAGACTTTATCTCTGAAAAGAAAACCATAAAGAGCTGGCTGTTTCCCCTGGGAAGCAATGATTTAAGTTTATGCCACCTGACTCCCAACAACTCTGGGTAGTTGATAATTAGAATATACAGTGACTAAGGCTGTCTGTGCTGAATGATTATGAGAATTTCCGTGTATCACTAACAATTTTAAAAGATCTGATACTACATGCAGTATTTGGTAAATGGGATTTTGAAAGGGTTTCCAAGACTTTAAGCTATTAGAAACACTGCATAGCATACACTTGTTCATTTTAGAAAATGCCCAGAATATATTAAAGGTTTCAATAGGTTGGTTCAAAATTGAAATATGATGAGTAAAGCATTTTGATAGTTTTTTAGTAACTTTTTTTTCTGATACATTGCAAATGATTGCTTTTGTATAACTTTTTCTGGAAAGAATATGTAGAGAAATTGCTGTATAAATCTAGTAATACTTACTTTTGGATGACAAAATAACAATACTTGTATACAATTACAAAGGATAATGTAGAAATAAATTGTTAGTAATCAATGTAACTGAAATAATACAAGTAGTAAATATGAATTTGTTATCCACATGCCTCAGAATCCTTTAAGAGGTTTGTGTTTTAATATGGATATGTATTGACTCCATTTTAAGAATTATCTTGCTGCATATGCAGTTTGAACTGCATTTTTTTAAAAAAAACTATCTCTTAATCTAAAGAAATTTTCGAAGTCCTTGTTTGCTTGAAGAGAAAATGAATTAAAGCTAAAAGAAGAGGATTCAATAGAAATGGATTTTTAAAATGTCCTACCAGCACAAAAGACACCTGTATGTGTTTATAAATCTTAATGTTGATACACACTTTCAGAAACCCTTGGAATTATATGGGCTACTGTTTTTGTTGGATCAAAGCCAGGGGTCTGCTTTTCTTCCATCCAGACCTTTGCTGAACTATTTTTATTTGTTCTTACTTTTGGATACTACAGACTGTTATTCAGAAACTCTCATCAATATTTGAGATCTTTGGCTGAGATCTTGATGTCTCTGAAGTGACTGTTTCACTGGTTGGAATGTATCTTACTTGCTTATTATTAGCAGTACTATTATAATTAACTTGAAATGATGAAGCTGGTGCAGTTATTCCAATGATGAATATTGTTTATTATCTATTGCCTTTGGAGGAAGCAAAAGATCCTGTTGGGATCTGTAGTGACATATAGTGGAAGCTAGGGAGTTTTAACCATGCTTATCAAAACAATCCCAGTGCAGGGAATAATGCAAGCTGAATAATGTGAAAACAGCACAATGTCAAAAAAAGTAGTAAAAAGCACCCGTTGGCTCCCCCTCTCCTATTGATGGCCTGAATGGAAAAGAGTATTATTTAAGTCAAAACTGGTCCAGATCCTGTATTTTTCTCTTTTCCTCTCCATTCCTTTCATGTGATGTCTTTTAGATGCTGTGTCTGAAATTCTTCCTGTTTTAAATGGAGAATTATGCAGATGTTTAACCCTTTTTGCTTCAACAGAACTGAAAAGTGGAAAGAATACTGTCCTTTAATTTTGAGAGATTGATCCATAATTTGATGATGGTAGCCAACTGTACAAGCATATCAGTCACTAGCAGACTGATATTATCTTTATGTGCAAATGCTTTAGAATTCCCTGACCCAACATGGTGACCACATCACTCATTGCAGTATCCCTAACAGGAGTAGCCTTTTCATTCTGATAGGCCTCTGCTAAAATACCCTTCATCTTCTATTTGCATTGGTATTATAGCCCTTCCAGGCTTGCTGTTTAAAAGAAGAAAGTAGAAATAACCTGTAATTTCCAGAAAATCAGTTAGAAGAATTCAGTTTCATTGTACAACTATTTTTTTAAAAAAAAAATCTTTAAGTGTTATGATCTTTAAAATGCCATTGGTAATTTTCTCAAATCCAGCACAGCACTTGAAAGCAGATTGTGTTTCCCTTTGGATTAGAAAGGAGATCAAAGCTTTCTCTAAATATTAAATATTATTTTTTTAAAGATTCAAAATGCTTTTTTTTAGGTGGATACCCATTTATAGAAAACCTAACAGATTTTTGGATGGAGAAACCACATTACAACTAAATACATTCATAGTACATACTTCATTATTTACTGTTAACGAGTACAATAAAGTCTGTTGTTCTCTCCCCACCCCCAAGCTCCGTCTTGGAATGTACAATTCTTCCTTCTCTGTCCTCTTCTAGTCAAATTTTCACAATTTATTTATCTTCCATGCTATTGAATGCCCAGTCACATGATAAACATTTTTGGCTTTGCTTCAAGTTACTGAAGAATGGAAACATCTGTCAATAACAAATCTGAATTTTAGAGGTGACCACATCACCTGTTTTTGCTGCTTGTAGATATGAAGGGTTAATAGCAAGCCATACTTAATGAGAAAATTGTGTTTGCTTTTAAACCTTATACATTCTGGAATGGTTCAATGTACACGTATGACCTGAAATAGGACAAGGTTGAGACAAAGCTAATTTAAAGGACACTTAACTTGCATTGCAACCCATATCTAAGGTTCACGTGTAAAGTTCTTTGCTGTGGTCACAAAACGTATCACATTGGGAACATAAGAAACTGTTGTTGATTTCAACCATTCATAGATCTGTTCTGAAAATTTACAAGAGTATTGCATTATACTGTAGTGTTTTGAGTGCATGTATCTCTGTAGATTCCCCCCCCCCCATGGAAGATAAACAAAACTGTCCCAAAAGGGATATTTTCAATTTTTCTACATATATTAATTCAACTTATATTGCAGATTTTATTTACAATACTTCTAGCTTTTCAAAAAGCAGGATTCAATAATGGCTAGGCAAATACGTTTTTTTATTAGATTAAATCTTTATACAGAAAGGGAAGGGGGAGGAGAGATATGTGTTTCACAAACAGCTCTCTGGTGCCACCAAGAGGCCACTGTGTTGCATTACTGGGGATTCCCATTTCCTGGTTTAACGATGCCAATGTATCGCTGCCAATGTATTGCTGCGGAGGGCTGTGCTCCAATTGGGAAAACATGAAAATAATAAGCTGGAATAGAATGTACCTTCCAGGTTTTCTCAATTATATGTTTTCTTATTAACATTCCACAGAGGCAATACTTTCATTAGGCCACTCAGAACTATGTACAATAATTTCTTTGGGCAAAATAGGTAAAAATGCTGCCTAGGCACAATCCAGAAAGTTATTTGCCTTGTAGTAAGATTGACAGACTTCCCAGATATATTGCAGATGTTGTGTGTAAAAGGAGTCATTACAGATGATGCCAACAGGGATGTTTCATATTCCTATCACAGCCTAAGCAGAATTTTTCCAACAGACAAAAGTACAATGTATGGACAAGTAAAGTTATCTAATATTCCATTCAAATCAGTGTAAGAAAAGTTTATTTATAGCCATTAATCAGTCAGATACAGTATACCCAATAATAACAAAAACAATGTAGGAAATTAAATATGAGAATAACACCACAAATAAAAACAGAATAATAACATGATAGAATGGTGAAAAGGGATTAATTTGGGCTGTACAAATTTTGGGAACCCTCTGAATCCTTCAAATCAATGTGAATTAAACCTCTATTTTGTAACTCTGCACTTTAAATCAACTGATTTTAGTGGGACTTAGTATTGCCATCCACTAAATAAATAAAGCCATATGCTAAAATAAATGGGACTTAGCTCACTTTTGATGAGCTGCACCCACAGTTTCTGTCAAAGACTTGCAGCTGGTCTTTATTTTAACTTTATTCTTAATATTTCACATACTGCTTGTTCCTCTTCTCTACCTCATATCAGCAAATATGTCATTCCAGCTGAACACAATTTGACTTGACCAATAGTCTATGGAGTGACATCTATCTTTTGCCATTAAGCCTGGGGTCTCACCTCATGCTAAGCCAACAAATGATTGGTTTGATTTGGGCTCAAGATTTGGTCACTGATTAAACTGATAATCCAACAACATATGGCTTAGCATGGATGGATTTGGGGAACAGCCATCTTTCCTACAAGGCACTGTCCAGCAGCAAAGAATTCAACAGGAAGCTATCTCAGAACTTGATGATGCAATTTTGGAGATTGGGTCTCCAACATCTTTACTTGTGTCTCCATGGATTGCTGCTACCTACTCAGTAGTTTTGTGATCAGCTGGTAGCGTCAGTGCATACATATTGCTTGACATCAGATTGCCTTTCCCTACTCAGCATTGCTACATGAGCTCCCTATAATCATTTGAATCATAAAAGAAACAGAAAACTGATCTCTACCTTAATAATGAACTTCTGCTTCTTCGTAGCATCTTCTGTTGTTCAGAATATGCTGTCAAAGATCTCTTTAATAATTATGTCAACCTAGGAAGGTAACATTTAGACATTCCTGTATTTCCATGGATGAGGCTCGAAACATGTTTGTTTCTAAGAACTTCTACATTTTTAGAAAGCAATGTGAACAAAACCTATCTTGAGAAGAGAAGTATATCTAAATACAGCCTGTTAGGGTATTAGGAAAATAATGATTTCTCTGCAATGACATTTATCTGCTGTAGAGGTATTTCAGTTCATCAAGGGGATAAAACATCTTAGACCTCTTACCTGAGCTGAAATTTCTCAGGTGTGATGTGTTTGTAGATGGCCATGTTGATGAGGGATTCAGGAGGTCCACTTATCTGGTGAAAACCAGACAGGAGAAAAATGCTTTTCAGATTTCAGCTTATAGTGATTTCTGAACGTTGGTTGAACAATTCTGTAACTCAGTTCTATAAAACTTGGCCCCATATCTTAATCTCCACAACCATAACTCTAATTTTTTGAAAGTGAAATATTAAATTGATGGTGATCCATAGAATTCCTTTAAAAAAAAGTAGGTATGAGCAGAATCCTGTTATCTTTAAAACAAACTGCAGTGTTGCCAGTGGAGACTTTCCTTTTTAGTGATATCTCAAAGATTAGCAATAATTTCATGACATAATATTGGCAAAAGAATTTCTAGGAATTCAAAGAATTTAAGGGAAAGGATAATCTCTATCAGTTTATGATGTGTCAGATGCCCATAGTCATCTTATAGGGGAGATGGGTGGCATAAAAAAAAATAACAAATAATATAAATTAAAAGAAGAACAGGTGAAACACTTTATTGTAACAGGAGTAACAATAAAGTCATAAACCAATCTATGATTGAAAATAATATACCACCAGCCAGAGCTTTTTTTCTCATAGAACACCCAGAACGGAGTTCCGGCACCTTTTTTGGATGGAACCTTGTAGGGTAGGCAAGGCGGGTTGTATGACGTGTGTGAGTTCCGGCACTTTTTTTTTTTTTTTTTTAGAAAAAAAGCACTGCCACCAGCTAAGAAACTCCATAATAAACTATATATGTTTGTGGGTGTGGGTGTGTTTGGATTTATATGCAACTAAATCTCACTGGCAGAGTGACAGTTTTTAGATGGTTGAATTAATTTCCTGATTCAGCAAGAGTTGCATTCTGAAAAATGGCATGTGATCATTCTGCATTAGCAGACTTTTTACAGCAGGAAACACCTTAGACCTAACATGGAAGTATTTCTGCTTAGGTAATTAGATGTGTCATGCAACAGACAACTCAATCATCAGCAAAAAGTTCACGGCAATAATTTTATCTTCCTCCACTAAAACTAGATTTGTGATTTACATTATCACATTTCAAGATTTGTCCAGCAAACCAAATTTGTATTTGTCCAATGAAAGTGCCAGGCCATTTACTAAACCGAATGAAGGTGTCAGTTTTAACTGTAACATAATCTTTGGATATTTGTTCGGCAACACTCTCTCTCTTCACTCTTTTTTTTTTAAGAAATCCCTGGGGGAATGCCAAAATGATGATATAGTGGATATTAAATGGTCTGAGTTGGGTGGGACACACAAATGTCAGGAGATAGAAAAGAATTACAGGCTTAGCTTTTTTTCTTTTGTTCTCTGGTTTTTCTTCCTTTGTTCTTATGTCTTTTATTTATTTTAGCTATGACCTTTTAGAAAAAAAATGAACAATTTTGCTTTTTATCCCTGATTATTTCTCCAATCTCAGGACTTGGAATAATTTTAAAAGGAATTTTTCCCCCAACTCCTTTTTAACTTGAGAGAAAAAAGAAAACGAAAAAAACTCCTGTTTTAAGGACTGCTTTGTAGATTGTTTGCCTTATTATTTTCCTTATAAAAAAACTCTTTGGAAGATTGTAGGCTACTAATTTGCTGGGTTTATATCAGGCATGAAAGACCAGGTCCACATCTGGAGGTTTAATTTAATTGATTTATCGCTAAAAGCCTATGCACAGGATTCTTCTCAAGTAACAGTGGACACTTGGCTATAGTTAGATAAGGGTCACCAGCAATCAAGGGAAGTTGGACTTTGTGACTACATAGAGACTGCTGATCCCTCTTTTCACCCCTCCCCTTGGCTCTATCAGTCCTCCTCTTACACTTTATGCTTAACTCCCTAAGAGAAGAGCTGTCATTGGTTACAACAATGGTTTCTACACTAGGAGTGTACACATATTGAGACACACAGGTATGAATATTTGCATTAAGTCTATATGCCTAGTTATTTTTCTGCATCTGCATTTATTATTTAAACAGGGAAAATCTGTTAGGTGAGTTATTTTTAAAGTGAGATGCAATGTGGCTGAAAAATTACTAACAGAACCATGAAGCACTAACCAAGTCTTTTTACTAGAGGTTGTTGACATGTGTCACCTTACTTAACAAATACGTTTTGATGTCTTGGTGATTGGTATATGAATCAAACTTTTATATGAAAAAAATATATCATGAACCTTCAGTTTTTTTTAAAAAAAAATTACTTCAAAGAGGCTAACAAAAATGAAATAAAACTGTTACAATGTTTGAAAAACAATGATAATATTTAAAAGCAATGACAACCGAATAGAATAGTAGTCTATAGTTTTAATTTAATAGCTTATTAAATAAAACCAGAAGAGGCAGTGGAAAGGTGTCGGATGGTTACCTTTCATTTAAAAGTTGCACATTTAAATCTAAATCTAAATTTAAATTAGGCAGTAAGGACTCTTTCCCACATGGCTAGTAGCCTAGTTCAGAAGAATGAATATTCCAGACATGTCTACCTATTCAAATGGGTTAAGTTGATAGGTTAAAATATTTCAAGTTTGTAATGAAGCTTCCCCAGCCATCTGGTCCCTGGATTCCTAAGCTTCAGTTCATGGAATTCTTCAACCACTATGGCTACTACTAAAATTTTTGAGTGTTGAAGGCACACCTGGGGAGCACCTTGGGTGAGGAAGACTGTTCTACACCTGCAGAAAATGTTGGAAGAATATAGGTTCATCTGGAGAATTCGGTTACTTTTTTTTCTGCCCTTGTATGCAATCTGAGAAGAGTTTAATGCCATTTGGGCAATCTTCCCCAACAACCACAGTAAGTTATGTAATCTATCCTGAGAGTAGATGATTTTATTATGACTGATGGCATAACTTTCACAATGCCAGGACAAACACACAATCTGAAATGATGCAGAATCTAATACTACAGTTTATTGCATAAGATCCCTGGGCAAAATTAAATCACTTTTCCTTATTCAATGTTATGTAATTATAGGCAAAGTAGGGCTTTAATAACAACAAAGTTAATATCATATAAATGGGAATGGGCCATATAGCATTAACGTTAGAGTGGACATTGTGTTCTCTCTCTCTCTCTCTCTCTCTCTCTCTCTCTCTCTCTCTCTCTCTCTCGCTCTCGCTCTCTCGCTCTCACTCACTCACTCACCCACTCAGGGGAAACAGAAACTCCAGCAACATATATGCCCCCTGGATACTAGCAGAAAGATAGAGGGAGAGAGGTGGATGCTATGCAAATAAGGAAAAGACTCTAAGAGTATTTTTTTAGAGCAAGGGATTCATGTTGGTTTCCCATTGGGAGGGAAGTCTGAGACCAGGAATGTAGTGACACAGACAATTATGTATGGTGAAGATTTTAAATAGGTTTCTCCATTAAGAGAAAAGCGCCCACTGTTATCTTTTAAAAAAATTCTCGTATCTAAAAGAATGCATAGAGTTAACCCCAAGAAGCTTCAAAAGATAGAGAATCCAAAGAACACTGAGAAGATGAGAAATAGTCACCAGTATTCTACAAAGGCTTGCATAAATACTAATAGAACAATTCATTCCATTGTAGAATAGGAAACTTCCTAGCCTTCTGAGGGCTTCTAACTTAAATTGACACACATTGTAGAATAAGCTAAAGAACGTTTTAGGAAACAATGTCATTTTTCTCATGTGGTGTGTTTACCCCATTCCTTGAATGAAAAGAATCTTCTACATGCAGCATTGTATTTTTGCATGAATCTTTACATTCTTTAAGCACCTTATATTCACTGTTTTATTACATCTGAAGGGAGAATAAGTATGGTATATTGAATAAAGATCAGGCAAAGAACCAGGAGACTGTGAGTTCTGGTCCAGCCTTATGCATGAAAGCCAGCTGCTAGGGCAGTGGTTCTCAACCTGTGGGTCGGGACCCCATTTGGGGTCGAACGACCATTTCATGGGGTCACCAAACAACGCAGTCCGCCATTTTTTCCCCTTTTCCTTAGCTGTGCTACTCCCTTTTATTCTATTGGCTTTTGAAAGCCAATAGAATAGACTCTCTTGAATAGAGTCTAATTCTATTGGCTTTCAAAAGCCAATAGGAATTGTCCAGGCTGTCTCTGCCCTGCTGAGCCCGCCAAAAGTCCCATTCTGCAAACGGTGCTGCACCAGTTGAGTAGTCCTCGACTTACGACCGGTTGAGTAGTCCTCGACTTACGACCGGTTGGGGGTCATGGCATTAAAAAGATTGAGAACCACTGTGCTAGGGGATGTTGGGCCGGTTACTTTCTCTCAGTCCTAGGAAGGAGGAAATGATAAACCACTTCTGAAAAACTTTGCCAGGAAAATTGCAAAGATTTGTCCAGAGAGTGTCCGAGAATGATTAAATATAAGAAAAAAAAAGTAATTCCCTTTCCTTCCCTTTTTTTTAAACTTAGTTGCAGTAAAAGCTTGATGAAAACTTACAAAGTTTCAACAAACTCCACTTTTCTTCTATGAAGTGGAACCATCTGTTCTTTTCCCCCAAAAGCTTCTATGAGTGGAACAAAGTAGCAACCTTTGCTTTAAAAATACAGTATTGAAGCAATAATGGAACTGTAAAGAAGAAGAAGAAGAAAGAAAGAAACGCTGAGGTTTTCCAGTACCGTACTATGATGTGTGTTATCTTCTCGTATTTTGTGAGAACTAATATCTAAATTGGCTTTGAGTGACAAATCTCTTTTCTGCCATGAACACAATTAAATGAAAATTACTTGAGGCTTATTAGTTTGCTTTCAGTGAAATGGCTGCTTTTATCTACATATTTTCAACTCAGTTCAAAAGAAAGACACGGGTAGTTATCTTGCTTGTGAAGGTTTTCACTCTTGTTAAAGAATCATATTTCAAATTTCTACATTTTTGCTGCCAAATTGTGGTAGTGCAATATACAGGGCTCTGGGACTACAAACAGAAAGGCTGGGGACCACATGTAATCTTTGGCCCAGAAGTTATTCTTTATTCTGTTGACGAGTGACATAAACAAGAGGCATGTTTAATACTGGATAAACTGTATCAGCCGCTTAAACTGTGTAGTTTTGCATGCCCAAGAAATGTCCCGCATATCTCAGTGGTTGGGTCACATCAATGGCCTATTGAAGAATCAGTATTCTTTAACTTAGGAGGAAAAGAAAATCTAAGGGTAGAGATGGGTAGAGCTGCCTCTTTCCTTTTTTGCAAGTTTCAGGCAAGTGGGAAGCTGAAGTTTGTTTTGTCTTTCCCCAACATCAGTTTATAATTTGGGTGTGTCTGGGTAGATGTATGCCTTTTTCACTTAGGAAACTATAGCACACTTTTTGGAGATGCATCAAACCTGAAGGTTACAGTTGATGTGGCTTGTATATTGTAAATCTCTCTCTCTCTCTCTCTCTCTCTCTCTCTCACACACACACACACACACACACACACACACACACACACAAAGTTGACTCCTGTCAACTGCTTGAAACTATCTCTTGACAAGATTTCAAAAGCGGTTGGACTATACTTCCTTTTTCCTAGGGCTGTGTGAGAGAGAGAGCAACTGGCCCAAAATCACCCCATCGGCTTCATGTCTAAGTTGGGACTACAACCCATTGTATCTCCCAAAGCCCCGGGAATCCAAAATTGTTTATCAGCTCTTTTCTGCAGTCTCTTGAAAACTGGTTTGTATTCGGAAGGAGAAACAGCCATATGAAAGTTTCAGGAAGATAATACCACAAGAAGCCCATGGGATATTGAAAAGTGATTTTTTAACTATCTATGTATTATATATGGATGCTTGCTCCCATATTTCTGGAATATCTATACATTACACATATATATTCCAGAAATATTGGAGCAAGCACCCATATTTTTGTCTCTTCATCATGCACAAATGATAAAAATAGGTTGTTGCCCAAACTCCATGTTAAAGACTTTAGAGTTAAAGACTTTCTGAGATCAGCTGCTGAAATGTGCCAAGATATATTAAACTTTAACAACCTTTACAGCTACAGAAGCCTAATTTTGATACCTAATTTTATTACACCCTGGTGCAATGGACTTTGCATACAGTAGACTACGTTTCTGTTGTGATTGGTGTAATTCGTGAATAATATGTCAATCTAATAATTGTGTCAATATAATAAGTGACATAGACAATATAAATATTTGTAGTGCTATACCCTTCAACTGAAAGGATATTCCTGAATAGACAATTCTCCCCTACAGTTAGACCATAAAAATGAAGCTTTAAAGCAGTGGTTCTCAACCTGTGGGTCGGGACCCCATTTGGGGTCGAATGACCATTTCACGGGGGTTGCCAAACAATGCAGTCTGCCATTTTTTTCCCCTTTTCCTTAGCTGTGCTACTCCCTTTTATTCTATTGGCTTTTAAAAGCCAATAGAATAGACTCTCTTGAATAGAGTCTGATTCTATTGGCTTTCAAAAGCCAATAGGAATTGTCCAGGCTGTCTCTGCCTTGCTGAGCCCGCCAAAAGTCCCATTCTGCAAATGGTGCTGCACCAGTTGAGTAGTCCTCGACGTACGACCGGTTGGGGGTCGCGGCATTAAAAAGGTTGAGAACCACTGCTTTAAAGGGAAATATTTGTAGTCCAGGATTGAAATGTGGGATCTTTGGTGCTGAGGGAGCTGGGTTGTTTTCTTGCAGATGCTTCGTTACCCAAACTAGGTAACTGTAGCACTGATGATGATAATTAATTTGGGTAATGAAACATCTGCAAGAAAACAACCCAGCTCTCTCAGCACCAAAGATCCCTCAGTTGAAGCTTTGCTGTATTTTCAATATCATGTGATCACCTTGCTGGACTGCAGTTCAGATTAGCTTCCTTCCTTGACCTCACTTGCAAAAGAGGGAAGACTTTTCTTTCCTTGATGAAATCTCATCAAAAAAAAAAAAAGTCTGTGAGATTAGGAATTGTGCATATGTTTCACCACTATGCTGTAAACAAAGGAATACAGTTTCTTTCTAATCTTTTTGCATTTCAGCACATTCTTTAGAGTAAGGTTTAAAGAGATAAGTAAGAGATTTGGAATAAAAAGAACAATTTACAGGTTTGTTTGAAAAGCTATCATAACTGTAATCAGTCTGAACTGATTACAAAAATGAAAAAAAAGGAAAAAGTATTTTATTCAAAAACAAAATCTTTGGAAGGATTCCAAAAGATTTTACTTGTTTTTACCTTTTTTTGCCTTTTGCAAGCATATTCTTTAACATCATGGAGATCATAGGCAATTCCTACATAATTATTACATTTAAAGTAAGCATTTTAAAATGCACAGGAGATAGTTGCCTTTATTAAACAGCCAAAATAAATTAGGTGCATAATTCAGGCAAACATTTTCTGTCCACACACAACCTGTGTAATTCTCTAGATTTTTAATCATAAAATTATGCAATTATGTTATATATTATGTTATATTTGGTTGTGCATAGGCATACACATGCATGCGCATCTTTATACACACATACAGTATACATTTATAGAGAGAGAAATGTATAATGTATGTCTACAAATAAACCATCAGACTGGCTTTTAATGCAAATGAATACATTATAAAGTAATCCCATAAAAATAGACTAAAATAGCTTATAAAACATTACTATAAGTAAACCAGAGCAACATTTAAAAATCCAAATATAGGGTTGTTTTCGTATTTTATCTGATGCAAGAAATGCATTTGAATAGGCACCCTTAAGACTGAATCTTAAATATAGCAAACCTAAAGCATTAATTTTGCTTGTCCACACAATTCCTGAAATTGAATTAACCCATTTTGCAAGAGGGAATAAACTGATCTGGGCCAGATTCAGACATGCTTGGCATAATACCTATTCTGCTTTGTTGACCAGCACATTATCACATCAAATCATAATGCTGAATAGCACAGACATAGTCTGATTCAACAGAATTCCTCTTAACAGAGCCACTTCTGAGACTCTGGTAAAAAGCTTTATATGGGTACATCTTACTTAGCAACTGCCTCATTTAGCCACTATTTGCAATTATGGCAGCGATATAAAAGGAACCTTGCAACCAATCCTCACATTTTTCAGATCTGTAAAGCAAAAGAAAGCTGAAATAATATTGTAAAATCATGATGTTTTGCTTAGCAATTGCTTTGCTTAATGACTGAGTTACTACTCCTAATTGTGGTCACTAAATGAGGACTACTTGTACAGCTTTTCTGGAGAGAAATTTCTGAAAAAGAACTTGCATATGAGAAGAGATGGTCCATGGGTTTTGACTACTCATTCAATGACTATTCCAGCTTATAACAATGTTACGTGAGTGGTAACTATGACCAGCCCATGAAGTTCCAGCTATCACAGTGAGCCATGGTCAAATGATCACCATTTCTGACATTTCCTGCCAGTTTCCCACAAAGTAAATGGGGAAACCAGCCTAACATTTTTAAATACTTAGGTCCATTGTTGTTCAATTATTCTGTATTCCAATTCTTTATTCGTGAATTCCTAAATACCAATATTTTTCCAATACTCATATAGTTTTGAAGTTGATTTAATTAAAAAAAAATCTCTATAAGAATAGCATCTCAGACTTCTTTGAGGCTGCTAAGAAAAATCAGAGTGTGATAAATTAAGACGAAGATGGGTGATTTTAGAAGACTGCCTACAATCCCTGAATCAACAAAGAGGTTAATATTTTAGTATCTACAATAATTAACAAGGTGGGTCCTTGATCATTTTTGTGCCTGTGCACAATCTTTTCCTAGTTATAAAATTGATGTTATATCACCCTTGTAAAAAGATATAGGCCACTTATCAGATTTAAATGATCATTGTAAACCTTTAATAGTATTGACACCAAATAAATCTTAAGAAATTAATATTACAATTGTTGTAACTTACAACAACTAATGAACTTCAGGCTTAAAGATATAAAAATTTGGCTCAATGGTTGCCCTTACAGAGAAGAATACCCACACCCTTTATCCTGAGCTTCATTTTCCTTTCTTGAAGAATCAAGTAAGCATAAATATCCAGCAGCCTGGAACAGAAAGAAGACCATTCCCAAGACTGCGCAAAATCACCTCCAATTTTGGATTTACGAAAGAGGTTGGCAGGCATTAAAAATGCTAAGTACCTATTGGAAATAAAACAAAAAACACAGAATTTATCCGACAAAACTGCCTAAACTTAATCAGGAGACTTACTCTTTGCCAGCTGCATGAAGACTAGGAAATTTCATCCATTGGGGTGGGCAGAGGTCCCAAGGGATGAGAATAGCTTCCATGGAAAAATAGTGACGTTATGAGGGATCTTGTAGACAGACTCTATGCTATTTAACATAGTTAATTGGGAACTCAGCCTGGAATATGGATTCAAGTGATGTTTGGTCTGGGTATGTTTGGGAATATCGTTCCTTTTACAGTGTTTCTCAACCTTGACAATTTTAAGGCACGTGGACTTCAACTCCCAGAATTCCACAGCCAACAATGCTGGCTGTGGAATTCTGAGAGTTGAAGTCCAAGTGCCTTAAAATTGTCAAGGTTGAGAAACACTGGTTTAGAAGGATGGTCCAGCACAGGGCTTTTTTTCCCTCATAGAACGCCCAGAACGGAGTTCCGGCACCTTTTTGGGATGGAACCTTATAGAGTAGGCAAGGCAGGTTGTATGACGTGTGTGAGTTCCGGCACTTTTTTTTTTAGAAAAAAAGCACTGGTCCAGCAAATGAGGAAGAAGTTATGCAGGGTTATCCAAAACAAAGAGAGACAGAATGAAGCACAGGGGAATTCCCTTCCAGCTCTAGAAGATTCAATTTGAGAAATAATTGGTGAATGATTTCTGAAGCAATTAGAATCTAACACCCACAAGCAAATGTTTGTTATGATTTTTATCTCGTATTATTTATTCCTTTATCATGTTTTTCATTCTATTAAAACTATTTTAAAAGATTTAGTCTTGGAAACCTAGATGATTCTGCTTTCTCCTCTCCAAAAGCTGCATGGAATGTATATTTCAGGCTCAGATTGACATATTGTTTGAGTAGCAACAAAATAATAAAAAACAAAGTTTCATTCCTCTGCAGATATTAATAAATGAAATCTCAGAATGCAGTTGAGAATACAATAGTCACTGATTGTTCTTCAAATTGGCCTGAGGCCTTCAGGTTGCTGGTTTTTGTGCTCCTGTTGCTGCTTTATTTCTCTTTCCCCATCAACCAACTCTGGAAAGATCCAAAGGCATGTCTTACTCAGAATTAATTATTCATTGGCTCTCTGAACAGCCATTCTTTTATATACATTAAAATGACAATTCTTGCTTGTTTGCTGTTATCTAGTATACTTGCTCAATTAAATTTAAGATTGTCCAGTTGCACTCAACTAAAAGCAGAGTCTTTCTTTAATTCATTATAAACCTAAGACAACCCTGTTTTGGCTTGTATATTGTGTAGACAAAGCTTGATTGATCAATGTTTGGTGTGTTAAACTCACGAGAAAACTATGTTAACTATAAGAGACAACTGTGGATACAGATGACTCACGAAGATTGTACCTTATACAGTATACAGAGGAAAAGGGTTCCTTATATATCACCAATAATCATATACTGTAAATGTTATTCAACACTGAAATTTCCCGATTCACTTTCCCTTAATTTTCTAGGCTTTTTATAAAGCACCTACTTTTTTTAAAAAAAAGCCAAGTGGCTGTATACAAGAGGAGAAACTTAACCATATCTTTCCCATTGCAACTGCTCTGGAATTGTACCATGACCTTTAAAAGCTCATGCATGGAGGATTTTTGATATCTTATAATATGAATAATGAAGCCTTTTCTACATGTAGCCATTAACCAGAAAATAGTGCTTTACACTTAGGTTTTTGAAACATTGCCATTGAAACTACTGAAAATTTTTAAAAACAATTATAATATTATTTCCTTGTATAAATATCATTATATACAATGGTGGGATTCACATGTGAAAAACTGATTCTCTGTGTGGATGCTGCTTCCGGAAGTCAATTCTGGGCCTGGGCAACAAAAAATTAACTACCGGTTCTGCCGAAGTGGTGCAAACTGGCTGAATCCCACCACTGATTATATATGTTTACCTTGTATAAATAAATATAAAGGATCAAAAGATGAGTCCACAAATTATATCTGTATAGCTTCTGTAAAGATAAATGTTATATTATTTTGAATTAAACACATTGGTTGATCTCTGGAATTTGGAGGAGAGTGAATTTGAACATGGTACTAAATCCTAAAGGTAATTATAGTGTTAGACAAGATTATCCCCAAGTGGCCCCTCTGGGACCTCAGATCTTGGGAGTCTCTGGTTTTTCTGAGAAGTTGTAGAAAGTGATAATTAAAAGATACCTAGAGCAACGGTAGCAAAAAACAAAGCCAAAATGCAACGAAACAAAATTGTATAATCATATCTGGCATGGTGATAATGATAGTGAAACATCTATTTCTCTACACTTAGTGAAACCCGACACTCTCAGAATCAAGGCAGGGCATTTTCCTCCTGACTTACTGCTTCCATTCACGGCTAAGCTGTGTTTACCTAATGGCTTTTGATATATACTTCAAAGCTATCTCTATACTTACAGAATAACAGACTAAGAGTTGGAAAGGAGCTTGGAGGTATTCTAGTCCAACCCCACTGCTCAGGCAGGAAACCCTATACCATTCCAGTCTCTTCTTAAAAATTCCAGTATTGGAGCACCCACAACTTCTGGAGGCAAGTTGTTCCATTGATAGTTCTGTTAGGAAATTTCTTCTTACTTCTAGGTTGCTTCTCTCCTTGATTAGTTTCATCTATTGCTTCTTGTCCTGCCCTCAGGTGCTTGGAGAATAGGTTGACTCCTTCTTCTTTGTGGCAACTATTTAGATATTGGAACACTGCTATCATGTCACCTCTAGTCCTTCTTTTCATTAAATAGGCATACCCAATTCCAGCAATCATTTTTTATATGTTTTAGCCTCCAGTCCCCTAATCACTTTTGTTGCTCTTCTCTGCATTCTAATTTCTAGAGTCTCAACATCTTTTTACATTATGGTGATAAATACTATGACACTTTTGCAAGTTTCTTTGCAGATAAAATTGCTTGTTTGCTTGGAGTTTGATGCTACTTGGTCAAAGCTGACAAGATAAATGAACATTTGCCTGCAGCGTAGCTCATTATGTGCTAGTCCTGGCAATTTAATCAGGAAGAAAATATTGGCATTGAACATCAATGAAAGCTATTTGATGATACTCATTTCTGTCTGCCCATTGCCAACTTGGATGTCCTCTTCTTGGCATCCACAGGATATATTCTCAGTGTTAATGCATTATTTACAACCCAGAATATCAATACTGTAGCCAAAAACTCCTGAAGATGGTGACCAGCCAAATGTTAATATTGGCCACTGTATATTTTTGTACCATCTGTGCTCGAGTATGTGCCAATGAGGTTGGGCAGACTGATGCAAAGAATTTCCTATAAACAGAAATTTAAATATTACAAAATACTAGAGGGATACTTAACAACATCAACAACTACATAAGTCTTTGGATCTGTTTAAATATAAAACTCTTACCATGCAAGTTATAGAAAATGCTTCAGTATTCATTATATTTTAAAAATAAATACATACAAATACTTGACATCTGTCTGTGAAATCCTGTACAAATTGTGTATTAATATGGTTAACCACAAGTGCCTGTCTTCAGGAAGAAGCTGTTATGAAAAGACTGAAGTTGGCCAAAGATAGAAATCCCATTTTTTTTAAATTCTAATTGCTGATGCAATTGGCATCTGCATTGATTTACATGTTGTTGAAATAGTCTGGTTAGATTTTGAAGGCTGGTTGCTAGAAAATGATTGGTTACAAAAATTAATAATAAATTGTGAATCCATTATAAGTCAACATTTGCTATATGTAAATCGCTGGCCAAAAGGCAAGGAACATATCTCTGACCCACTTGCCATCCAAACTTGTTGGAAACCAGATTTTGAGAATTTCCAAGCTATTAGGATAGATTGGCTTTAGATACGAATGACAGCAATAAACAGAAATTCAACCCATTGGAAGTGCTGTACGAAGCTATCAAGGCAATGAAAACTGTTTTTGAGGCAAATTATATTATTCCCGTGTCTCACAGAGACTCATAACAGTGTCTCTGCAATCAAAAGGGTCTCCAAAAATTGCTCTGGATGACACATGAGTTCAAATAAATACTTCTCTACATCATCTTTACGTAGCCATTTCTTTTCTTTCGGCAACACAATGAAGCCTTGATTTAATGATTTAATCCATTTAGTGGATTTCAGATGCAACAAACTGAAGTTACACTTGGGTTTCCCCCAAACAAGGGCATCTGTTGCATCTGAAATAGTCTGGATGAGGCAATTACATTTATCTTAATTTTAAATTAATTCAATGGCATGCGTGACATCAAAGTGTGTATTGCAAAGATGATGTAGGAAGCAAATGCTCTATAATGTGTGAATGATGTATTTCTGAATATAACAGACATTTGGAAATAACTATCTATTCTCCCAGTGATGTGTTAAAATGAGGATTTGTTATATTTTTTCTTCTCCTTACTGAAATAATTTTTAAATGAAGAAACAAACAAACAACTTTACAGTTAAACAAATTGCTAAAGTTTAACTGTTTTAGCTCACGGTTTGCTGGATTTGGAAGAGGAACCAGAACAATGGATTTCATTGTGATTTTATCAACTATTGTTTTTGTGCAGAAATAAAATGCCAGTTATTTCAATTATGCCTCAAACAATCCTATGAATAAAGATGCTACTTCTGGTTTGTAAAAGGACCATGGCATAGGCCATATTAAGATGTTGTTATATCTGGAAAGCTCACCTGATCTGCCACTCCCCCCCCCACACACATACAAGATTGTCAGCAGAAAGATATTGGTCTGCAGCGGTATGGTGTATGCTTCCACATAAGCAAAGACTGCATTGATTTGGGGAAACAGAAAACAACAACAACAAAAAACCTTTCCCACGTTCCTACCAGCAAATAGATAAAAAGAGTTCCATGAATTACTGTGTATTCATATATGTTTGGACCTGAGTGCACAATCTTATCCAATGGCAATTATTTTAAAGCCGGGGCATAACCAAAATATTTTTCACCAAACTCAACTCAATTTCAAGGTTAACCAGGTTTTTTCGTAACAGTAGTATGATATATACATTTGTATATACTAGGTAATAATAGACAAATCAGCCAAGTACAATTTGTTTGTTTTTTAATAAAGATATAATTACAAAAAGGGGATAAAATCAATCCGGGAAAAGGGAAATTTTAATAGATCAGTTTAGACGTTTAACTACATCTTAACTCACATCCATTTTAAATAGTATTACATAAAGTCTGGTGGAAGGAACAAATTTTGTATCATAATTGGGGAATTCACAATACAAGTTGCCAAAAATCAAAACACAGTTGTTTGAAAATAAATATGCTCCATGCCAAATTCTACTAAATGAAAATAAAATGTCTCTTCCAGTACGAAAAACTTCTCTTAGTATTTTTTTTCCCATTATAGTATTGGGTCCTTTGATTGACATACTGTAAGGCTTTGTGTTCAAGGATTGCTTAGCTGTTCTGATTTTGTGCTGGGGGGGGGGCAGAAAGAAAAGACAGTTATTAGTGTAGGTCACATGTTAATATTGTGTTTACATTATGCAAAAAGTGCAGTCCAGAATCTGAATGCAGGCTATAAACCTCCTTTTTGTGCTTTCTAGAGCCCTACAAATAGTTTGGGCTGAAAGCTGGGTTCATTTTTTGATTTTGGAGAACTTTTATGGGCCAAAGTGGGTGCTTTAAGCTTGGCATCTATTTCACCTTCAGAAAATTCTGGAAATTGCCTCCTAATGGGAATGGACTGGCCTCATCCATTCAAGCATACACTATAAACAAATGCAATTGTTACCAATACAGAATTATTGTCTTTTTTAAGGGGTAGCAAGTAGATGATTAAAATTTCAATAACATTTTAAAAGCGGATATAGACTTTTCAGATGGAATATACTTACCCTTTGGTATCTACTTTCTCACTACTGTTATCTTTAGATTTGTCTTCTTCTTTAATATCTAGAAATAAAAAGCAGCAATCTGCATAAACAGTATAAACAGTTATATGATGAAGAAATAATCTTCATTCACTTTAACAGAACTCCCAGGTAAATAAATATAGGATTACAGCTCACATAAAAAATGAAACTGCACCTTTGAAATTAGTTATCAATTTCACAATCAATTTATATGCATTGGGGATAATCTAGAGCAGTGGTTCTCAACCTGTGGATCTGGACCCCATTTGGGGTCGAACGACCATTTCATGGGGGTTGCCAAACAACGCAGTCCACCATTTTTTTCCCCTTTTCCTTAGCTGTGCTACTCCCTTTTATCCTATTGGCTTTTGAAAGCCAATAGAATAAATTAGACTCTAGAATAAATTAGCCAATAGGAATTGTCCAGGCTGTCTCTGCCCTGCTGAGCCCGCCAAAAGTCCCATTCTGCAAACGGTGCTGCACCAGTTGAGTAGTCCTCGACTTACGACCAGTTGGGGGGTCGTGGCATTAAAAAGGTTGAGAACCACTGATCTAGAAAATATGGCAGTTCACCTTAATATGTACTATTTACAGTATTACAAAATTTTTGTGACCTAAGCAAAACTTATGCACTTTTGCATCCCTCCTCTTGACCCAGGAAGACGGCACTGCAGTTACTTTGGTTGAAGTCATCAAATGTCTGAGCTTAGCTGGATATTATCATAAAAAGTTTTCTTCATTCAATTAGATGAACAATGGGGGGGGGGTTTCAAAGGGAAGAGAGAATTAAATTCTGTAACCCCATGGGTTTTTTGTTGTTGTTGTTATTTTGAGCTCCACACGTGACTGGGGGCCTGAAGGATAGTTACTTTGTATTCATTTTAATTTTGCACAGCTTTGCACATGAAGCAACTTTCCAGGAAGCAGATAAAACAAGATCCAAGATCATATTCTTATTCTTGCAAATATGAACATAACTCTTTATATCTTTATCTGAATGTGTGATAGTTTAAGAGAACAGATAATGTGGCTCCATGCCTAGTCCAATTGTCTAGCTTTTATTTATTCAGTTGAACATTTGAAAGGGGCTATAATTATATGCCAAAAAGATTACAGAATTTGCTTACAAGTGAATTTGGTATGGTTAGCTTAACAGAAAGTGTGTTTAATTTGGCATTGACTTACCTGCTTTTTTGTCTTCTGCCTCTTTTTTGTCTTCTTCTAAGCGTGCCTTTTTTGCTCCTTTCTTATGATCTGTAACATTTCTGCGTCCACCTTCTCCTTCATCTTCAGAATCAGAAAATTCTTCATCACAGGCTATCCTCTTATCAGAAGCCCGAACTAGAATTAATATGGACATTTTAAAAAGAGATTATTCCAAGATCTTTCATATCTCTTCAAAATGTTACCTGATGACATAAAGGCTGTTCAGCAATGACAAAAGTATTTAACAACAACAAAAAGACATGGTAACCTGATACCTACTGATGTAGATAAATTCAGTTGTCTTGTACTCAGTTGTGCTGTTATAATTTTTATGTTCAGGCTATCTCAGAAGGTTTGAACAAACTGAATGAATTTTTAATACATTACTATTATTAATTGATAAGGTACTTGTAATCTGTTCCCCCATGAAACCTCATTTGCATAATCACCCTCCATCCCTATTTAAATTTGATATCAGTTAAGCCACTCCATGCATCTGATGATATAAGCTGCAACTCATAAAGCTTATGTCTTTTAATAAAATTTACTGATCTTAAAAAAGGTGCTACCAAACACTGATTTTGGGTAACTATGGAACAAATGGTGTAAAAAGAAACAAAATTATGGGAACACATTTAAACCAAGCTGTGACATCGCATTAAAAAAAGCAATTATTTATTTATATCCATTCACAAGCAATTACAGAAAAGCAAGGTGACTTTTTCTTCAAAAAAGCAACTGTACTAGGATAATAAGGATTGTGGTTTAATTATTTTCTCCTCAAAAACTGGAAGCAAAATCCAAAAATTCATGGCCAACATTTAAGGCAAATTGCTTAGATTACATATAAAATTTACTTACTAGAAATACGCTTGTCTGGATCTTCACCATCTTCATCACCACTGTCTTCATGAACAGCATCTTCTGGAATAGCTTGCATCTGTACACCAGGAGCATGGGGCAGCATGCGCAAGTTCTCAAATAAACGCTGCCTGCAAAGAAAACAGTTTACTAAGAAACAACTTTGTCTCTGTCTTAAGTATCAACAATATTAACTTCCTGGTTACAAGAAACTGCTTGTAAGTTATATGGCAATAGGACTATGGCCAACAGAAATTTACAGAAAAAACACGACCAATGTAACAAATGAGTCTTCTGTAATCACAAACATATCTGCATTAAGTGTTCACACAATTTTAATACAAGCTTTGAACAATTATCCTATTCTCAATGTTCAATGTAAATTTACTAAATATTACTGTAACTTCATAGTGATAACATACCGTATATGCCGGCGTATTAGGCGACCCGGCGTATAAGACGACCCCCGTCTTTGGCGCAGATTTCAGCGCTTGCAGAAGTCATCTTATACGCCGGCATTTACGGTATTCCAGTTTTCAAAATAATATGCAAGCTATGAACATTAATGATAGAAATGGTTTCTGAGACTTACCACAGAGTTTACTTTTTAAGCGAAAATGATTTTAATATAGGTAGTTTAAAATAAGAAAAGTGAAATTTCTTCTGAATTACTAAATGGATACACTGTCAGGTTTCATTTTCTATACTATTTAAGACCCCAGATGTAATTAGCACACCCATTCTTTGTCTCCTATTATTACTGATTATTTAATAAAATATTTACAAATTTTTACAGCATTATTATCTTTATTAAAAATAGAACATTAATACTTACTTAATCTTTTCCATATATTCTGGAGTGTTCTGATTTGTCATGTTTGATGGGCTTATATGCAGTTTGAAATCTGGTCCAAAGTACTCAAAGTAATCATTATATGGCAATTCTGTGAAAACAAAATTAAGATATAACTTTATTTTTATTGCTGAATTCCATTAGCAGTCTTACAGATCATATTAGTCTATTTGAAATTATTATTATAATTTTTTTCAGTTATCAAAAGAATAAATACAAAGATTTATTCTAGGAGAAATAGAAGTAAAAGATATTATGGTTTAAAATTATGGTGTGATTCCAATACTGTTATGTTATGTACATGCAGAATACTTATATTCTATAAAATAAAGATAAAAAATAGGGTCTGTATTGTCACAAGAAGTGATTTTCTTCGGTCATGTTTCTGTTTCAATGTTTGACACCTAGAATTTTGTAATGTATTGATTTAAACATGAAGTATATGTATTCATTTAAAGCTATGCAAGTATAATATAAGGTACAATATAAAAGTTCTTCAAAAGAGGTGCTTCCAAACATACGTCTCTTTTGAATTACTAAAGCTTGAAAAAATGAATCTGTATTGTACACGCCTGAAAAGACTGTTTAAATAATTCAATTAAAATATTTACTTCAAAAATTTGAAATAAGTGTTTTATACATAGTACCACACATAATAATTTTTATGCAGTGGTTAAAAGTGCTTGAGTGAAAATCTGGGAGGAGAGCAGTGTTAATTCTGACTGACGCATGGAACTCAGCCAGGTGACCAAGTCAGTCATTCCCCGAGAAAGAAGGCACTGACCAACCACATCTGAAAATGTTATCAAGAAAACTGGATGGACATTTCCATATACTGACTGGAAGGACTAAACAATTTATTTAAATCACTGTCTAAAGTTAAACAATTTACAAACATAATTACATATAGGGTTTTATGTGTTTTATTTATTTTTAATATTATTAAGATTATTTTTAATAAGTATTTTTTATCAACTACTGCATTCAAGAAGCATCAGTTGAACTTTTACTTTTTAATAATTACCCAACCACAAGTAGAAACTTCAGTAGGGAAGTAATAGTTACAAAAAAAAATGTCTCTCTTAGTCAACAGAGGAATACATTGTAATAGGATGATATAAGTCTTATGATAATATGCTCATACAAACATATCAAAATATTAAGGTTGCCTTTT
Organism: Crotalus tigris; assembly: GCF_016545835.1. NCBI lineage: Eukaryota > Metazoa > Chordata > Lepidosauria > Squamata > Viperidae > Crotalus > Crotalus tigris. The sequence continues at coordinate 9,677,593 of NW_024096552.1, read as the reverse complement.
AAGTACTGCAAAATACACTGGATTCAAAGGGGGGAAATAAACATATTGACATTTTGCTTGGGAACATATTATACATACATATTACTTTAAGATAGAACATCCCCCACTTTCATTAAAAATATCCTTAACCTATAATTGTAACAATTACAAGTCACAGTTGCACTGTACAGTATATTTTAGTGTACAGTATAAATATTACACTGAAAATTTAAGCATGTTTCCAGAGAGTGAGATCACTGAGAGCAAACAGACAACAAATAGAGATTAACAGGAGTTGGAACAGATGGAAGAATAAGCAAGATACAGGCGAAGCACTGCTTTTTCCATAATATGAGAGAGAGAGATGTCAGCCTAACAAGACAGACCAGGCTGAAACGTTAATACCACAAAGATCAGGACTATTTTTATTGTAACAACTATAGTAAAAGAACCTTGCAAGTATGAATTTCCTCACTTTATCTATGTGCAATTTAGGAAGGGGCTTGTTTGAGATGGTTTTTTGGCCCAGGCACAAGCCCCTCTTATCTGGCCCTTGCCTTGATAGCAGCTCTCTCTTATCCTTCAAGGTCATTCCCAATGCCCCCTACTAAATATTACCAACATTATCCAAACCCACCATCCTTTTGATTCATATGGGAATTAATGGTATGGACAAAAGAGATCTTGAAAGAAACTCTGGAGATTACAAAGCCTTCAGTTAGAAGATAAAGGAACTGGGAGTATAAGGTAATAACTAGCTACAGAAATGATGTTTGGATTCTACAGCAATAGTGTATGCTACTTTCATGAAGGACTCAAAGGAAGAGATGAACATAGAAAGCTATGTGAAGGGTAACTTTGGCAGTCCTTTCTGGACAGCACGATGTAAAATGAAAATGTTGAGTGTAGCAAGAATCAAATATGTAACCAAGTTTTGGAGCCAAGAAGCCAAAACACAGAGGGAGAAGCAGGGCTAGAATAGCGCCTGAAAATTTTTGCAGGAAATTAGAACTGTAGGGCTTTTGGGTGGTGCCACTCAAAATCACAATGTTTGTATACAAAAATGTACAAAATTCTTCCTGAAATCAGGATTTTGTTAAGACAGAGAAAAGTCTAAGTGACTTATAGTAATTATAATTTAGATTATTAGGCAATCTGCACTTTTTAGTATAATATTTACCATTAGGAATTTCGCAGTCTAAGGCAACAGCAGTTTCATAAGTCCAACATCGAGCAACATTGCGTATGGTGTATCCACCTCCTCCAAGCATCAAAAGAGGCAAATTGAAAGTCTTTACAACTTCCACACATTTGGCATGACCTGCCAGAAGTTATGGACATTTAAAAAGAAAATATGCAGTTATAAAAGGCACACATATTTAATATGAAGATTACTAATTAAGGGTTTTCTATATTGGAATCTCATAACTAAACATAACATATCTGAAATGACAGAAAAATAAAGTGGGGTGAAGCATATATCACTTCAGTTTTAAAATACAGATAAGTTATTGGTCTTAAAGAAGATAATCCAAAATTAACTTGAGCAATACTATTATGATTAACCAAAATGTTTTAAGGTATTTTGCATTAATGCACTGAGCTACCTGTATGTAAATTTTTTTCAGATTTTTTTTAAAAAGGCACAGAACTGCCCACAATTAAGTCTAATGAATGATTCTGTAAAAATGTATATTCCATTAATGGAAAAACTTGTTAAACATCAGCAACTTTAGATTAACATAATGCTACATTTAAGGAAAGGCTGCTAGACAACCCAGGAATATTCGGGTCATTGTATGAGATATTTCCTTTCCTTCAAAAAAAAAAAAAAAAAAAAAAAAAAAAAAAAAAAAAAAAACCAACAACAACAGAATGCCCACAGATGGCAAAAAAGCAACGGGAGCAGGCCCAACGTCCATCTTTCTGTTGTTTCCCAACAGACTTTCCTTTTTGGAAGCTGGTAGGGAGTGTCAGAAATGTGACTACAGGCAGTGCAGCAACACAGCAGTAGTAAAGTGGCCACAACTTCGCCAAATTTCAGTCTCTTGAGGGCCATGGATTTTAGACACATTCTCTAAGTTAGCCCATTTGAGATATGTTGATTCAAAAACTGTTGCCCTATCATGCACTGTTTTACTCAATTAAAGTTTATAAACAATCAAATAGACACAAAAGTCTTAGTAGTATATTAGACAACCTGTGACAATCATCGTTTTTAGAGACATTTCCTTAACTAAACAGAGAAACAGAGTGACCATGGGTGGGCAAAACAGCAGTGAGCGTGGAAATGATTTCTATCCAGGTTCCCCATTGAGCTTCCTTGTGGGAAGTTGGCAGAAAACATTAGGAACCTTCCTTCCTTCCGCCTTCACTTTCCCAGAATTTCTAACAGCTTATTTTGCTTATGGGAAGACTGCAGAAAAACCACAGTGGGGAAGTCAGAAAAACTGCAAGTCTAAGGCCAGTAGGCAGGTTAAGTGTCACAGAATATTGTGCACATGACTGCAGCAGTCACAACTTCCCTAAATTTCATTCCCCTTGTAGTAGTCATGTGTCCTAGATTTCATATGCATTCTATAAACTAGTCCATTTGAAATAACGTGGTTCAAAAACTATTGCCCTATGATGCCCCATTTTGCCTAGTTAAAGATTATGGAAGCAAGAGTTTTAGATTCTTCTGCATGTTTATGTATATCTGTTTCTTCATATGCCATTTGACAAGCAAGACCTACATCAGTGTATTATATTTGAAAATGCTAAATGGAACAGCTTTTTAAAATTATCCCTTTAACTGCATGCTGTGTACAAGAAACTACATACATGAACAAATGTCAATAATAGGCACTTGAAGTTTTAGAGGGTGATACAAATTTTCTTAGAGGACCCATTAATTCATATAAAACACATCACAATTTAACCATAAGTTATTTAATTACTATTTTTACTTCAGCATGAATTAATACTTTGAAATTATCCCACCAAAACTCAATGGTTATACACAGGGCTTTTTTTGTCATACAACACTCAGAACGGAGTTCCGGCACCTTTTTGGGATGGAACCTTGTAGGGTAGGCACAGTGGGTTGTATGACGTGTGTGAGTTCCAGCACCACTTTTTTTAACAAAAAAAGCACTGGTTATACATATACTGCTACATAACCATTACAAAATACAGCTAAAATAAAAGGAAAGTGGGATTGTTTAGAACTGGAAACCCTTTGTAAGTCATAATGCTGAATTCTTCAGGGAATTAAAACTCATAAAACACTTCCACCAAAAATTTCTAATGTTTTCAAGAATATGCAGCTGTGATGCTTCTGTAATGCTTTGTTCTCTTACCTTTAACCGTAAGATTAAAACATCCCAGTCGATCGCCAGAGAGTGAATCTGCCCCACATTGCAATACTACTGCACTAGGTTGGTACATTTCCATCACTTTAGATATAATCTATAAAAAAGCAGGAATGATGGTAAACCTTTTATTCAATGCTACAACAGCTATTGAAGGTGTTTTGAAAGGTGTTTTGAATATACTCACTGGTTTAAATATTTGTCCATATGACTCATCATCTATTCCATCTCTCATTGGAAAGTTAACTGCATAGTATTTGCCTTTTCCAGCTCCGATGTCCTATAAGAAAAGCATGAATAAAGAAGAAGAGTTTAATTCCAGATCAACACTGACCATTACAAGTGATTTAAAAATATTACTTCTATATTGTAGCATGTGAGAAATATTAAATAAAAAATAAATACAATTTATACCAAAACTTTACATGAGGTTTTTCATACAGTATAAAGCGTTTGATTTGTGTAATAGAAAAAAATGTTCAAAATAAATATGTTCAGAGAAACAGGCTATAGACATGTGACAATACAGAAGAATCAGACCCAGAAGCAAAATTAGGATGTAATTTAATCTGACCAAAGTATGACTTGAAGTCACTGTACAGGGTAAAATACACTGTCTTTCACCAAGAATGAGGGTGGCGTAAAATATAGATATACAGGCAGTTTAGATTTTATGAAACAACCAATTACCTGGGAATAGAGTGTAAGGTCATGGGTCTGCTCTGTCAGATCCGTAAAGTCACATGCTATTTTATCTATAAGAAATGTGCCACAATTCACTAAGCAAAAGACACAAAAATAATATTCTTTTATGTTCATTCCTTTGTATTTTTACATAAATTCTAAATCCTTCATTCAGTAATTTTAACAGCTGCACTCCTATAAACAATGGGCTACTATTCGTATTCACCAGAATCAAGTTACTCTTTATTTGCAGTGGAAAGCCTAATAATGCAAAAACAACAGAGTAAACTCAGAATGGTCAACTTCTCAAAAAGCTTTGTTTTAAACATTATTGTCCCATGTCCAACCTTTCCTTTTTTTTTTTTTTTTTAAATGTAGGTTATTGAAAAAGTGGAGCAGACTCCCCTAGAGGAAACAGATCATTTGGACTTCTTCCTTTGGATTCAGGCCAGGACCTATGAAATTGGCTGCTTTGGTGGCTGATGTTTGCTGTGACCTTTCAGATCTTGTTAGACTTCTCAATGGTTTTTCATACCATCAACTAACCCCCTCCCCTTTTTGGTAGGCATTCAATTGTAGTATATTCTTAATTATGTGATTTCTTCTCAAAATCACTGGTGTTTAGCATGAAGCAATAGTACCATCTTGTGGTCAGACAGACTGAAAAAAAAATCTTACAGTTATTAAACTATTGTATTTAATTCCTATTAAAAAGGTAAAAGGAAAGAAATTCCACCTTTAAAAAAATAAATTGATATTAGTGTAAACATCAAGTCCATTATTAGTCTTAACATTTAATGACATCAAAAATCACCTGGTTTCTCTAATCTCAGAACACAGTCTTATTGATTCTAAAAATTCAGCCAATCTGAAATTGGCAAAATAAGAATATGCCAAAATTTTTCAAAGCTTTTTAAAATATTATTCATTAACTACCAAGAAACTCTGAGGCAATATAAATTATCTGTTTTCCTAACTGTTACAGTTTAGAGGAACAAGATTATGCATCTAAATATATTATTATAGCTATTTATTCTACTCAGTAAACTTTATTAGAACCAGATTTATTATGTCTATTGCATTTATATTTTGACTTTCTTCTAAGATTTTTAAGGTTGTGTACGTGGGTTTGCCCCAATGCCCTTTCAAGTCAACTAATCAGCTTTCTAATCAAATGGGGACTTGAACTGAAATCTCCTTAGTCTAAGTCAGGGGTCCCCAACCCCCGGTCTGTAGACCGGTACTGGGCCATGGCATGCCAGCAACCGGTCCACACAAACAAGCAAAGCCCCATCCGTGGAATGCAGGTAGTACACAAAACCACACAAAACCACCAGTCCACAGAAAAACCTTTCTCCACAGAACCAGTCCCTGGTGCCCAAAAGGTTGGGGATGTCTGGTCTAAGTCCAACAATTTAAAACACTATACTGGCCCAATTATTAGTATAGTATAGCATTATATAAGAACAAGACCATTGTAGTTTGTTCAACAAAACAGTCCTTAAAATATCATTTAATGCAATGTCTTAAGTTTTTTGTGATGTATTTCTACGTTATTCTTTTAAAGTTTTTTTAAAAGCAGTATACTTCTAAAGGAGGCATTCAATTTTTCAATGCATGATTCTAAATAAAAATAATACCCAAGTATTGGCCTAGACTCAAATGTGTCTAATGGCTTCTAGTGATACAGTAACATTTGCCATGGATACTTTCTTAAATAATTATGAATTAAATTGTGATTTGACTGGGTTATCTGAATTAATAATAGACCTTTGTTTTTTTTCTATATACTGCCTTGTTTATAAACTCAAATTTCTATAGTTCCTTTATAATAACGGCTGTTGCACAATGTAGCATTATCTCCAATGTTATCCATTATACAACACAGTGAATGTATTGATTCATGTTTTATAGGAACAAAATATAGGCATATTATTTTAATGCTAAATATTATGTATGCCGTCATACTAATCTTTGCAAATGAAGCAATGACTGTTTCTATAGTTCAATTATAATTATTGAAAAATGTTAATGGCATCTTGGTGTCTATTAGTTTTGACCAGCCATTTTGAGGTTTTCTGGATATTTATCTTGCAAGTGAAAATGGAGTCCAGATGGAAGAACATTGCAATCACTGCTAAAATTACTTTTATTTAAAACGTTAGTACCCTCCAATGCCATATCTAATGATGCAATTACTTTCAAAACATTACAGTATAGTACCTCTCTCAGAAATGTATAAAAATAATCATCTGGACTTACACTAATGCAGACTGATATCATATTAATGTAAATCCTACTCAATTTTAAATGAACTTGATGGAAAACAGAGGCAGAAAGTAAAATTAATTTAACTTGAGAATGAGGCTTAAGAAAAGCATTTCTAAAATCTTATCTTAAATAAGCTTATAACTGAACTCACCCTTAAATCTCCTGTTCCCGGGAAATATTCACCATATTTATGGAATGATACCGTCATAACTCGATCTGTGGTATAAAAAGCTTCTTCAACGCCATCACCATGATGGATATCAATATCAATGTAAAGAACTCTTTGATGATATCTGGGCATAAAAGAAAAAAAATAGTAAAGCAATAGAAAAAAATCTCACTACTCTTCTTCAAAGGAAAACGTAGTTAGAAAAATCCTTGATTTTGTTTTCTATCCCAGATTAAATCAATTATTTAAAATAGCTTTATCTCTAATATGCAGATTTAAGTTCCATAATACAATCATATTTATCCTTCATGTAATTCCAATATTAGAACATTTCCCAATATTAGCCTAGATGATGGTATAGAATGCAGTACTGCATATGCAATATTATATGCATATTTAGTATACAAAAGGGAGTTCACAATGCATAACTATATTGACAATAGTATATTAAGGCTGCAAATATATAATTATGTAAGGGTCTTAGTTTAACTGTGATATGCCTATTTTAGGTTTATATTATGCAGTTTTATATTTGCACTTCAAAGCTGAAGGAAGCTGTGCTATCAATTTTTGGCAGTCCTTGTGAAAGAGGCCTTTTCTCTTTAGAAAAAAAAAGAATAAAAGGCTTTAGGTCATCTGCAATAATATTTGTTACCAATTTACAACCACCAACCATCATCATGGTGGAAAGTATCTTGTTTCAGGTAATGATTTATTTTTTCATCCTTTGTAGTAACTCAAAATAACAGGCTTAATTTATAGGAAATCAGGGTTGCCCACTAATTATTAGCATTGCAATCTCTTAAATATAATTAGCAAGCTTTATGCCAAGTATCTATAAAATCAACTCTTAAACTGGACCAATACAGAACATATGCTGGATGAAAAATAGGCAAGTTTTAGAGGTTATAGCATTAAGTTGAAAAATATATCAAGTCAAAATTAGCACTATATACTGCTTTTATTGATATTAAGCTTGTGTTTCATTTTATTTCCACATTTTAACTTGTAGTACAAATTAAAAACTATAGTTTAGAGACTGGCATGATTTAAGTGGAGAGCAATGCAAGCTCATCTACTGTTTTAAATCGGTTACAGCTACTATTTCTTACTTTAAGTGTAGGACTTCTCATATTAATAGTTTTCAATTGATTTGGAGAAGATTGCTTTATTAGAATTGCTTTTCACAGAGCACTTTTACAAGCAGGCTTATCAAGCCTTAAATAAAATATTATGTACAGAAAACGGCAATTTAATCTGTCTGCCTTAGAGATATATTTCTGACTCCCTCTTTTTATGGCCATCAAAATATTTAAAACAAATAATCATAACCAATTTCAGAACAGTATCAACCTAACCCATTTTGATACATTTTCAATGGCTGCTTTTGAGTGAAAATTCAGGAAATATAAATAGGAACTCTATACTTGTGATAAAAGGCAATTGAAAATATGGCCAATATTTGCTGCTGTCCATTTTATAAATCCCCACAGCTATCTTTTGTAATTTTCTTTATAACTAATTTTTCAGGACATTCAAAATATTCTTCATACAGCTGCTGTTAACTGACTGATGTGACTGAATTTGAATGTGGCCAAGTTCTATTTTATTATTTCTAAAATTTATTTAGACAGAATCATGCTGATAATGTAAGTTATTTTATTTTTTTGAAAAAATATTTTACATTGTATTTTATTTTACTTTTAATGGAACATTGGTCAATGACTGCAATGAAGTCTGTTTAGTGCTATACATATGCCTGCATATTTTTATTTTTTGTTTTCCTTATTATATTACTATTGCTGGTTATTTTCTATATATATTAGTAAAATAAAAAGGTATCTAGCAAAACTATGGAAGCCCAGGTTTGGCAAATTCTCCTATCAAGCTTGGGGTGGGGGCACTGGATAAAAAAATTCTCCTTTCACAAGATTCTATAGTGTGTGTTTGTGGGTTTGTGTGTAATTCAAAATGTGGCATTACATTCTAACATCAATTCACTATTTGATTTTTTTCTTATTCTTAAAAGTGGACACTACTTTCTTGAATTCTGCATAGACGAAAATACTACATATGACAGAAAGGTATATCCATGTTATTTCTGAATGTAGCTATGATAAATCTTACCAGAATTGTTGACCCTCCTTGTATCATTTTCCCAAGCCATACAACTTTTAAATATTCTCCAAATATTTATTTTTAAAATTAATGAATCTAAATTAGGTAGTCCCATATTTTTTTTGCAGACACACCACTCTTTTTCCTCCTAATCACACCACCAACATATTTGGCAGCAAAACACCGATTTTCAAAGGCATGAATTTTGCAGAAGGTTGTAAGAGTGATAGAGAAAATAAGGTTAGGTATATTAAGCCCCTGTATATCCCATTTCTTGACCTTTTGCTTTTTTACTTCCTTTTGTAATTTCTTTCTCTCTTCTTTATCTTCAATCTGCTTGCTGCAATTAGGTCTTCCATGAATCTCAATTTTCATAGTTATATTTTTTGTTTAAATGTATATTTGACTTTAAAATTTAGTCCTGTTGCTATGATGCTTCCCAAAAAAGCCACTGCTTAATGTGAAGCTGTTGACATTCTAATTAAGTAATACTAATTAAACTTTCTATCCTTTGGAAAAGAAAATAAATGTGCATATCTACATTTACACAGACTGAGCTTCAATTTCTGGTTATGGGTAATTTCTTCTTGATATGGCGCTCATATTTTAAGATCCTGAAAAAGTACTGTTTAAATATACACCTACACATCTGTGTTTATGACCATATGTGAGTTTGGTAAGAGTTTAAGTATAGGCTGATAGTTTAATGGATAACATGTACCTTCAACTTCTTATGATAATATTCATAATCTTAGATTTAAGAAGATGGACTTTCTCTACTTATGTTTACTAACCCAAAACAAGAAAAATAGCTATTTTGAAAAATAGCTATTTTGAATTAATCTTACAGTAACTTAATTTTGCTTTTTTATATGAGACAAATAAACTTAGCTGATTTTTGTGATATGAATTCATCAACAAATTATTGAAAATGATAACATCAAGTGTACAGATACACTGACTTTGCAGACAATCAAGAAATATCTGAAACCAAATTTAACTATTAAAATATTAAAATTATAATAGAGCTATTATAATAAATTAGACTAACCCATAATAGACATTCATGACAACAAAGGCATTAATAATAATCATCTACTGTGAAATACTACAGCTATCACATGATTGGAGATAAATGCTTCTTATAACTCTTCTTTCTGTTTCACTAATTATAAGATTACAGTCAGGGTAGTTTTGGAGCAAAGCATAGTATTTTAAAATTAATTTAGAAAGAATGCATAAAGGAAGAATTCAAACTACCAAAACCCCCTTTCCTAACTCTGCTATTTCTTTGCTCAACATGCTTACTTTTAATGCAGGGCTCATATTTTCAACTTATTTTTGCGGTAAGTTATGTATATAACTGTACCAGGAACTTACTTCAATAACTCAAGAATGGCAAGCACAATATCATTGACATAACAGAAACCAGATGCTTCTGATTTCTTAGCATGATGAAGTCCTCCTGCCCAATTAACAGCCATATCTGTTTGTTGTCTATTCAATTTTACTGCTCCAGCTAAAAAAATATTATGAGAAAATGCAGTTAAAATATTTTGCAGAAATTAAAAAGACAATTCATAGTACCTAGCAAGAAAAATAAGAGTTTCACTTAACACATTTCTGTTCTGGTTTGAATTTCAGCATTTTTTTTAAGCACTTCTGCTGCTGTGTTGCAAACCACATACAGATTGTTGAGGCAAGTAACTCCATTGTTAAGCAATGAGGTCAGAAATGAGGCATCACTTGACTGCCCCACTTAGAAATGATAGTTTAGTGAATCTCATGCAGGCTGTTAGGCAAAGATCCAATTTGATCCAAACCATTCCCAATTTGGTTTCGTTCAGCCCGGACCCTTGTTTCTTCCAATCCTCTTCAAGTCCACACCATCTGTCAATCTCCCCCCCCCCCCATTTTTGCCCTTTTGGCTGTCCTGCAGTGTTACTGTTCAGAAACATGATACTGGAGCGGCTGGAGCCTGCTGCTACTGCCTCCGAGCCTCTATTTCTACTAAAGAGTGCTACCGCTCCATTGCCATTGCATGAAGTCCCATTGATACAATGAGGACAGCTGCCCCAGCATATAGCCAGCCCCCCATGAAATCCCTTTGCCACACAGGAAGAACATGCCAATCACACTAACAGGGAGAAAGGTCAGCTGAGAATGCTAGTCATAAATGTGGACATGCCTAAATTTTTATCAAGTGACCAAAACTGCACTGCAATGGTTGTAAGTTTGAGGAGTGGACTTAAGTCCAGTTTTTCAGCACCATTATAACTTCAAACAGTTACTGAAAAAAATGGATATAAACAAGGACTCCTGTAATACACTTAGTATGTCACTTTTAATGCTTTTTACTTATTCTATTGTCTTTATTTTCCATTTCTATTAATTTTCTCTCACCTAGCAATAAAAGCACCATTCCATTACCTATCCTATACTTTTCTCAAAAGTTTAGTGTGAAAATATCTTACTATGAATAGAAGTGAACACATGGACTAAAAGCGATACTCAAGTTTAATTTAATGGACCTCAAAGTTTTGCAACATTGTGCCGCTATAAAATGTTGGCCAAATTGCCAAACTTCAGCAATGTAATTCCCCACAGAAGGCAAAAGAAATAAGATACTTTAGTAGCTTAGCACTACAAAAATCACAAACTAAACAAGCAACCAAGTTAAAACTAAAAGGGATGAATTTTTTTGTCTATAAAGATATCAATAAAATACATAAATAATGAAGATTAAAAAGTCTACCGAACATAGAACATGAAAAGATACCTAGTGCTACTTAATTGACAAAAATTTGAAAAATCAGTAAGTAAGAGAACGAACTAAAGAGAATAAACTTACCTACAGAGCCTCCTGTTGACAGTTGACAGAACTCAAACAGTCCATCAAACACAGGACAATCTTCCCCAACATTAACTAATAAAGGAAACTTTCATTAATCATCTAAAGTTCTGTTTCAAGGTACATGTACATATTTTTAGGTTTGTTGTGCTAATAATTCTTGACATTAAGAAACAAAAAAAAAACATTAATATTCCACATTACTGGTATCCATTTACTTTAGAAGTTAATTTTGTTTCACAATTTTACTCCACTACCATAGATGCTGCACCTGTTGGTTATCTTGCTCTAACGAACTTAATAAAATATTCAGTCGGAAATTTAAAGAACTGCAGCTTTCCTCCTTTGATGCATATAATAATCCTAAACTGTAGAAGTGAAATCTTAATTTTAAATGAGTTTAGTTTCATGCATTTGAAACTTTGTCATTAAAAAAGATTCAAAAATAATGCTGCCAAATCCCATACTGTTGCCCTTTATTTATTATATCCTTTCCTGTTCATACTGGTGTTAGGGAAATAACTATATGATTAAAAGAGATAGTTGCTTTCTGCCTCTGCTATGTTAACTGTGATTAGAAGCAATATGGTTATTCCAACAGAAGTTTACTACTGCTTCAAAGCTCATTTTAAAAAGAGAAAAAGCTGTGAATCCCAACAGAAAGGAACAATTGAATAACTTTCAGTCCTTAAACTACAGTATGGTAATTGAGGAGCATTTTGTTTGAATAAAGTTTTGATTATTCTCCATATAACAGGCAATTAAAGAAATAAACTAATGAAAATGCTAACGATCACACCAAAATTCAATAAGTAATAATAATATTTTGTAAATTTCTTCCTTAAATAAGATAATATTCAATAAGGTAATATTGAAGAAAAATTAATTGCTTTAGAAGTGATGCTTAGATTTTCTTTGCATGCAAGCCATAACATTTCTTATGGTATTTTTTATTTAAAATCAATGGAAGACTTACATCTCTGCATTTGTTTGCTGTATTCAGACATATTGTCAGGTCTTATTGAACGAAGAAATTTGATGTATTCATCGCTGTGGTATTTAGTCATTTCTTCTGCCGTAGCTTTGTGGGGGCGCTAATAAGCAACAAGATTGACATGGCTGTACTACAGGAAAAGAGCTAGCAGTATTTTAAGTAAAGACATATTTCATCAGAGACCCTAAACTATAGATTAATAATTTCAATTTTGGGTTTGCCACATAAGTACAATAGTTGCTGTATATCATGTACAGGTAGTCCTCGACTTACAACCACAATTGAGCCCAAAATTTCTGTTGTTAAGAGGGACATTTGTTAAGTGAGTTTTGCCCCATATTATGACCTTTCTTGCCTCAGTTGTTAAGTGAATTACTGCAGTTGATCAGTTAGTAATCTGGTTGTTAAGTGAAACTGCCTTCCCCATTAACTTTGCTTGTCAGAGGGCTGCAAAAGGTGATCACATGACTTTGGGATATTGCAACTGTCATAAATATGAATCAGTTGCTGAGCGTATGAATTTTGATCACATGAGCATGGTGTTGCTGGAATGGCTGTACCTGTAAAAACGGTCACAAGTCACTTTTTTCAGTGCTGTTGTAATTTTGGACGGTCATTTAACAAACCGTTATAAGTCGAGGACTACCTGTATTTTATAATACAGTAGGAAATAAGTATAGATTAAATACAAAATATTTTTGATCATAAAAGAAAACATATATTGTATCAAGTATATATCAAATAATTAAAACCAAGTTTTAGAGAACAAGGCCAGGAAGTCCATAGAAAAAAATCATTTTACTTTCTCCAGCAGAAAGAAAATCATTCCCTGAAGTGTATAACCAACAATTATCTCTGCCTTGCATGGGATGCCTTTACCTTTTCAAGGTGATACCGGGAGTTCTTTTTCCAGCCCCATTTTGACTCATTCAACGTGGAACACCTTCATCTCTCCTGCCCCCATCAAGAAAAGTATAAAATGTCCAAGTATAGCTGCTCTTGAGGGCCTTTTAAATGAATCTCTACACGAACGAAGGCAAATATGCATGTCCATCCCAGGATAATGTTGTAGGATCCAATCTGAGTTGGGTCATCTGGACCAGACGTTTAGTCTTCCAAGCTTTTGGACTCATGCTGGAGCCCATCCTCAGTGAACCTTTCTCTCTCTCTCCAGAATGTGTGCTGCTACATAGCACAACTTCTACAAGCACAGTTCCAACAATCTTGGGTGCCTCTTTTCTTTCCCTGTCAGAGAGGGTGCAGGGTAGCTGAGATAGACTTTACCTATAATGCTCACCTGAAGCGTTGTGGCAGGACAGATCCACAATAAAGTATAAAGTTGCCTGAAGTTTAAAATTTCAAGATGTACATCCTATTATTTGTAGGGCTATATTCTTTTCACTGATCACTGAGTTTTAAGTGATAGTAATAAATGCATACTTACATAGATTTCCATTTTTCTGTACAAGCCATAATTTAACAATAAATTGTGTGTCATACGGATTCTGTGAGGCTTCATTGGGTGTCCCTGGCCATAATAATAGTTTCCAATATCACCTAGAACAACAACAACAAAAAAAAACACCAGTCCTATTTATTACTTTTTTCTAGCTTTAAGTTTGATGATACATTCACCAGTCATCTCTTGAATATCATTTTGTTAGAGGACATTCTTTAAAATAAAATAAACCAAAAACCCACTGGGGTTTGGAACCCTTCAGAATTTTATGCAGGACTGCAAACATTGCCACTTTTTTGCATATTCTGGCACTGGGAGAAACGGTTATAGTACCAATAATTGATGGCTTAACAGTATTTGAAACAGAATTATGGCACAAGTCATGTTACTACTTGCTCCCGTCACCATCTTAATGCAGACTAAGGCTACAAAATGTACATAACATGTTCTTGACGTTCTCAAAGAATCATATACTTTCTTCTACATTCTGAAAATGCCCACGGAGTACTCTCAATCTCTAGTGAAAAGCTGTAATGGGCTGTGTGATCTGAATGTACAAAATATTATTTGAACCTAAGGCAAATATTAATCCTGGTGATATTATTCTCATCTCATATTGAAAACAGATATATTTAACAAAAGCTGTAAACTGCATTTAATTTCTTCAGTTAAACAGTAAGTATATTAAATGAAAGTATAAATTGATGAAATATATTATCCTTTTAATTCTTAAATCCTAATCAATATAGGTAGTCCTAGATTTATAATTGGTCATTTAACAAGTGTTTGCAGTCACAATAGCTTCGGAACAAGTGCTTTTTGGCCTGTAAAGCACTTTCAAGTATTGTAAAACATTGAGATACTCCCCAGTCAAATGACTGCAATTTGGGGGATTGGCAACCTGTTCACATGTACAATTGGTTGCCAAGGGTCCTGTGATCATGGGAATATCTGCAATCTTCTCTGCTGGCTTGCCCAGAAAAATAAACCTTTCACCTGGGAAGCCAGCAGGGAAGGTTGCAAGCAAAAGGGACACTAGATTTGAAGTGTGTTTCTCTAACACACTGAGGGATTTTTCCCTCTCCTCCATGTAGGGAGAGAAAAATCATGCTGTACACTGGAAGAAGAGACCTCAAATCTAGTGAAGAAGCTAGTGAAGGCCAATGTTCTGAATCTTTCAGTACACTGGTGTTTTCTAGCATTTTCTCTTCTGGAGGGGAAGCAACCAGCCTGTAAATATTTTTATTAGTCTGTCAGAGAGAGGATAGAGAGCTGAATATTTATGCTGCATGTGGGGGAGAAACGTATCTTCTCTAGCCTCCAAGCAATCCTTGATATGTGAACACAATTGGGCCTGGAATTTCAGTCACTATGCAGTGGTATTGGTAAGTGAGCCATCATATGATAGGAGCCATTTACAATCATTTTTACCATGGTCATTAAGCAAATCAGGCTTCTCCTTTGATATTGCTTGTCAGAAGATAGCTGGGAAAATCACAAATGGTTGCATGCATCAAGACTGGAATGACCTGACCAAGGGAGTGGTGCAACAGTCGTAACTTTGAGAACAGATTGTAAGTCATTTTTTTTCAATGCCATCATAAACTCCACACTGTCATTAAACAAATAGTCCTAAGTCTATAATCCTAGCTATACTGTATTTGCAAATTTTTGCTCAGTGATCTGGATGGAGTTCTTAAGTTTAAATGCTTATCAGGCATTTATTTGAATTGAAGCTAATATATTTACCCTAAGTTCTTTAAACAAAATAGTGATTTTAAAAATAAAGATAACAATAAAACTATTTTATTATTTTTAAGAAATTATTGAAGGCAATTTTAACAATCCAAACCCAGATCAACTTTCTTTTTACACCTTAGCGTGCCATTCCACATCACAAGTGTAACAATGTATTACAATTTTACTGTTAGAATGGGGTAAATTTACAATGAATCAGACTCAAAAAGTCTGTTATTATTCTGATTCTCAGTTCCATAATACTAAGTCAAATTTAACATAAAATGTTAATTTTTATATAAAATAGGTTTTGTTTCTAACTCCTGCTCCCCTATTTCTCCAAGAATTCTTATTATGTGCCATCAAATTAGCATGGATTCTTAGCGACACTTTCTCCAGGACAATGTCTTTCAATCCCAGCCTTTAGGTTTTCCAGTGGTGCGACCACTACTGTTGCAATCAGCTCCTACTACCTTGCTGCTGATTAACCTTTTCTTTCCTTCCACCTTTCCCAGCATTATGGACTTCCCACGAGAGATGAATACAGCGAGTTCAGAATATGATAATTTGTGGTCATTTATATCTCAAGTAAGAACTCAAGATGGATTTCTTCTATGACAATTTGTTTGTTTTCTTGACAATACTGGGAGTTGGACAAGAACGCCTCCAAGGTTCCTTTCAACTCTGTTATTTTGTTATACCAAAATTCAAAAGTGTCAATACTTTTTCTATTCTGCTTCTTCAAACTCCAAGTTTTGCTTCTGTGTGGTGTCACAGAGAAAACAATTATCTGTACAATTCTGATCTTTGTAAGTACAGACATATCATAACCTCTGATTATCTTTTCCAAGGTTTTCATTTTTCCTATAGCAAGTTCAAGTACCTACAGGTAGTCCTCGACTTACGAACACAATTGAGCCCAACATTTATGTTGCTAACTGAAATATTTGTTAAGTGAATTTTGCTCCATTTTATGACTTTCCTTGCCATAGTTGTTAAGTGAATCACTACAGTTGTTAAGTTAGGAACACAGTTGTTAAATGAATCTGGCTTCCCCATTGACTTTGTTTCTCAGAAGGTCGCAAAAGTTGATCACATAACCCTAGGACACTGCAACCGTCATAAATGTGAGTCAGTTGCCATGCATCCGAATTTTGATCATATGACCATGGGGATCCTACAAAGATTGTAACTGAAAAACGGTCATAAGTCTCCTTTTTCAGTGCTGTTGTAACTTTGAATGGTCACTAAACGAACTGTTGTAAATCGAGGACTACCTGTATTTCTTTACTGTTGGAATCTTTGCTACTGATCTTTTAAAAAAATGTTTTTAAATGCTTTTAAAATAATAACAGAAAAAGCATACAGTAATTGGTTGAATCTCTTTTTGATATTGGTATGTAGACTGATCCCTTCTAATCTCCAGAGTTGCTGGCATTGTTTAGTTAGAATATTTACTGATCTTGTTATGTAGGTTGCCATATTTTTAGATATCAATGAGGCTCCAGACTTCAAAGCAATCCCATATCTTCAGGAACACGGTGAGTACATGTTCAAGATTATTCTACACTGCTCATTAGATTGAATTTCTTAGTTAAAATACTAATAAACCATCCCGTGGTTCCTAAATTACACAATGCTGCCTTAACAAATTTATAGGGGCACCATAGGATATTTTACTACTTAAATGTAACTTCCTTGAGGCACCACAGTACACAGTTTGGGAACCACTGTGTACCATGGTGTATCATAAAAATATTACTAAAATGTTAAGGGCACTGTGAATTGAGAAAGTACGGAAGCCTCTGCATTAATCTAAGCTCTCCCCCCCCCAAGTAAGATCTAAACAGGAAAGACATTTTATTTTTCTACATTAATAATTTCAATACTGACACTTTATCCTCAAAATTTAAAAAAATGATCCCTGTCAATCTGTGGTTCTGGGTAAATTATTCACTTATAAAACATACAAGACATTTCTGCCCCAAGTTTTAATTTCTTTCCATTGTGATTTGAACACAAGAAGACTAAAATAGTTTACACAATGTCAGCTTACAACAACTTATTCAAACAGATCAGCCACAACCTGTAGGATTTCATTTTGGCAATATTATCTCTACTTTTGGGGGGTCTGTCTAGTTTAATGAAAAGGACTAGGGTGACATGACAGCAGTGTTCCAATATCTCAGGGGCTGCCACAAAGAAGAGGGAGTCAAGCTATTCTCCAAAGCACTTGAAGGCAGGACAAGAAGCAACAGATGGAACTAACCAAGGAGAGAAGCAATCTGGAACTAAGGGGAAATTTCATGACAGTTAGAACAATTAATCAGAGGAACAATTTGCCTCTGGAAGTTGTGAATGCTCCAACACTGGAAGTTTTTAAGAAGAGACTGAACAGCCATTTATCTGAAATCATATAGGGTTTCCTGCCTGAGCAGGGGATTGGACTAGAAGACCTCCAAGGTCCCTTCCAACTCTGTTATTCTATTTTAAAGAATAGCATAGGGCTGATTCTCATTTCCCTTTAATCATGGCATGAACATGGTTCACTGAATATTTTTAACTGATATGTTCTCATGACATTGCATAAATCTCATCTCTAGCCCAATCGCTTTTAGCTATCAGTTTTAAAGTAGAGGATGTTTCTTTTTCTGATGCAATTTTCACTGTGGACATAACTTATCATACTTCACTAACAATGTGATTGCTGATGCAGTCAAGACTTATGATCTGCTCAACTCCTATTAGCCCTTTTAGACTGCTGCAAGCGTGCTTCCTACCAACTGGCTACATAACTATTTTGGTTTTGGCTACATCAGTGGTTCTTAACCTGGGCAATATTGGCCCCCAGGGGGCGATTTCATTTTTCAGGGGGGCGATGGAATGAAAAGGAGCGACGCGGGGGCGAAGGAACGAAAAGGGGACGATATGGGGCGATGGAGCGAGAGGTTTTGGGGACACTTTGGAGACTTTTCGTACAGTGAATCGCTGCATATCTGTCGTAGAAAAACATCAGATCGCTTGCTATTAGTGGATTGAATTGTTTTCAAATGTTCTTCCAGCTAGCTTCAGTACAGAACGCCGTACATATGTGAATACGCATCGCTTATCTTCATGCACGTTGCACAGCAGCCTCTACCCATACAGTAGAGCGCCATTGTCCAGAATATGGGAGATATGAGAAAAAGACTGGAAATAAATTATTTGCATCGATATGTCCTGATGACAATTTTAAAGAAAACAAAAAAAGTGTTTGCATAAATTGAAGAATTATTTCCTATGTTGTGATTGAGAGATTATGTTGGGGAGGGGGGCGATGACAACTTCCTCATTGGCTCAAGGGGGCAATTTGTTCAAAAAGGTTAAGAACCACTGGGCTACATGATAGGCTGTGCAGAGGCAACTGCCTCTAGTACATCAGGTTGGTGATTTCTGAAGATATTTTAAAGTTTTATATAGGCTCCTTTATGAACCAGTATGCTAACCTGCATTTCTGAAAGAATATTAGACATTTACTCTTACTCACCTTTGAGTGACAGAAAAATGCATTATTCAGAATGAGCAAGTAGCAATAAACATCACAAAAAGACAAAGAGCAACAGTAACAGTGAGTATAAAAGAAACAGTGAATCTTGCAACATGTTGTCTGGGTTATTTTTAACATAGATTTAACATTCGTTTAGAAGAGCCATGTTCACAGATAGCCAGACTAACCAGTCACAATGACAAAGAGTCAATAACTCAGGCAATATGAAAGATACCTAAATCTTACATCCCAGTACATACCCATGTTCACTCAAGCCTGCCCCACTACCATTAAGGAGAGTATTTTTCTGGTTAGCAGCCAAAACTAAGAGGAAAAACGAAGTTAAAATAATCTACATTTGATTTTCTTGAAAGTATAAGGACAGCAACACTTGTCAGTTTGATTCCTGAGGCAGAATAGGAGTCAGTAGTCAGAGAACACAGTTTATGGCAAAATACTTTTCAGGAGATTCAAGGACCGGAGAATTAACATTTCAGCATGATCATTAGGAACAGCCTATCTTTAATTTGTGCCCTCTTCTCATTGTTCAAAAAGCAGCTACATGTATCTCATATCACTGTATTCATATTGTGAGAATCATTCTACTTTGAGAATATTTGTTTTCAATTAAGATTTTAACAATTCTTCTAAACAGGTAATTTCTCAGTAATTTTTCTCATAAAAATATACACTTTTTGCTCATTCTTGGAATCTTTGCAAGCAGATAGTTTTATTACTCTTTTAGTTTGGGAGGTTTGATCAATTCATCTCAGGAAAAAAAATAGTACTGGAAAAATTCAAATGAAAATATTTGATCTTCTACTGATTAGCTCAAAAGTCCCATTATATATTCTAATTCCCCAAAAGCATAGTTTTGATTTTTTTTGTACTACATAAAAGTATCTGAAGTGCATCATTAATTTTTGAGTTTCATAATGTTTTTATCTTGTAATGATCTTACTCTGATGTTTTCTCATGTACTTTTTCATGGGGGAGACAATCTTACATTTATCCTTTTAATGGGAATTAAAATCTTTGCCTTCCTTTTAAAAAAAAACAATGTGAAAACTTTTATAATTTGTATCAATCTTTCATTGCCCAACATTAAAAATGGTTGTTTAATGATCAGGAAAATATCCTGTAATTAAAACGATTCTCCCTGCCAGTGATGTCTATTTTGCATTCTATTGGGAGGGGAGTGCACGAATCAGGAAAACAAAACCCTGAACAATATTGGAGCTCTGCGTTTTAACGTGAGTTTATTTCTACGGATCCTTACAGCCTCGACTCTCCGTCCCATACGCCACGGACAGCAATTCCCATTGCAATGAACGCGTTTATTTCTGAGTTTATAGTTATATGTGAGTCGCAACGACAAAACGGGAACGGTAAAGGGACTTTACAAAATAGCTATAAGCTGAGGTGCAGATTTGAAGAAAGAATGAAAGACTAAAAAAAAAAAAAAAAACCAAAGGAGAGGGCAGAAATCACAAACGAGACGAGCAGCTGTCTATGGAGATTTTCAGTCAATCCAGATCATGGTTGTCCCTTTTTCAAGAGGCAACCAAGTCCAGTCGCCTCTCGGGGAAAAAAAAGCACCTTTTGTGAGACCAGCAGCCGCGTCCCATCCAAATGCACGCTCTGCAGACACAATAGGTAGAAGCAACAGCACCAGACAAATTAGGGGGAGGGGCTGCCTGCGGCGCGTGCGCCGGAAAAAAAAAAAGAAGGCGCGCGAGGACAGAGGGTATGGGAGGGGCGATGTGAGGAGCGCAACCAACGAACACCCTTCAACGATAAAATTGGCGTGGGGGAGGGGGTTGAAGTGGACAGACAGAAGGACAGCAGCTCTTTGGGCACATTACACCCCCTTCCTTGCAGCCTCACCCCGCTCAGCCCTTCTCTCACCGTCATAGTAGTAACAGACTTTCTTCTTGCCGCCTCCCTGACTATACGCCATGAAGCCGTCTGAAGGAGGCTCCTGGGGTTAGATTCGATTCAACAGGACCAAAGCCGAACTACCCGGGAAGGCAGCGATAGCACCACAACACGGATGCCGGAGCCGGGGACAGCGTAAGGGAGCTGGGGCCCCGCCTCCTCCAGACGTGACCACTGTCAGCCGAAGGTACCATTGAAGAGAGGGGGGGGGAGTTTCGGCCTCGTTTCACATAATAGTTCATATAAAAAAGTTATTGTTTGACTACGCAGTGCACAGTATAAAGGGTCACGTTAATTTAATGGCTCTACAGAAAATCAGCAGGGAAGATGGGCACCCAATAGAGTAAAAAATGTAGGCTACTCGTCCCCCTTCTCAACATAGATATATTGGTATGATCTGCGTAAAGAAGCAGGCCGCTCTCCTAGCTCTGCCCATTTTAAACAGAACGCTTGCAAGGCGCATGTGCAAAATCTTTTTTGGGTGGTAACAATACTTTGGGCCCTATGCAGTAGTAAATAAAAAGTTAATCTTTCCCCTGCTCATCAGATAGGAAAGAGGAAGATTCTGCGATGAGCTAAAAGGGAGTGAGAATTGATGGGTAGTTTATGCTTCAGCTCTGTTGGGAAAAAATAATGAAGAGTTTCGAGGCATGCATCTTTGCTTATGCTTTCTTTTGAAATCCATTTGTTGACTTCATATTTGCATTCTCTAAAAGCTGCAGTCTATATAAGTATTTTTGAAACTGCTCATTGAGAGCTAGTCTTGTGAGAATCAGGCCCAGTAAGATCTGGTCTGTGTAAATCCAAAAGAACAGAAAACCTTTGAATACAATAAGCTTTCCTGCTTTGCCCTATAAATAAGAATTGCCCCTCATCTGAAAAACAAGTGGCTGAAAGTTACAGATGGGGAAGGCTGCTTGTTCTGTTACTTGGCATCTGATAGTTGCTTATGAAAGAAAAAGTGGAGCCTAGGGAACCAAGGGAAGGGACTCATTTCTCTAATTGTGAAGGTCTGTGCACTCCACTACAACCCTAACTGCAGAAATAGTGGCTTCACTCCCTCTTCTTTTAAAGTTTACTCTCCATATCCTTTCTGAGACAAACTGAAGTTACTAGGAAGAAATATTCCAAATTCTTTTTTTTTATAAATAATTTTTTCTTGCAAATTGGTTTGGCTTTTAGAGGCTGGCTCCCAGTAAGCATCCTTGTTCTTCATTATGTTAAGTAAAAATAGAATACATAAATTTGTGAAGAAATGAAAAATGGCATACGTGTATTGCTAATGTTATTTAGTTATTTACTTATACATAATTGTGCCTGCTCAAGAGGCTCTGGGTAGCTTACAAAATGAAAACCCTATATACTTCATAGAAAATGAACTTACAAAAACTAGACATCAAAATATCACATTATCTGGAGAATAATGTCACTGAAAACACTCCAAGAAACAGCATTCTACTGGCAAAATAGGATTCATTCTATCTTCCATGGTATCTCTGATGATATTCTTTTAAGTATTCTCACGTAGCAGAATGGCAACAACTGATTCCTAAATGTCAGTATAATGTTAGCGCATCATGGTGAAAAAAAACAACTTTATGTTGCTACACACTTAAGAAACAAATTCTTTCACATTTGTCATGTAATCACGATATACTAGATTTAAGCAATCAGATGTACAATATGAAGTTTATTTGGTTTTCAGTGTAAAAGCACTGAAAATCTACTTCCAAAAGTTGGCTGTGAGGAAAAACATTAAAGATTTTACTGTCTTATTCCTTCATGCTGGATATGTTGAAGTCACTTTCAACTGTGGGAAGATAGCATCCCCCCCCCCAGAGAAAGAAATATTTTGGGGAATATTATAAAAAAGCAGAATATTGTATCTCCCAAAAGGAATAGGGTAATGGAGAAAAATTTTAAGACAAAACCAGCCCCCAGAAACCAACTCCCTCTCTCTCTGCCCCAAGCAGAAATCAGGTCTGTAGAAAAGCAGATGTGATAATCCTCTCAGAAAGGATGGAGCCGGGAAGCTGGAAGCTGATGAGATTAGGAAGACAAAGACCCTTAAAATCTATATACCCCACCCAAACTCTAAAAGACATGACCTCTAGAGTATAACTCCTAAAATGCAGCATGTATAAAACATAATAGTTGAAAAACATCCATTTTGCACATCTTTGTGGCATCGGTCAATACATAGTAATGCATAACATGAAATGATACTTGTCTAATAAAAAGGATTTCCTACTATGGAGACTTACTAGGCTTGGGAATTGGGCTATTGAGCCTTAAAGGCATTATTTTACAATGGTTCACTTTCCAGAAGATGGTGCTAGAGAACTGTTGTTCAGGTCCTATGATTTCTGTGACAGAATGCAGCAGGTAAGCACTGTCTGCCATTCTATCACACAATTATTCAACCTCTATAATGTGTTGTAATATTCTGATATGTAAACTGGAAAATAAAGGATATAAAAAGTTTTTACCCAAACACGATAATTGGGAAGAGCAAGTGAACAGAAGCGGATATGCTGGCAAGGAAGTGAGACAGGTTGGATTTGGGGGTGGGGTGGGGGGAGAAGCATAGTGGCATAGCCGTAGTGGAATGGGCTGCTTTACTGCTGCAGGTTACCTATCCCAGAGCAGGGCTGGAAAGTGTCTGAAGGAGGACATTATAATTAAAAATAGATAAGCAAAATCAAGATTCTATAGCATCCCTATCCTTAAAAATAGACTATAAATGAGCAGTAGTTTGATGTAAATTCATGAAAATTACAGTAGCTCTTTTGTTCCCACACAAAGTAAGAGAGGACATTTATCAGACGAGAATAGTCAGCAACATAAGAAGAATTATATCTCCAGTAGCTAGCAAATAGCAGGAAAGGAAGACACATTAACTGTTTAACTTTTTTTCATATCCTCAACAAAATTATAATTTAAAACTGCACAAAAAAGTGCCTATCTAGTTCTTTATGTATCTCAAATCACTTTTCTAGCATCAGAAATACTGGTTTTTCAATCAGATAAATTGTGCTATAGCAGGTTAACAATTGCAGGCAGCAGGGCAAGCTGCCCAGGAGACTTGTGTGTGTGTGTGTTTGTGTGCATGCGCTTTCAGTCAGTCTTCTGACTCCTGGCAACTGCCTGCAGACTAGTCTGTAGTTTTCTTAGCAAGATTTCAGAAGTGGTTTGCCATTGCCTCCTTCCAAGGGCTGAGAGAGAGGGACTGGCCCAAGATTACCCATATGGCTTTGTGCCGAAGGCAAGACTAAAACTCAGGGTCTCTCAATTTCTAGTCTGGTGCTTTAATCACTCCGGTGTACTGACTCTAGCATTTTTAATGGCTGCTAACTGGTACTAACTGGCTCTAGAGTGCTAACTACTACACCAAATTGCTGAGGGAATGACAGTAATGAACTAATTAAGATCACAGAGCTGAGCTTATTAACTTCTGATTAGCATCGGGGAAATACTATGCCACAGAGAAGATCTGCTCAAAAAGAGATAGCTTGTTAGATACTCAAAAGCTGGACAATTTTTAATTTTAATGCTATGCCTGCCAGATAGAGAACATGAGGACAAAAAGGAGGGACATATCCTCCTTTTGCCAGACAGCTAGTAAACTTACCCAAAGAACACTAAAAAAGAAAGAAAGATCAACTGTTGTACAAACTAATCCAGAGGTGCAGAGATCATCCTATATGGGATCTTGTTCCAAAATTAGCTCAAAGAAGGTAACATTCTGTCAATTTGGGTGAAGAGATCGCTGCCCAAATATGATAAAGGATCCTTGTTTAAATCTTTGTGGGTAGATGTGGTAGAAATAGCAATTTTTAAAAATTGATTATGTTCCACCAAGTTGTTTTTAACTCCTAGCAACCATATAGATAGGTATATATGTTTAAATTAGTCACATTAGAAGCACAGAAATAGTTCCTCTGAGTTCCCCAAAAAGAAAAATTTGTTTGGTGGTGATTAGTGACTCATTTCTCAGAGAAACAAAACCGCAGTTTGTACACTAGACAACCTGTTGAGGGAAATATGTTATGTCCCAGGTACAAAGATTAGATAAGTTTTAAAGAAGCTTACCCAGATAATCAAGTCAACACTTTTTTCTTCCATGTTGAGGTGGATAGGAAAGCAAAAAATTAGGAACACAGGTGTATTTTTTTAATTTGTATTTCTGATGGAAGGTCAACATCCATTGAGGGAACAGATTATTGTAGAGTTAAACTGTTGGCTCATGGGATGATGCCATTGAAAGAAGTTTAGATATCTGCTTTACATTATCTACAC
The DNA here is from genome assembly GCF_016545835.1 of Crotalus tigris. NCBI lineage: Eukaryota > Metazoa > Chordata > Lepidosauria > Squamata > Viperidae > Crotalus > Crotalus tigris. The sequence continues at coordinate 9,652,215 of NW_024096552.1, read as the reverse complement.
GATGGGCTTCTGGCAAGAGATGGGCTGCACCTCACAAGGAATGGAAAGAATGTATTTGAAGATGTTGAAGATATCTTGCTTGGCTAATCCAAAGGGCTTTAAACTAAAACTGGAGGGAAAAGGAGGTCAACTTTTACATTCAAATACAAAGCATAAACTCCAAGACAACAAGGAAAGAAGTGGTGAGAAGGAAAGAGCATTCAGCTATAAAACAACCAATGCAGCAAGCAAATACAGGCTCAGGAAAAAATATTCCAACCTATAAAAAGCAGCACCCTGGCAGATAGAAAAGAAATGCAGGTCAAGATAGGCAAGGATTTGGTAAGGGAACACCTATCTACTTTGGACAAGTTCAAATCTCCTGGACCAGATGTTTTACATCCCAAGGTTCTGCAGGAACTGGCAGATGTGATTTCAGAACCACTGAATAAAATCTTTCAGACTTCCGAGACTAGAGCATGGAGGAACTGCCAGAGGACTGGAAAAGAGCTGATGTGGTTCCAATCTTCAAAAAGGGAAATAAAAGATCCATGAAACTAATGACCAATCAGCTTGACATCAATACCTGGGAAAATCCTGAAAAAGATAATCAAGCAATAGATTTGTGAGCATCCAGAAATGAAAAAGATGATTATTAGAAGCCAGCATTAGTTTGTTAAAACAGATTATGCCAAACAAATCTTAATGCCTTCTTTGATAAAGTGACTAAAATCCAGAAAAGATGGAAGAGGTTTTGGCAAATTGGATTCAAGGACTGAGGGTCAGTCTGTTTTCAGATGAGCTATACTCTCCCTGAAAGAGCAGGTTTGCAAACTGTGGTCCTTTTTAACCTTGATTCCCCCTGGACTTCAAAATGGAGGTTTGACAAGAAATGACTTTGCACAGTTAAATGCAACTGCTCAACTAATGTGTGATTCAAGATATTGATTTCTCTGTACTATACAGTTGGCATTCAGATAATATATGTGCTATGTCCTCTATCTGTGGAGCTCCACAATTATATGCATACATATTTTTTTTAATTTATATGGTTACTCATCTCAAAATCTTGACTAGGCAGCTAACAATATTAAAAGAAAAATTAAAAGCCATAACCTGCCCAAAAAACATTTTAAAAGCCCAAACATATAGAAATAGTAACTGGCAGCCATATGAATCACAAGCCAATGTAACCAATGTAAGGGCCTAGCTTTCTTTCTTTTTTTTTATTAAAATTTTTTAAGTTTTACAAAAAAAAAAAAATTCCCTCCCCCCACACCCTCCCACCCCTCCCCTCCCCTCCCCCGATCTTCCCAGAGCTGATTAAATTTTTTTTAAAAAAATCTTAAAACACATATAAACCATAAACAAATCTAAATACATTAATTAAACAAATTATAAAATAATTAACAACAATATATATAAAAAATACAAGAAGAAAGAAAAGAAAAAATAAGAATAAAAAAGATAAAAAAATATCTATGAAATATCTTAAACTTTAATTATAAATTATTCAAAAACTAAATAATATTTTTTTATATCCAACTTATATTGTATAAAATCTATCCATCTTTTCCATACCAGGAGGTACTTCTCCTGCGATTGATCTTTCAAGAAAGCCAAAATCTTTGCCATTTCCGCCAAATAAGAAACTTTAAAAAAACATTCTTGCAAAGTAGGCAAAGATTCCTTCTTCCAACATTGCCCTACTAACAACCTAGCCGCTGTAATTAAATTTAACATCAATATAGTCTCTTTACTGTCACAATCAGAAACAATACCTAACAAAAACAATTGTGGGGTAAATTTTATCCTTCTTCTAAAAATTCTTTGAATATTCCACCATATCTTAATCCAAAAAGCTTTTATATTTTTACATGACCACCAGATATGGTAATAAGTAGCATCCAAACATCCACATCTCCAACATTTAGGCTGCAAGTCAGGATACATACGAGACATTTTTTGTGGATCAAGGTGCCATCTATAAAACATTTTATAAAAAATTTCCCTTAGATTTTGGGCTTGTGTAAATTTAACATTCCTCACCCAAATAATCTTCCAGGTATCTAATAAAACCGGTTTGTCAAAATTTTGTGCCCATTTAACCATACATTCTTTAACTAATTCTGCTTCTGAATCCAATTCTACTAACACTCCATAGATTCTCTTAATATGAGTTCGTCTTTGATCTTTTATTTGTTTTAACAAATTCTCATCTTCTCTAAGCAAACCCAAATTACGATCTATCTTCCACCTCTCTACTATTTGTCTGTACTGAAACCATGAATAAATAATATTCTCTTGTGTTAAATCTTCCAAAGATTTTAATTGCCAATTTTTACCATCCCATCTAAGTAATTGTGCATAAGAAACACTATCCATCTTGACTCCTCTCCTTATCCCTTCTATCGCATGCCATGGTATAGCCCATAATGGAATTTTAAAATCACTTCTATAATATTTCTTCCAAACCCAAAGTAAAGAAGTCCTTATAATATGAGATTTAAAAACCCTATCAACCTTTTTATTGAAAATTAAATAGGCATGCCATCCAAAAAGCAAATCCCAACCCTCTAAGAGGAGTATTTCTACATTTATTAAATTAACCCAAGCACTAATTAATGTTAAAACCACAGCATCATAATACAATTTCAAATTCGGTACCTTGAATCCACCTCTCTCACGAATATCTTGTATAATTTTAAGTTTTACTCTTGGTTTTTTCCCTGCCCAGATAAATTTATTGATACCTTTCTGCCATTCATTTAAATTAACCTCATTCTTTAAGATGGGTATCATTTGAAATAAAAAAAAAACTTTGGCAGAACATTCATTTTAATCGCTGCAATTCTCCCCAAAAGAGATAATTGCAGCTTCTCCCAATTTTCCAAATCTCTTTGTATTTTGACCCACAGCCTTTCATAATTATTTTTATACAATTTTGCATTAGAAACAGATAAAATAACCCCCAGATATTTTACCTTATTGACAACCTCAAAATCTGTCAACCTAACCAGGGTCTCCTTATCCAAATTAGTCATATTTTTAGGCAATATTTTAGTCTTATTATTATTAATTTTAAAACATGAAACCTGTCCATACTGATATATCAATTGTAATAACTCTATTACAGAATAAGTAGGTTGAGATAAAGTAACAACCAAGTCGTCTGCAAAAGCCCTTAATTTATATTCTTTTTTATTAACTTCTATTCCTTTTATTTGCTGTGATTCTCGAATTTTAATCAACAAAATTTCCAAAGTTAAAACAAACAGCAATGGACAACCCTGTCTAGTCCCCTTCTCTATTAAAAACACCTCTGACAAACCCCCATTAACTATAAGTTGTGCCGTTTGCTTTTGATAAATAGCACAAAGAGCTTGTAAATTTTTTTCTCCAAAATCCATTTTCTCAATTAATCTTAACATAAATTGCCAGTTCAGCTGGTCAAAAGCTTTTTCAGCATCTAAAAAATATCAATCCTGCGGAAACTTGATTGTTTTTGTCTAAATATTCTAATAAATTAATAATTTGTCTAACATTATTCTTCATATACCTTCCAGTTATAAAACCTGTTTGATCCATATGTATTACATAATGCAAGACCCTCATAAGTCTATTAGCTAAAATTTTCGAAAAAATCTTGTAATCTACATTTAAAAGAGATATAGGTCTATAATTCTTTGGTAAGGTGAGATCTTGGTCTTCTTTTGGAATCAAGGATATAAAAGCTCTACGCCATGACAAGGGGATCTCTGAATCCTGTAGTATATTATTAAAAAGCTCCCTTAAAGGTTGAATCATCTCTTGTACCAAAGTTTTATAATAAATAGATGACAATCCATCAGTACCCGGTGCTTTACCTAATTTTAATTCTTTAATTACTATCTCAATTTCCTCACTAGTAATCAAACCATTAATTTCTTGTTTCTGATCTTCTGTTAGTTTAGGAAAATTAGCATCTTTTAAATAATTATCTATATCTAAAGCCTGTACTTTAGTACTCATATATAATTTTTGATAATAATCTAAAAAAGATTTCTTAATCAACTCCTTCTGATATACCAATTTGCCATTATAATTTATTTTATCTATAATTCTCTGTCTCTGTTTCTTTCTCAATTGATAAGCCAACCATCTCCCTGGTTTATTGGCATTACAAAATGTATTTTGTTTCATGTACAATAAATTAGTTGCAGTTTGATCAGCCATCAACATATTAAATTGTGATTTAAGCAATTTTATAGATTCCTTAATCTTCTCATCTGTGGGATTTAAAATCAGAGCTTTTTCTTTTAATTTAATCTCATCTTCCAACTCCTTACGTTTCTGCACCTGCTTCTGTCTATGAACCTTATTCATTTGCATCAAAATCCCCCGCATATAAGCTTTACCTGCATCCCAGACCATTGACATTGAAGTTCCCTTATACATATTTAAAGCAAAATAATCTTTTAATTGCTCCTTTAATTTTTGAACATTCTTTTCTTGTCTAAATAAGTTTTCATTCATCCTCCAAGATCTCTCCTCTTTTTCATTAGCCAATTCCATCCAAACTGGACTATGATCTGTCAATGTCCTAGGAAAAATCTTAACATTCTTTACCCTAAAATATAAATCCGTTGTAATCAAGAAAAAGTCAATTCTTGAAAAAGATTGATGTCTGTCCGAAAAAAAGGTAAAGTCTCTCTCCTCCAAGTTATGTTCACGCCAATAATCTCGCAGCTCCCAATCCTCTTTCAAATCAAAAAAAGCTTTAGGTAATTTAGCCTGTTTAAAAGAAATAGAGGGTCCTCTTTTGTCTCTTTGTGTGTCTAAAACACCATTCCAGTCTCCCATTAATATAACAGATCTATAATCCAACAAAGTTAGTTTTTAATGTAAAAATCTATAAAATTGTTCCTGTTGTTGATTCGGTGCATACAATCCCACTATAAGTACTTTCTTACCATACAAACCCACTTCAATCATAACATATCTCCCTTGAGAATCAGATTCTACTAAACAGGCTGATAGATTTTGCTTAACATAAATAACTACTCCCCCTTTTTTCCCAGGAGCAGAAGATACAAAATGAGATCCCAATCGAGCGTTTAGATATTTTTGATCCTTAGAAATAATATGTGTTTCCTGCAAACAAATAATATCATTGTTATGTTGCTTTAAGTAATGAAATATTTTATTTCTCTTTTGAGGGGAGTTGAGGCCATTAGCATTCCATGTCAGGAGCTTTACCATCTCCCTTGACCAAAAGCCTGAAGAAGAATGCTTGAAGATCTGCCATTGAAGAATGTACTGCAGAGCTCTTAGGTCTTGATCCTCCCACAGGCGCCGAAGCAATTTCTTGTAGAACTTCTTTAACATCTTTCTTCTGTTGTTCCTTTTCCTTACGTCTATGGGCTGCCCGGGTCATTCTTTGCTCTTTCATCTCTGCTTGTTGCAACCACTCAGCCTGTAATTTTCCACTATCCATCAATACTACTTCTTCAGACTGCTGTTCCGCCTCCTTACCATCCAAAACTTTCTGCATCATAGGTGGTGGTGAGCGTGCTCCCAGGACCGACTTGTAAAACTCCTTTGCTTTAAAAACAGTATTAAGTCTGTAACGTATCCCCGCATGACTCACCACGATGCCAATCGGAATCTCCCATCTGAATGGCATCAATCTTTTTTTAAGTTCATCGGCTAAGAAAGCAAACTCTTTTCTTCTTCTTAAAATTTTAGATGGAATCTCCTTTAAAATAATAACATCTTGAGCAACAATCTGAAACCTCTTGTTATAAAAAGCTTGTATAATTTCATTATGCAGAGATCTCTTCCCAAAATAGATTACCATATCTCTTGGCAGATTTCTTTGTTTTGTAATCCAAGAATTGACTCTAAATATTTTTTCAATTTCTCTAAATATTTCCTCATTTCCTATCTTTTCATCAAAATTTAACAACTTGTTCACCACAAAAGAACTGAATCACCTAGATATACTCTTAGATCTTAGATCAGATGCTCAGGTATGCAACAGTAGTCTACCAGCAGCATATTAAGGACATGCCTAGCTTTATTTCCTGGTCCCCAAATTCAGTTACAAAACCAGATTTTTAAGGCCTTAAGAGCTTGATCTCCTAGGGCAGTGATGGTGAACCTTTTAGTGACCGAGTGCCCAAAAACCACCCCACCCACCCCCTGCCTTCTCCCTGCTCCACCCTGCCCTGCCTGCCCACAGGCCACCCACCACCTCCACGATCCATCACAGCAGATCGTCCAGGTGACCCTGCAGCTCCATGGCCACACCCGCTGCCCACACCCTACAGCATCATCTGCGCATGATGGGGCGCGAGGGCAGAGTCTTGTCCCTGCTGCCCAGCTACCATGTTCTTGGCTGTGCTGCTGTGCACGGGCCGAGCCTGGGGGTGAATTTCCTCCAGGGGGCTGCTGGTGAGGGGGCTGTGGGGGAAGGCGGGGCTGGGGCGATGGCGCACGTTCCCACAGAGAGGGCTCTAAGTGCCGCCTCTGGCACGCATGTTCGCCACCACTGTCCTAGGGACTGTTATTTCAGACTGTGGGCATCATGACTGAAAAGGTGTCTTCCTTGGCCCCACCAGATGTCACTTCATAGCAGACAAAAACTGAAACATGCCTCTTCTGCCAGACCTAATTAATGGGACAGCTAGACATAACTGAGGAGAGGCATTCCCTCAACTTCCATGAAGAAATTTATAAATTATAACTAGGATCTTTTGGGTATGATGGTTTTTATATTATCTTTTATTACTCTGTTTAAAAGATTAACAAAATAGATTAAACCAGCATTGATGGTTAGCTGCAAAACCAGCATGACAAAAGACATGGTCACTGTTGCCTTTTTCTCTTTCTCACATGGACTGAAACTTTGGTTGAACAGGGTATTCAGATATCTGATGACGGGCAGCTTTGCTCATGGTAAGGCATATAATCGCCAAAATAAAAACCAGCTAGTATGTTGCTGTTATAGTTTGGGAGAGGTAACAAACAGATCAAATCAGTGGTGGGATTCAAATATGTGAACAACCGGTTCTCTGTGTGGATGCCACTTCCAGAAGTCTGTTCTGGGCCTGGGCAACCAAAAATTAGCTATTGGTTTTGCCGAACTAGTGTGAACTGGCTGAATCCCACCACTGGATTAAATGTATTAAATATACTACCGTATTTTCCAGCGTATAAGGTGACTGGCCGTATAAGATGATCCCCGACTTCGGTGCCGATTTCCATGCCCAGAAAGTCGTCTTATATGCCAGAAACTACCGTTATTTCCGGCGTATAAGACGACTCCCGACTTCGGTGCCAATTTCCACGCCTTAGAAAGTCATCTTATATGCCGGAAAATACGGTACATATAAATAATTGGAAATTTGGCATCTGTCTCTATGTAGATCTGATTCCTTGATCTGCTGTTTAATGGATTTTCTAGCATAGTCAAAACTCAGTGCAAAAGAAATCTCAAATAAGAAGTCATAAAACTGCAACATTTATCCGAGAATTTTCAACTAATTTGAGTGCTTTTAAAACTCCAGGTTTGGATGAAATATATTTCAGCATATTGAAATAACTGACTAAAAAGCTGTTGGGACCTCTGTCAATTCTCTTTGACATAAATCACATAAATTGGAGAAGAGCAAATGTTCCCCACTTCAAGAAAAAAATTTAAAAGGATCCCATAATTATTGACCAATACTTAGATAGAATCGGAATAGATAATAAAGCAGACTATTTGTAAAGATCATGGGGAGTGTGTATGAATTCTCAGGATTACATAGCACACAAGAGCCTTCCTATGAATTAGATCACTTCTTTTTTTTTCTTTATTTGTAACATTTTAAAGATAGGAAACTTTTAATGTGCACGAGGAAACTATCTCCACCCCCTGCAGTAGTAATGCTTCTGCTACTATATCATTGTGCCTAACTTAAGCATTGCTTAAGCATTGCTAAATGTGTGGTTATTACTAAATCCTTCAAATAGTTAATCAAAAATATTTGGCAACCTCTCACAGTTAGCAAAATTTTTGTCTTCTTTGGTTCTTGGATCCTATATTTCTCTGGAATCTGTATTAAGTAAAGTGATTCCATTGAGAAGAAGTTGCAGATATCTTCGCTTAAAAACTTTCTGACAGGAAGATCTGTACAACAGATACAGACCGAAGATTTTCAGCCTCTAGAAAATTTTAAGATGTTGAATTTCTCAAGGATGATTTAATTAGTTTTCCTGCATATTGGAGAGGATTGTTCTAAATTATCCTTGTGGTCCTTTCCAATTTTAACCTGATAATTCTATATTTCTATGAAAAACAAATCCAAATATCTCCAAATTCTGATTCAGTCAAAATACTATGCTTGGAATGTATCCGGAAGTACCAAATACAGATTATACAATCTCGGACAGAATCACTGTAGACATATGCTTGAAGCAATAGGAGCAAAGTTCTATTCATTATAATGAGCTGCTCTTTCGAGGTAAACATCCAAAGAACCTGTTAAATGAAAACATATACTCATTTAATATGAAATCTAGTCTCTTTTATCTCTAGTACAGAAGCCCAGGATGCCAGCTGGCTTAGTACCTTGAGGCTAAATACCAAGATAGACCTTTGCTGAGAGCTTTGCTCCTTTGAATAACTTGGAATAGTTTTAGAAAAAGTGGGCGAATTTATATTGGAAATCAACCACAAGGAAATTGTGGTTAAAAACATTTTTTTTTCTAAAATCTGTTCTACACACTACACATTTCTGTTGAAATTTCTCTGAAATCATTTAGATTAGAGTGTGCTGCATTTACATTTGCATATATACTGGAGAAGATGTGAACAAAATTTGATACATTTTTTTAATGAATTTGTTAGACAACCTTTAGTGTACTTTTGGTATGAACTTAATATTGAGACTGATTTAGTCATCTTGATATATTGAATGAACAGGAATGCAATCTCGCTAAGTCTTCTACCCCTTTTTGCAACTTTCAATTCCATTGACTATGGCATTCTTTTCAACTGTATAGTGCAGGGGTCTTCAAACTTGGCCCTTTTATGACTTGTGGACCTCAACTCCCAGAATTCCTCAGCCAGGCACACTGCCTGAGGAATTCTGGGAGTTGAAGTCCACAAGTCATAAAAGGGCCAAGTTTGAAGACCCCTGGTATAGTGGGACTGGGGACATTTTATTGCATTGTTGTTCCATGTCCTTAATATGCTGCTGGTAGACTACTGTTGCATACCTGAGCATCTGATCTAAGATCTAAGAGTATATCTAGGTGATTCAGTTCTTTTGTGGTGAACAAGTTGTTAAATTTTGGTGAAAAGATAGGAAATGAAAAAAGCCACATCACTCTCTCTCCCCCCTCCCTCCCTCTCACTCCATCTGTCTGACACAAACATACCTCCTGAAGTTATCAGGGTGAGACTACTTAATTGGTTTGTTATTACTCTGCCCTACTATGCAAAGAATCCTTGGTAGATTGAATGCCCCAGCAAGCTCCAAGGCCTCAGACCCAATTCAATCCCATTGATTCTGTCCTTTTGTGATGTCTTTTCAACTTACTCCAATTTTCTCCACATTCTACTTTGATGAATCTGCTCTACTATCTGGGACTATGCTAAAATGTTCACAGAGCTGTAACTTATGTAAAATGCTACAGCTTGGATGCTAACTGGTGCTGCTTTTGAAAATCTGCATTGTTGCCAATTTCTTTCCAGGCAAAATTTTGTGGAAATTGCTATATGCAGCAGAATGTGTGGGAAGAGAGAGAAATTAAAATAACACAACAATTTACAAAAGGGTTTCTGGAGACTGGTGCTTATCTTGAATAGGAAATTGCATTTAGACAGAAAGCCTACAAAATCTGATATAGCTGAATTCTAACTTAAAGAATAAAAAGGTCACATGATGCTGGCACAGTGACTGTTCCATTAATAGAGAAGATGGGGAAAAGTGTGAGGAGAAGAAGCAGGATCTCTGGTCATTTTCCCATAAATAACCTTAAGTAATGGGCCAAAATAACAGTTATGAAAACAGGCTTTATATTCCTTCAACACTATTGTGATCCTATGAAAACACTATAAGACATTAATGGAAAAATATTTTTATAGACTTATTATTCTTAGTGAACAATAGTGGGAAAAGACAGCTAGAGCTATATACAGAAATTCTAACTCTAAACTGCCATCTAGTGATCATCTAGATTTTTGCAGCTCAGATTTGGTAGCCCTATTGCAAGAAGGCCATGTATAGCTTCCAACCAATTTTGAAGCTCTAAATAATTTAGTCCTCACTGGGGATAATCTCTTTTGGTTATACATCTGTTGGGACTTGAAGATCTTCAGGCAAGACTGTCAGAGGTCTGTTTATCAGGCACATGGGAGTGGAACTTATTTTGAATTACTCCGAGGTCTTAAGAGTTGAATTTGGTTCTTATTCTCTCAGCCTTTGGAAACCTATAAAGACACATCTGTTTCTTGACTAATGTTTGTATTTATTTATTATAAAGTTAAGCTTTGATTTTCCTATGAATGCTATTGTAAGTAATAAGCTGTCTTTAAATATCCTTTTTGAACAGAAAGGAAGCATATTACTCAAGCACTGTATATATTGTAATATACAGTAACACAATAACAATAGCACTTAAACTTATATACCACTTCATAGTGCTTTACAGCACTCCCTAAGCAGTTTACAGAGTCAGCATATTGTCCCCAACAATTTGGGTCCTCATTTTACTGACCTCATGTGGATAGAAGGCAGATTCAACCTTCAACCAATCAGGATCGAACTCCTGGCTGTGGGCAGAGTCAGCTTGCAATGCTGCATTTTAACCACTGTGCCATCACAGCTCTTTTTATTGTCTTTTACAAACAAAAAAGTTTGTAAAAGTTTCACAAACTTTCCACCTTTAAGGGAAGGACTTTCCTCATTTAGTTTTCAATAAGACATTTCGGAAAAATATTGGTTGGTTGTAGGTTTGGGCCTGTATTTTAAATAAAGTATGTAAGCCTTACACTGAAATGAATGAGGATAAATCTGCAGGAATAATTTTGCACATTGCAAACTAGTAAGAAGTAGCTAAAAATGACCTAATAGATTGATTTTATTTCTATTCCACAAGATTACTTACTTTATAATGTTTTAAATGAAGGGTCCCTTGTAGTTCTGCATGAATATAGAATTTATATATTTTTACAGTGATTAAATGTAATTCAGTAAACATATGTTAAGTTTCTAATTTAATTGTGGGACAGCTGCTTTTATAGTATTATTGGCTGAACCTTTAATTTAGCCCTTGAGAGGGAGCCCTTGTTCATACCATAAATTCCTTCTTAAATTGACTTAGAGAAAGCCTATAATAAACATACCATGCTTTTTAAAATAAATTAAATTACAGGAGGTTTGTAATGTCTTTACCATTAAAAACCAACTTTTTTGAATTAAAATAAGCATACACAAGGATATCATTTAATCAAATTAACCCATTTCATTTAGAGGAAATCCTACTGCTTCTGGATGAGGATTCAAAATACATATATGTTGATATATGTTTTCTAAAGGCAGAATAAATATTAGAGGCCTTTACAGAGTGTGAATTCAATTGGAACAGTTCCTTTATAATAGTATGCACTCAAATCAGAACAAATGTGTTTGGATCTTTTGGTCCATGCACAGAGCAAATCAGGGATGTTTTGTTCTGGATAGGAACTCAAATATTGGGAAAAAGTGATGTGAGGGATATAAGGGTAAGATAAAGCCAAGAATATTGGCAGCCAATGGGGCAAGGAGGAGAAGGAAGGCTTGGGGTCAGTGGGATATGCTGTAATGGGAGATGCTGAGGAGAGAAAAGTACAATGACTTGCCTTTTTTTGTGAAATTACTTAAATATCCATCAAATGTAATGGTGTTGGTGATCACATTTAAAGCCCTTCATGGCATGGGTCCAGGTTACTTGAGAGACCATCTCACCTCATTGAGTTTGGCCTATCCCACTTGTACTGGCAGAGGAAGCATGCTGCGGGTCCCATCAGCCCAATTATTTCACCTGGTGGGGTCCAGGAGGTGGGGCTTCTCTGCTGTTGCTTCTGCCCTCTGGAACATCTTGTCCCTGATATGAGATTGGCTTCAACCTTCCTATCCTTTCATAAAGGCCTCAAGACCTGGCTCTGCCAGTTGGCCTGTGGCTCCAATGGGGGAACAGCACAGTGAAGGTGGTAGATTGAGTAACAACAAATCCCACCTCCCTGCATTCTGACCCCCCCCACCTCCCCACAGGTTCTTAGATTTTAATCTTGGGTTTTAATTTGTTTATGTTTTAATGCAGATACATTTTTATGACTGTAAGCCACCCAGAGTTACCTTATGGTAAGATGTGCGACCAATAAATTTTTATAAATGAAGAATTAAAATTGACTTCCGGTTTGCATTGTGGCGGAATGGGATGCGGGAAGCAGGGCTCTGCCTTCCATGCCCTGCTGGGGGCCCTAAAAAGGGCCTAAAATCTCCCTGAAGAGGCGATGAAGAGAAGGGGTGTCTTGTTGATCACAGAGAGACAGCGGTCTTTCCATTCAATCCAAGAAAAGCCTTCAAAATTGGCAGGGGAAAAACCTGCTACATTCCTGTAGTTGGTCATTAGCTGCTGACAACTAAAGAAAACAAGAGCACCAATTGTAAACAGCATGTTTGGAACTGGGTGAGAATATTGATCCTTTCTTTACTATTTACAACTGAATTTCCTGGGAAAGGCTCCCAAGAAGCTAAAAACTTCTGAATGTAAAAGGAAGCAGTGTTTTAATTTTATGGGGGACAGAAACATACAATACTGAAGTGGAAGTAACATAAAGCTACAGTTTTGATAAATTTGAGCATTGAGATAACTATTAAGATTTTATCTTTGAAAAAAAACATTGAGGTGAAATGTAAGAAATCAATCCTTTATTTTAAGAGTGGAAAATGACATCTAGTGGTGGATTTGTATATAGCACTATAATTTGCTTCCTGGCTGCTTGGTGACTTCTAGCTTGGGAGAACAGCTGGCAATAAAGGGAAATATTTTGGCATACTTATCACCCTAACCTTCTTGGATTTTAAATATCTACTGAGCTTGGACTTTTAACCTCAAGAGCTAGTGGGAGAGAAAGAAAAATTTGACCTTGGACTACGTCTGGCTGGGAGAGACCTTTGAGCTGTTTTCAGAGAGGTTGAACATTTTGAACACTTTGAACATTGTGGATTACAACCTTGCCTGATTGACCATTTTTGGATACTTGAGATAAAGGACTATTATAAAATATTGTTTGGAGGACTGAACCTATACTCTGGAATCTATTGGATTATAAAGGATACATATAAAGATCAGAAAATGAAAGGAAACTTTGATCTACTCTTACTGAGACTGGTGATACTAGAGCAGGCATGTCAAACTTGCGACATCATGTGATGTTGCATGATGTATCACGACTTTTTCCCCGTTGCCAGTAATGGGGTAGGTGCGGTTTCAGCATGACACATCCGGCCTCTGGGCTGGCAGTTTAACATGCCTTTATTAGGGGATCTCCAGGAATGATGCCTCAAAAAAAAAAAAAAAAAACCAGAAGGAAATATATTCTATACTACAAGTAATTCACCAAACAATTGTTGCATGCAAAGAGAAAATAAAAAGGAATCATAATGAGACTAAAAACAATTTAGACAATATAAATGGGCAAATCTCTAAATTAAATCTACAGCTAAAAAGTTCCCAGATAATGACTACAAAGTATGAACAAATAAACCAGAAATCAGAAGACGAAACAAAGGAAATGGATTTAGAAATGGAAGAGGAAAAAGAAGGGAAATATAAATGACTATATACAAACAAAATACTGCAAGACTTAGCTATAACAATGAAAATGCAAAAGACCCTTTACCCCTTAGGTCTGCAAAATACATCTGATGGCAAGGAAGAAGATTTTAAAAAATGGAATACAGATCTGTTAGGGCAGTGGTTCTCAACCTGTGGGTCGGGACCCCATTTGGGGTCAAATGACCATTTCATGGGGGTCGCCAAACAAAGCAGTCTGCCATTTTTCCCCCTTTTCCTTAGCTGTGCTACTTCCTTTTATTCTATTGGCTTTTGAAAGCCAATAGAATAGACTCTCTTGAATAGAGTCTAATTCTATTGGCTTTCAAAAGCCAATAGGAATTGTCCAGGCTGTCTCTGCCCTGCTGAGCCCGCCAAAAGTCCCATTCTGCAAATGGTGCTGCACCAGTTGAGTAGTCCTCGACTTACGACCGGTTGGGGGTCGCGGCATTAAAAAGAACCACTGTGTTAGGGGAATTGTCACAACTTGGGAGACAGGGAATGAAAAGAGAAATTGAGGGAGAAAGAAACTGGGGGTTGTTTAAGGAATATAAATGGGCAGAATTCCCTAAAAAAAATACCCTACCTAAATTGTCTTCCTTATGCCAAGCAATTTTCACAAAAATAGAAAGCAAATTCCTGGGCGATCTAATTTCCCTGTCATGGAAAGCTACTTGGCAAAGAAAGAAAGTGAGAGTCAGACTTAAAAAAATAGAAGATTTGATCTTCTAGAGCAGGGGTGTCAAACTGCTGGTCCACGGGCCAGGTGCATCATGCCAAAAGTGTGCCTGCCCCAGCTCCAGCAATGGGGAAAAAGTTGTGATATGTCGCAACACATCACGTGACATGGTGAGTTTGACACGCCTGTTCTAGAGGGGGCATTATATGTTTAAATATCTGTTTGAATAAGATTAAAAGAATGGATGATCCTTAGACATAATTAGACTTTTATAATGAAAGATATGATTTAGAACTAAAATAACATTTTTATTTTTTTTCTTTTGATATGGGAAATATGAAAATAAGAGGATTGATATGAATAAAACTTTTAGCTATATAAATGTAGTTAATATTGAGAAAATTATAACTGACAAAGATATTTCAAATACTGATGGGAAATCAAACCTTAACAAGAGCATGAAAAACTGGATATTGATTTATGAACTGACATTGATTTATGAATTGATATTATTGTTATTTGTATGATATTAGTAAAATATGATGAAGTTGCTTATATCTAACTGTGTATACATTAACAGTATCAAAAATTGTAACTGCGTAATGAGGGGGAAATGGATAAAATATGGGGAAGAAAGGAGGATCAGGGAAAAAATATTGAATTGTGTAGCATTGAACAGATTTATATTGAAGAAGTTAATGTTAAATATCTGAAACCAGACATGTTGTTCACTAAGCACTAAAGATTGTAATTCTTAAAGATTAATAAAACTTTTATAAAAAAATATTGGTTCATCTGAAATCCAAAATTTCAAAAATGTCTAAATTTTTTTTTTGCCGAATGGTGGCTAGTATTTGAGATATTTGCATTAAAAGCATGAACATTTTGTCTTACAGCCAGAAAATGTGATCACAGACTGCTTTCTTTGTTGGCAGTCACACCTCCTCCTAATCACCAATTTGGGATTCAGTTTACAATTTTGAGTATTAATCCATTGAACTATAATAAAGGACATAACATTTTCTGTTACTAGGACTAAGAACAAATCCATATTAATTTATATTGTCAGCTCTTGTATATCTTCCCTTCCTTTCAAAATGAAAAGGGTTTTATTTTTATTGGAATTAATTTATTTGTCCAAAGTTATTTGTTGTAGTATATTAATTGTATACATTTGTTTATGTTATATATAAACAGGTTTATTTCTGGAGCAACATTTTATGATTAATTATTTGAATGAGCTGCAAGAAAAAGATGGGAGCACTTGGTTATATATGAGTTTTTTTTCATAATTTATGATACTAGCTTCACCTTCTTTCAGATGTGTATTATTTTGTTTTATTTCTAACACAATACTTTCAAATCCACTTTCTGCATTTTTGGATTAAAATGTTCCTTTGCTGTCAGAGCAGCTAATGCTTGTTTGAAGATTAGCACTATCTGCACGAGTCTTTTACAGTTTCCTCAGTCATGTATATTTATAAATAAGCAGACATCACACAATATCTTTTTCTCCCATAACCTACGTTGGCATCATAAAACAACCTGCCACTAAGGGAAAGAGTTGTGGTAGAGAATTCTATACTTTGCTTTGTTCTCTCATTATTTTTTTTCCTATGAAGGATTATAGATCTTCTGCATCCCAACCATTAAAAGCTGGCTGTTCTTTTTCCATATCTTCACTTGCCTTAAATTAGCATGAACTATTGTGCTTTCTGAAAAAAAAACGTACTTGAGCCACTATGGGTCATTGATCTATCTTGTTGATCTTCAGGATTCTTTAACTGATGGGGCTTTTGTTTTCTGAAAATCACACTACATTGCCTGATGTATTTGGAATTAGTGAGATTAAAGGGAATATCAACTTAATTGAATACCACATTAAGAGAGATGGAATCCATTAGGATCGCTGGCACCACAAATAGGCTATGTCAATAATACAGATGGTTATCTGATTTTCTAGGATATTTTAGTTGAATTATAATTTAATTGCCTTATTTGCAGTGGACAAAATTCAGTTAGGTCGTACAAATGGGTGAGCTGAAGATTGTGAACTTTCTAAAGAGGTCACATTTTGCTGAAAAAGCAATCTTTCTAATTCTGAAATATTTTTTTCAAATTAATTTTTTTTCTGTTTCAGAAAACCTTTAAAATCTAGTATGAGAATACAGAAAAAACATGGTTCCCAGATCTGGTTATGCTGGTAAGAATTATTATTATATGTTTGTATGTACTTATTTTCCTGTCAATATACTCACTATCAGAAACACATTTGGGATATGAAAGTAAATACATTATTGCAGTGTTTCTTCTTTCTTCCTATTGGCACCTGTGTTCCATTCACACAGAATAACATTTTTGTCCTAAAGAAGGCTGATTCTACTTTTCTCCTAATATTTGTGATATGGCACTTGCAGTAGATAAGATGGTAAATATGTGATAGCTCACAATAGAGATATTTGCATGCAGATGTGCAAGTTACCCCAACATTAACAACAAAGGCAAAACTGACTCCAAGACTTCCTGTTTCACATCTATCCTTTGACTCAGGGATGGGCTATAGTGGGAAACAATATATGTGGTAAGGCCACACTTGGAATACTGCATCCAGTCTTGGTCACCACAATGTAAAAAAGATGTTGAGACTCTAGAAAAAGTACAGAGAAGAGCAACAAAGATGATTAGAGGACTGGAGGCTAAAACATATAAGGAACAGTTGCTGGAATTGGGTATGTCTAGTTTAATGAAGAGAACAATGAGGGGTGACATGATAGCTGTGTTCCAATATCTTAAAGAAGAAGGAGTCAAGCTATTCTCCAAAGCACCTGAAGGACAAGAAGCAACAGATGAAAACTAACCAAAGAGAGAAGCAACTTAGAACTAAGGAGAAATTTCCTGACAGAACACTGAATCAGTGGAACAACCTGCCTCCAGAAGCTGTGAATGCTCCAACACTGGAAGTTTTTAAGAAGAGCCTGGACAGCCATTTGTCTGAAATGGTATAGGGTTTCCTGCCTGAGCAGGGGGTTGGACTAGATGACCTCCAAGGTCCTTTCCATCATCAATCATCATCATCGTCATCATCATCATCATCATCTTTATTATTATATCATAGGTTAATATCTATGGAAATTCTCAGTCACCCAGGTCAAACCCATCAAGACAAGGTTCAGCAGGCCATCTGCATTTAAAAGACAAAATCTTACTCTTTTAAAGACAGCAAACTCCACATTTTGGAGAGAGAGGACCGCTGGTTTGAAAGAGGCGTCAAAAAGGCCATCTATGTCAAAATTGAATAGCCTTCTCCCAATAGAGGGGGAGGAATACAATATCATCTATCTCCAGTCTACAACACAGTCCTTTCAGCAGTTCCAAGAAGGCTCCACACTCATTTGCATCATTCAGGTGACCTTGAGGACACAGACAAACCCCCAAGCGGCCTCAACAACTCTTTAAAAGACCATTTGTTTGCAAGGAGCATAAATCCTTCCATTCTCCACCATCCAGTCAGAGCTGAAGAAGCTTCTTGGATGAGAAGTAAAACGTCTTCAAAGAAAGTCCAGTTGTCTCTTGAAACAGCACCTTTGGAATATATCATTGGTTCTTCAGATTGGTTCAGAAGAGCTGATACTTTGCATCTGTTTTTCTTATTAAGAAGCCAGGCATTGCTCCACAGCATTCTAGCAGAGGTGTGACAGAAAAGCAGGGTCAGCAGTTGACTGCTCTCGGGCCTAGGGTTAGGTGTCTCTTGTTTGATCCTAGGAAGGTTTGCACAACTTTTCTACTATGGTCCCCCGATATAAGTTAATAATATAATCTCCTTGCTCCCTGATATATTCTCACATCCTGCTTAGCCATGATGTGCTTCTCTAGAATTTACTATATAAATTGATTGAGTATGTGTATAGTACCTACATCTCTCTATCGGTCTCCAAAGAAAGGTCCATCTGATGTATACTAATGGTGCTTATAGATGTGGACAAGCAAACGTATGATGGCATACACTTGAAAACATAATTCTGTTCCGATTTCTCCATGTTCATAATATAAAAGAGGTGTAGGGTATGATTCCTTTGGAACATGTAAGCATTGAGAAAACCAAGAGAATGTTCTTCCTTTCCATTACCAGCAAGAGCTCCTTTCTTGAGTTGCTCTGGATAGATAAGCTCGTCTTGGTGAAAAACAGACAAATCAGACAAATTAATCTGACTGAAAATAGTGTAGTGTTGTTATTTTTATATTCTAATCTACATCTTCATTTTGTTCCCTCAGGCTCAAAACTGGATCATCCCAGTTGACCAGATTGTTGTCTCTGAAACAACACATTTAGCAGTGTAGTTTGTCTCCTGATAATTTCACAGGCTTAAAACAAATTTTCTGTGCTAAGACATTTGTTGCTGACCCTGAATGTTAATATATGGCATTCAGTAGAAGACACATTTTTCCCCATTTCTCTGAAATTCTCTTTGGACCATCACTACATAGTAAAAGTTTCCCATAGTGGTTCTGAAAATTTAATTAGAATGCTGGCTTCATTCCTTTGTATCCCTCTGCTTTAATATCTCTATTAGCTCAGTTAGTGAAACATGACCAGACCCTCTCAGCCATAGGTTGCCCATTCTTAATCAAGGCACGCTCTTATCTTTAGTGTTCCCAACTGATACCTAAAAGTAGTATATGAGCTTTTCCATGAAATTGAACTTAAACTAACTGGCTTATAACCTGCTGTAGATCCTTTTGGACGTCTGTTAATGATAATCTTAAACCAACCCAATTTCCAATCTGTAGGCTTTCCTCTCAAAATTTAATTCTTTGTGTGCTAGCAAATCTCTTTTCATTGCTTCTACCTGCTGGCTGCTGCTTTTTTTTTTTTCTCCAGCAGAATCTTAGGCTTTGTTCATATTATCAAGTGAAAAACAACATTTTCACTGCAAAGGAAATAATGTCACATTATTTTTTTCCCAAGCTACTCCATGCAGGGGAGCAAAACATTGTATAAGAGTTGGAAACCAATTAATCTCTTTGCTTCTTTCATCTATATATAGCTATAGCACTGCCTTCAAGTTGGCCAGAAGTGAAAGGTATTCCTGATGTACTAGCTAATCTCAATGTGCTTGGCAAGCTACTTCCATAAATGGCTGTTCTTCATTCTGTACCCATCATAATGTGTCATAGAAAAGTGATCCTCATTAGGTTTCTGTCAGTCTAGACTAATGTACTCACTGTTGGATCTGACAGCCTTTATAATCATGTCAATTTTGTCCCTAAAACCATTACCTTATTTTTTATAAAAAATGAGTCCGACAGGCATTTACAGTATATATCACAGAAGAAACTGTGCAGATGGCAAATTAACATTCATTATATTTTTCTATTGACATTCTATTTACTATATATCTGTAGTAAATGTTGTACCATCTTGTTAAGTGTGCAGCTTCAGAAATTTATTAAGAATTTTTTTAATAAAGATTTTTTATTCTGTCCCTTAACCTTTTCCCATCCTTCTACCTGTTAACCTACTTCATAGCACCAAATCTTAAATCTTGCAGATGTTCTTTTAAAAAAAAGGAAAAGGAAAAGGGAGAGTAGCAACTTCTGATGGCTTGTGTTGCCTAAATACAATGGGGCAAAAAAGTATTTAGTCAGCCACCAATTGTGCAAGTTCTCCCACTTAAAAAGATGAGAGAGGCCTGTAATTGTTATCATAGGTAGAACTCAACTATGAGAGACAAAATGAGAAAACAAATCCAGACAATCACATTGTCTGATTTGGAAAGAATTTATTTACAAATTATGGTGAAAAATAAGTACGTGGTCAATATCAAAAGTTCATCTCAATACTTTGTTATATATCCTTTGTTGGCAATGACAGAGGTCAAACGTTTTCTGTAAGTCTTCACAAGGTTGGCACATACTGTTGCTGGTATGTTGGCCCATTCCTCCATGCAGATCTCCTCTAGAGCAGTGATATTTTGGGGCTGTCACTGGGCAACACGGACTTTCAACTCCCTCCAAAGGTTTTCTATGGGGTTGAGATCTGGAAACTGGCTAGGCCACTCCAGGACCTTGAAATGCTTCTTAGGAAGCCACTCCTTCATTGCCTGGGCGGTGTGTTTGGGATCATTGTCATGCTGAAAGACCCAGCCACATTTCATCTTCAATGCCCTTGCTGATGGAAGGAGGTTTGCACTCAAAATCTCACGATACGTGGCCCCATTCATTCTTTCCTGTACACGGATCAGTCGTCCTGGTCCCTTTGCAGAGAAACAGCCCCAAAGCATGATGTTGCCACCCCATGCTTCACAGTAGGTATGGTGTTCTTTGGATGCAATTCAGCATTCTCTCTCCTCCAAACATGACGAGTTGTGTTTCTACCAAACAGTTCTACTTTGGTTTCATCTGACCATATGACATTCTCCCAATCCTCTTCTGGATCATCCAAATGCTCTCTAGCAAACTTCAGACGGGCCCGGACATGTACTGGCTTAAGCAGGGGGACACGTCTAGCACTGCAGGATCTGAGTCCCTGGCGGCGTAGTGTGTTACTGATGGTTGCCTTTGTTACGTTGGTCCCAGCTCTCTGCAGGTCATTCACTAGGTCCCCCCGTGTGGTTCTGGGATTTTTGCTCACTGTTCTTGTGATCATGTTGACCCCACGGGGTGAGATCTTGCGTGGAGCCCCAGATTGAGGGAGATTAACAGTGGTCTTGTATGTCTTCCATTTTCTAATTATTGTTCCCACAGTTGATTTCTTCACACCAAGCTGCTTGCCTATTGCAGATTCAGTCTTCCCATCCTGGTGCAGGTCTACAATTTTGTTTCTGGAGTCCTTCGACAGCTCTTTGGTCTTCACCATAGTGGAGTTGGAGTGTGACTGTTTGAGGTTGTGAACAGGTGTCTTTTATACTGATAACAAGTTCAAACAGGTGCCATTAATACAGGTAATGAGTGGAGGACAGAGTAGCCTCTTAAAGAAGAAGTTACAGGTCTGTGAGAGCCAGAAATCTTGCTTGTTTGTAGGTGACCACATACTTATTTTCCACCATAATTTGCAAATAAATTCTTTCCAGATCAGACAATGTGATTGTCTGGATTTGTTTTCTCATTTTGTCTCTCATAGTTGAGGTCTACCTATGATAACAATTACAGGCCTCTCTCATCTTTTTAAGTGGGAGAACATGCACAATTGGTGGCTGACTAAATACTTTTTTGCCCCACTGTATACTGCTATCTCGCTCTTTAATGCCTTTGTTTTTCCCATATAGATTTTATTAAATCGACACTTCATAATTATGGGTAACATAGGAGCTTAGCACAGTATTTTAGTATTTTCTTTCCATCCACTTTTATGAACTAATGCAATTAGAAGTGCATTCACAACGGTCTGAATGCTTATGTGAGAAATGGTGATGTAAATGAAGACATCATTAAGTTAATGCTTCTGAAAGCGAAAAGGAATTCTGTACACCCTGGAAAAGACTTTTATGTTCCCTTATGGTTCTACATAGTATAAAAACTATAAATGTGTGGTCATAGGTTACAGGCTGACATTTGCCTCAAATGAAGCTCTTTATTTTTATTTCTACTTTTATTCATGTCTCTGTGTGTCTAAAGCTGGCATCAATTTTCAGATTCATTTTCCAACTGAGGTTGTGCAGAAAAGAAAACTTAGGAGCATTCTTCTCTTCTTCCAGGCAGGTATATTAGTTTTTTCCTTCCCTAAGTAAATACTATTTTTTATCCAACTAAAAATCCTAAATATATAGTAATTTGCTATCTAGCATGTGTACTTGTGTGACAGAGAAAGAGAGAGAGAGCAGGAGAGAGAACAGTGTGAAGGTAATTTCTCTTTTATAGTTGAAAAGGAATAAGCAATTTACTGACTGTACTTCTGCCATTAACATCCTAGAGATGGATTACAAGAAAACAAATTTATTCCAGATTTCTTTTTTAAAAAAAACTTGCTTCACTTTTTAGTTTTTAAAATACATTGCCTTTCTCTGAGATAGTAATAAAAATATCCACTTCAGTGGGATTCCATCTCAGATTACTAATATTCAGAATGTGTTCCAGATATTCTGGAATTATTCACTCCCATTCCCAGAAGAATTCTAGAATGATGCAACAATTAAATGAAAAAGTACTCTGTCCCTCCCAAGATAAACAAAACTAGGTCAAAAATCCAAATAATGGTGAATCAGTTCTAATAATGTTATTATTTATTTTTGAACTTACATCTTATCTTTCTTTTTTAAGACCTCAGAGAAATATCTTCCTTTATTTTATTCTCAAAACATCAATCCCATGAAATAAATTGAGCTAAGAAAGAGAAAAATTGCCCCATGTGATGCTAAGGAGATCCCTGGAGGCTGTGAGGTCTGCATGGGGAAGAACAGACCTTAGCATAACCCAAGCAAGAAAGAGTTTCTCTGGGTTTTAGGGCCTCTTGGACACAAGGATTTTCCATCTTTATCCCTAGCTGGGGTTGTTCTACTCCAGATAGGCTTTGTGTACAATCTGAGGATCTCCCTGAATTTGCAGCTCCTGTTCGAGTAGCAAGTTGCAAGTTGTGACCAGGAGAGTTTTTGCACAACTTTGGGCTGTGTGTCAGTTCCACCCCTCCTGGACTGCACTGACCATTCACTCCTACTTTGGTCATGTTGATTATTGCAATGCACTTTATACATGGGGCTACAATTGAAGAAAATCCAGAAGCTAACATTGATCCAAAATGCGGCAGGAAATATTTATGGGACTCACTCATGTTAAACTTTTGCTTTGTGAGCTGCACTGGCTCCCACTAGATTTCTGGGTGCAGTGGAAATTGCTGATTGTCACCTATGTAGTCTTTCATGACATGGGATTGGGCTATTTGAGGGATTGCTTTTTTTCAATTGTCTCTACCAACCTTATCAAGTCTGGCAGGAGGGACATATATCATTTATTAAAGAATTTCGTCTACTAGGATCCGGGAAGCTGGCTTTATTTTATAATTGTGTCTGTCCTTTGGAATACCATTTCCCCTAAGTTTAGATTGTTCCTGACTCTGCTCATCTCTTAAGAAGCCTCTTAAGACTTGGCTTAGGATTGTGAACTTTGGTGGGTCTGTGAGGTTCCGTTCATTTATTGTCGATGGTTATTCTCCGCTGCCATTCTGTTTTAGTCTTATTGTGTATTTATTTTCTGTATTGTTATATT
This sequence comes from Crotalus tigris, assembly GCF_016545835.1. Taxonomy (NCBI): domain Eukaryota; kingdom Metazoa; phylum Chordata; class Lepidosauria; order Squamata; family Viperidae; genus Crotalus; species Crotalus tigris. The sequence goes on along the minus strand of NW_024096552.1, from coordinate 9,628,508 downwards.
GGTGTTAAAACAGAATTGCTTGTGCAAGATGTGCAACCATATGAATTGAATCGAATGAGTAAATAAGCAAGTCACCCAGAAGTTCATGGTTGAGTGAAGACTTGAATCCAAGCCTTCTTGATTGACACACAGTTCCTTAACCATGAGCTGTGTTGCCTTTGTTCATTTGAAGAAACGTTTTAAATAAACATTCAAAATAAAAAAGTGAACCCAAGTATTTTTCCTCTTGCTCTTTGCTATGGTTCCGCTACTTGTTCAATGAACCTAGTACAAATGAAAATATTACTGTTGTTTTGCTTATGGCCAATAGCCTGATCTTGTATTTGGAAAGTTGGGACCATAGAATCCAAAGGAAGGATGAATCTTCCCATGAACAAGATTAAATTTAGTAGCCTAAGAGTCTCAAAGATGCCAGGAAAAGCATGGAAAAAGAAACTGAGCAATTAAGAGAAGATTTCTCTCAAAAGATGCTATCCTCTAAAAGTGTCAAAGAAACTGAAACAGGCATTTAAAATATATTGTTCAGTGGTTAGTATGTCAGACTAGAAACAGGCAGACTAAACATTCATTCATTCATTCATTCATTCATTCATTCATTCAGCCATTCAGTCATTTATTTATTTAATCAATTTATACAGCCACTCTTATTTCAAATGCATGGATATGAAATCCACACAATTCTCTTTGATTCATTCAGTCATTTCTTCTTAACCTTACCTACTTTTACAAGGATTATTATGACAAAGAAATGTATAACAGAATAACAGTTTGAAAGGACCTTGGAAGTCTTCTAGTCCAACCCCCTGCTCAGGCTGGAAATCCTATACTGGTTGTCCAGTCTCTTCTTACAACCTTCCAGTGTTGGAGCATCTACAACTTTTGAAGGCAAGTTGTTCCACTGATTAATTGTCCTGTCAGAAAATTTCTCCTTAGTTTTAGGTTGCTTCTCTCCTTCATTAGTTTCCATCCATTGCTTCTTGTCCTGCCTTCAGGTGCTTTGGAGAATAGCTTGACTCCCTCTTCTTTGTGGCAAAGTTTAGTTTCCAATTTCTCTTCTCTAACTTAGGATAGACAAAACAAATTGGTTCACATGAAAACCTGTTTATTTTATTTAATTATTTAAAAACCTTTTTTTGTAGAAAGTTTCCTGGATGTTGCCAAAGAGTCTCTCTTTGTGGGAGAAGGGCAGTTCTGTAGCAACCCAGCAGAGCAAGGTTAAAAGAGTTTTTTTTGTCCTCTGATGTACTTATTTATTCCATGCAGGAGATTTAAATAAGAGTAAACATATAATATTTTCTGACTTAGTCACAATTCTTTCAGCTTTTTCTATGTTGTATATAGATTGTTGGTTTGTAAATAATTATCCAGACTAGGAAAACTTCTTTATAATTCTCTGAAAGCACCATGTTCCCAAATGTAGTGATTGTCAGATAACAACCATAATTAATGCAACTATTTGAAACTTGTTTATATTTCATTATATAAATTTGAATATATAAATTCATTCCTGAAATTGGCAATAATATAATAACACATATAAAGTTTTTGACTTACTCTTAAAATCTATTGAGCTAATTTTATTTTTCCTTCTCCCCTCTCAGAAATAGGTAGTTTATTGGCATACCTAGTCTGTTGAGGGTAATTTGATTAGAGTATAATGGATTTGACAAGGCTATTTTTCTTTGCAAGAGAAAAGACTGAGATTTTCTCCTATTCTGAAACTACAGTTTTTCACCATACATAATTTCAATGACAGTTTGATTAAATGACTTTAAGTGGCATTAAGCACTAACTTCCAAGGAAGTTGTAGCCCATAAATGGAAAAACAGTAGGGTAAATTATTAATACTAATGCTGTGTGATATTTGATTCCAAGAGACATTTGAAAATTTTAAAAAGCACCTTTCATCCATTTAAGAAAATATCAAAAGGGGATGGGAATGCCAAATGAGAATTATTAAATAGGCTAGATCATTGTGGGGCATTGTGAAACATGCAAGTTGAATACATTTATATAATATATAAATACAAGTATTCACACACAGAGAGAGAAACTATTGGCAATCATTTAAATGTTCTCCTTCTGGTAACATTTTAGAGAATGCACTGAATTGACTTAGCTATCTTTCTGGTGGGTTGACATCATTTCATGTTTATAAACCATTCCCTGTTAAAAAATGGTATTTTTTGTAAGTAATACTCAGACAGATAAAAACTCAAAAGATGGTTAGAAAGAAATGGTGCAGACTAGGTGAAAATGGTATCAGTAAACAGATTAATATAGGCTAAGCAACGATTAATAAATGTTATGGTTTTCTGCATGAGTTTATATAACAGAAGAAGCATTTTATCCAGAGAACCAGGTTGGTTCTGTGCATTCTTAAATTAATAATATGAAGCACAAGCAACTGCAAAATATTATGGCACTAATGCATCCCAAACACGACCCTTTTTGTACATGCGTGCAACATTGCATTGCATTTGTGATACAACAGTCTAGTGCTGTGTTCAGTTCTGGGCACTATATTTTATGCTGGATTATATATTCTAGTCTGTATCAGGTTCAGAGAAAGATAATTCTGTAAGGATTGTCAGGGCACTGGGATATGGGGTGATGTCAGTTACCAACAGGAACATTTCTGTCCCACTCCATGATCGTTTTTGTTTTAGTTCCTTGGCATTCAGTGAGGAGCTAAACTAGGAAAGCACGACTGGAGAGGGCTAGGGCATTAGGCTGCTTTTTTCACTTTTAACATCCAGTGTAAAAGCTGTTTTGTAAGCTGACTTGCCCTGTATTGACTATAATAGCATTGGGTGACATTTCCAAAAGGCCTGCACATTGATGGCAGTTCATCCCTTTACTCCACAGCAACTTGCACAAAGGAGGGGTTGACAGATTCTGGCAGATAATATATATCAGGACTAAAAGAATTATTCATGGTGCCTACAGCATTGTTGCTTAATTTAGTCCTGAAAAGCAACCAAGGGTATTTGCTAATGCAGCCGTTAACTGTGACAGGCTAATACTTTACAGGGAAGGCTTGGACTCTTTAGTTCCTGTCAAGACAGCTTAGTTTTAAAACCCCACAAATTACAAACCTTCAGGTTTATAATATTATACTTGAGATTGCTTACATTAGATTAGGCCCAAAGAATGGTAGGAGTAAGATAACCAGTATCTAGTTCCCATACTTGTTGTTGTTGTTATTGTTGTTGAGTTAACAACAAAGCTGACCTTGTGCCTGAATAAGAAATAGGATCCATGGATTAAAATGAAGTTATTCATTTACTTTATCTCTTGACTGGAACCTAAAATGGAATTCCATGTGAGCAGAATCCCCAAGTGGACATTGGCTAAGAGGAAGATTATATATTTGTTATTATGAGGGCGCTGTTTAATTCAGCTTCTGCCTAATTAATTGATTCATTCAATCAATCAATCATTTGAATCTTACATGCATTGAATGGGATGAAAAAATACCTCATTTTTCCTATTCTAAGACTAACTCTGGAGTCAGAATATCACAACAAATTGCCAGTCAGTGATCTCTTAAATTGATCTGTGCTCAGCAGTTAAATAATAAGGTATATGGAACTGCTTTATACTGACATAGATTATTGGTCAATCTAATTTGATCAAAATCCTTTAACTTCATTTATAACTCAACACTATTTCATTGTTAAATTCTCACCTTTCATTTTAAGGTCTTATTTGTGCCAAACATGTTTGTGCTCTGTCACAAAAGTATATTATTTTCTCATTGTATAGGGAGCATAGTATTTTAAATATATTATACTGTTTTTCTTGGAGAAACTAAGGCAAAAAATGTAGCCATTGTGGTATTATATGGCAATCACAAATATAACTGTAAAGAAACTAAATTCATTAATTTTTGAAAATTACTGGATTAGCCAAAATAAATTATCCACATTATTCTTAAGATTTAAATGGTAAAAGCTCAAAAGTCGTTCATGCTCATTTTTTAAGTACAACCCTCTCCAAACCATAACCACTCTTCCTTATGAATTCTAAGTTTTAATGGGAAATATAAACAAAACATTAAATTATCTCTTGGAATTTTAAGGAGATCAATAGAAATGCAGTTATTACTGAGTTTTCTTCCACTACTTTAATCCTGATGATAGTTTTCAGATCAGAAACTAGAATTAGTTGTCTTTTTTTCCAGTGGGATTATTCCATTGATTATATGACTTCTAGCTCTACACAACATATGAAGCATTCTGAATGATTTGTGCACAAGTGAGACTACAGAAACATTATTTCAAGAACTTTTCTTATAATTATGGCATTGTTTGAAAAAGTCTACTTTTGTTAATTCCTCTCAAAATGATTAAAGGTAAATATGACCACAAGAGGGCACACACACACAAAAGAAGATTTATGTGAACAACAGGCAAAAGACAATATGTGATTATGCCCAGTGCTTTTTCATTCAATATTCATTCAGAAAACTTGTGGATCTACATTATTATAGATGGCATGATCTCAGGATGCTGAAAAAAAACCCCTTAGATAAAAACCTATTGATCATGTGTCCTGATCCAAACATTTGCATTTACATAGTCTTACTTATAAGAGGTGGCATTAGATGAATTCCTGCAACCTTCCTTCTGAGTATTATAGAATCATTTGTGTACAGGCAGTCCTTGACTGTATCGGACTCTGGACTTTCCATGAAGATATGACAGTTGCAAATTGAGGCATCCATGTAACTGACCTGATTGTACAACCTTTTTTGTAGTAGTTAATTGAATGACATGGTCATAAAGTGAGTGCGGAGGTCATTAAGCAAGTCAATGCATTCCTATGGGTGTTTTTTTTTTTGGCTGGAAACTGACCCAAAAGGCGAGTTTATGGCAAAAAAAGTGTCATAATTGCATCTGGTCATTCAGCAAGGATTACCTGTACTTTCTAAACAATCAGCTGTTCAGTTACATTGCTCTGTTTTAATTGACATGGCAACTTTTAATTAGATGTGTTCATATGTGTGAATTATAATACAATATAATATAATGTCATGTAATTAAATATAGTTAATATATTTTTACAAAATACAGGTAGTCCTTGCTTAACAAGTGCAATTGTCAACTCTGTTGCTAAGTGATGCAGCTATTAAGTGACACATTACATGACCACCCGTCATGTCAGTTAATGTCAGTTAATCATTAAGCAAACCACCATGGTCATTAAGTGCAATGTTACATCACCATGACTTGCAGGTTTTGCTGGCTTCCCCATTGAGTTTGCTTGTTAGAAGCCAACTGTGAAGGTCTTAAATGGTGATCATGGGATCGTTGTAAATGCGCACCAGTTGGCAAACACCCAAATTGTGATCACATGACCCTGGGTGTGTGTGCTGCCATGGCCATAAGATCAAGAACTGGTCATAAATCTACATTTTCAGTGCTGTCGTAAGTTTGAATGGTTGCTGAACAAAGCAGATGTCAACCAAGGATTACCTTTTGTCTTTTTCATAGACATAAACACATATTAGACTAAAAATTTTATATGAAACCATATAAAATTATAAAAATTAAAACATAATTAGAGAGCAACAGCAAACAACTTAAATCATAGAATCATAGGGGTGGAAGGGATCTTGGAGATCATATAGTCCAGCCCTCAGCCCAAGGCAGGCGATCTTATTGCATCCCAGACAAATGGCTCCCCCAATCTTTTCTTGAAGACCTTCAGCAGTGGAACACCCACTTCCAGAGATGGAGGCAAGAGATGTAATTAATCAGTTCCATTGATTAATTGTTCTTACTGTCAGGAAATTCCTCTTTAATTCCAGATTGGATCTCTCTTTAATAAGCTTCCCCCCATTACTTCTTGTCCTGCCCTAAGTTGCTTTGGAGAACTATGATAGCCTCTCAAGACTGGAAGACATGGATCATGTCACTCCTAATTCTTCTCTTCATTAGGCTAGACATGTCTAGTTCCCTTTACCGTTCATCATATGGTTTAGCCTCCAGCCTCCCTGTCACACTTTTTTGTTCTTCTCTGTACTGTCTCAGCATCTTTTTCTTTTTTTGCATTGTGGCAATCAAAACTGGATACAGTATTCCAAGTATGGCCTCACTTGTGCAGTACAGAGCGGTACTGTCACTTGTGATATTGATTCTATCCTTCTGTTAATGTAGCCTAGGATTGCATTAGCATTTTTTTTTTTTTTTTTTTTGCAGCTGCAGCACATTGCTGGCTCATGCTTAAGTGGTCACTCTCAATATTACTATGGAGCCAGGTACTGCCTATCCTGTACCTGTGCATTTGCTTTTTCCTGCCTAAGACCTTGCTTTTCTCATCAGTGAACTGCATCTTGTTGAAAAGGCCTAATGCTCCCCTTCTATCCCCTCATCTAAATCATTTATGAAGTTTTTGAAGAGCACTGGGACTAAGTTAGAACCTTGTTCCATCTAATTAAGAAATAGGCTATGGTCTAATTTATCAAATGCGGTACTGAAGACCAAGTAAATTATATCCACATGGATATAGTTAACATAGATAAGAGCCATGGTGGTGCAGTGGTTACAATGCAGTGAGGCTAACTCACTGCTCACTCCAGGAATTCAATTCTGAGTGGCTCAAGGTTGACTTAGACTTCAATTCCTTCTGAGGTCGGTAAAATGAGGACCCAGATTGTTGGGGGCAATACGCTGACTCTGTAAACCGTTTGGAGAGGGCTGTGAAGCGGTATGTAAGTTAAAAGTGCTATTGCTATTGCTATTTCCCTGATCCACTAATTTAGTCACTTTATCAAAGAAGACAATAAAGTTTGCCTGATGTAGTCTTTTTTAACACACCCATATTGGCTTCTGGTCATTTCTAGATGCTCACAAATCTTCTGCTTGGTTTTCTTTTCCAAGATATTGATGTTAAGCTGATTTGTCTGTAATTTCTTAGATCTACTTTTTTCCTCTGCTTGAAGATTGGAATTACATCAGCTCCTCTGGCAGTTCCCTCTTAACAATCCTCAGTTGCATGCGATTCTCTGTGAATTAACTGAGGTAATTATTCAGTTCATTAACTGAGTTGATTTGAATTAAAATGTATTTTAACATGTACATTACATCTAATTTTAGGTTAAAAGAATAACATCCATTAGTTTCTCACTGCCTAGAGATCAGTTGCATATAGACACATAGAAAATTATCTGTTTCTTTCTCTGAAATACCTTATGCTTTACAAATCAGTTACATTTGATTTGCACTTACATTCTTTGCTTTTCTTGATGTTATGAACACAGTGGTGAAATCTAAAGAAAACCTAATAGCTCAATTCCAGTAGTTAGAGTAGTTACAAACTATTCTTGGAACTTCTGTGTATTTTACTTAGGTTATGTACGTGTGAGGAATACACACAAATGCAAAAGGCTTATATTGTTAACATGCAGCCATGCCAAATGGGGTTGCTATTTCTTTGCAACCATTATCCAGTGACATTTCCATTCCTTTAAGTGCATCAGATCCTTCTCTTTCTTCATTCCCATAGAATCAAAAAAACCCAAATGAGCCTTTTTTAAAACCATAAATCCTATGTCCTAGTGATTTCACTCATCTTTACTTCATTATAAGTCTATTTTAACCTAGTTTTCTAGTGAAATCAATGAAAAAACCTTGAAGAATTGAAATGAATGTGATTTGATGCTGAAACCCTGAGCTTCAGTGAGTACAATGAGTTTCCCAATTCATCCTAGGCAGTGCTCTCATGAAAATCCAGTTTCTTAAATTGTTATAATAAATTGCCTTAAACTTAAGCTTCTATTTGCACCTATGGATATGATTCATGGAAGCAGAAAAGTTCCATATAAGCACCATCATCTTATTATAGGAATAATAACATTTTAAAAACATTTTTGGTAGCTTTCCATTTGTAATGCTCTTACAGCTGCAGAACTAATGATGCTTGATGTTTTTGCATAGTATACAGTCTTCTTTTTACAGACACAGCTAAAAATACACCTGACAACAATGCAGTCATTATGGATTACCAACTTAATGGTGGATTTGCATACTCAGACCTTGACTCCTGCTGAACTCATGAATTGTTTCAATGAAAAGCTTGCTGTTTGAGATAATGAGACATCATAGACATCCACTGAAGAAAAACAAAAAACAAATTGCACATATAGCAATTTTAATCCATTCCATTTTAAATACCACAATAAATTTAATTTTCACAATAAATTAAATAGCCATATTTAGTTTACAAAATAGAATTACTTAGTGTGAAACCAGTATTTACAAACAATATACAATATGTACATCAAATTTTTGTCAACATACAAGCATAGAAGGGAGAAAAAAGACTTCTGTTTTGACACATGATTGACATGCTCTAAGTGCCAAGATGATCCATACAATTAAAAACAATAGTGCAAACTCACCACAGGAAATTTGAAACTATGTTGATTGCATGAGAAAGTTTTTTTTCAACACTAGGAAAATATTTTTCAAAAGAACTTAGCATCATATAGGGTATAATCATACAGCAGACTTATACTGGCTTTTCATCCATTTAATTGGCATAATTTCCCCCACCCCAATTCATGGAAGTAGTGAGAATTATTCATAAAAATGTTATTAGCCTCTTCTTGTTACCAAAATAGAGGTTTCCTAGGGAGCAGTGATAAGCCGATATAAGCCTGCAGCATAAATGTATTCTTTTTAAAGGGCCAATATTCTTTTAGAAATATGTTATAATAGAAATATAATATTTCTAAACAATATTTAGAAATACAATATTGCACTGCAGATTTTTCAAAAATGAATTCTAATTGCAGTCAATTAGAATCACAATGAATTTTAAAGCAATATTCTGCCCTCTCTCCAGCTACGTTTAATATTAAATTTTATGGAGCAAACAGAGTGCTGACCCTTTGAACTGAGTAGCTGAGTTAATTTCTTTAAATGACATTTTCTCATTTAATTGTACAGCATAAAATGATGCAATTATGCAGAGAGTAAATTTCATGTTACGCATGTTCTGTAGAAAAATTGATCCCATCTTATATTTGGTCACACACTGCATATGTACAAGTACGCATGAAAAAAAGATTACTTTGATAACAGAGTATGAAAAGTGCATATTTTTTATATACTCTACTAGAGATATGGTTGCATATCTCCAGGTGCAACACACAGTGTTGTAGGAAGTTTGTCTTAGGGCCAGTTAAATGTCCTCCCTGTGATCTGGTAAAATTTCTGATTGAAAGGGTGAAAGAACTTGCGCAATTTGGTAATGACAGAGGCATCTACCTCTGGATGAATGCGTCCTTTGCTTCCCGCCAGGCACTTGTTAAAGACAATGTTAAATCTCAAGCAGTAAAACCCTCTGGTGGCATTGAAATACAAATTATATTGACTTATCCTTGGAGGAAGATTTAAGAACTTTTCTACCAGCTGGAGTTCTGGCAGCGGTTCTGTAATGAGACGATCGCCATCAACAATATGAAACTGCTCTACGGGAAAGTATTTTAACCATCTCTCCAGATGCTTGGTGTAGATGCTGGTTCTTACTGCCTTGTATTTAGTGTTCACCTCACAGGTGTTAGGATCAATGGCCAACTTTTCAAATTTGTAATAGGTTTTATTCTTCCTTTCCTTTCCCTCCAGCACCTGAGTGTAATCAGAAATAGCTCTTGTTGTGGGTTCCCTGACAATGATCAGTAATTTGATGGATGAGTTCATTTTATAAATCCTTTCAGGGACTTCCTCTGTGATAAAGTATGCAGGGCTTTTCTCAATGGTTATTTGATGAGGATATGAAAATGGCATTTTTTTCCTATACCACTCAATGCCCTTGGCATAGTTCTCATCATTGTCAAAGAAGTGTATTTCTTGAGAGGCTTTGACCACTGCTGGATGAAGATTTAGCATTTCTAGTAGTGCTCGAGTTCCTCCTTTCCTCACTCCAATTATTATGGCCTTGGGGATTTGCTGGACCAAACTGTGAAGTCGAATTTGCTCTTTGCTGGCATTACCCTTTCGGAATTCATGCAACAATCCACGCTTAAACTGTAGAGCTCTGAGTGGGATTTCATCTTGTCCATGGAGTCCAAATCGGCCTTCAATAGGGCAAATGGGTTGCAGTCTGCAATTGGAAAAATAAAAGGAGAAATAGTAATTTGCATTATTAACACTGAAATTTTATACCTGTCCAATCAGAAGCTCTATTCAGTTCACTAAAGTTAATGTCATATAACTGGGAATGGGCCATATAGCATTAACGTTAGAGTGGACATTGTGTTCTCTCTCTCTCTCTTTCCCTCCCTCCCTCCCTCCCTCTCCCTATCTCTCTCTTGTGTGTGTTTATTTATCTATCAATCCACATCAGATTAGCCTGGTAGATTAAGGTTCATCACCTACAACAAAGAGACCTTTATCCTGCAGTGGACAGATTTAGGATGGCAATAATAAGTAATGATATTAACAATAAATAATTAATCTATAATTTATGATGAATTTTGAGATGATTCACATAGTCCTATTAATAAGGCAAGATACTGATATCTATTTTCATGGCAGGAATAGACAATACACAATTTGTCTCTCACTTATAAATTAGCACCCCCCCCCCCAAAAAAAAAAAATATGTGCTTGTTTTATTCTCAGAAAGTTCCACACTGATCCACTCTTTATTTTCAGTTACATTTTGGAAGATGAGCATATTTTTGACACTCATATATGTTAACAACATTCTGAAAAGTTGGCAGTATAATACCTATATCTATCTATATTTATCTCTCTCCCTCTCCCTCCCTCTCCCCCTCCCTGCCTGCCTCCCTGTACTTTATAAGACAAGTGTGCACAGATTCAATTCTGCAAGTTTGCCTTGGATGTCCCCTTATTTAATTTGGAACAATTCAAGCCTACTTTCTGAACCTGAATTTAAGCCTATCAAATTTCCCTTAAATTTCCAAAACAGAATTAGAATTTTCAAGTACAGCAACTTTTATTTAAGTTTTGATTTTTTTTTTAAAAAAATTATGCTTGAATTTTGATTCCTTCAGGATAAACTTGGATAAAATTTGCAGATGTATTTCAGTGGTGAATGACATGTCATACTTCAGACACACTGACAAAAGTATTTTATAAAAAAGGAAAGAACATTGTAGGGAAAAATGATTCTCCTTCAGAAATCTGAATGCAATAGAACTGATTTGGGGGAATGTTGAGATGGACATTTAAAAATTCACTACTGATTAAACTACTACTACCGTGTTTCCCTGAAAGTAAGTCCCACCCCCAAAATAAGCCCTACCTTGATTTTGGGGGTGGGCCTAATATAAGCCTTACCCCCCAAATAAGCCCTAGTTTTGGGGCAAGGCACACACTTAAAAAATCAAGCTAGGGTGGGGGGGGTGGATCTGCCCCACACTCCCTGCACCCACTTACCTTGCAGCCAGGCCTCTCCTCACTGGCCCACTTCTTCTGAGGTGTCTTCTGCAGCCAGACCTGCATTTCTCAGTCATACCAAAGCTTGGTTCTGCAAGACCTCTGCAGCCAAAGACCGAGCTATGGATCGAATCCATAGCTAAGTACTCGGCTGCATAGGTCTTCCGGAAAGGCCTGACTGCAAAATGCAGGCCGGAATGCAGCTGCAAAATGAAGCTGCTCCTTTGGCCCCAGAAGAAGTGGACTGGCTGGACGGGGCTGTCAGTGCCAGAGTTGAGTAAGACATCCCCTGAAAATAAGATCTGGTGTCTCTTTTGGAGGCAAAAAAAAAAAAAAGACCCGGTCTTATTTTCAGGGAAACACGGGTAAATTATTTGCTTATAAAGAACTGAATACATTTTTAAATAATTAATACAATTTTAGAAAGCAATAACCTAGTAATTAGAATGTAGTAATATCTATTCATATTGTAGCAAATCATTATAGTCACTGTGATTTTGCTGGTCCTGGTATACTGATCACTTGGATCACTGCATTGAAGGAAGAGCTGACCATCAATAAAATCTAGTAATTTCCATTGGTCCCTTTCCATTCCCCTACCCACCATGGCATAAAATGAAAGCTACCCTACTTCTCCACCCCATATTAAAGGGGCAAGCAAGCAAGTTGATTAGTATAATCAAAGATGTAGCTCAAGGCTGGAACCTTGCTGAAATTCTGAACTGGACCAGAGCCAATTCAAGGTAGTCCGAGGTTCCTTCTCATGATAGCAGATTCAGTTCAAATCATCTCACTTTTTTCCGCTTCAGTTTAATCAAATCTAATCAAAACTCCTAGAGGTAATCCTTCTGATCATAACTGGGATCTGAATTTCTACTGTTAATCAAGGCAGTTATTAAGTGAGTCATACCTGATTTTACAAAAAATTTTTTGCTTGTTGTTAAGTGAATCACTGCAGTTGTTATTCAGCTTTTTCTACTGATTTTGCTTGTTGGAAGCAAAATAGGAAGGTTGCAAATGGTAATCACACGATCCCAGGATGCTGCAACCTTTGTAAATTCAGCTGACACTCAAGCCCCTGAATTTTGATTGTGCAACTGCGGGTATGCTATGATGCTCATGAGTCACTTATTTCAGTGTTGTTGCAACTCTGAATAGTCACTAAATGAATGGCTGTAAATTGAGATGTAGCTGTTTCTTACAAAGGAAATTATACCTGCTAATTGTACAATGAATTGAAAATACAATAAAGGTCATTATTATGCCTACGTTGATAATTGATAGTCAGCTGGTGGATCAGAAATTTTTGGCAGAATAGATTGCTCTGCAACTCCTTGCACATCTGCATAATGCTCAAAAGGATTAGGGATCATCCAGAACAAATTTAAGGGAGGCACAGATAGTGCACAATTATTTCTGTGTATTAAATACAGCACTGTGGTGAAACAACTACATGCATCTGCATTTTTACATATCAGTGTATATTACTATAAGCATATTTTTTTTAAAAAAAGAAGCAAATAGCTCTTGCTGGGATAATTATTTTTACTTAATCTTGGAAAACTGTTTCAAAATCAGCAGCTATCCAACAAATACTAGCTAAAAACCAATCTACATATAGGTTTTAAATTATGTGCAAACTATTGAGATGATGAATAAAAAGAAACTGCAATCCAGATCAAATTGCACTGCAGGTATAAAATAAATTTCACTTTAACTCCTTGTGCTTTTTCTTCTTGAAAATATTACCCTTGAAGCTGTACCTACTATCCCATTTCTTATATGAAGTATTTTTGCTGTTTGGGCAAAAAGGCATTTTTAAAGAAAAAAAGGTTAATTATCCCTCTCTATGTTTCAACCTTAGTAGTAGGTGTTGCCTGGAAATGCATCCATTCAGAAGAACTGTAATAACGTTTTACACGCACTATTTTTTAAAAATGTGGTACTATAAAGTGTATTATGTAGTCTAATCCTAAAACAAATGTTGATGACTTGAGAACTAACTTCATTGCAAGGCACAAGTTTTTCACAACTTAATATCCTGGGAGGAAAACATTGTATTTTCTAGAATTGTAATGTCTTTTTACCTTGGAAAATTATTTTGCTTTCTGCACAAGAATATATTCCTCTCCCCACCATCATATTTAGGATACAACTGAATTAGATTTTTTTTTAAAGGAGCTAATGAGCTTGTTAACCAGGAAACCCACACACATGACACATAAATAAATCATACTAGGATACTAAATAAAACAGTTAATATAAATTGTAAGATACAAGCAACAAAGTTATAGTCATAAGAAGATAAGGAAATAGGTAATAGGAAAAATGAGAAGGATAATAGTAATACAACCCTACTAGGTAGTTTGACAATGTTGTGGGGATTAGTTGTTTAGCAGAGTGATGGCATGGGGGAAAAAAAATTGTCCTGGGAGTTGAAGTCCACATGGCTTAAAATTGTCAAGGTTGAGAAACACTGGTCTAGTTGTTCTGGCATGCAATGTCCTTTAGTGTCATGTTGAGGAAAGAAGTTGAAACAGTTTATGTCCAGGATGTGAGGGGTGTGTAAATATTTTCATAGCCCTCTTTCTGGCTTGTGCAGTATACAGGTCCTCAAGGGAAGGCAGGCTGGTAGCAATTGTTTTCTCTGCAGTTCTAACTATTCATTGAAGTCTATGTCTGACTTGTTTGGTTCCAGTGCCAAATCAGACAGTTATAGAGGTGCAAATGACAGACTCAATAATTCCTTTGTAGAACTGTATCAGCAGCTTTTGGGACAGTCTGAGCTTTGTGAGTTGGCATAGGAAGAACATTTTTTGTTGTGCTTTTGTGATCACATTTTTGATGTTAGGTGTCCATTTTAAGTTTTGCGATATTATAGAACCTAGAAACTTGAAGGTTTCTACTGTTGATACTGTGTGGTACGGAATTGTAAGAGATGGTAGAATAGGAGGGCTTAAACTAAAAGCTATTAAGCTAAAACCTACTATCATTTCTACAGTTTTGACTGTGTTCAGTTCAAGATTGTTCTGGCCACACCACAAGGCTAGTTGTTGAACTTCCTGTATGTATGCAGATAAATCACAATTGTATCATCTACAAACTTCAGTACTTTAACAGAGGGATCCTTTGAGATGCAGTCACTGGTATAGAGCGAGGAGTGAAGAGAGCACACAGCCCTGGGGCTGCTCTGTGCTAATTATAGAGGTATCTGATGTGATTTTGCCTAGCTTCACCTGCTGCTTCCTGTCTGTTAGAAAGCTTATGATCCACTTACTAGCGTGGTCAGGCACGGCTAGCTGAATCAGTTTAGTTAGAAGAATATCTGGAATGATAGTATTGAATGCCGAGTTGAAGCCTATAAAAAGGACTCTTGCATAAGTCTTTGGAGATTCAAGATGTAGGATGTAGTGCAGAGCCATATTAACAGCATCATCTGCTGATCTTTTTGCTCAGTAGGCAAATTGCAAGGGGTCTAACAGTGGATCCATGATGGTTTTCAGGTGGGCCAGCATTAACCTTTCAAGGGTTTTCATAACTACGGATGTCAGAGCAACTGGTCTGTAGTTGTTCAGCTCCTTGATGGAGGGTTTCTTTGACACTGGGATGATAGAGCGTTTGAAGCAAGAAGGAACATAACACATCTCTAGTGATTTATGAAAGATGCGGGTGAAGATGGGGGCCAGTTGGTCAGCAAGCTTTCAAGCAAGAAGGAGTTACTTAGTCTGGCTCTGGTGCTTTTCCTGCCTTTGTCTGTGAAATAGATCTCACACATCTTTTTCTGTGATCACCAGAGTTGTGGGGCCCAAAGGGATGGGATCAGTTGTAGGAAGCTTGGCTATTGTTGGTGTATCTGTGATGGAGATGGTGGCATTAGTTGGCAGTGGTTTCCTCTCAAACCTACAGTAAAACACATTCAGGTCATCTGCCAGTTGTCGATTCCCTTCAGCATGGAAAGAAGGTTTGCGGTAACCAGCGATATTTTTAAGAATTTTCCAAACATTTGCTGGTTCATTTGTAGGGAACTATTTCTGATTCTCACCACTTGTATATTTTCATAATTGTATTTTGTCTTCTAATACACTTTCTGTGAAATTCTCACTTGTCCTGCACTGGTGCCAGGGGAAGGAATAGGGGCTAAAGAACTACAGAACCTGGAGCACCTGCTTTATTCTAGAGCAGTGGTTCTCAACCTGAGGGTTGGGACACCATTTGGGGTCGAACAACCATTTCACAGGGGTTGCCAAACAAGGCTGTCTGCCATTTTTCCTCCTTTTGTTTGGCCACGCCCCTGGCACCCAGTTATGTATAAGTGGTTGGGGGTCACCACAACATGGGGAACTGTATTATGGGGTTGCGGCATTAGAAAGGTTGAGAACCACTGTTCTAGAGCATCAGAATCCTACCTGAGGACCTCAGGTTTTTTTTAAGGAAATATGAAATGTCAATTTTGGCCAGAAATAAACTGATGAAAACATGTGGATGAATGATGCAGCTTCATGAAAAGCAGCTCACCATATAGCAAGCCTTTCAAGAAAGGAATTGGCCATTCTATGCAGTACACCATAGAGCTGTAATTTAGAGCGGGGCACTCGAGAGCCTGGTTACTTGAGGACTGCAGGGTAGTAAGTAGGGTGATAATAGAAACTGGATGGAGCTTGTTCACGCAATGCCAGGGACAGAATTTTCTTTTTTTCTGCTCTGCTTTTCCCTGATTTTGGAGAGAGGTTTGAGGGTTTTTGGTTTTTTTTCTAAAACCACGTTAAGCTTATTTGGAAACTTTTTCTACAGTTTTTAACCAATATGTTCTGGCTTCAAAATGGCAGGAAACCGTGCCACACCTCATTGTTAGTAGGAAGGGGTTCTAAGAACTACTCTGGGCTCTCCCTGCCCATCTCATTTAGAGCAATCAGCCTCAGCAGGGAAGAGATATCAAATACTAATATGGGCCTTACAAAGGACAGGGGCTTACATCAAAGGGGGACTTAAATGGGAGGGAAAGTGAGATGCTGTTATTCTTTGGCTTCATTTCCTGACTTCACTGTTCATATCTAATCCTCTAACACGATTCTTAGCTCTTCTGTAACCACTGCTTTCTATTGGTTGATTAGTGCTCATGCCACAATGCAAGCACTGAGTTGTATAGCTCCAGCAGGTGGGATATAGAAGGTCTACTATTAATGTGCCCCAAGATCTGTTTCAATGGGTAAAAGAGATATTACAGAGATAGGATATCCAGATTTTTGGATCATCAGGGCAGAATTCACTGATGACTACATATCCATCATGTGCAATGAGAGAGAAAAATAAAATCATTCCTTTTTCCCATTAGCATATTATATATGGATCCTCTGGAAGTCACCATTGCAGAAGTTCAAGAGTCAAGTACTATGTCTGGATAATCTTATGACCATTAATAACATTTGTAGCCAGGCAAGCCTAGATTGGGGAAAAGGTTAATTGAATTTCATGCCTGAGGTCATAGGCCAAGTTCCAGCATGAGACAAGAAGGAATTTCTGTCCACTCTATGTAACTACATAATTGCCTGGGACCATTTTGCATATCTTCACAATGTAGGATTTTGATGGTAGACGATGGTAGGAAGCATCTTTTCTTTTTTTGAATGAAATTAGGCAAGGATTCTTACAAATGAGAGAATGTGAAAAAACACAATACCCCTTCACTGAAGTGCAATGTAAGATTAATCTTACATTACTGTTACCTAGCTGCGTATTTAGTTTACTTTCATTTAACTGTTGAAAAATAAAGATCATAAACAGCAAGCAAAGTCATAACTATATTAGAAAGCTGACAACTCACCTGAAAAACATTGTATTCTCAATTGTTCAAAACATCTGTCTCTCCCAATCTCCTTCTCATCTTTTTCTTGATTAGTAGGTTCATATAATCTCTCTCTTTTTAAAAAAATCTATTTTATCCTAAATAGAGGAAAAATACAGATGCCCCAGAAACCAAAAAGGAATGTAACATTATTGCCCAGCAAAACACAGCTGCACATTTCCACATGATTTTTTTACGTGCACAAATATATGCAACCCAATTAATAGATCAAGCTAATTCACATAAAAACTGTGTTTCCATGTGCAATACATTTGGGGACAAACAGCAACTAATGGCGCAAGTCTTTAGCAAGAACCTTTATGAAAAGGAGAGATTTAAAATCTGCATATCAAGGTGCATGCCTTTTCTGGAACAATACAACAACAACAACAACAACAACAACAACACAGGCACACATAAAATGTCCTATTTGAGGGACTGCCTGTTCCTGATTTCATCTGGTTGCCCTACCAGATCACACCGTACCCTACCCTACCCTACTAGGAAGGTATTTTATGGGTCTCATTGTCTAGGGAACTACCTTTAAGAGGTTGAGGGAGCAGCTCTTCTCTGCAGTGGTACCCGCGTTGTGAAATCTTTTCTCCCCCCCCCCAGATGATGTCGGCCTCATCTCTTCTCAGGTACCAGAGGTCCCTCAAGTATTGTTATGTCAGCAGCCCTGAGGACCCCAGGGGATGAGTGAGCTAGTGAGGTACCACCACTATTGTTAACATTGCTTCATGTACTTTTTATTTCAGTTCAGATTTTTTTATAAGTTTTAGATGTTTTACTTGTTAATAATTATAATAATGAACTTTAGTATTTATTGATTGTTTTTAACATTGTGAGCTATCCAGGATCATTTGCTTTGTGAGATGGGTGGCTATATAAATTAGATAAGTAAACTAATAAATAAATGCTTTTTTTTAATTTTGAGGCTACCTAACTTCTTTATGACTCTGGGTAGCAGTTTATATATTTAAAAAAAATGTGCATGTAAAAAGAAGATGGTTGACCAAAAGAACAAACATTGTGCTTGGTGCTCTCTGAGTTGGTTGCAGGTGTTCATTTCCAGAATAGGTAATATCATCAGTGCTAATGAGTGTGGTGGGTGAAAAACAACCCACCTTAATCAAGCACTCCAGAGAAACCACCCCATCTCTTGTAAAAGAAACTATGTAAGAACATTATTCAAAGAAATACAAACCCACTGCAACAACCAGAACCCTCGAAAAAGATAATAGACTACCTATACATGTTCCAACAAAATGGATAACCACTCAGCTTTATCAAAAAGGGCATCATCATAGTGCACAAACCAACTGAAGCACTCTAATAAAATAAACTAAATCAAAAGATTCACTAGGCCAGCAAGAAAAAAAAACCCGAAAAGAGTCATCTATAAAAAACAGTATAATGACGATAACAGCCACTATGTAGGACAGACAAGCAGTGTGCTGCAGTTGCCAAAAAAGCCAACACAGTGCTAGGCTGCATTAACACAGGGATAGAATCAAGATCACGTAAAGTTGTTAATACCACTTTACAATGCCTTGGTAAATTAGACATCAATAGACACATGAGTAAACCTCATGTATATACCATGCAAAAGACACAATAAAAATGTGGAAACCTTGGTGCTCTCTTACTTTAGTTGTTTGCATGCAGATGTTTCATTAGCTGACTAGGTAACATGATCATTGAGTTGGCTAATGAACGTTATGCACCAGACCACCAAAGACTTCATGGTTCAACTCTGAGCTACATATATTGTCTTCTACTGGAGACAATAAAAAGCTAAAAACGAAACAAAAGGACCAGAACTTTTCTTCTCCAGCAATCTATACCCAGATAAGCAGGAATTAATACCAGGCAAACAATCAAGCAAAAACAAAAAAACAAAACAAAACACCTTAATCCAAGAAGTACCAAGGAGAAAACCACACCCCCATTAACACTGGCAGAGCAAGCTACTATATAGAAACAGGGAGCAAATCTTACACTCACTAGCACTGATGATGTAACCTGGTCAGGCAATGAAATGTCTCCAAGCAAACAACCAATCTTAAAGAGTGCCAATGGCTCCAGAATTCAACCCTAACTTACATATATTCTTATCCATTAGAACAAACACTGGATCTTACAAGAGACAAAACTAAACTAATTGGAAGGGGCTACACAACCATCTTAACCAATATGCCTGTTGTCCTAATATGCATAAAGTGTTGGAGATACAGACAAGTCTTATTCATTTTGTTTAATAAACCTTATGGCTCGCAAACTGCAGGGGCTGTGGAGTTATTTAGCATATGGCATACAATATCAGGAAAATCTACATATGCTAGACACAATGCAGTCCTGACAGCTAGGTTGCTAGTTCGTTTTGTTTGGTGCTTGCTTGCCTATCCTTGGTACACTGTGGGGGATGAACCTGCTTTACACTGTGGGGTAATGGAGCTCATATGCTTGATCACACAATATGATTTGGTGACACAAGTATAATGACCGAGATAAAATTAAGCAGCTCTACATGTATCCAGTGTCCAAATGGGAACCCATCTGGAACCTATAAATGCTAACTAGCATTCTATGATGAAGAAAGATAAGCCCTAAATGTAAGTATAAATAGTTAATCATCTTGGCTTTGTTTTTCTCTTTCAACCAGTGACTTGAATTTTTATACAACTCATGTGAATTTGGCATTAATGCAATTGGATCTAAGAAATAACACACCAATAATTGACTAAATGCATGTAATGTTTATGTTTGCTCCTTTACCATCTAAATACAGTCTCAGCCTGGTATGCTGTTTTTGAATGGAGGTTTTACAATTATTTTGCATAATTTTAATTACCATTTTAGGATACTAATTGCTTCCAAATGGATTTCAGAAAGCAACTTTGACATATAAATCTTTCATCAAATAGACCTTCTTTAAATTTTACCATTTCTTGGAGCAACTTAACTATCATAAAACAGAAAAAAGGATTTGGTAATTGAGTCTTAGTTCCATATTCCATATGAAATTGGAAATAGTTGTTTCCTGTAATTCAAAGCCAACAATGTTGGGCATTAACAGGAATAATAAACAAAACTGGCCTAGTTTTATATCTCACAATTGCCATGAAAATAATCATTTCCAGCAAGATCTTTCCATTCACTATATCTGTTTCAAGGGGGAAAAAAAATCCGACCAAAATCTAATTAACAGGGTTTAAAACATGCTCTATATCCCCCAGCAATCTTTCTAGTGCAAGAAGATCCAAGACTGACAAACAAACTTTGTAGGCTTGTGCACAAGTTTAACTACCACTGTACCATATTAATTGCTCACCCATAAACATCAGAAAAGAATATGTACAAAATACTACTGTTTATTGAAACTTGAAGTTAGCCTGCTATTGCGCACAAAAGCTGATCTATCACGGTGGCATATTTCCAGTATTGTATGCTGCTTTACATGCCTTCTGAACACAAATGCTAGTGCACATGGAATATAAATGGACATGGACCAATGTTCTGGGTTCAGCAAGCTAATGCTCCTTCAGTTTCCCTGTGCCTTCCCCGTCTTTATACAGAAGGAAACTAATAATGAAAATCAATACTACAGCAGATTGTCTTTTTAAACACTAGCAGTGAGACAAAGAGGTGGAAACCTATTCAATTATATTCAAAGCTTAAGAGGAAATTGGAGTGGTGGTGGGGTGGTGGTGGTGGGAAAAGCACCTACAGCCATTTATAATTATTGATGTCACCGGCACATGCTAATTTAAAAACTTACCTATCCAAGCTCCCAACTCTGGCAACTAGATAGAGAAGGCTTCCAATAGCAAGGCTGCCTAGCACAAGGAGCTTCTGTCTCAGCAACGCCTGCTGTTTGAATAGCATGGCCCTCCATCAATCTTCAGGACTTCTTCAGTCTGCAGATATCAAAATATATAAACCATTCATGAGCAAGAGACAACATAGAGGGAAATGTTTATTAAACAGGCAGACAAAGAGTTTCTGTTTTCATGTAGTAAGAAGAATTTACTATATTCCGTGAATTATGAATCCTGTAATTAATGGACAGTGTGCCAGATTTTAGCACTTCCAAATTTAGACTTGCATAAAGTCCTTGGTAGGGTTTCTGTAAGGTCAGTAGACATATCAATTTCACCTCTTATGTTAAGATTTTTTTTTTGAGCAAACCATTCCTCCTGCATTTTTCTGACATCAACATATTAAGGGAGAGCAGACAAGGAACACAGAAATATGTAAATATTTTGCTTTATAGCTTTTGTTTCGGTGGGAACAAAATAGGGTGTTTTGATGATAAATTGCTTGTATGTGGGTCAGGTCAAATTATTACAGTGTAGGACTGATGGGATGAATTAAAATCCAGTATGGATAAGCAAAAACTCCTGCAACACACGGTTTTTACTAGTCGTTGTTTTATTCATATACCGTTTTCTGCAGCAAGAGTTATTTCTACTGCCAAAGTTTCATTTACCAGAGTTTGGTTTAACTTCCATTCTCCTTTGTTGCTCACCTACATACTAATTTATTAGTGGTCACTTCTAATCAATGTGCCTGTCACTATAACATCCGGTTTGGTCCTTAGCTAGCTGGCTATAACATGAGCCCTGGCAACTCAAAGAATAAGTTAATTTTAAAACAGGGATACAACATTGGATCAAACTGTGTTAAAAGGGTGGGAGAGACAATTTGGTAAGATTATGTGTTATGAGAGATAATATCAACATTACACAGAAATACATTTGTGTTTGGTGGGCCAAGAGGTAGCACAAACATGCCTTAATGACAGAATGCACAATTATTCTCCACTGTGCAACATGTCTTTATATGCCTGATTGTCTGCATAAACTAGAGATAATGACTTCAGGAGATCCTGAAGATGGCAGATGGTCATTTCAGGTAATTGGCTCATTCACATTTTTAAAGTCCTGCTTCTAATGAACAATATGAATGAGTTCTGAATAGAATGGTTGATTTAATTCTATTATGACATTTTTAAACTGCAGAGCTACAATTCCAACTATTATTTTGATTTAAAATGTAGTTTTCTTTTGTTTTCATAATCAGTTCTGACTCAGGAAAGGGTTCCATTGTAATAAAACAAAGGCTATCTTCAGAGATTCACAGATTAAAACATTACCTTGATTTCCCCCCCCCCCAAATTAAGTGGAGATTAAAATGCAAGTAGAAAAAATATGCTTTAATCAAAGCTCAGATCTATTTTCAAGTGCTATAGGTCTGAGGTATAGCCATAAAATAACTTTCCATTTTTGTTTCATTTACTATGCATATTTCTTTAATCCAGTAAGTAGCCTTTTTTTCTTAGATGGCAGAGTTTGAGCAGTGTTGAAAGAAAAATCTTCATCGGGGTCCAGTCCAAGCCGGGAATAAACAAAATGGAGACTGCTTTAGAAAGAAGGATGTAGTTTATTGAAGAGCAGAGCCAGACAGAAATGTGGTTCTGGGAAATCTGACTACATGTGGGTTTTTATACCTTCTTAGGCTTTTGTGTTTGGAGTTCCTGTTCCTGTGGCATGAACTTTGACCTTTGAGGTTCAATGTGTGCTTTTCGTATTCTGATGGTGGTTTAATCCTATTATGTCCTAAGGGTTATGTCTTTAGAGTTTGGGTGGGGTATGTAGATTTTAGGGGTCTTTGCCTTTCTAATTTCATCAGCTTCTAACTTACTGGCTCCAGCCTTTCTGAATAGGATGATCAATCTGCATTTCTATAGACCTGGCCTCTGCCTAGTTTCTGCTTGGTGCTATTAAGAAAAACTGGGCCTGCTTTTCTGCCTTTAAGATCCTTTTGGGGAAATATAACATTCTACCTTTTAATATTTCCAAAATATTTCTTTCTCTGGGGGGGGGGGTACTGTCCTCCTACAGCAGTGGTTCTCAACCTGTGGGTCGGGACCCCATTTGAGGTCGAACGACCATTTCATGGGGGTCGCCAAACAAGGCTGTCCGCCATTTTTCCCCCTTTTCTTTGGCCACATCCCTGGCACCCAGTGATGTATAAGTGGTTGGGGGTCACCACAACATGGGGAACTGTATTATGGGGTCGCGGCATTAGAAAGGTTGAGAACCACTGTCCTACAGTGTCATATCCGATACAGAAACCATTAAAAAAAAGAAATACAGCAATGTGAAAAGTTATGTATTAATTATGTTTATTAATAAAGGGACAGGATATTAAAATGACAAAAAGAGAAAAAAATTCTTTTGGAGGTGACAAAGTACATTGGATGATAAGAAGGAGAAGAAGAGAATCACAGTCAGATTTGCTAGATTCTATTGTTAGAACTTATCTCAGTAGATCTCCTTGGAGTCTGTTTCCTGTTCTGGTCTACCTCAAAGGAATGATAGCAGTCTTGTAAGAACCATAGTGCTTCTTCTCCTTTCCCTCTTATAACCCAGTGAATCAGGAAGGAGTTAGTATGAACCTCTTAATATTCTCTTCCTTCCCAGGACTTAAGGAATGCTACTCTCCACTTTGTTTACATAATGGTTTCCGGATGTTTGCTTCAAAGCCATCCCCTTGACTCTCTAAAGAAAACAAAAGAGTATAATTGGTCCATCAATGGTAATAAAACAGATCAAGTCTTTTAATTGTCTAGGGATAATGTTAGAACCTATTACTTCACAAAACTGAGTAGTGGAAACTTGGAACCAATTTCCAGTGAAGATAATGGGTCAGTCATCAGGAACTGAGTTTAAACCTGCTTGGAATAAACACATGACTATCATCTGACTAAATAAATAAAGAATAATAATAAAATAAAAAATATAAAAACGATTAATAAATACATAAGTTAAAAAGGAAACAAAAAACAAACAAACAACCCGAAGGGCAGATTTGATAGACCCCTGGGTCTTTTTCTGCCCTCAGTTTTCGATGTTTCTATAATGTTTTGTGAATCTGGGAGATAGGAATTCCACTTAAATTATCGATTCCAAGTAACTGTATTTCAGGTGCTGCTCACGTTTACAACTGGTCGCGGTATTCTGTGGTAACATGACCTATGATTTGCGACATTCTTTTGCCATTTTCTGGCAGAAAATGGCAAATAATACCCATTGCATATGCGGGATTCACTTAACAAATATATGGTTTACTTAATGACCATGTGATTTGATTTATAAACATAGGGAACATCATACAAATAGTTGTAAAATTGAGTCTGGTCACATGTCTCAATTTATGACCGAATCCTGGACTCCATTGTAATCAAAAGTCAGGGACTATCTGTAAGAATAGGTAATTTTCACTCATCATGCAAAACAAATCTCAGGGATAAGCTGACCCTACTGGCTTTTCGTAGGAAGCCCTGAAAACTACAATGAAGCTAGCAAGATCGTAAAAGAGCCTGCTGGCCTTTAGAAAGGCTGTCAAAAACTGGTTCTTTCTCTGGATTTTTGTGTTGTACCCCTGATTGGATTATGGTGTCCTTTTATTTAGGATCACCTTTTATTATTATTTATCAGTGTATGTAGTGTGATTTTGTATTCTTGCCGTTATGTTTTGCTGAATTTTCTGAAAGCCATCCAGAGTTCTTTCGGTTGAATTGGCAACCATATAAATGTTATAAATAAATAAATACTGGAACTTTTACAGGAGCGTATAAGCTTAACTTAATTCTGCCTTTCTGAAAGGATTTATCAAGTAGAGAAAATAACTATACATCTCACTTTTCCTCTCAGATTGCTGGACTAATATTATTCAGTCAATAACTAAATTTTGCCCTGCAGCTATGAAAGTTTGATCTCAGCTCATATCTGATATATAGTTTTGCCTAGCAAATCCATTGCAACCCACTCCAATTCTGTTTCCTCTGTAATATCAAAAATAAATGCATTTTTTATTATGCAAGTATATCTAAATGTGTCCTCAGTTGTCAACATTTTTCTTTACTCTGTTTATGACAACAACAATTTTATTTGGTCTCAGCCAGATGATGTGTTTTAAATATTTCCATAGTTCTTGCATCTACTATTTGATTATCTTTTCTATTTTTCTTAGTTTATGACCGAGTGTCTTATATATTAATGATTAGCTATTGTACGAAATATCTTTCCACAACCTTCTTTAAAGTACTGTTGACTGAAAATGCAGTGAGACCACAACACAGTATCTTAATGTTTCATAAACACACATTTCTACCCATAATTCTTTACTGTATATTTCTTCTCAAGAAGCATTAATTTAAGAATCTCCTTTTTGTAGGGCACTTGAACATGAACTATTCTGCGCCAGCAAAAGCCGAGACCTTTTTGCTCTGGCAACATTGACTGAGTTCAGCTACTAAGCTCATTTGTTTCTAGCCAGTCAGCTGCAAAAATGAACTCATTTTTTTTTTGTAAGGTTAACCTCAGCAGAGATTGCGGGCAACCCGTTTCCCTATTAGAGAGAACTCTGGCTCACCCTTGCTCCTAAGAATCAGCTGGCTCAGCACAGCCATAGAGTAGCAGGAATGAAATAGGTAAGAAGGCTTTTTGTTTGCAAGAGGATGTGTGGCTTTTCATTTCCTTTTCACACGCTCCCTTTCTGCAAAGTGTGGAGGGATAATTTTTATTATTTCAGCAAAGTCGGTGTGCCCCGGCAGCTGAAAAAGTATGCATTTCCTTAGAACTGAGCTCCTATTCATTCCCACTTCAGCCAGTTATAACATTGCCTGATTACAAAATTGATGATGTTGTGACATCTCTCATTTTTAATACACAAGGAACCATGGCTTAGAGCCGGGCATCTTCCTCCCTTTGAAATTGCAGCAGTTTTGCAAATTGCCAAATAAATACAGCACAGACTGAAAATAAGAGATGAGAGGACAAGGATATGGATTGCATTTTATTTAATTTACTTTTTGATTTGAAGGAGAGATGAGGGGATTTTGCTGTTGTTCTGGGAGTACATTTGCTTGGGAAAGCACCGAATGGCTCACTTATTTGCAGGCCCTACTTCTTAATGGGAGGGAGACAAATAGCTGGTGCATTGTGTGATCAACAGTCTGTGATTGGCAAGTCTGCTTCACATGGGTTTGGAAGGACTGGGATTGGAAATAGCATGTATTCTTAGTGTGCCAGTCCTCAAAGCAAACTCCACTAGTGGCATGACCAATTTTTTTTCCAAAATATTCCCCGATGCATTTATTAGAAGTAAGTTTGAGGCCCAGTTGAAATTTATTGTGGAAAAATTGTTTTTCCCTTGTACCGGATTTATAATGCAGAAGAATTCTATCATAGGAACAATGTTGTCACTCTAGTGCTAATATCATGAGGCATATAAACATCCCATTAGGCGAGGTCCTGTTGGCCTGTCAGGCCCAAACCCAGAGATGACACAGTGAGGTCCAATGGAGTCCAATTCTTTATCTGCTTTATATCTAATGAACAGAATCTTGCCAAACTAAAGCTATAATTTTCTTACTTACAAAATAGAACATGTGAGATTCAAGTGTGGCTATCCTAAACGTCTTCCCCTTTCCTGCCATCCAGCTTGGGATTATGTTGTTTTCTTAATTTGGGATTTTTTCAAATTGCAGCCATGGGCAGCTTACAACTGGGCTAAAATAAAGAAAAAAATTCCACAACAAAATAAAGCAATATTAAGAATGTAACGTGTTAAAAGTAACAAAATCATTCTTCTAAATCACGGGTGTCAAACTCGCCACATCACGTGACGTATCGCGATGTATTATACTCTTTTTGCATTGCTGGCAATGAGGTGGGCACGGCTTTGGTATGATGACACTGGCCTACGGGCCAGCAGTTTGACACCCCTGTTCTAAATAATCACCAAACAGACTCCGCTAACATCGTGGCCCCATGTTCAAGGGAAAAGCCAGGTTTTCCCTAGTTTTGATTCAACATTGTAGGAGCCCAACTATGGGATTTCTTGACTTAATTAGAGTAATTTAATTCTTGGCTTAATTAAAGCTTAACTCATGGCTTAATTGGAGCTTAATTTAATCCATTCACTGAATGAATTAAAATCGTCCCTTCACAGAATGAATGGACTAAAACACAGAGAATTTTGCTTCACAACGTGGAGGAGTTATTGCCTGAAATATTCTCTCATTAAAAACAAAATAGCAGTGTTCTGTAGTCTTTAAGAGGCTGGGCAGATGATGATTTTCCAGGGACCCTACCCTTCTGGGTGGAGTGTGGATTTTTTTAAATGGCCTATGGTTGTTTCTATAGTGTTTAGAAATAAAGTTTGTTTCTGTGTAGGAAGGTCATTTGTAGAATCTGAGGAACTATTGTATATCCTAAGGCCAGGTAGAATAGAAGGCCCATCTCTGACTGGCATGTCCTGTACTATAGTTTATTGAAACCTAACTCTTCCTTGGAGTATTGCTGAGCCCTGGAGCCACTGGTTACAAAAGTAACTGCTTTCTCTGTACACCTGTTTGAAGAAAAACATTTACTGTAAATAACTGGAATTTCATCTCTTCCCCCCAAACCCAAGAGAAGATTCATGGGCTTTGAATATTCATGTAGCCTAAGTGAATTACAAGAATCTCTCTACCGTATTTCATTTGGGTGTCCTTATCAACTATTTTAGAGGAAAACATGATAGATTCAAGGGTATATAAAAAATAAGAGTTATGTCCAAGAGAAAATCATTTCTCTGTCTCACATAATTCACAAACTATTATATTAATTAATACAATTGTGTCTTATAGTATTGTAAATACCTTACTATGGCGATTAGATTTGGGCCGCAAGGAAGTTAGATGAACCCAGAAAGCGGCAAAAATATTCAGAAATTCTAACCTGTTTGCACCGTAGTGGTCATCGAGATCTTTGCTATCAGGTTTGTTAGCCTTATACCCACAAGAAAGATAGTGTAATTTTTTCTTAAAGCTTTTGTATTTGAAGGCCAGTAGTCAGGTTATTCAAAGTAAGTATGGCTGCTTGAAGGCTATGTAATACTATATGCACATAATAATGCACACAATTATATTTTAGTTGTGTTTAATATCATCTGTATGTGACTCTTATCCATTTTTAAAATTATTATATGACTTCATCTCCTTTAGCAGTAGGTGGCTCTGGTAAATGAAAGAGCATTTGTAACATAGAAGATGAAAGAGATGTCAATATTTATATTCATATTGGGTAAGATGTTGTAATCTTAGTCTAATTTGAGTGCAAATATTGTCACAACTTGTGTCTGACCTTCCTGCCTAGACATTAACATGTCTCACTGAATCAGGCAATTAGATAGCTTCAGATTAATTAAAATTTGAGAGCTATTTCAATTCCATTTTTCTCCTATAGGAAAATAGCATTAAAGAAAACAAAACATACCCCTACTGCGTTCAGTAAGATTTGAAAACTATAATGTATGTTAAAATCACTGAAGAGGAAGGTAAAAATAAAATCATTCATGCTAAAAATGTGTTTTAATATTATATTATAGTTGTAACAATAACAGTGGAGATTTCTTGCTACTGTTTTGCCAGTATACATATACCACATAATACAAAGGAGGAAAAATAGAATTACAAATATACAACAGATTGAAACGGTTATTTGTTACGTGTTTGTGCTGTAGATAAATAGACTGTGAATAAGAGTATTCAAAATATAAGTGAATGTTTAGGAGTGGCATATTACTAACTGAAGTCCGACCAAGTAAATGTACTGCAGATATTGCAAACTGAAACTTGCTGTAATACTTTAAATTTAACTTCCAGTCAAAATACAAGTTCATATAATCTTATTACGCATATGATTTTTTTTAAAAAAATATTCACTTCCTATTCCTTACAAAAGGCTACTCAATTTCAGTATATTAACTACTAAAATACATTTTAATGCAGAAGAATTAGTTAATCAGTACTATGATAACAAAAACTTCCAAGGAAAAAATAGTATTCTCTTCTGCCCATTTCTTGATTTTTAAAGAGATAAAAATCCCTGTAGAAAAAAAGTAATTTACGGTAAATAGAAAAAAATAATCTCATTTCATGTTATCAACTGATTTCTTCTTCCTCCTCCTCCTCCTCGTGAATTTCCTGCAAATGCTGGTCCAGTTTTTTTGATCAACTGACTGTTAATCCATTGATTATGACAGGAATAGACTGACCAGTTTGTCACTCTCTTTCATATTTTCTTTTTTTTTAATTAATAAAAAGAGTGCAAGTTTATACATTATACATATATAGAGCTGATGATTGATATATATTCATCCTGTGAATTCCAAATATTTAAATGGGGTCTTCATCTCTGTTTCTCATTCAGCTTTTGATGTTATTCATACATTATTAAGAAGAGCACCCCATTCTTAGATTAACTTGTACTCTCCTATGGTACCATATTGGAAGAATTATGTTCATTTTGCATTTTAATTACAAATTTGGCAGAGACACAGTTAATCCTGCCTCTTTTAACTCTCATTTAAGGATGTTCATGATTGAGATATGAATAGAACAGTATTGTGATCCAGAATTGTAATGATTTTTTTAAAATCTACCAATTTCAGTGGAATATGCAAAAAGAGGTTTATATAAGAAAGAAGTCTTTTTTCCTTTAAAGGTAGAATAAAAGGCTCTCTTTTCTCATGCACAGTTTAAAGTTATCATTATAACCCATTTGATTCATATCTTGTGCTACCATTTTCTGAGTACCTGCTAACAGAAGACATTTTCCTTCAACATCTCCATTTTGAATATTCTGGCCCCAGCAAAATGCAAATGGATCTATTTCAATGGATTTACTTAACAAATGCAAATATTTATGTAGACATTTCTTTTTGAAAAAACATAAAATACAAGATGTATTTTATATAAATGTATATAAATTTATATAAATTTATATAAATTACGTTAAAAGTTCAAACTGGTTAGTATTTCTTTTAAACACTTCTTCCATGTTTGACATCTAAACAGGTACATCAAACAAATGCGCAATGACATTTTCTCTGGAAAAAAAATAAAATTAATAAAACATATTGTAATTGGTCTATAGGCCTGACTTTTGGTATACCTTGTAAATTTAGAAATTCTGCTTCTTTTTTTATTGACTTCCTCTTTTGCCATTCCTATATGCTTTTTTTTTCTTCTCCTACTCTGTGCCCCGCTGTGTAACTAACACGGAAGCAAGTACTAGCTACAAAAAAGACTCTGAAGATTATTTTTCCCACCTGCAAATAATAGCATTTGTATCCAGGGAGTTTCATTGTGATTCATTGTTCACAACTGTTCTAATTTAGCTTACAGTAGCTTTCTTTTGGAGAAGAGAATACATTAATTGCTTCTTTTACCTCCTGAAAGTCCTAAAATAGAGTTCATCTCTAAAGGCTTGAAAGATGGTTTAGAATGTGAAGGATTGATCTTGGCTTAAATAACTCAAAAGTAAATCTTGGCACTGAACCGAGCATGACAACTGTCTAACACCAGGCCAAGTATTGTAAGCTGTTACTGATTTCAGGCAGATATTTTCTTTTGCTTCAACATTCATATCAAGACCTTTTAATGTGGTTAAGAGTTTCCTAAGTTTTGTAACAATCAAAGGGCTGAACTAATGTATTTCTGGCCAGCTTGATAGCTTCTAATTGTGATAGAGCCTTCTAATATTTTGCAAACAACTCTTATCTTTTTTGGCCATGTTTCTATGTTTTATGGAAAGGGGTGCCATTCACTATCAGTTGCTCAGTCTAATAGTTTATGCAGGTGGTAGACAAGTGGTGGGCTGGGATATTATGCTGAGGTTCTTTTAGTGTTTTTCTCACGTGCAGCCTCCTATGTTTCCATACACTGAAGTAATAACATTCTAAAATTTTAATTTTGCAATTTTAAAAAACCTTAGAGACTTACAGGGAGCATCTGCCTTTTATGAATTTCCAATATACATCACACAATTTCCTCACTAGAAGAAAATCTACAATTATGCTCTTCTACAAAAATCCTTGCCTTACTCCTTGCTAAATGTTGAACCATTCCATTTATTCTCATGCCTTTTTTATATACCATCATTCAATTCTCTTATCATACTCAGCACCACCTTTAACTTGATAACCAGGCAATACATTCCATAATTCAATTCTATCGTATCATACTCATTCTCTAAATTAATAAATCTCCAGTATATTTTATTTCACACAATCATCCTTCTCCATGATCGATAAATGAACAAAAATATGATCTGCACCCCCCCCCTTTTGGCATAAAGCTGTACTGAACACAACAGATTTACCCATTATCCGCTCTTGACAGGACACCTTCCCCCCCCAGACCCACTAAACAAACTAAGCACCCTAGTAGTTTTGTAAAAGTGAATAATAAAGAATGCTTTCAATTGTCAGTGTGCAGCCTTATACATGTTACTCAAATTGCACAGCTACTCTGTAAAAGATTCTGCCCCCAACATATCTTATTTTTTTTTTTAGTGGCAGCCCTACCATTTTTCAACATTCTCAAGGCATTTAGGTATGATTTCTTTTCATCATTTTTTTCTTGGACACTGAGAATTTATTAGATATGACTAACATTTCTATTAAAACCTTTAAAATACCCTTTCCATCATTCCTTCACTAAAATTGCATTCCACATCTCTTCAGCACTTTTATGTTTAATTCCATTCATTCTTTTGGAAGTTCCTTTTTAGCCTTTTCATCTACTTTCAAATCTTTGCTTTATTTCCATAAAAATGCTCTGCTTTTCTTCCTTTACTGTAAATCTCAACTTTCCTTTGCTCTCTTTGACTATATTATTTGCAACAATGTTTATTTACATCATTTACATATATTATACAATATCTATCTCTCCTTGGCTTTTGCAGCCATCATTGTCTTATATGCATTTTTTTCTCATTTGAAGTTACTTTCATTTCATCATTCTACCAAGCATTCTATTTCATAGCTCACATTTGCATATGGTTGTAATTCATATGCTACATGATACTAGCATTAATTCTTTTCACACTGTTCCAAGTAGCTTTCATACACTCTTCATGATCATTTTTCATTTGTGGGCATTCTCAAAATTTGTGGCTCATGACACCATGAGACAAGTACAAAAAGGGCAGAGATTATGTTATAATGTTCCCGTATCTATTCTGCCCCTCACACAGATGCCAGTATTTCCATTCATTCCGTCGAGAAAGTAATGCTTCTAAGGCCTTATCACATAAAATTCATGCTTTTACTTCCTGCACTCATACTGTCAATCTCGTTTCTTTCATGTATTCTTTTATGACATTCTTTTCCAACACAATCCACTCTTGACATTATCAAAAACTGGTTTACATATTACATACATGTTTTTTCTTCTTTTGATTTGTTAATCTTACTCTTTATCCAAGGCCTGATTTCTCTAGTCCATGCAAGCTAGGACCTCTATTTTAGAGGCCATCTATTATTTCATACATGTTTAAGTAAAACGTTGCTCACTATTTTGTGATATTGGTTAATGCCTTTTGCTTTAATAAACCAATACAATTTTGTATTTGCTTGTCAATCCTACTTCTTTTCATAATTTAAAATGTTATTTATCAATTCAATTCAAATCACCAGGACCAGATGGATTACACCCCAAGGTTCTCAAGGAACTGGCAGATATGATCTCAGAACCATTGAACTATATTTTTCAAAGATCCTGGAGCACTGGGGAACTACTGGAAGACTGGAAAAGAGCGGATGTAGTTCCCATCTTCAAAAAAGGAAAAAAAAATGGACACAGGAAATTACAGACCTATCAGCCTGGCCTCAATACCTGGGAAGATTCTGGAAAAGATAATCAAACAACAAATCAGTGAACACCTACAGGCAAACAAAGTCATTACTAATAGCCAACATGGGTTTGTCAAAAACAGATCATGCCAGACAAATCTTATTGCATTCTTCGATCAAGTGACAAAATTAGTGGATCAGAGGAATGCTGTGGATATAATTTACTTGGACTTCAGTAAGACACTTGATAAAGTAGATCACAACCTACTACTTGATAAGATAGAAAAATGTGGGTTAGACAGCATCACCACCAGATGGATCCGTAGTTGGCTGACCGGCCATACTCAGCATGTGGTCCTCAATGGAACCACATCTACATGGAGGGAAGTATGTAGTGGGGTGCCCCAGGGCTCTGTTCTGGGCCCAGTGCTCTTCAACATCTTCATCAACAATTTGGATGAGGGGATAGATGGGGAAATCATAAATTTGCAGATGACACCAAGCTGGCAGGAATAGCTAACACTCCAGAAGACAGGCTTAAGATACAGGAGGATCTGGGCACTATCTAACAAAATGAGATTTAATGGTGAAAAAAGTAAGGTTCTACATTTAGGCAAGAAAAACCAAATGCACAGATATAGTATAGGGCAAGGTCGGTAATCTGTGGCTCCGGAGCCGCATGTGGCTCTTTGAGCCTTCCTCTGTGGCTCCCAGCCTCCTCTGCCATTTGCAGAGAGAGAGAGAGAGAGAGACACAGAGAGGCACTTGCGCTTCCCTGCTTCTCTCTCTCTCTCTCTCTCTCTCTCTCTCTCTCTCTCTCTCTCTCTCTCTCTCTCTCTGTGTTTGTGTTTTTTTTGTTTGTTTGTGTGTATGTGTGTGTGTGTGTGTGTAAAAGAGAGTAGACTCACGGTGTTCTCCGACAAGCTGAAAAGCTTTTTGGGCAGGCTCCTCCCTTTGCTGCATCTCTGCATGAAGGGCAGGAGAGAGCTAGCTATGCTGACTCAGGAATTCTGGGAGTTGAAGTCCATGAGTCATAAAAGAGCCGAGGTTGCCTATCCCTGAGCTTGTTGGAGAATAGCTTGAAACCAGCTTGCCAGGTGAGCAGAAGATGGGAGAGAGGGAGAGGGAAGGGAGAGAAAGAGAGAGAAAGAGAGAGAGAGGGAGAGAGAGAGAGAGAGAGGAAAGAGGGAGAGAAAGGAAGAGAGTGGGGGAAGAGGACTGGCAGACCAAGGGCAGAAAGAGAGGGAGAGGGAGGGAGGGAGAGAGAGACAGAGAGATAAAATAAAGGTAAAAAAGGATACATGCAGTGTTAGCTTCATTTTAGATATCAAAAGGGTTTTGTGGCTCCCAGTGTTTTGTTTTCAGTGGGAAACAGATCCAAGTGGCTTTTTGAGTGTTTGGGGAGGGTACCTTACTCAATAGTAGTAACTGTGAGAGGGACCTCGGAGTCCTAGTGGACAATCACTTAAATATGAGCCAGCAGTGTGCTGCAGCTGCCAACAAGGCCAACACAGTGCTAGGCTACATTAACAGAGGGATAGAATCAAGATCACGTGAAGTATTAATACCACTTTACAATGCCTTGGTAAGGCCACACTTGGAATACTGCATCCAGTTTTGGTCACCACTATGTAAAAATGATGCTGAGACTCTAGAAAGAGTACAGAGAAGAGCAAAAAAGATGATTAGGGGACTGGAGGCTAAAGCATATAAGGAACGGCTGCTGGAATTGGGTATGTCTAGTTTAATGAAGAGAAGGACGAGGGGGGACAGGATAGCAGTGTTCAATATCTCAGGGGCTGCCACAAAGAAGAGGGTGCGAAGCTATTTTCCAAAGCGCCTGAAGGTAGAACAAGAAGCAATGGATGGAAACTAATCAAGGAGAGAAGCAACCTAGAACTAAGGAGAAACTTCCTGACAGAACAATTAACCAGTGGAAAAATCTGCCTCCAGAAGCGGTGAATGCTCCAACACTGGAAGTTTTTAAGAAGAGACTGGAGAGCCATTTGTCTGAAATGGTATAGGGTTCCCTGCCTGAGCAGGGGGTTGGACTAGATGACCTCCAAGGTCCCTTCCAACTTTATTATTGTTGTTGTTGTTGTTATTATTATTATTATTATTAATTTACGACTGGAAAATTCCTCGGTTTAGCAATGAAGATCAAGTTCAGAAAAGAACACCTTGGCTTTTCCACATCTAGTCATTTGTTGGAGAGAAGTCAAAAAAGTCAATATGGTAGTTATGATTGGACAATTGAAACCCTAATCCTTCTTTCTTTTATTTGCATTAACAACGTAGCATACATAAAATGGGTTTTGATTGTATGCTCAAAGCCATGGTCTTGACTTTTTTGCTCCCATTCACAATTTGTGAGAATATATTTATTTATTTTATTAAATTTCTATGAGACTGCATGGAAAGAAGGATTCCCATGTTTTTCTATAGCCCTCAGCCCTTGAAAACTTTCTATTTAGGATTCAGGGCTTCCTAAACAACATGAAATGAGTGAAGGCTGCTGGGGGAAGGGATTATCATCCAAAATTTAGTGTAGATAATTATGGACAGCATTGCCACCATCACAAATGGACAGCATCTCCCTAAGCTTTATTCAATGTAACCCTTTCCCCTCCCGTTTGTATCAGTTCCTAAGTGTTATTCCATGTTTTAGAAATGAACGCTCCAACATATTTTGATCATGTCTTCAAACTTTTATGTTCAATGAACAGCATTTATGAATAATGTTACACCAAGCTGGAAAGAATGAAATGATATTCATTTTGTGTTGAGAAATCTGATCTTTAGAGAATTGCTAATGATGTTCAGAACCTTTCTAGGTTACAGTTTGAACGATGTCCATTAATATTCAGGTCAAAGAATGCACTGTCTCATACACTTTCCTTGGCTTGAGTTATTAGTTTTCATTTTATGCAAAATGCAGGAGGGAGGGAAAGAGGAAGGGAAGGAATGAAGGTCTTCTTTATGCAACCCAACCTAGGTGTTTAATCTATAATTAAGATATATTTGAGTTTGTAACTGGATATGAGGAAGGAAGGAAGGAAGGAAGGAAGGAAGGAAGGAAGGAAGGAAGGAAGGAAGGAAGGAAGGAAGGAAGGAAGGAAGGAAGGAAAAATAAAAAGATTTAGAAGACATTTGCTATATATAAAAGTAATTTGTGTTTTTTTAAAATCCACTGTGATAGGATTTAATACATTAGGGAACACTAACATATCGCAGTAGCACTTAAAATTAGTTAACCTTCAATGTTTGCTATAAAAATCATAGATGCTAAATTGAAAACTTAACTGAAAGGAAATCAGATCTTCAGTGTTTCATAATGCTCATTAGGCATATGAATTAATTTATTTAATTTTGTGCAAAATGCACTTCCTTCATCACAACCCATTGTCAAAAGCTGAATAATGAAGACACAAGATTGCCAAGAGAATATGAACATCTCATTATTGAAACTTGGTGCTAGATGGGAAGTTAATTCTATGTCTAGGTAAATTGGGCAAGTGACTAACAAATTCAATTTACATTAAAACAGGTCACTGTAGTTTCTTTTTTTAGAAACCAGAGGATAAACTGGCTGAAAATGTTGAATAATGTGAGCACTATTTACTAGAATTATCCTTAATTGAAATGAAGTTTGCACTTTTGAAAAATATGAAGGTTAAATATCCAATTCAATCATTCTAAATATCTCAAGTATATGAAGTTATATTAAGTTTTAGAGATACGGAGCGACTTCCGGTGGTTAGCGTCGATGATGGCGGCTACATTGTAGCCGTCCTCCTGGGACAGCGTGAGAACCACGGAATACAGCAGTCACCAGCTGTTCCGCGGCTCGAAATCTCCCTCCCGGGCGAAGGGAGGGGGGAGAGAATCACCCGAATAGAGGTAGAGCATCTCAAACCCCCCAGGGATTTTTTTTTGGGGGGGGGTAGAAAGAGAGCTCCCTCGGAGTTCGGGTTGCCTCCGCCTCCCAGTTGTCTTTGTTTCCTTTGGGAAACAAAGTGAAACGCCGCTACCATCTCCGTGTTTAAAGAGACAGGGTGAGTGATTTTTTTTATATATAAAGCGGACAGAGCTGGATAAAGGATTTGGTTTATTGAGTTTTATTTGCTTTTTAGTTCAGGTTGATCTTTTTCTTTTTGTTTTTTTTGTTCGTGTGGAGAGTGAAAGTAAAATGGCGATTTGAAAGTTTTTTTCGGGGGGAAAAGAAAGTGAGTCAAACGGAATGCTATGGACTATATAGTTTTTTCTTTTTTCTTTTTAAGCTTTTTCCTCTTTTTTTTTGAAAGTGGTCCTGTGTTTTTGAAATATCTTTTAAACTTTTTTTTAACTTTTTGAGCATTTTTTTTTTACAAAGTGCAAATAAGAAATTTTTTTTTTAAAAAAAATGGCTTCAAAAAGACAAGTAGCTTCTACAGTTCCTAAGGTGGCTTCTTCTCCTGCGATTTTACCGGTACAACAACCTAAAGCTACATCACCATCTTCTCCTCCTCTGCCAGTAATATCTGTACAAGATATGAAAGATATAATGGGAAATGCAGTAACTCAAATCAGAGGGGAAATGAAGGAGCTTCTAGATCAGAATAAAACTGAAATTAGAGGGGAAGTGAAGAATCTGTTGGAGCAGAATAACACCATTTTGAGGCAAGATATAGTTATGGCTCTATCAGGTCTTGCTTCTGTGGTTGAGAAGCTTGACTCTAGAGTTGAAGAGGTTGAAGACAAGGTTGACATCTTGGAAGATAGATTTGAAGGCATGGAAAAAAAGATGGAAATTTCACAGGATGACATTGTTATGTCTCAGTACAGAGAAATGGAATATGTCTTAAGAATTAGGGATCTCAAAGAAGATATGCAGCAAGACCTGAGAGAGATTGTGGTAAATGACTTTGCTGTTATTTTGAATAGGGAGAAAGAGGAAATACGCAGAGAGGTTGAAAAATTATTCAGAGTTAACTCCTGGATTGCAAAACAGAGAAATTTACCAAGAGATGTGGTGGTTTATTTTGGAAAGAGATCTCTGCGCAATGAAATCATACAAGTTTTTTATAATAAGAGATTCCAGATTGCTGCTCAAGATGTTATTATTTTAAAGGAGATCCCATCTAAAATTCTAAGAAAGAGAAAAGACTTTGCTTTCTTATCTAATGAACTTAAAAAAAGAATGATGCCATTCAGATGGGAAATTCCGATGGGTATTGTTCTAGACTTAATACAGTCACTAAAGCAAAGGAGTTTTACAGTTCGGTCCTTAGTCAATTCTCGTTTGGGATCTCATTTTGTATCTTCTGCTCCTGGGAAAAAAGGGGGTGTAGTTATTTACGTCAAGCAAAACTTATCAGCCTGTTTGGTAGAATCTGATCTTCAAGGGAGATATGTTATGATTGAAGTTGGTTTATATGGTAAGAAAATACTTATAGTGGGATTGTACGCACCAAACCAACAACAGGAACAATTTTATAGATTATTACATCAGAAATTAACTTTGTTGGACTACAGATCTGTGATATTAATGGGTGATTGGAATGGTGTGTTAGATACACAAAGAGACAAAAAAGGATCTTCTACTTCTTTTAAACAGGCTAAATTACCTAAAGCTTTTTTTGATTTGAAAGAGGATTGGGAACTACGTGACTACTGGCGTGAACGCAATCAGGAGGAGAGAGACTTTACTTTCTTTTCAGATAGACATCAATCCTTTTCAAGAATTGACTTTTTTTTATTACAACTGATTTATATTTTAGGGCAGTGGTTCTCAACCTGTGGGTCGGGACCCCATTTGGGGTCGAATGACCATTTCACGGGGGTCACCAAACCATGCTGTCCGCCATTTTTTTCCTTTTTCCCTAGCTGTCCTACTCCCTCTTATTGGTGGCCACACCCACTTGGGGGTCACCACAACATGGGGAACTGTATTATGGGGTCACGGCATTAGAAAGGTTGAGAATCACTGTTTTAGGGTAAAGAATGTTAAAATTTTTCCTAGGACATTGACGGATCATAGTCCAGTCTGGATGGAGTTGGTTGATGAAAGAGAGGAGAGGAGATTGTGGAGGATGAATGAAAATTTATTTAGACAAGAAAAGAATGTTCAAAAATTAAAGGAGCACTTAAAGGATTATTTTGTTTTAAACATGTATAACGGAACTTCAATGTCAATGGTATGGGATGCAGGGAAAGCTTTTATGCGTGGGATTTTGATACAAATGAATAACGCTCATAGACAAAAGCAGATTCAGAAACGTAAGGAATTGGAAGATGAGATTAAATCAAAAGAAAAAATTTTGATTTCAAATCCCACAGATGAAAAGGTTAAAGAATCTATAAAATTGCTTAAAACACAATTCAATATGTTGATGGCTGATCAAACTGCAACTAACTTACTGTATATGAAACAAAATACATTTTGCAATGCTAACAAACCAGGGAGATGGTTGGCTTATCAATTAAGAAAGAAACAGAGACAGAGAATTATAGATAAAATAAATTATAATGGTAAATTAGTATATCATAAGGATTTGATTAAGAAATCTTTTTTAGATTATCAAAAATTATATAAGAATACTAAAATACAGGTTTTAGATATAGAAAATTATTTAAATGAAGCCAACTTCCCTAAATTAACAGAAGATCAGAAACAAGAAATTAATGGTTTAGTTACTAGTGAGGAAATTGAGACAGTGATTAAAGAATTAAAATTAGGTAAAGCACCGGGTACGGATGGTTTGACATCTATTTATTATAAAACCTTGGTGCAAGAGATGATTCAACCTTTAAGAGAACTTTTTAACAATATATTACAGGGTTTAGAGATTCCCCCGTCATGGGGTAGAGCTTTTATATCTTTAATCCCAAAAGAAGATCAGGATCTTACTTTACCAAAGAATTACAGACCTATATCTCTTTTAAATGTAGATTATAAGATTTTTGCAAAAATTTTGGCTAATAGGCTTATGAGGGTTTTGCATCAGGTTATACATAAGGATCAAACGGGTTTTATAACTGGAAGGTACATGAAGAATAATGTCAGACAAATTATTAATTTATTAGAATACTTAGACAAAAATAATCAAGTTCCTGCAGGACTGATATTTTTAGATGCTGAAAAAGCTTTTGATCAATTGAATTGGCAATTTATGTTAAGATTAATTGAGAAAATGAATTTTGGAGAAAAAATTTTACAAGCTTTTGGTCTTATTTATCAAAAACAAACGGCACAACTTATTGTTAATGGGGGTTTATCAGAGGTCTTTACAATTGAAAAGGGGACTAGACAGGGATGTCCATTGTCACCACTGTTATTTGTTTTAACTTTGGAAATATTGTTGATTAAAATTCGAGAATCACAGGAAATAAAAGGAATAGAAGTTAATAAAAAAGAATATAAATTAAGAGCTTTTGCAGATGACTTAGTGGTCACCCTGTCCCAACCCACTTATTCTGTAGTAGAGTTATTACAATTGATATACCAATATGGACGGGTGTCGGGTTTTAAAATTAATAACAATAAGACTAAAATATTACCTAAAAATATGACCATTTTGGATAAGTAGACTTCGGTTAAGTTGACAGATTTTGAGGTTGTTGACAAGGTAAAATATTTGGGGGTTACTTTATCTGTTTCCAATGCAAAATTGTACAAAAATAATTATGAAAGGTTATGGGTCAGGATACAAAGAGACTTGAAAAATTGGGAGAAATTGCAATTATCCCTTTTGGGAAGAATTGCGGTTATTAAAATGAATGTCCTGCCAAA
This sequence comes from Crotalus tigris, assembly GCF_016545835.1. Classification (NCBI taxonomy): domain Eukaryota; kingdom Metazoa; phylum Chordata; class Lepidosauria; order Squamata; family Viperidae; genus Crotalus; species Crotalus tigris. The sequence continues at coordinate 9,587,785 of NW_024096552.1, read as the reverse complement.
GTTTCTTTTTTTGTTTCAAATGATACCTATTTTAAAGAATGAGATTAATTTAAATGAATGGCAGAAAGGTATCAATAAGTTTATTTGGGCGGGGAAAAAACCAAGAGTAAAACTTAAAATAATACAAGACATTCGCGAGAGAGGTGGACTTAAGGTACCGAATTTGAAATTGTACTACGATGCGGTGGTTTTAACATTAATTAGTGATTGGGTTAATTTAACAAATGTAGAATACTCCTTTTGGAGGGTTGGGATTTACTTTTTGGATGGCATGCCTATTTAATTTTTAATAAAAAAGTTGATAAGAGTTTTTAAATCTCATATTATAAGGATTTCTCTATTTCGGGTTTGGAGGAAATATTACAGAAGTGATTTTAAAATTCCATTATGGGCTGTACCCTGGCATGCGATAGAGGGGATAAGGAGAGGAGTTAAGATGGATGGTGTTTCTTATGCACAATTACTTAGATGGGATGGTAAAAACTGGCAGTTAAAATCTTTGGAAAACCTAGCACAAGAAAATATCATATATTCATGGTTTCAGTATAGACAAATAGTGGATAGATGGAAGTTAGACTGTAATGTGGGTTTACTTAGAGAAGATGAAAATTTTCTTAAACAAGTAAAAGATCAAAGACGAACTCATATTAAGAGAATTTATGGGGTGCTAGTAGAATTGGATTCAGAGGCAGAATTAATTAAAGAATGTATGATCAAATGGGCACAAAATTTTGGTGAACCAGTTCTACTAGATACCTGGGAAATTATTTGGGTGAGGAATGTTAAATTTACACAAGCCCAGAATTTAAGGGAGAATTTTTATAAAATGTTTTACAGATGGCACCTTGATCCACAAAAAATGTCTCGTATGTATCCTGACTTACAGCCTAAATGTTGGAGATGTGGTTGTTTGGATGCTACTTACTATCATATTTGGTGGTCGTGTAAAAATATAAAAGCCTTTTGGATTAAGATATGGTGGAATATTCAAAGAATTTTTAGAAGGAGGGTAAAATTTACCCCACAATTGTTTTTATTAGGTATTGTTACTGACTGTGATATTAAAGACACAACATTGATGTTAAATTTAATTACAGCCGCAAGGCTGTTAGTAGGGCAATGATGGAAGAAGGAATCTCTGCCTACTTTGCAAGAGTGGCTTTTTAAAGTTTCTTATTTGGCAGAAATGGAAAAGATTTCGGCTTTCTTGAAAGATCATTTGCAGGAGAAGTATTTTGCGGTATGGAAAAAATGGATAGATTTTATACAATATAAGTTGGATGGTAAAAAATATTATTTAGCTTTTCAATAACTTATATTTAAAATTTAAAATATTTTTTAGATTTTATTTTTTTCTTTTTTTATTCTTTTTTCTTTTAAGTATTATTCTTTTGATAGTTATATTTCTTTATATATATATTATTGTTAATCATCTTATAATTTGTTTAATTAATGTTTTTAGTATTTAGATTTAATTATGGTTTATACTTTTTTTTAGATTATTTGAAGAAATTTTAATTAAGCCTATGTTCAGCTCTGGGAAGCTCGGGGGAGGGAATGGGAGGGTTGGGGAGGTTTGGGGATGGGTTGTTTTGTTTCTGTAAAATTTTAAAAAACTTAATAAATATTTACAAAATAAAAGAGTTAGAGATACAACATCCATACATAGTATACTTCCTGGTAACTGACAACGATATGCTTCCAATTAGCTTTCTAGAGTGATATTTATTGACATTATTTAACTCTCCTGATGCATTCTTATATACAAGAGTTTTCCAGTTAAATACATTAATTCATTTTACAATGAAGAAAAATCTGAACCCAAAGCTGAATTCAACTTAATTCAGTTTTCACTATTATAAAATTCATGATAATATTAGCACATCAATATATATAGATTTGATTTTAAAAAGTCCATTTAATACATGTATTTGTTACTTATGGATGGGTACTGTTTACTTTCTTTAGTGGAAGCAGAATCTATTTTGAGTGTTACTTCTCATCATTTTCTACATTTTACATTGTATCCTCTAGGTTCTAGGGCATTTTGGAAAAGTTGATTATTTTAGATGAATAAGATTTTTTTTTCTTTAAAAAAAGGATACCAAATAGGATACCATACTCAACACCAAGCCCAATTCCATCATCAGAATAATGCAATGTAGAGGTCATCTGAAATAATCAACTTTAAAATAACCATAAAAAGGGTTAAATCAACTCTGATTAAAAACAACAGCAAAAATATGTGGAAATTAATTTGTATAATACGAATATTAAGCAAAATATTTAATGAAATTGATGAGGTCTTTAATAATAAAAATTGTTAATAATGAACAGCATTTCTTCAGTTGTTTTCTTGCAGACGTTTCATTATTGAAACTAGGTAACATCATCAGTGCACTGATATTGTTTCCTAGTTTGGATAATGAAATGTCTGCAAGCAAACAACCAAGTTCATAGAGCACCAAGGAGCCCTCATTTCAACCCTGAGCTACAAATATTCTCCTTTTAATCTTTCTTTCCATTTGATGATGATGATGGTGACCACGATTAGAGGCTCTCCAAGGGGATGTCTTGCTGCTTCTTAATTTTAAGTGAATATGGACAAGACACGAAAGCTGACTTAGGTGGGGCAGGAACATATGACTGGAAGGGACATTATTCACATGCTAACAATTTTTAAGAAATTACAGCTGCGAGAGCGGTAGAACATCTGATTATATTACTGTAAATTTTGATACAATGGTATTTGTATATATTGACTAAAGATTATTAACATTCTAATGTTTAAATAATTTATAACATTAATGATAAAAAAGAAATATATAAGTATTAACTTTGATTTAAAATATCAGTGTTAATAAACATAAGAACCAGTTAGCTTTTTTGTCCATAACTGAATATAATATTGAAAAACTGCTGCAGATTGCATCAAAATACTTCCTGTACAATAAATATTTCTGACTTAAGATGATAAGTTAGTATTGTGATCTCCACTGTATTGTTACTTATTATTACTTGTGCATAATAATATTATTGGGGAGGAAAAAGGCAGCCAAAATGAATTTGACAACAATTTAAAAATAAAAAGAAAAGAAAAAGGCTATTAGGTTTCTAAGTTTCCCTCTTAGAAGCTAAACACAGTAACAAAATAGAAATGCCAGCCAATTACCCTTTAGGTTTTTTCTCTGCTGTTTCACACTAATTGCAATAAATACAAAGCATTGCAAACTGAAGATATCTTATGGTTAAATTACTTAATTCACTATGCAAAATACAATTCAAAAAAATTACCAAAAGAATCCCAACAAAAACAATTTTTGTTTTATTATTTGGTAGCTATTATGACCCTATTTTTAACAGCTATCAAATTTATGCTACATTAATTACCATACAATCTGATACATATCTTCTAGTGAATTTAATGGGCTTATTGTCATTATAAGTAAGTATATAATTGTACTCTTAATTGTGGATGGGGTCATTGTCTGAGGAGACAAATATGAATCCTTCATAATAATACTTCAGAAAAATATTTCATTTTAATTGAATATTATTAAATAACTATTTAAAATTTGTATTTTCTGAGAATTTATGATCAATACCATTAATTAATTAACGCTATTGACAAAAATAAAGGTAAACATTCCATAATAAGCATTTTTTTTTGTTTTCAAAATATGTATGTAAAACGTTTTGCTCTACACACATACACTTTCATTTTTATTTATGTACCAGGTAGAATTACTGTCCTGGGCAGCTTTAAGGGAAAAAAAAAATACTCATGTAAAATTGTTATTAGGGTTTATTTTTTAAGACTTTTTATACTGCCTTTATTTTTATGAATAAGTTGAGGCAGCAAGTAATACTCCTTCCCTCTCAAAGTCACCCAGCCTAAGGCAGGACTAGAACTCACGGTCTCCTGGTTTGTAGCCTGGAGAGCAGCCATTAAGCTTATGTTTTGAATTAAAAGATAATGAAACTATATGGAGAAAAAGATCACTCCATGGGGGATCTTTAACACTTTAGACTTAAAATATGGACAGCGAGCTTATTCAGTTCCAATGTACTGATGATCTATTACTTGAATATGTATTCCTATAGATTTATACTCCTTTGGGCACATGGTAGCTAAATCAGTGTGAGGTTTAAAAAGAGAGAGAGATACAGCTGGGCTTCTGTTGCTTATGATTTTTTTTTTAAAAAAAAATATAGACTGCATATTCAGCTGGGAAATTCAGAACTGTTCAGTTGCAACTGCCATATATTCTTCAGGAATAAGACTGCCATCTCACTACAAAGAATTGATCACTTTTGCCACTTTCTGCCAGCCAATGGTACTAAGTGAACAATTGTTTCCAATGCAGGAGGACAGATCCAGCAATTCACAAGAAGGAAATAGATGTTGTCTGACCCTTTAACCATTGCTTTAAACCAGATTTTCTTTCCCAATTACCTTAACTGCCTTTGCCTCCAATTCTGCAGATGCCAAACCAGCTAGATTATTTGGAAGTAGTGCACATTCACATTGCTTTTGGTTTGAGCTGACACTCACAAGTAATGCCTTCCTTCCTTCCTTCCTTCCTTCCTTCCTTCCTTCCTTCCTTCCTTCCTTCCTTCCTTCCTTCCTTCCTTCCTTCCTCCCTCCCTCCCTCCCTCCCTCCCATTTCAATTTCTGTATCCTGAAAATGTGGACAGAATACTTAGAGAGGTGAAGTCAAGGCCAGCTATGTATGTCTTTTTATGTTTGTATGCCTTTCATTAATGGTAACTGCCTGGAATAGTCAATGATATTTTTTGCCAAGATTTTTCAGAAGTGGTTTGCCCTTGCCTTTTTCCTTAACCTGTACACACAGCAATCTGGCTCTCTAAAGAGAAATACAAACTTATTAAATAGCCATTTTAATATTTCTGTCCAGAGCAATGTTTGTGCAATGTAGCTAGAGACGGCTTTATCATTTTTTTTCAATATTTTCAAATTTCTTCATTGTGGTGTTAATTTTTCTTTTATCCATACTTATTTTTAAAATTTTCAAAAATGCAGACAGCGCTAACATGGTTTAGCATGTCCATAATTTTTGATATAAGCTATTGCCAGAATGTTTATCTCTTATGTAGATGATGACATTTTCCATATTTATGATAAATGTATTTTATGGAACTGCTTTTTGTGATAACAAACAAAATTTAATCAGTTCTTTATATCACAAAATATGATTTATGAATCAATGACATGATTGTTGGGTGATTTCACCAAATTTTTCAAAAAATGTTGAATCAAAAGAACTGCATCACAAGATAATTCAAAAATATAATTAAATACAGGTTTTCTTCAGTTCATACTATCATTTATAGCATTTTTGTTTGTTGATTCCTTGCTTAGCCTTCTTTTTTCTCTTCCAAAATAAAATATCTCTGCATTTTACTCTGCTTCTATTAATCTTACTCACTCCACATTCTCACTGACTACACTATTTGCAATGATTCTTTTTGTTTCTCTGCACATTATGTAACAACTTTTTCTCTTCTTTATCATTTGCAGAATTTTCTGATATGCATATTTCTTCTTAAGCCACATTTAAAAAAAAAAACAAGCCAAATTTTACTGTTAATTCTCTACTTGGACATTGAGATTTCTTTTTGAGCAATAAAAGCCAGAATTTTAAATAATATTCCTAAAATAAGGATCTTTTCACAAAATGCTGTACTTAGTAACGACTCAAATCTGTTTTAGCTTCATTCAAAATCTGATGATAATGATTATGATGTTACCTAGTTGGGTAATGAAATGTCTGCAAGTAAACTACAAAGCTGAGAGAGCACCAAGAACTCCACAGTTAATTCAAAATATCAGGTAGCAACTGAAAAAAATGACATATGCTTTTTCTAAATTATTAGCTTTTTCTTAATTACAATAATGTTGTTTTCATATACCCTAACTACTTCTCTCTCCAAGGGATTCAGTGGTGTGTAACAATGGAGCAAGGTTACTCCAGTGTCCAATTAAGCTTTTCTTAGAGGATTAATATGGCATATCTCATCAGTCCTGCTACACCCAGAAGTGTTAATCTTCACTTCATCACTGTAATCATAAAACACGATTCTGCAGATCAGAGTTGCTGAGTATTTGAATTAATTGCCCCATTAGAGCAATGAGGACCAATAAGAGGCTACTGTATTCCCCAGGTTACATTGCCCGCATTCAAAAAAAAAAAAAAAAAAGTGTTACCGCAACTCTACAGAAATATACTAATTCTCAGTTCTACTTAATGTACTTCGGCTTCTTTCTAACAGTCTAATCAACAAGCTGACTTTAAAAGTAGCAGCTCTGTGTATGTGTGTGAAGAATAGATAGTTTTCAAAGACTTAGATTACAATAGTTACAATAGATTTTTTTTGCATCCTCACTCTCAAAAATGTGCAAACATGTAAAATATTTCTATTTCAAGTTCTCTTGGGCAATTCAGTTGAAACACAACAACATAGACTATTATCACATTCATGTTCAGCTTTTATTTTGAAATTATATTAACCACTATATGGCTCCAAATCATTTCATATATACAAAGCCCAGTTTTCAAAAGTTCTGGGGTTTCTAAAATACAGACCTTACTCAAATAGTTCTTTCTGATAACCCACGAATCTTCCTTCTCCACTCTTCCTAAGTTCCTTAAGCAACTTTTTAAAAATATATTGTTGTGTTGATTGTTTTAGTGTTAATGCATATTTATGGTTGCTATTAATGTTCATACTTATTTTATTTCATTGATGTTAGTTATTTTGTTTGGTTTTGTATTTTGGAAGTGGTTTGACTCATACCTTGGCAAAGGCTTACAAAATTATTATTACTGTTAACAGTAGTAGTATTTCTGCAAGCAATTAAAATGAAAATTCTAGATTGTATTGCATTTAGGGAATGAAATTTCACTATTTTACTTTCTGTAATTGTTTATATTTAAGCTGCTGACTATAATATGCTGACTAACACTGTTCATTTTGTGTTATGGATATTTTACTTTGTTATTTGCATTGTCATTTTTATTTATTGTACCATGTCATTTATTGTGCTGGTTATAGATATATTGTAAACTACCAAGGGTTTCCTCAAATGCAGTGAGCATAAATTATCACATCTGCTGCAGGAAATATCTTTTACTCCTCAAACAGATTCTTACATCACACTGTAGTAGAGGTGGGGTGAATGTTGGGCAACATGTATATTTATAATCACTACATTTATGGATGCAGGTTAAAACTACTACTGATGGCAAAAGGTGACTTGAAGGGCTTACTTACTTACACAATCAAGGTTGATCTAATAACCATTCTTCCATCTACACCCTGGTGGAAGACTGACTTGGCTGATCCACCCAAAGATTCAGTTGTGCAGTAGATAACTCTCTAGGGAAGTGGATAGAATTGGCTCCTAACCACTTTGAAACCAGCCTTTAAGGTAGTTAGAACTCGATGAGTCAAAGCAGCAAGGGTAGGTGGCAGAAGGCTCATTTAATTTAGATAAGGCAGACAGAACCTATCTGAGTGCCTGTACTATGCAGATAAATATAGAAAGGCATTATTTTCTGTAGAAATCTGTACTTTCTCCTTCAGCAGTTTTGAACTATAACAGAAGTCATTTTTTTAAATTCAGTCTCTGAACTTAAAATCAGAACTTTCTGTAGCCCACTGTGACCTGCCTGGAAATAATTTCTCTCAGTTTCAAAATGATCTGGATGCCACTTTGGATTATGAAATAAAGGTATGGAGATATTCCTCTTATGAAGTTAAACTCAGATCAATATGGCTTCTGTCCTCATGCTGGGAAATTCTGGGAGCTGGCTTATTCTTCTCTGAGGGAAGGGAAGTTGTCTTTTGACCATTGCTTACAAAGTGTACCCTTGATTCCCTCCAACACGGACAATTGCATGCCAGTTTCTAACATCACATGTTGGGCGTGGCAATCAAGACAGAGGTAGCTTCCCAGCTTCCAAATAGTTTTAGATTAAACAGATTATTTGGATTCATTTCAACATACTGTGGAGTAAAGGCTGCCTTGATCAGCCCCTTGGATTATCTTCATTTGAGGAGAGAGGTAGACTGGGACACAACTTGTTCTCCTAAATCTCTCAATAGATTTTGATACCAGTGATGATGGAATTATTCTGGATGGATTGGCATTCTTGGGAAATGTAGCACTGTTTTGCATTGCTTTCACTCCTATCTATCAAAAAGCTTCAGGATATTATGAGTAGAGAACTACCTCTCCCCCCCCCTCCTGCCCCCCAAAGGAGCCGATCTGTGGGATCATTAAGACTCAATTTTGTTCCCAATACTTTTTAACTTCTACATATAAGTTATTGCAAGATGCCAAGGAAAGAGGGGGTCTGAATTTACCAGATTTGAAATTGTATTTTGATGCATGCTGTTTGGTTTGGTTAAAAGAGTGGGTGAACCACTTTGTGGCACTACAAACAGGCAATGCAAGGTATCCTATTCCACCAGTTGTAAAAGGCTGTTAGCTTGTTTTGAGAGACTGTAACAAGGTGTTATTTATTATTTTAAGGCCTTAAATGCTTGACCCCAGACATCTAAAAGAATGCCCCTTCCTGTAAAATTTTCACTACCCACTAGTGGCTAATTTGGAAAAGCTCGCCTCCAAGAGCAGCTGATCATACTGACAATAGGTATCACATGTTTTCTGTGATTGTCCATGTTTGTAGAACTCGCTTCCCACTATAACATGGAATTATTTTCAAACTTTGGCTGTTTCCCCCAGCCCCGTGTGCGGAAGACAAAAACAATTTAGAAGTAGGGCCACTGCATATATACATACATTGCCTCAGTAATATTTGACAATACTCAAGACCTTTGAGTATTTCTATACTGACCACAAGATTTCCTATCTGCTTCATTTTTTTTTTTTTTAGTAAAGGCACAAGGGCTCAACATACTGCCAACAACAGTTCACACTTCATCAAAAAGTCTATAAAGGTTTGTAATTGGACGTATGACAAACCCCATATGACTGGCAAACCAAAGAAGGAGAAAATACATGAATTTCTTTAATGCCAGTCTGGAGTAAAAACATAATCTTGAAAACAGGTAAATTCCCAGCCATTCTCACAGTGAGTTAAAGTGAGAAACACTTGCTTCCTAAAGCTCTGACAATCCGAACTCTGTTAACCTAAAATGCACTTCTTTTCTTCCACTTCCTTTCACAGTTTCTCAAACTTTAAAGTATAATGAATTTCATGGAAAAAACTCTTATTTTTGCAGCAACAACTTCAAAACATCAGATATTAATTACATTGGCCATTGACAATTGGGTTTGGCTTTTCTCAGAAATATTTGTGTGTCTGAAATCTCCACTGGCATGAGGTCTGGTAGTATAGCTACAATTTTGGGACTATTCACAGAAGTGTACATTTGTCAGGTGCAAAGAATTAGGACCACACATTAAGTTCCAATTAAGACAATTTATTGCTTATGTCTATACACAAGAATTTAGTTAACTAATGGTCAGCATTAAATTGGCACAAGATAAGAACTAACAGGGGGAGGCTGGACATGGATCTTGTGGCAATGTATCAACTCCAGCCTAATTCCTCTCTTGATTCCACTCTCAGGTTCTGCCTCTTCTTCTCCTACACATTTTGGCAAAGATCAGAGGTTTTTCTCTCTCTCATTGTATCCCTTTATTTTAAAATTCCAACTTTTCAACATGGGAAAAAGTTGTTGGGTAGCCATAGTAAAGTCATTCTATCAACATTGTTAAAAATATGGGTAAGTCAAGAAAGTATGATAGGAGTTACATTTCTTTTGTTTTCAATGAAAGTTTCTGTTGTCGGAAAGGAAAGTCTTAGTTCATTATTTATCAGAAAACACTATTCACTGATGGCATGAAAACATGCATATTGAATACGTTACAAAAACTGTGTATGGGTCTATCATTGTTTTATTTAATTTCAAAATTAAATTTACAAGAAAGTGATATATTTATCTCTTCCACAACCTCAGTGAATAATTAGTTTTATTGTAGAAGGAATGCACAAATTCATTTATCATTTTAGAGGGTCACAGTTTTGCATAATTTAAGTTTCTCACTTCAATCGTTTCAGATGCATGGGGCTGTTTCGAGAACTTTCGGAGTCTTTTTGTATATTTTACATATGTACAAAATAGCAGACAAGCTTCTCTGAATATGTGAAAAATGGTTTGTTTTTCAAGGTCTCATTCCTCACAATTTCCTTAACTATTAAGCCAGAATGGGAATCCCAGTAAATACCGAAGCCACCTGGGGTCAATTGTTGGAAGGTTTTGTTTTCCTGGCTAGATTCCTTGCTCCAAATCCATTCTTTCTTTATACCTCAAATTTTTTTTTTAATAACTTCTGATAGCTTTGAACCATTGCTATTTTCTGTAAAAGCAAGCTGAATTGAGTGAGTATAGGTTACAGGAAAGCATTCCGATTTTAAATCTCACTTTGCACTTGATGCCCTTCAGAAATTGATTCTCATGAAGAAGTCACTGACATCAAATGTGCTAGGGATTGTGTCCCTTTTACTACAGTGAAAGGAGGAAATGTGATGCTGGGACATGTGTAGCCTTGTGGAAAAAGGGTCTTATTTCAGTTGCTGACAAGCACAGCAGCAGTCTGGCAATATTTCCCAAGGGATAAAAAAAATCAATATTGACTCTTGACACATTTTCATTTACATCAGCACATGACTTTCAGTGGGGCACAGATCAATATCCAGCTTTTAACACTGTTCAAGTGGTTTCTCCTATGTAAAAGACTGATTTGGCTTGAGTGGCTTGTGTGTATGGTTTTTTTTATAAAGACACTGGCAGCTTACCACCATTAACACATTGTGATTCTTAGGAAGGAAGTTTCTTTGCCGTTTGTTCTGTGAATGTTTGGAAGAATTTAAGTTATTGCATTAATCACATGAGGCTTGCTTGGTCACTGCTTACAGTCAATTGATTTTATACCTAAGGACAATTCACACCATTATTACACATATGGTTAGAGCAGTAGAACAGCTTGAAAATGTGCTGACTTAGTAACTACAATCAGGTGGGAGTGAGCCACTGCTAAGCCTTGGACCAGCTGCATCAACTGCACATGAAATGGAAAAGAAGGATTATATAGAAAGGAACCTTGACAACAAGTTTGAATGGGTTTCCTGGATATAGATTTTTTTTAATGCATTTTAACACAGTAAAGACATTCAGGATTCGAATATCATGTACAGTTGCCCTATTCCAGTCAATTCACTGGAAAACCTCTGAGAATGACAGGGACTAGGCTTCACCTCAATGAAACTGGTCAAATGCTTTTCTTCAGTTGATGTGGGGGAGACTGAGCCTTCCCCTCAGGACCTTACAGTGTCACAAGTTTTTCAAAACTGTAGATTTATCTCAAAGCTGCCAACACTACAAGATTCTTCCGAATCTCTCTGGAGAAAGAAAGGAAGGGAGATCTCCCATATGTGTTCTGGACAGTGATCACAGCAGAGATTTTTCTAAAGGAGACTAAATTCTTTCTCTCCTTTTTTTTTAGAGTTGTCCTTTTTATTAGTTTATAATATAAAATACAAAAATAAAAAAACAAATAATAGGAAAAATAGGAAGGGAAAAGGGAAGAGAAAGGTGTAGAAAAGAAGGGAAAAAGCAAGAAAAGGCGTTGACTTCCGACTCCCTTTGGTGCAGTAGAATAAGATAATAACATCAAACTTCAACTTTTTACTTTTACATAATAGTATAAACTAGCCATTTCTATAACAACAAATCTATCTACTCAGTAAAGCCCAAAATCAAAGATTCATTTTTTTCCACCTTAAGCACAAAGTCCAGAAACGGTTTCCAAGTAGAAACAAAAGTATTTGTGTTTTTTTCTTTTATCACAGCAGTCATTTTAGCCATCTCTGCTAACTCCATCAACTTTTGCAGCCATTTGTCCATTGTGGGGATTGAATCTTCCATTTTTGTGCATAAAATAATCTTGCTGCTGTCAACATATATAATGTCAAAGTTCCACTTTTTCCCCAAGTCTTTTTCCATTAAACCCAAAAGAAAAGATTCTGGTTTTATCTTTATATTCACTTTAAGAATCTTCTTTATTAGAATATGAATCCTATTCCAATATTTCTTTGCTTTATCACATGTCCACCATAAATGATAAAAAGTCCCTTCTTTACATTTGCATTTCCAACATTCATTTGAAGTGCCTTTATACATTCTTGATAACTTATCTGGTGTTAAATACCAATGATACATCATCTTATAAAAAATTACTTATTTAAGTATCTTTAAGTCTATAGAGCAGTGGTTCTCAACCTTTCTAATGCCGCGACCCCATAATACAGTTACCCATGTTGTGGTGACCCCCAACCACTTATACATCACCGGGTGCCAGCGGCATGGCCAAAGAAAAGGGGGAAAAAATGGCGGACAGCCTTGTTTGGCGACCCCCGTGAAATGGTCGTTCGACCCCAAATGGGGTCCCGACCCACAGGTTGAGAACCACTGCTATAGAGGACTTTGGAATGATAAGTCTGAAAAGTCACCTGGTGTAATAAAAAGTATTTTTATGAAAATTAAAAATTTGAAATAAATGGCAAAAAGCAAAACAAGGACGTTTTAAAGAAGTAAAGATCCAGATAAATGTGGAATTTTGAAACTTATAGTAGATAGAATTTTGGAATTAATTGTATAAAATAAACAGTTTATCATGAGAACCAAGTTATTTTGACTGTGGCAAGTCATTAGAGAGATAAGAGACCTTGTGATTTAAATTGGACACTAGAGGGGACTAAAGTCCAGGCTAAAAAGGAAAGAAAACCTTGCCTTTAGGATTGGGATTTACAAAATGACACAGAATGCTATAACATTTGAAGTATTAAAGGAGATCTTTAAAGAATGTGGCCAAACATTAGTAGCCATAATATCAACAATAAGTAATGACATTTGCTTCTATGGGTAAATGATGTCAAAAATATGTTAATGAAAGAGAGATATAAACAAATGTTGCTTATTGCAGAAATAGTGAAATCAGCAGTATTGGATTAAAATGTGTGGATTGTAAATAGACAAGGTATTCAAATTGGAAATAACAATGACAGGAAAAAGTATGGAGTACAAGATAGACAAGAACCAGGAGACCAACTTTGATAAGTACTTTTTACTGGACACACAAAAGCTAGATAAGGCTTTGAAAATTAATGGGGAACTACAAAAGACTAACCAAGACAATAATTGTGATAATGACTTTCCACTGCATTTACAAAGCTAAAGCTTTGAAGAAGCCTCTGTGATGAGAAAAAGAAAGATAGCATCTGAATTAATTAATGATCAAGATCGTTAGAAGTAAAACAAAGGAATATAAAATTGATTTGTTTGATCAAAGGTAAAATAAGGCATGCTTTTATAAAACTTTTTGCCGATATTTTGCTGACACTGAGCTGAAAAGTTGATGTTTTATGAGTTTTCATATAGAACAGATGGGTTATGGGAAGAAGAGTGATTTCTTTTAACTTTATACAGGGTGATGAATTATCAAATTTGTTTTTACTTGTGAGGAAGACTGGAAGTCACATTTACACATTTCTTTTTCTTTATTCTATTGCTTTCTTTACTATTTTTTTCTTTCTTTGCACATTTTATTTTCTCTTTATCTCTCTTTTCTGACTTTAATTTGTATTTGTTTTTGCTTTTGGATTTACAACCTTAATAAAAATATGTTTTTAAAAAGTCATAAATTTGGAAAGTAGCTTTAAAAAGGCTTGAAAAAGCTTAGTTATTGATACTGATGTTTCTGAAAAGCCTGAGTTTTCAAAGGATGGCCATATAGTGGTTGTGTGAAAGTATTTAAGTGGCAATTGTGACCCTGTGTAACATTTTGAATTTTCAATTAATTGTCTTTAGTACTTTTGTAAAATGAAATACTGTATGTTACATCAGTCAATAGAATAATGTTCGCTATATTGGTAAATTAACTATGGTATTATGCAAGTAATAATAACAGTTTCATTGTCTGAGATGGGCCAGAATAAAAAGTCTTTCACCTTGGCCTTTTATCTTTACAAGTGGTTTCCTCACCCAAGATTACTTCCAAATTATATATACTTCATGGAAAAAGTAAAACCAGTAAAGAAAATAGGAACCATACTACAATGATAGTGAAGCTTTTCTGTTATGTCTATGGTTCTTGAGAGATGCTGAGGACAGAACATCAAACTTTGTCCTGAATAGTGAGTCATGGTTTAGCAGAAAGAGAAGAAAAAAAGAATTAAAAACATTTCCGCTGAGTTTATCAAAAACCTGACATCCAGGATTGTCCATGTGAAATGTAAAATTAATGCATCTGTGTAAAACATTAAAAGTTGCTTTGCAAAAATGTTTTATCATAAGAAAAGCACCATTCCTGAAAGTGTTCCAGCAGCTGTATGATCTGCAAGGCAAGACATATTTATTTGTTTGAGTTGTGTGACTGCTCTGAAGCCTGTCCCTGGCTATCTGCCCTTGGAAAATGGTGGTCCCTGTGGAAGCATAGACAACCAGAGATAGCTTTATGGCAGACACAGCAGCATTAAAGATTATCTGGGCTTCTATGGATAGGCTACATCCAAAGCATGAAGTAATGACACTGGGCATTGTAAAGCACTGCTTTCAGACACTGTTAGGGTCATTAGAAATGAAATGGAAGGGTCATTTGTCTTCTACAAAATGCTCTAGTGCTGAATCATGACAATCCTAATTGCATTTCAATTGTATTTCAACTACGTGGAGTGATCTTATTTCACTCAGCAAGCCAAAAACCAGTCCAAAACATTTAGCTCAAGATTTACCTACAACTGTGTCTTATATTTAAAATATTTTAGGAAATATTTCATTTTCCCTCCGCCCTCACCCAAATATCCCTTTTCCCCATTAATAGCAAGGGGAAAAGATTTATTATTTCCAATGGTTATGTCTCAAACTGGCTTCCCTCATGCATATTCAATCTCTGCTCCTTTGAACACCATAGGGATCCCCGGGTTCCAGTGCCGAGAAGAGACCTTTAAATTTGGCATTTATCAGTTGGCAATTTATCACTTTGCAGGATCTGTATCAAATCTGCACAGTAATTCTAAACACGCAAGATTGGAATGAGGCAATACAAATGCAGGCTGTATATATAAAGACATATATTTTGGACTCAGTTACCACCTAGGGTTGTTCTCCAGTGTGTGAGACTATAGCTACTAGGATGGTTAGTCTACATGAATATTGTCACCACTGGCTGGAAATTCTGGGACTTGCAATCACACATACTTGGATGGCATTAAATTGGAAAATTTGGATAATCAGGGCAAGAGACTATGTATCAATAGCTGTCAGTATGAAGGAAGCACTGCAGAAAAATAAGTGCTGCTGATGTGAAATGAGAGCTGCTGAAATTGCAGAATTGGGAGAAAGGTTCAGATGGCTTTTGCTATTCCAAGGGCAGATCTGTACTTTCTATTCATCACAATGATACAGTTTTACAGAGGAAAACTCATTTGTGCTTCTATAACTGTCTGGTTTGGTGCAGTAGCCAAAGAGAACAGGTACAGACTTCAACAGAGAGTTAGGACTGCAAAAAAAGAAAAAAAAAACAATTGCAACCATCTTGCCTTCCACAGAAGACCTGTATATTGCACAAGTCAGAAGGAGGGCTGAGAAAGTATCTGTAGACCTCTTACATCCTGGACATAAACTGTTTCAATGCCTTCCCTTGAGACGTGCTACAGGGCATTGCAGGCCAAAACAACTAGACACAGGGACAGTTTTTTTGCCCTCGTGTCATCACCCTGCTGAACACCTAATTTTCACAGTGCTGTCTAATGTCTATGTATATTTACCCACATAGTATGGCTGTAGCATTATTATTTATTTTTAACCTTTCTTACTTCCCTCTGTTATTGGTATTATGATTATTCTGTTGCTTTACATGTACACTGAGAGCTTCTGCACCGGAGACATATTTCTTGTGTGTCTAATCACATTTGGCCAAATAAAGTATTCAATTCAAATCAATTCAATTCACTCCACCGCTTCTTGAGGGAAGGAATGGATGATATCATCCTCTTTCCACCTCCAGGCCTTTGCAAATATAACCTGCACCCTTGTTTTCAGCTTTAGTTCAAAACATCTGTTTTCTGAACTCAGCCAGCTTACGTTCTTTATGGCCTCCAGCACTTTGTTCTGTTCCAGTGGCAGACCCAGCTCTGATTCTCTGCAGTGCATGGCTGGTCCTTGCCCTGAACAGCCATTTGTCTTGGGCTGCAGGGCTGTTATGTTCTCTGCATTTTTTAAAATGATCCTGTGAAAACCTATTAATTCAACGAAACTATCCACAACTCTAGAAGCTCATGCTCCTCTCAACACATATCTAAGTAGACAATCTTTCTGTTTCTGCCCAAGCTGGATGAAACATGCTCCTCTTGCTTTCCTGTCACCTGCCCCAGCTTCTCTTACCTTTAATTTTGTATATTAAATCGAGGAATATTGCTACTTCATTTCTATGAAGCTGAGCTATCAGTACTTCCTTTTTAATAAAATTTCAGCTGAGATACAGAGAAACCAGGAAGCAAAGAACAGCCTGTTTCCCCATTGCTTTATTCTAGCACTACAGCAACAGTGCTGCAAAGGGGGGGGGGGATAAAAAGGCCTGAGTTAGTGTCAAAAGAGGTGAAGTGGGAAATGAGGGGCAAAATCACCCATGGGTGTCCATGTTTGGAAAAGCAAGGAATGGCACAAGGACCAGTGAGGAAGAAAAGATCCCCAAAAGAAAATGATGGTCACTCGTTGGCCAGTTCACAGGAACCAACACTCAGTCTTGGTTTACTACATGGATTGGGAGGATAGGAAACAAAGGCATGATGAATCAGATTTTGTAGGACTGAGCACCAGCCCAACTCCATGGCTAACCCAGTTTAAACTGGACTGGTATTTCTGCAGTTGGCTTAAGAAACAGCTGGGAGCAGCATGGGAAATAAGCAGATTAAGTGGCAGTACAGAACTGCCCCAAGACAGCCTAATAACAGCAGCTAAAGACTCTCTTGAGTTGGGCTTGATTTCTGGGGAGCACATGGACATGTCTCTAGTTTTCTTAACAACAATTGCAAAGTGATTTGCCATTGCTGCCTTCTTTCTAGTCCAGCGTTTCTCAATCTTAGCAACTTTTAAGATGTTCTGAAGTTACCAAGTTAACATTACCAAGTGTGAGAAACCTTGTGTTAATGTACATTGCAGTCCTTGATTTATGACTGGTTGCTTAGCAGTTGTTCAAAGTTACAATAGACTCCCCAAAATGTACTTATAACCCGGTTCCAAAGTTCTGATCATTGAGCCATCCCTTGTAGTCAAGAGGTTGCATTTTGGATACTCAGAAATTGGCCTGCATTTATGGCCATTTGCAGTATCCCATGGGCATGTGACTGTAGTTTATGACATTTTTGTTGAAAATTGGCATTTACTTCTGTTTTTCAGCAAAAACACCCAATGTTGAACAATGGGTTTGCTTAACAATTACTGTAGTCACTTTATGACCATTTACTTAATGACTGCTGCAAAAAAAGATAAAATGGGGTCAGTCACATGGTGACCCGCTTTACAACCATCATGATTTATAACCATATGGCTCCATAATGGTGGGCTCCATTACAGTCATAAGTTAAGGACTACCTGTATATTCCAGAAGTTATGTATATTTGGGTCAGATCCTTCTTAGCATTGACTACGTGTTGCCATTTGATGCCTCATATGCTACTTAAAGTAAATAAGAGTTTCCTTGAGTAAAATCAACGCTTAGTAACTTATGGATACATCTCTGAAGGTTTTTTGTAATGGGTGTGGAAATGGTTTGCCATAAGATGTTTAAACTCTCTAGATCAGCTTAAATTCTGATATTTTTTGATGGTTTCTTATCCAAATAGTTCTAAGACCCAGCATAGCTTTCTGAAATAGTCAGAACATTACCTTATTTTCTTGATCCTACAAACACATTCATGTCCAAAACCATATCTCAGAACACTTTCTAAATCTATCTTATCCTGATAAACACAGTACAGGGGAAAAGAGTACACTTCTTAAAACTGATAGCCAGCATTCAAATGCATTTTGAAATCCTTGTCTTTGTTTTAGTGTTGTTAACAAGAATAGTGTATTCTATGCAATAGTTCAGGGAAATGTCAGCCCACAGCTTGAGAGAAACAATCTTGTACAGGGATGATAAATCTGGAATACATAAATATGAAATTGTGACTACATATGGATACTTGTCAATCTGCTGTGTCTCTGGGCTTCAGAAGGAAGCTCCTCCAGATCTTTTTTTAAAAATCACATTCTTGTCTATTCAACAACAGATTCATTAATCTTGTAAATCTTGTTGAAGTTGTTTTAGATTTGGAATAAATTCTAAATTGGAGCTTCATAGCTACGCAATATTCTTCTTTTAATGAGCATATTTGAAATAATTCAATGAATGGTGTTAACTTCTGATTATTGGTCTAACTGATCTCATTTTTCTGGCACTAAAATGCATGGCTTCACTTCAGCTGAGAAAGTTCTTAAAAGCTTCACAATATGCCTAACTTTGGATTAAGCATCTGCAGGAAATCTTCCATGTCCTGGCAATGAATTTTTTTGGACAATTCAGAAGATAGTATTTAAAGAACCTTCTTAGAAACAATAATTTCTAATACCTTCATCCGTTACAGAATAAATTAAAGATAACATCACCATGTCCGCCATAAAGGCTTATATTTTGATGTGAAAAATCCTACTTATTATGCCCACTTATTTAGTAGAAAATGATACTCATTTTCTTTGTATATATGAAACTAGGCCTTTTATGTTTGCAGTATGTGATAAATTGATTGTGACTATAGTAGGATCAAATGCACAATATTGCAGCTGCATCCCCTATTATAATATATCACTGCCATTTACTAGTCCAATGGAATGAATAAGGACCACTGAGAGCATTTTCTTTTTTTTTTTTTTTTTTTTTTATTAAAAGTTTTATAAATTTTACAAGAAAAACAAGAACAATACAGAACAAAAAACAACATATACAAAAGAAAAAAAAATTAAACAATACATATATAAAAAAAAAAAAAAAACCCCACCCCACACCCCTCCCAAAAACCCTCCCTTCCCCCCCCCTGAGCTTCCCAGAGCAGAATATAGGCTTGAGAAATAAAAAAAAATAAAAATTAAATTAAAAACTTTATGTTTATATATATAAAAAAGATATCTATAATATATATAAAAATAAAACTTATGAAAAAGCTATATGATATTTTTGTATACCCAATCTAAATTGTATAAATTTTATCCATTTGTCCCAGATAGCAAAAAACTTCTCTTGCGTTTGTTGCTTTAAGAAAGCCGAAATCTTTGCCATTTCCGCCAGATAAGCTACTTTAAAAAACCATTCCTGCAATGTAGGCAAAGATTCCTTCTTCCAATATTGTCCAACTAACAGCCTCGCGGCTGTGATCAAATTTAACATCAATACAACCTCCTTTGTATCACAATCTGTAACAATACCTAACAAAAATAATTGCGGAGTAAATTTTACCCTCCTTCTAAAAATTCTCTGGATATTCCACCATATTTTGATCCAAAATGCTTTTATCTCTCTGCATGACCACCAAATATGATAATAGGAAGCCTCCTTATAACCACATCTCCAGCATTTAGGTTGCACGTCAGGGTACATGTAAGACATTTTTTGTGGATCAAGGTGCCATCTATAAAACATTTTATAAAAATTCTCCCTTAAATTCTGTGCTTGAGTAAATTTGACATTTCTCACCCAAATAATTTCCCAGGTGTCCAATGAAACTGGCTCACCAAAGTTCTGCGCCCATCTAATCATACAATCTTTAATTAGTTCCGTTTCTGAGTCCAATTCAACTAAAACCCCATAAATTCTCTTAATGTGGGTTTGTCTTTGATCCTTCAGTTGCTTAATAAGATTTTCATCTTCTCTAAGAAAACCCACCTTACAATCCATCTTCCATCTATCTAGTAGTTGCCTATATTGGAACCAAAAATAAGTAAAATTTTCTTGTGCTAATTCTTCCCGTGATTTTAATTGCCAGTTTTGTCCATCCCATTTAAGTAACTGTCTATAAGTCACCATATCCATTTTAACCCCTCTTTTTATTCCTTCTATCGCATGCCAAGGTATAGCCCATAATGGTACTTTAAAATCACTTTTATAATATTTTCTCCAGATCCTAAGTAAAGAAATTCTTAAAATATGAGATTTAAAAGCCCAATCTATTTTTTTATTAAATATTAAATAGGCATGCCACCCATAAAGTAAATCCCATCCCTCTAGATAAAGTATCTCAGAGTTTGTCAAATTTACCCAGTCACTAATTAATGTTAAAACCACCGCATCATAATATAATTTCAAATTTGGTACCTTGAGTCCACCCCTCTCACGGAAGTCTTGCATAATTTTGAACTTAACCCTTGGTTTTTTACCTGCCCAAATAAATTTATTGAGACCCTTCTGCCACTCATTTAAATTAATCTCATTTTTCAAAATTGGTAACATTTGAAACAAGAAAAGAAACTTGGGTAGAATATTCATTTTTATCACTGCAATTCTTCCCATGAGGGATAATTGCAACTTTTCCCAATTTTTCAAGTCTTTCTGTACCCTGACCCACAACCTTTCATAATTCATAAATCATAATTATTTTTAAATAATTTTGCATTAGAAACAGACAGCATCACCCCCAAATATTTTACCTTATTAACAATCTCAAAACCCGTCGAGTTAACCAAAATCTGCTTCTCCTGACTCGACATATTTTTAGGTAAAATTTTAGTCTTATTTACATTAATCTTAAAACCCGTTTTAAGAGCATTTTCAACTTATTTTAAAAACTATAGCTTTAAGGTAACATGATAGCAGTGTTCCAATATCTCAGGGGTTGCTACAAAGAACAGGGAGTCAAGCTATTGTACAAAGCACCTGAAGGCAGGACAAGAAGCAACGGATGGAAACTAATCAAAGAGAGAGGCAACCTAGAACTAAGGAGAAATTTCCTGACAGTTAGAACAATTAATCAGTGGAACAACCTGCCTCCAGAAGTTTTTAATGCTCTAACGCTGGAAGTTTTTAAGAAGAGACTGAACAGCCATTTGTCTGAAGTGGTATAGGGTTTCCTGCCTGAGCAGGGGGTTGGACTAGAAGACCTCCAAGGTCTCTTCCAACTTATTATTGTTATTGTTATTATATGTTATATTACAATATATTACAATATATTATAATCTAAATTAGAACCAGAAGCCAGCTGGAATGCAGCTCCTCCAGTAGAGGTATCACACTTTTATACAGGTTCCTCCAGCCGGCAGGTGATTAACTGCAATCTGTGTCATATGTAGCTTCCAAGTCCATCCCTAAGGGCAGTCCCATGTAAAGTGAATTGCAGTAGTCTAACTGGAAGATGAAAAGATAATGAGTCAGCATACCAAGAAAACTATTCTGGCTATGATGGCTTCCTCCTGCTTCTGTAGCAAGGGCTACAAGTTCACTACAGCAGATGGTGAATTTACTCTTTCAGTGAGAGGTGTCATTTAATCCCGAAAGAAAAGTGAGATTGTCTTGGTACCAGAGGAGCTACACACCAATAGTAATTCCCTCTCATTAGGATTAAACCTGGCTCTCTTCCATCCCACGGTGTCTCTCTCAACTTCCAGGCACTAAAGGTCAAGATTCGCATTGCATCTTCAGCTTGGCCTGGATAGTGATACACTATATCAGTGATGGCGAACCTTTTAGAGACCAAGTGGCCAAACTGCAACCCAAAACCCACTTATGCATTCGTCGGGTGCTGGGTGGGTGTGGCCCATTGGGTGGGTGTGGCCCGTTGGGTGGGCGTGGCTGTGATGGTAACGGCAGACTGGGTGGGACTAAAAAGTTCAATCAATCAATTCCAACTTTGCAAGATCTTTTTTTCCCCACGAGAAGTTGAAATTGACTGATTGATTGAACTTTTGTTTTTGTTTTTTTGCACACGGCGGCGGAGGCCTAAAGCGAAAAGGTTTTATAAAACCCAGCTGAAGGCCTAGGACTGGGGCAATGGCATCCCTGCCCACAGAGAGGGCTCTGAGTGCCGCCTCTGGCACTCATGCCATAGGTTCACCACCACTGCACTATATGCTTGGAAATCAGGGGCATAATGATTATACTCACTCCAAATTGGAAATCATCTCATCTGCTCATGAGAACCTGCCTACCCAGCTTCCAAATATGAGTGGATAGAAGTGATTGGACTTGCAAAATCCTTGACAAAAAAGGAAATAGATAACCTTAAAGAAGATTACTATTTAATGTCCTCCATTTTTGGATCACATGTTAATAGATAAGATGAGATGAGATGAGATGAGATAAGATAACCTTTATTGTCACTTTTTTACGTGGGCACAACGGCACACATCAAAAATGAAATTTAATTGCCCGCTCTCAAAGTGAGACACATACATGACACACACCTAAACATACTATGAACAACATATGTATAGACCCACACCCCTACATATACATAGCAAATAAATATTAAATACTGTCCATCTTGAATATATAACAGAAGGAGGAAGCTTGAGAGTTTGCAAGGTTAATGCTCTATGGAATGAAACTATGGCTGAATCTGGATGTTTTGCTACGGATACCACGAAGCCTCCTCCCAGAAGGTAACAAGGAAAACAGGTCATGAAGAGGATGTGTAGTGTCCCAGATAATCTTACGGACCCTGCTCAAGCAATGATTCTGTGCTATGTCCTGGATGGGAGGGAGGGAACTGCCAATGATCCTTTCGGCCATTTTCACCACTCTCTGCACCGCCTTCCTGTCTGAAGCAGTGATGCTTCCAAACTAGACTGTGATGCTGTATGAGAGGATGTTCTCAATTGTCCCCCTGTAGAAAGTGGTCAGGACATGGGAAGGAAGATGTGCTTTTCTCATGCAACGCAGAAAATGCAGGTGCTGCTGTGCCCGCTTAACCAATTTTTCACTGTTGAGCGACCAAGTCAGCCTATTCGTTAGCTGCACACCCAAGAATTTGATGCTGGTAATCATCTCCACAGGTGAATCATTAATGCAGAGAAGTGTGGCTGTGCCTGCCTTTTCTGAAATCAACAATGATCTCTTTGGTTTTTCCGGTATTTAAAACTAGGCTGTTTTCCTTACATCAGTTCACTAGCCCCTCAACCTCCTTGTGGTAAGCTTCCACCTTGTCATCCTGAATAAGGCCTACTACTGTTGTATCATCTGCACACTAGATTAGATTAATAGCATAGCTCTGAATGCACTGGGGTTATGATGCACCCAAGGTTTGTAGTAATGCATCTAAAATACTTCCTCCTAGATTTGATATATTGTACAATCCAGTTTATTGTAGCCATAAACTTTCAAACTGTTTTAAACCTGAGGCATGGATGCTGAAATCTCCCAGTGCAAGAAGCCTGGGAAAGCCCACCACCGGCCTGGCAATGAAGCTGAACAGCAGGGAGGAAGGTCCTCAAGCAGTATTTCTAGTTTGCCTCTGGTTCCCAAATTCACATACAGACAGCTTAATTAGGACAAAAGATAAATACATGGAAAGCTACTACAGTAGTATTTAAAAATATGTTAGGCACAAGTTACATATAGCTTGATAGGTTTATTGTGCTGATGATAAATAAAATGTGTAGGGTATAGGCATGTGTCTTTTAAAATTGTTTGGATTATTTTAAAAAATGATCATAGTAAGCTTCTCATCTAGAATATGAAGCCAACTTTAAACCTGGATTTACATCTATAGATGATCTTAAATCAAATGCTTTCTATTTCTCTTGTTTTTAATCTTTTGTTGAACTTAACTTAATATATAATTCTGACATGAGCAGATAAGAATGTTCTCATGTCAACCTTTCAGTTATGCCTGAAATTTGTAAAACTTCTGAGGTGAAGCTGTTTATATGTAGAAGCTAAGAAAAAGTACTTTTTAATAGTACAACACTGAATCCTTTTTATTTACCCTCTTAGATACAGTATTATACAGAGAATTTTTCCTTAAAATATAAAGCTGTTTATTTTAAGAGTAACTACTTGTGATATTGTTTTAATTATTGGTTATATAATAAATGTAATAATATAAATTTCACACTTGGAATATTGCATCTAGGTTTGGTCACCACAATATAAAAAAGATGTTGAGACTCTAGAAATTAAGAGTACAGAGAAGAGCAACAAATATGATTAGGAGCTCAGAGACTAAAACATACGATAGAAGGTTGTAGGAATTAGCTATGCCTGGTTTAATGAAAAGAAGGGCCTGATAGCAGTGTTCCAATATATAAGGGCCTGCCACAAACAAGGAGTCAACCTATTCTCCAAAGCACCTGAAGGCAGGACAGGAAGCAATGGATGGAAACTAATCAAGGAGAGAACCAACCTAGAAGTAAGAAGAAATTTCCTTACAGAACAATTAACCAGTGGAATGACTTGCCTCCAGAAACTATGGGTGCTCCAACACTGGAGGTTTTTAAGAAGAGGCTCGACAGCTACTTGCCTGAAATGGCATAGGAGTCCTGCTTGAGCAGGAGGTTGGACTAGAACAGGGCTTTTCAACCTTTTCATCCATTGTACCACTTTTAGGATATGGCAACATCCTACTACCACCAGTCGCCTAGCAAGGTGTCAAAAAACTGATGACCAAAAAAAAAAAAAAAAGGAAAAAGTGATAAAGTACAGGTAATCCTCAACTTACAACAGTTCACTTAGTGACTGTCCGAAGTTACAACGGCACTGAAAAAGTGCCCCCCAAGCCACAGCTGAGCAAGACACCTGCCTGCCCACGTGGCGGCGCTGTTCCTCCTGTCTGAGGTTTTCATTGTTGTGAGCATTTCTGTTGAGGATTGGCAGCGGGGGTGGGGTGGGGGGGATGTTAGGTTTTTATTCCCCCTGTCTGCTGGGTGGTTACAGCAGGTTTTGGTCACTTCACATGACTCTGGGACACTGTGACCATCATAAATATGAATCAGTTGCCAAGCATCTGAATGTAAATCACAAGACCCTGGAGATGCTGCAACATTTTAGCTGATTGGCGCTTCTTCTGGGCTCAGCAGAAGCGCCATGATTAGTGCTGCTTTCCAGCTGATTGGTGCTTCTTCAGGGCTCAGCAGAAGCACCAGGATCAGCGCTGAGCTCCAGCTGGAGTCTGGCGCTGATCCTGGCACTTCCACTGAGCCCTGACAGCCCCGAAGCGTCAATCAGCTGGAAAGTGGCACTGATCGCGGCGCTTCCGCTGAGCCCTGACAGGCCTGCAGCTCCAGCCATCTCTCGCTCAGGCTTGTGCGGTGCTGCTACTGTTCAGCTCATTCCCCTCTCCCACTAGCACTTTTCTAGGATGGTCGCGTACCACCTGCCAGGTGCCAATGTACCACAGGTGGTACCCGTACCACTGGTTGAAAAGCTGTGGACTAGAAGACCTCCAAGGTCCCTTCCAACTCTGTTATACTTCGTTTTTGCAAGTGTGTCAATGTTCTGATGGCTGTGGTTGAAAAGCTTTTAGCGGAAGGCTAACAAGTAATGAGGATGTTCCTTTCCTAACCCCCTTTTCCAGGTTTTTTTCTATAATACCACCTTATATTTGTCTTTTTTCTATCTGTATATCTGTTGCGTGGTTGAGGGGTTATTTTCAAAATAATAACTAGCCTGAAACCAAAATAATAACTGGCATATAACCAATAACATTTTTTTTAATTTGTGGTGTCTAGAAACTTTTATAAATAAAGCCATAAATGGAAGCTTTGACTTATAACTTGTCAGCTTTAAATAATAAAATCTGGAAGGGCAAGGAACTTGGTGGACATCAAGAGAAACAAAACAAATATTGATTCCCATCAGCAGCTCTTTTAACTCTATTAATGCAATGAGAAGCAGCATCTTGTTTTTCTTCCTCTTATTTTTATTTCCATTTTAGTGCTTTTTGTTTATCTTTTGGGATCTATGCAAATGGTGGATTGATAGGATGAAGATAATGACAGGAACAGTTTCCAAATGCAGAAACCTATTGGATCTTATGGAGGTCTATTCCTTAAATGGTTGTCAGTTTAAACAATTTTTGATTAATAGCATTTCACTTCTACCATTTCGTATTATCTTTTTACCTCTACCAGATGACTTGTTCAGTATTTTCAGACTCTTTGTTGAAATGAAAGTCTAAAAATATTTTAAAAATGGTCCTCAGTATATAGAAAGTGTACATAATAAACTACGTTCTTAATCCATGAAATAAAAAACAGCCTCAGGTTTAGAAACAAAGAAAAGATAAGTAACTATAATTTCAACAGAATATATTTGTTCATCTCTCTTTCTCTAATTCTAATGATTTTTTTCCAGATTTCTCATATTTAAACAAAATTCTAAAGATTTATCTTACTTTGAAAGGAATAGTTACTAGCACTGAATCTTCTTCTAATTTTATATTAGAATTAATTAGCACTGGGCTTTTGTCTCCATGATTTAAGGTGCTAAATAATGTTCTATGCTATAAAACAAGGATTTGAGTGAATATATAACCTGGCCTAGTTAACATTCAGCACTTTATTAGAGAAGATTGATACATAAATTTCATTTTCAGAATCTAGAGGCATAGGTGAATTTGGTTTGCCAAAACAAATGGAGAGAAGATAATGGACACACACACACACACACAAACAGACACATGGGAGGGGGGAGAAATTGACAGATTTTTGCTAAGCTTAGTTCTCTGTTTGCAGAATTTGCACAGCTTTGTGTGTAGCTTAATTAATCATGAACAGTGTTTTGACTGAACCAAGATTTTAATGAATCAGATTAATTCATTAATTAAGCAATCTGGATTTGCATCTATCTGCATTTTATCTAGCATATATTTGTTCCAATCACCACCTTAAAAAGTTGCAATGCTTTTAAAAGCCAATGGCTAGATGAAATTAGAAGGATGATTCTTAAAATTTTGAGAGTTTCTCTACATCTTTTAATTAAAATCTGATACCAAGAGAGTTTGAACAGGAAGGTATAAAATTTAACACAGGAACTTCTATCAGCCCTCTCAGGTAAACCAGATAACAAACACTACCAGGTGAGCTTTATTATAAAGCTACACTGTATTTTCCCAAAAATAAGACTGGGTCTTATTTTTATCTTTTTTCTTTTGCCTCGAAAAGAAGCACCAGGTCTTATTTTGGGGGGATGTCTTACCTCCGGCATTGACAGCCCCACCCAGCTGGTCTACTTCTTCTGTGGCCCAAGGAGCAGCTTCATTCTGCAGCTGCATTCCGGCCTGCATTTTGCACCATGCCTTTCTCATCTTCATAGGTCTTGCAGAACCGAGCTATGGATTGAATCTATAGCTGTTCTTGGCTGCACAGGCCTTACGAAAAGGCCTGTGACTGAGAAATGCAGGCTTGGCTGCAGAAGATGCCTCAGAAGAAGTGAGCCGGTGAGGAGAGGCCTGGCTGTGGGTGGGTGTGGGGCACGTGGGGCAGCTGCACCCCCACCCTAGTTTGATTTTTAAGTGTATGCCTTGCCCTAAAACTAGGGCTTAGTTTTGGGGTAGGGCTTATATTAGACCCACCCCCCAAAATAAGCTAGGGCTTATTTTCGGGGTAGGCCTTACTTTCAGGAAAACCCAGTATTAACAGAATTTTGCAACTCTGAAAGTACAAATCACCCACCATCTCTTATTACAGTCTGATCAATGGATCTATCCTAAGCTTCTTCCTCTCTCGTTTGATTGTTCCCTAGGCAGCATCTCTTCCTTTGTCCTTCAAAGTCATTCCCAGATACCTTTATAGTGTCTTATGGCACTATTATTTGGTTCATGCAGACAGTGCAACACACAACGCTCTTACCATTATGTTTATGCAATACAGTCTGAATTTTAATCATATAAAAATATGATTTAAAAGTACCTGCTTCTTCCTCATTTAACCCCATATAGGAATGTTTAGAAATAGGGAAAGAATTGGTACAAAAGAAAGTCATTATAATTCTGGACAAAAGGTTTCACATTTATCTAAGGGGAAGATACAGCACCTAAAGCATGATTCATTATTCTCTACATATGGCAGGAACAAACATAAATGCTTTTATTTGCTTTGACTCATTTTAGCTCTATAAACTACGAGATAATGCTCTTGGCAAATGTCTCCAGCTATTCTGGATAATGTCAAGACTGTTCTCCAAACATAATGCTCCTTTCTTTATAGAAATAAATCTTACCGCTATACAAATTTTTCTGAACATCCCTGGAAGGAAAAGATCCAGGACTCTGCTTCAGTGAAACATATATGGCTGTAGTAAACCTGACATGTTGCAAAATACACTGCCAGCTTTCAGCATCACTTTTATTTTAATAATGGCCCCAGGCTCCCATAAGGATCCCATAAGCTTCACTAGTGTTTATGGCCCACTATTTTGCTTGTAACTATGCCAGAAATAGAGCATGGGCAGTAGGAACACAGTTGCAAGTAACATACTGCTAAATCTGTGCTTTGTGTCAGGACAAAGCCTCCCAAAAGACATTTTGCAGGCGGCCTCCAATATATTTTTTCACTATCTCAAACATTTTGTACCTCAGTACAAAATGGCTAGAAGCCTTGATATATGGAGTCTGTAAGGAGACTACCAATAGAAATTGGCCTTTTGCTATTTTGTCTTCTTAACTAAGGATTCCGCATTACTTCCCAACAAGTGGAAGCCCTCCTATGAGGAGAAGCTCATATTGGTGAAAGAATGACATTTTCACAAGTGGGTCTTCACTGAAGGAATGCAGAGGGAAGGCTCTCTTTAATTAATTCTTAGCCCAAAAGCCAGATTGCATGGTGCTTGGGTGTATAGTGGACATAGAAGAGTGAAAGGGAAAAGCGGAATAATGTTACTTTCTTTCATTTGCTGAAGTATGAAATGAGGAGGGCAAATACATTTCCAATAAATTGGCAACCTACCTGCTTTATTATGATGATATCAATAAGGTATATCATATTTTTTCTTTCACTTTATTAGAGATAGGTCTTATACAAGATCAATGAGACATATACATTTCACTCATATCATAACCACCCAGTATCCTTTGGAGTCAGATGGCATATAATTTTAATAAATGATTGTTGTTATATTTGGGGAAATTGCACAAAAAGATGCAAAAAAATGCGTGCTAGTGTCACAAAAACATATTTGTTTATGAAATAAAATCCTATAATAATAAAAAAGATGGAGCAAATGTAGCTGAAAGGAAAACAAAGGAGCAGGAACAGGAGCAGAAGCAAGAATAACAGTACTAATGGTGGAAATCGTAGCTGCTTTGGGAGAAAGGGTAGAAAAGAGAAAATTGGATGAAGTGGAGTAATAGGAAGAGAGAGGAGAAGGGGAGGAAGGAAGGAGAAAGAAAGAGAAAGAAAAAGAAAGAAAAAAAAAAAAAAAGAGAGAGAGAGAGAGAGAGAGAGAGAGAGAGAGAGAGAGAGAAATCTCTTCAGGCATTTCAACCCAAGATTTAGAAGAATGAGTCTTTCCTCTCTCAATTTGAACTAATGATTAATTCTCATAGCCATGTTTGTAGAGAGACAAAATTAAGCAGTTGTTCCCTCTTGGCAAAGCCTTTTTATAATACCTAACGGCTCGACTGTAGACCTTCCATATATAGTGGATGACTATCATGTCATCTATGGACTCAACATGCCTTTTTCAGTCATAGGTAGGCATCTGCAACACCTGATCAGATACCCCATCTTAAACAGTTGGAGAATTATTAGATGGAAAAAACACCTCTTTTTATAAACAGGGTAGTATAACAAAGTAGCATAAATTATTCTATTATTATCAAATAATTATATTATCAAATTTGCAGCCTTCCCTTCTGCCTTGGCAGTCCATTGTATCTTTGGACTGTTCTAAAGAACAAAGAATCTTCAAGAATATTGGAGTTCATTAAGATTACATTCCTAGCATTTCAGCTAATATTAACCCTCTGAGAACAATAAAACTGTATATCTATGGCATGGTGTTGTAATTTATGAGTTCTGATGTTGATTTCTCAAGCTCTGAATTAAAATAAATGTGTTTTTCCAATTCAACTTACAGAAATTAGAATAAAAAATCTGGAGGGCAATATGAACAAATTGGAATATTTTTGTAAACCATTTTTATCATGGGGCTTTAATGTAGGTGCAAAGAGTAGACAATCAATTTGAAACACATCTATTGTAACATAAACTCTATTCCACACCTCTGCCTTAAGGATGAATGTTATGTACACATCAGTTTTTATTGATTCTTTAAAAGGAAATGTGTGGTTAAATAAAAGTGATAACAATTACTGTCAAGTGTAAAATGTTATTCATATGCATAAAAAATGGAATACTTTGCACATTTCCTAACAAATCATTGCCTATTATAATTCTCATTAGGATTTCAAACAGCTATAGTATATAGTTCAAATAAAACTATTTTTATTTGAACTATATTTCTGAAATACAAATGAGGAGCCTGCCTTTGTTTTGCAGCAATGTTTAAGCCTCTAGAAGTGCAAGGAAGATAATCAACAAAGTTAAATAGTCATCAGTGTTAGCTGTCAAGAAAACTCAAGCCAAGTGAGATATCAGAGAAGCTGCCCCCAAGTATCTAGTTGAAGGAATGCATATAGCATTAGTTTAGAAATTAGACAAGAAGTTCCAACATCTGAGGCTCCCCTGAGATCATGTGACTGTATTTTGGGTACTCATCATCAAGCCTGCATTTATGGTCATTTGCAGGGTGCCACCGTCACATCACTACAATTCAAGCCAGTGTTTACTGTCTAATTTCTGGTAAAAAAGACCCAATGGTGTACACCAAACCACCACATTCGGTTAACAACCATCACAAAAGTTGTAAAATCGGGTGCAGTTGTATAGTGACCCTCTAACACCCATCATGGCTTACAACTGTAATTGTGGGCTCAATTACACTTGTAAGTGAAGGACAACCTATATCTCTGAGGTTTTACAGGAAGCTCACTAAAATACATTCTGACTATAAAACCTTGGATTCTTTGAATGGTCAATGAGATAGCTCAGATTAGATTGCAAATCCTGAGTCATTCTGAATAGCTACTGCTTGTTGAGGACCATCAAGACTTTCCACAATGGAAGTTCCCCGGAGGATCAGAAAGCTTACCTGCTTAATTTTCAGGGAAAATTTTCATTTGTTTTTCCCCTATTTTTTCTTTGCAACGTTTAATTATTTGCAACAGTTCAAGTTCTCCTGAGAAGAATTACTTGGAAAGCTACGTAAATCAACTGTTTACTGGAACATAGGAAGACTAGATTGGTGTGTGAATATCATCAGAAGAAAGGAAATAAAGCACACATTCTTTACTAAGAGAAGAGGATATTTATAGCTCAGGGCTGAACTGTGAAGACTTTGGTGCTCTCTGAGTGGGGTTTTTTTCTTTGCAGATGTTTCATTACCCAACTAGGTAACATTATCACCATCTGTCCTCCCTCCCTCTCTCCCTCCCCCCCTCTCTCTCGTAGCGGTTTAAGGACATTCTGTAGACTCAGTTCTCATTGGAAGATTTGAGGCCTTCCCTGAATTTTTCACCTCCCATTTTCTTTCTTTCTTTTATTCAACAGACTTTGTTTGAGTGATCTCAGACCTTTCAGGGTCTTTTTTAGCATATAACCCTTCATACCCAAAACTACAAAGTTACTCTGGGGTGCAGAGGGTACACACCTAGCATCTATCCAGAGCTAGATAATAGATTATGATGTAATACAATGTCATGACTTATTTCCTAACTGTCATTTGACTGTGCTATATAGTATCACTCAGCAGGGGCTATCTCAGTGTATGCTCAGCTTTTCAAGTGAAGGCATCACATTGGGAGCTTCGTCCTTGTTGAAGGTACTGTTGAAGGTAAGGAAACAGCTCTGAAAGGACGATCCAGCAAGTCACAGGTTGTTTCCTAGACATTTAAAATTAAGTTTAACAACAGCAGAGATACAGGTCTATCCTTGTTTGCTCAGAATGCTTTCTCCTATACCATTGGTCCAGTGGTGGGATTCAGCCGGTTTACATACCTAATTTTTTGTTTAGTTCGGTGAACCGGTTATGATAAATCTGTGTTTTCCGGAACGTGTCTGGTTTTCGTTCAACTTCCCTCCAGGGGAAAAAAAAATACCTCCCCAAAAGTCCAAGAGATGAGCAATGGAAACCAAACGGAGACGCGGTGCCTTCGATCACGTCAGTCAGGTGAAAACTAGATGGTGCTTCTCAGAGGTAATTTCAGGAATAGACGCTTCATCTCTCTAGTTTCCCGATTGGTGCATACAGGAAAGGGGGCGAGGCCACCAAGTATTAGCTGGGGTTGTGGCTCTGGAACTTTTTCCTGTCTAGCTATACAAAGCGAAGAAAATTGCAAGTGAGGATGCCAATCAAGAAGCAATGTGAAAATGTCTTAAATAACTGTTTTATTGTTTTTTGTCAGGTATTATTTAATATTTTTTCATTAATATTTTAAAACTTTCTTATAACACAATCTAGTTTTGTGTAGCTCTTTTATTGTTCTTATTTAAGTATTAAATGCATTAAATAATAAACTACCTTTCGGTATATCATTTTTTAATACTTAAAATGGTCATTAGGGCAGAGAACCGGTTGTTAAATTATTTGAATCCCATCACTGCATTGGTCCTTTGCCTTCTTGGCAGGAAGGAGGGAGGGCAGCAGGAATCTCACTTCTAGAGAGATTGTGATGTCATCACCCACCCAGTATTCTGCTCCACAGAAGCTTTGATGGAAATAAAGGTGAAGAGATTGACATTCTGCTTTGCAGCTCACCAGGTTTATATTAGATGTTTGCTTTTGATATTTATGTTTGGCATCCAAATTGTGTGGCAGACACCTTGGTGGATCTCTGTAAAATTCTGGTTGCCAATCCCTATCCTAAAGGCAGATAAATTGTAAGATGAATGTAGAATACTAAGAAGACCTCTGTTTTGACAGAACTTTTTGGGAAAAAGCTGGGAATATCAATAGTTGAATTTCTTTTTTATATGAAGCCTCTCATTATGTTTGCAATTTTTTTTAATACGATTGTGATTTCATACGACCTCACAAACAAGGTACTATTTAAACTGTGAGAAAACGACTTGTTGGGCTACCTTTACAATTTGGCATTTTGAGAATAAAGTGAGAAAGTTTCCCACACATTGCATCCAAAATTTTACCTCTAGAAATTATTTTGAATTCTTTGTGTCTGTTGCGGTATGAAAGAGAAAAAAAGACTTCACAGGGAAAATTTATGGCCAAATATATAGATTATTATAGATAGTTCAAGTGATCCATTGTTATATCCCCTACCTAGTAGGATTTTTAACACAATTTTAATTTGTTTTAAATGTATTGTTTTAATATGTTAATATTTTGTTTTTATTGATTCTAAGCCCCCTACATTTACCTATAGTTGAGATGGATGGCATATAAGTTAAACAAAAAGTGAAGCTGAATTCTGTTGGTTCAGATTGTAGCTTGTAGAGACAATTTAATAGGTGGGAATCATATGGGGAAACAAGAATGTTTCCCATGTGGTGAATTTGACTCACCCATATGCTTTCATGAGAAGAATCATAAATTCCCCCTGACATTTACAGGATATTGAGAAGCTTAGGACTCCTGGGATCCTGTCAGTTGGGAAATAAATACCAAATATTTACTTAAAATAAATTGAAAACTCCTGGATAGGGATGGCAATCTGGTGCTGTCCAGAAAGCTTGGACTATATCTCTCTTGGGTATTAGAGAAGGCAAATGGGAATTGCCTTTTTAAGCACTTAGAGCCTGACAACCTAAGGGAATGCATTTTAGCAGACACTGAAATCTGCAGGAGAAATCCAGAAGCTACACTGCTTTTTAAGACTGATGTATTAGGCAGATGGAAGATAGCCTTTTCCTGCATCATTCCCAGAGTTAGGAAGGCACTCATTACATGGTGTGCATTTGGCTACCACTCTGTCTTTATATAATACAAAAAAAAAAAAAAATCACTTTTATTATGTGTTGGAAAGCTTTAGTTGGTTTGTGTACAATGGTGATGCTGTGTGGTTGTAGTAGTAGGTTGATTGTTTCAGATATATTTTTCATGTTATGTTTTATCATGTTATCCTTTCTGTAGCTCATTTTGATTGTACTGTAGTGGGTTGAATTGCCAGGCACTTTTTGATAAACTTGTGTGGGCATTTATTTTGTTGCAGGATGTTGTATAGACTATTTTCTTCTTCTAGCATTATGGATTGTCAAAATTGCCTGCCTTCTGTTTGCTTGGGTCTCTGTGGAAAGAGGTCCTGTGATTTTAAATTCTGACTGATTGGCATCATCTGCATTAGAGTTGAGAATTTTCTGGAGCATATTGTGGTCTGCGGTAGATAGTAGTCAGCTGGACATCTTTCCTTCTGGAGTTTAGCTTGAATAGTTTGGTTTAGAATTTTTTTTTTTTTATCAGCTTGTCTTAGAGATGGAGTCTTGAGGGTGGTTGTCAGCATTTTTGTGTTTCCTGGGCTCATGGTTTGTCCAGTGGCTCTTTTAGGTTGTTTATATACCAAAGAACACAAACCAACTAAGTAGCCTAAGAAGAAAAACCAGAAGTCATCTACAACATGCAGAGTAGCAGCCACTATGTAGGACAGACAGGCACCACTTTTCTTGAAGAGGACGAAAGCATGTGTAAGAATGCGAGATCTAAGGAAAACAGCTTCACCAGCATCTGAGAAAAAGACGGCTGCTTTTCTGCCATGTGGCCCAGTTCTCATTCATATCTTGATATCTTGAGCTCTGGAGATCTTCGAAAAATAAGTGAGCAATTGGTAATAGGGAGTTGATGCAGAGAAGGCCCAAGCAGCTGCGAGGTCCCCAAGGGGTGAGAAGCAGAGCATGAGGTATCTCAGTGGGTAGGGAGAGGCCTTTGGTGACCAGAGGCAGGAGGTCTTTCCCCTTCACTAGGCCCACCATGGTCTTCCCAACCCCTGAGATACTCCATACATGCTTAACAACCTGCACATTGAATTAACGAATCCATTGAGAAGAGGAGGGATGGGGGCTCATTGATTCACTTATAGTTATGACTATAAGGGACAGGCTCTGTTATGGTCGTGGGCTACCTGTATTTTAATATTTTAAAGCTCTATTCCTAGTTCAGTAACATCTGTTTGGCTTCAATCTACCACTTCCACTTTAAAGGCAAAGGATATAAATAATTACATCTGTAAATAAAATGAAAAGCTAATAAAGCATAATTGTAAGTATTCTAATTCAACAACTCTTGACGTGCACAGTTTATTTACTATAGGCGCAAGGTACCTTATAGAAATTCATTTGCCTCCAAATTTAGAATTGTAATAATTCTTTGCTATATGTAAACCAGCGGTTCTCAACCTATGGGTCGCGACCCCATTTGGGGTCGATCGACCATTTTTCGGGGGTCGCCAAAGAAGGCAATCTGCCATTTTCTCCCCTCAGGGGGTGCCGCCACGCATGGGGGCGCCGTTGCGCATGCGCGCTGCGCATGGGGGCGGCACATGCACGGCGCCGCACATGCGCAGAATGTTTGTGTGATGTGGGTCGCCGTCTCACAAACGTTGAGAACCACTGATGTAAACCATTTCAACAATCACCAGATTGCTGAGCCATTTCTTGTGAAATTTTACATGCAGCATGTCTTCTTTCCAATACTCTGCCCCTAAAAATAAACTATACAGATTTTTTGTTTTGTTTTTTACAATCTAGGCACAAATTAAAAATATTTTGATTTACCTCCATATACAAGCACTCTTTAGGCTACTGTTGAAGTAATGGCTATTGTTATATTATAATTTATGGCCTTTAATATAACTGAATTTTATTATTTTTTTTAAAACAATGGAACATTACATAGAAATATATTGTATGACAAGCAAGATGTAAATATTTTAAATGAGTGACTGGCCATCATCATCATCTCATGAACTTTCCTTTGATTTCATTCAAGCAGTTCCTACTTTTGAATTTTTCACAGAATGGCTCCAGACCAACATGAAAATCTTTCCTGAACTCTCTGTTTTGTGCCAACATAAAAACTCTCACAGAAGTTAAATTTCTTTGACTTTTTGCTTCCTCAAATGTGATGCTGTAGGATCAAACAGAACTCTATTCACCCAACTAATTCTGTACACACAACTCAATCATAAAGGAACATCAACTCCAGAGCTTTGGGGGTATTTTAACCAGTGGTTCCACATCCTTCTACCAGCATTCCTATTTGGTTTTTCCTGACACTGGAAATTGGAAACAACCAATATTGGCTCTTTGCAGTGTTGTTTCTGTGGGGAAGGGGAGGGGATTTTTGGTGTTATTTTTCTCTTTCTCTAATGTTGGGAAAGTCTGAAATGAACTTCTCAGTTATCTTGCTAGCTTTCTTCAGTACTATCTTTGTCAGAAAGGCAGGCTGTAAATTCCAGAAACAATAATAATATTTTTTTAAATTAAAAAAATAAAAATAACAAAATAACAAAATATTGTGATTTTCAAATTGAAGCTGAGTGATTGTGAAGGAAGAAATCAATGACTGTACCAATAGTAATAGGAGCCCTTGGAGCAATATCCAAAGGGCTGCCTAGATACATGGAAATTTTGAGCTTATTAGACCTGAATATTCTGACTTTGCAAAAAACCACCCTACTTGGAACTGCCTATGTACTTAGACACTACCTTAATAGCTCATAGGTCCTTGGTTAGGACTTGAGCTGTTAAGTTTTTACTAGTCTTAGACTGTGAATCTTGAAGATAAACCATAATAATAATTTAAAAAATGATGGTATTCCTAATTTGAAGTAGGAAAGTATTTGTAACTGTCTCATTTCCAGTAGTAACACAATTAAGATCCCTTTAGAAATATAATGAAATATAATCAAATGCAAAATTTTAGTATAAAATATAGTAAATTATT
The DNA here is from genome assembly GCF_016545835.1 of Crotalus tigris. Lineage (NCBI taxonomy): Eukaryota > Metazoa > Chordata > Lepidosauria > Squamata > Viperidae > Crotalus > Crotalus tigris. The sequence goes on along the minus strand of NW_024096552.1, from coordinate 9,550,755 downwards.
CAAATACTTAGGAAAATATTGTAACTCCTTTACTTTTCTCAAGTTGTACACTGTTGCTTTAAAAGATGTTTCCTACTTGCTATCCTTCTAATGGGAAAGCTATTTTCTTTAAGGCAAACAGATGTACTCACAAATGATTTTGTTGCTAGCATACTTGTTAATTAATTGTTTCAGAAGTTAGGCACAGTTTATGTATACATGATTGCCAGTAGTCCCAAAAGGAACTATTTATTTTACTGAACAGGTTCCAAATCACTGTGCATAAAAATGAATCAAAAGTTTTGTCTCTTCAAAGTGGCATATGTAGTTATTGTAAGGCATGTGAGAAAGTTGTTTTGTATACATACAGGGGAGAAAGGGACCAGATTACCCATCCCATATTACTTTTAAGACATTTTTTTAAACAATGTAAAACTAGCATGTGCCAAAGCAAAAAAAATCCTCAATTTTATTTTCACAAATGTTTCTGGGGTTTAAAAAAGGCCATATGCTTGCTTGGAAAATCAAATAAATAAAAATATTTTGATTAGCTGCCGATCAGTCTGTTGCTCTGAAAAAGATTAGCCTATCTAAAATAAGAACAAAACAAAATTAGGGATTTTGGAACAATATTGTTCATCAAAGGGGTTTATGAATGAATGAATGAATGAATGATCTCCCACACTGTATGTGAGAAAGATCTTGAGTAAAAGAGGCTGCATGGAGAACAATCACATAAGAGAAGGTACAGCCTGTAGCCACATAAAAATGGAGAAAGTAGTTTGGATGGGATCCCTGATTTCTCTCACTGTAAAGGAAATATTGAGAAATCTGTCCTTTCCAACATGCAAGATATCAAGAAGAGAAGATATCGGGAAGGTTAGTCTATTCAGGTATACCAGGCAGGAAACAGATTGAATGAGCTTCTTCTGCTTTATTGTAATGCTACATTAACAGAATCCTACAGCTATAAGCTTTCATTTTCTCTTCTTTGACCCCTAAGCCAGAGGTCCCCAACCTTTTGGGCAGCAGGGACCGGCTCCATAGAGAGAGGTTTTTCCACGGACCAGAGGGGACATGGTTTCACATGCTGTCTGCATCCTGTAGATGGGGCTTCACTTGTTTGTGCGGCCCAGTTTCTGGCATGCTGTGGACCAGTGCTGGTCTATAGACTGGGGGTTGGGGACCCCTGTCCTAGGCAGCTTTTCTTTCTCCTGTTTTTTCAAAATCTATCTCACATATCTTTGCCCACATATCCATCATTTGAGAAGATTACCCAAAATGTGTACTCAACATCCCAACTATCCTCATTATCCCAAAAAGATTGGATATCCCTGATCTATCTAGATCAGGGGTGTCAAACTCGCAACATCCCGTGACGTGTCGCGATGTATCGCAACTTTTTTGCCATTGCCAGCAGTGGGGTGGGCGCAGTTTCACTATGATGCATCTGGCCGGCGGGCCGGCAGTTTGACACCCCTGATCTAGATCATCTCAGGAGGGATGACTCACATGGCCTGTGCAGATTGATTTTTTTTTTTTTTGTCTCCTTCTACTTGTTTCATCAGCCTGCCTTCAATTTTCAGGCAGTGAAATGCTAAAGGCAGTAATAATATGATAAATGCTTGCAAAAACCATTTTGATTCAAAAAGAAATATACTTAATGTTGATGTGATGGGTGGTGCCTACAGAGGGAGAGGTAGTATGATGGATTACAATGAAGCCGCAGTTTCTCAGGAAAGAGGGAGCACATTCCAAGGAAGAGGCGAGACAAGAGGCAGCACAGCCCACAACTGGATAAAGTCAGAAAAAGAGAGTTAGAACGGGTATTTCCTAGAATCTGCGTTTAGTGTGAGGAAATAAACAAGCAGACCTCAGCTGGATTGTTCTATATTGTTCTTGGGCTAGACCTGACTGTTGTATTTCTTTCTCAGTATGAAACTCCTCTTCCGTCCCCTTCCTTCCCCTCTCCTGCTGACCTTATTATGGGACAGATATAGGCAACTAATCCAGGCATAGCATGGCATATTTTAATTCCTCAAAGACATAGATTCTCAGAACTATTGCTGCTAGAATTACATAGATTCTCCCAGCAAGAATCTCCGTAGTACAACACATATGGAAGAAATTAGATTGGGGAAGGTTGTACTAAGAAATGCAGTGCCTGGATACCCTGTGTGAGAAGACCATTGTTCTGGAGTGACCCCTGGGGATGAACAAAAAAATTACTCAAATGACAGGGAAATATAATTTTTTCATACTTGTTTCTCACCCCGATCCAGTTGCTTTTTCAAAAAGGTAATGAAAGTGTAAACTAAAATCAATTCTTTTTTTCCTGAACTATAAACATAGATTTCACTTTGTAAATGAAAGAGGTTTACAGCTATTTAATGAACTGTGTAAATTAGAAAAAAAAATAGAAAAAGTAGGCAGATTTTTGGAAAATAACACTCACACACAGACACATATACCACATACTCATACACACACACTCTCACACACAAACACTTTTAGGTTACAAATGTGTACATTAGATGCAACTATCACTCCTTGAAACCTATCAAGGAGTGATCCAATTGTTTAACAGTGAGAACAATTAACCAGTGGAATGGCTTGCCTTCAGAAGTTGTGGATGCTCCATCACTGGAAGTTTCAAGAAGAGATTGGACAGCCACTTGTCTGGAATGGTATAGGGCAGTGGTTCTCAACCTTTTTAATGCCGTGACCCCCAACCGGTCGTAAGTCAAGGACTACTCAACCGGTCTTAAGTTGAGGACTACTCAACTGGTGCAGCACCGTTTGCAGAATGGGACTTTTGGCGGGCTCAGCAGGGCAGAGACAGCCTGGACAATTCCTATTGGCTTTTGAAAGCCAATAGAATTAGACTCTATTCAAGAGAGTCTATTCTACTGGCTTTCAAAAGCCAATAGAATAAAAGAGAGTAGCACAGCTAAAGAAAAGGGGAAAAAAATGGCGGACTGCGTTGTTTGGCGACCCCCTTGAAATGGTCATTCGACCCCAAATGGGGTCCCGACCCACAGGTTGAGAACCACTGGTATAGGGTTTCCTCCTTGAACATGGAGTTGGTGTAGAAGTCCTCCAAGGTCTCTTCCAACTCTGTTATTTTGTTTTGTTTATTCTGTTATACTTGGAATATGCCCACTTGTTCAGGCTGATTGTCCAAACAAGATATTACTATGCAATTACTGGGCTTCAAACATTAAATCTTACATGTTATATTCCATGCATAGATCTCATTTTTTTACCCTCTACATTTTTTTTGTCTTACTGCAGGAAATTATTAAGGAAGGGAAGATAGAAAATATACTTTCTTTTGACTGGTAATGTTAGGAACTGCTTTTGATTCTCTTACTTTCTGATGTTCTGATTTACATAATAATAAAATTGCAATCAATGCATCTTGTTTTTATAATGAACAGAGGCTTACATTCTTATGTATGTTTAAACAAGTATTTATTGATGCACAATTTCACTGATTCTTGTGATATTCTTATGTAGCAATATGTACATCGGATGCAAGTATTTTGGCATTCAGTCTTTTATAATTTTAGCAGTTCTTCGATTAAGATCACATCAAAAACTACTTGTGTCATAATGCTGCGGGGATCTGAAGAACATTTTTTGCTATAATTCCCTTGACTCGGCGGGAACATTCACTAATGTTCACTAAATCTGTGTAGTTAGTGTAAAATTTATTCATGTCATTACATAAAATAGTATAACTTTATTTACAATAGTAAATAATAAAACAAATCTATAATAAAAGACTGAATAGCATGTGGGGAAAATTCCAACTATGGGTTCAGTATTTCATTCCAGTGAATGCTACTTATGGGACATGGCTTTTTAAGTATGTAATATTGTACTTATTATTTCTATGGTATTAATTAATTTTGCCATTATTTATTAAAATATCAAAGGATTGAAGGGTTTTCAGATATAAGTTGGATAACAACAAGCCTGGAATAATGATTATTACCATAGTATTTACTATCATGACTCTATCATGATTTATTTTTTATTCTAATAAATTTATTATTTATTATTTATGAGATTTTTAAATATAGTGGTTCTCTCAACAGTTTAGTGACTGTTCACAGTTACAACGATGATAAAAAGGTAGCTTTACAATCAATCCTAACATATATGACCTCTGCAGATCTGTAAAGCCAAAGAAAACTGAGGTAATATCATAAGCACGGTTGTGATTTTACTTAGTGACTGCTTTGATTAACAACTGAACTGCCAGGCCCAATTGTGATCACGAAATAAAAACTGCCTATGCAGTTTTTAAATTAAAAAGTTTAGAGTTCCTGGAAGATGAAATGTTGGCACAATGTACAGCAAAGCAAATATCTCTTTCTACAAGGCTAATGCCTACTTTAAGAGGGGGGGGGGATTAATGTAAGCAGCAAGCTGTGGGTGGTACTCAAGAACAGTTTATGTAGCATATCTGATTTTCCTTGTTATGGCAGAAATAAACTAATTGGAGTTGTGGTGGTGCAGTGGTTAGAATGCAGTACTGCAGGCTAACTCTGCCCATAGTCAGGAATTTGATCCTAAACGGCTCAAGGTTGAATCAGTCTTCCATCCTTCCGAGGTTGATAAAATGAGGACCCCCATTGTTGGGCACAATATACTAACATTAGGAAACAGCTCAGAGTGCTCTAAAGAATTATGGTATATGGAGCAGTATATAAGTCAAAGTGCTATTGCTAATTGTATAAAAATGGTAATAACTGAAGAAATTTAAGGCTACATTTACTATTAGAAACTAAGTTTATGAACTTTTTTTACATTTGCCTATAGATAAGTGTATAGAATATGATCTTTTAGGTGAAGAGTAAATAATGCTCCATTTTATGAATATTATTCCAAATTATTTCCTTTATGAGTTACCACTTCTTTAGTTTTGAAAATCACAGATTCCTTTAAGTTCCCAAATTCATAACCAGCTATCTGCTGGTCCAGAATTTTGTTAACTCCTAGAAATAACAAAACTATACCTGATAATGAATAAAGACATACAATACATTTTCTTAGTAGAAAGAAAAAATGGCTTTGGTGGACTTATGAATAATTACAGTATTCTAAATTTGAGCTGTGCATTGACCAGATTTTGGTTACTAGCATATTTGTGCAAACTAACACTAATGTTCTAATTTCTGCAGTGATGATCTTGGTAGGATACTTAATTGATTGGGGCAACATTAAGAATGAAGCAATAATTGCTTTAATTGCCTCCTATTAAACTGGCCTGTAAGCTGATATTCTCTTTCTGTCTGAATTGATTTGCAGCTGGGCTCTGTTAATACATCAGCTCATTTTAATCGCTTTGCTGCTGTGTTCAGCCTTCCCTCATTTTTTAACTCAGCAGTGCTTCCTCACTTCATTTCAGTGATTAATCCTAAATCCCCAACTATATAGTAATAACTTTTACTCTATTTTTTGGAGACTACTTTTTTAAAAGTGATATGTGTTTGTGTGCATGCGCACATGCATGCTCTTTTGAATCAGTTTTTAACTCCTGGTGACTGCCTGGACAAGTCCCTGCATCCAGAAATATCTAATTTTGCAAAAGCTAATACTTCTTCCAGGACTGTGATATGGAATCCTTTCTTCTCTGTCTCCATCCAGCAATATACTTACATCAATTGAGTGATCATCTGGGACCTTCAAAGGTGGCACGCTTACTATATTTTTGCCTGTGCTTTATCATATCCTCTGGTTCTTATATTTATCAATAAAGTATGTACATATTAAAAGTGGCAGTGTTAAAAGCAGCAAATACAGATAGCCCTCACTTAGCAACCACTCATTCAGAAACCATTCAAAATTATGGCGGCACTGAACAAGAGGGACGGCACTGAAGAATAGTCCTTAGAGTTGCAGCCATTGCAGTGGTTAGAATGCACTGAACATGATCACAATTTGGGCTCTTGGCCACCAGCTTACAATTATGATGGTTGCAGTGTCCCGCAGTCACATGATCACCATTTGCAACCTTCTTGGCTGGCTTCACACAAACAAGCCCACTGGGGAAGCCAGCAGGAGTTTCCAAGTTTCTCCCACAAGTTGCTCCTGTTCCCACTACTCACATTTCCCCCTGAAGAGTGCTTGGACAGCGTGATAAACTTGTACACCATAGGTCCTGCCCATACTCTGTAGCACTTGCCTGCGGCACCCACCCATCCACCCATATTCCATAATACCTGTCTCCCTGTAGCTCTCATCCACCAGCTGTTTGCCTGGGATGCGGGTTCAGTGACAAAAGCCACATATCTCTGGATTCCCATCTCTTCCCATGTTGCAGTCCTTGATTAACAACTTGCATGGCTCTTGCTTAATGACAGCAATGGGAACTGCCGGATTGCCATCACTAAGCAACACAGTCTCGTGTTTTCTGACTGCATTGCTTAGTGATGGAAATTCTGACCCCAGTTGCCATCATAACCCAAACACTGTACTGGAAACAGCCTGATGTCACTGAAATAAAACTTCAGGAAAATGGATGGTTCCACTTCTAGGCATTTTGTTTTAAATGTCTTTACATGAAAAAGCTCACTATTTTGCTCTTGATTCTAACTTTGTCTTGGATTAGAGATCTTTGGATATTGAGGTTCCTCTCTGAATCATAGCTTGGTATACCTTAACATTTTATCCTAATGTGATTTGCACATAATCCATTCTTTATCTTGTACTGTAAATATGAGGGAGATTATTTTATAGGCTTTTCTGTTAATCATTATATGGAGTGTATGCGTGAACGAAATTTGTTTCCTCCATATTATTTACCTTATTTTTCATCAGTAACATAGCTAGTGAAGTGAAACAACTTTCTTTCTCTTAATCATATAATTAGTTATGAATAAAATTTAATGCTAAATTAAAATTTAAACTATATAAAAATTTCTTCACCTCCTTGCAGAAGTGAAAATATTTCACATGCACAAAATAAGTTCACCTGCATGCAATGTTGAAAGAATAGTTTTCAGTACTATAATTTATGGGAATATTTGTTCTGAATTTCTGTTGCCCTACGACCTAATAGTTAGTGTATATTAAGAATGCATATCTAAACTAAGGATTAAATAATATGAATAAAAGACAGCTATCTTGAAGAAAGAAAAACAACTTGTTTTAAAATATTCTTTACTTAAAAATTCATGAGGTTTTTTTAAAAATAAAAGTTATTAGTTGTACTTACTTAACAACATATTACTTTAGGAGCTATATGTAATATTCAAAAGTACATAATTAAATGCTTTCAGACTGAAATGGTTCCAGATCACAGCATATGAAGTTGTGATACCTGTCCTCTGAGAATAGGCAATAGTCTTGATTATAAAACCCTATTTGTTATTTTACAAGTTCCAAAATCAATTGGAGGTTAAAGATATTTGTGTATAATAAAGAGCTCAGTGACTATGTAGTTCTACTATATGTTATCATGGGACAGCCCTTTGTCTACAACTGCCAGTCTTGTTGCAGGATTTGGTTTCTTTAGAAAAGGGAATTGACCAGCAAGGGCAAATAGATCAATACTATTTGACTGTTTTCTCCTTTAGGTTATAAATACATCCAAATGTTTCACAACAGATTGCCTAATCAACTAAAACAAACATGCTAGTAGTATAATTAAATTAATGAGCATATCTCACTTGCAGCAGCCTTACATTCAATGGCACAGATACTTAAAGACAGTGTAAATTAGGATAAAAAGAATGCATTGCACTCTCAACCTACGTTTTATATTTTTTAATATATATATATATATATATATATTTCACATACATTAATTGGAAACAATGTATTTCCACTTAAACACGCTAATATCATTATATATGCTATGCTTTTCCAAATTGGAAATTCTCAAGTTTCCTCTCCCTCACAGACAAAAATGAGGAAAAGGAGATATCTTAAAATAAAGGAACTTTTGAAGTATTATATTTCTGTTAATGTGCAATATTGCATTTGTTTATAAGGAGGTACATTGATAAATGTTACATTGAATTAAGTATTCCAGATCCAGTCTGTACGAAGGAGAGACATGCTGAAACTGAAGCACTTAAGTTAGTCATATGCCTATGTTGTCACATTGATTTCATGCTGTGTATTAATTTATATAAGAGCCAGTTTGGGGTCGTACTTTAAGGCATCAGCCTAAAAATTGGAAAACTAAGTTTTAGTCCCACCTTAAGCACAAAACCAGCTGGGTGACCTTGAGTCAGATATTCTCTGTCAGTATTAGGAAGGAGGAAATGGCAAACCATTTCCAAAAACACAACATAACAACAACAACAACAAAACCCCATCCACCACTTTGCCCTGAAAACTGCAGTTCTCCTAGTGGCCCGGATTCCATACTGGCTTGAAGTTGCAACAGTTACATAGGATTGAACTTGCATTTTGCCCACTGAAATTTTAACTAGATGAACTATAAAGTGATACTTGTTAGACAAAACTGTAGGTTAAATCTTACTTTATTTTGTAATTGGTAACTTCTCAATCAGATTTCACGGTCCCTTCTCTGTTAATTGTAGGAATACTACAGATATAATATATTCAAATTTAACAAAGTAGTTTATGACATTCTGATTAGCAAACAGGTTGAATGAGTTTGGTGGCATAATTATGTGATAGATTCAATTGTCTTGAAAACAATACTCTGCAAATTATGAAATGAGGTTGCACATGGTTCAATTTGAGTCAGTGCCATTCAGTATTTTTAATAATGACTTTGATGAGGGATAGAATAATTATTATATTTGAAAAAGGTACATATTGAATGGTAAAGTTAATACTACACAAATTGAATTTAAGATAGTAGTTAAGATTCTAAAATAATTTAAGTTAGATTAGGGATATGGGCTGAAAAAAGCACAATAATAAGATATTGGAATTGTAGATGAGATAACTAAATATAAACCAGCATGTTCATTGCTGGGTTATATTAAGCCGATATCATTTACAAAACAAAAAAGGCAAATAGAATTTTAGGCTACATCAATAGAAGCATTCCTGCTAAATTACTGGAAGTAATACTTTTCTATTTTCTGCTGATTAGTTTCCATTTCACATATTATGTTCAGTTTTGAGCTTTCAGTTCTGAGAAGAGAAACTGGAATGAGTCAAACAAGGGAAATCATGATCAGAATATTAAAAAATACAATGTGTCGTATAAAGAGAGATTAAGATACCATATAACGATCTCCTGGTGGGAGTGTCCAAAAACTTGTGATTTTTGGAATAAGATAAAAAATTATCTGGAAGAAATATTAATGGTAAAGATAGAGCTAAAACCAGAACTCTTCTTATTAGGCATAACTACACAGAAATACGATAAAGGGATATTTTACCTGATGTTACACATTTTCACAGCTGCTAGATTGGCGTATGCACAAAACTGGAGAAATAAAGAAACTCCAATAGAAGAAGAGATTTTATACAAAATTTTATCGTGTGCCGATATGGATAGGCTCACAATGGAAATGAAGGACAAGACAGAGTCAGATTATTTTGAAATCTGGGACAAATTTTATTATTGGTGTGAATCAAGGGGGACTGTTCGGGTTATAAGTTAGTGTTAAGATAGAAATATATATAATTGTATGTTAGTATATAGAGAAATAAATTAGATATTGTATGGAAAAATATGTATGTATATATAGAGATTAAGAGCTATATGTATGACGCGGAACAAATTGTTAGAAATATATATACTGGAATGTTACGTTATGTCCATTTTTGTTTTAACTATATTATAAATAAAAAACTTTTTTAAAAAAACAATCTCCCACCTCCAGCATACATATAATAGGCTTCTGTAACATCCATGGGAAAATTGGGAAACACCAAGTCTTAGCAGTGTTCTAGGAGGCTAAGGGTGTCAGGACCCTCCAAATCTCAGGGGAAAGCTGCTCCACAGGGTGGGTACCACACAGTGGTGCGATTCAAATATGTGAACAACCAGTTCCCTGTGTGGATGCCGCTTTTGGAAGTCCATTCTGGGCCTGGGCCACAAAAAAATTAGCTACCAGTTCTGCCGAAGTGGTGCAAACCGGCTGAATCCCACCACTGGTACCACAACAGGCAAAGCAATGCCTCCTCCATTCTGCAAGAGAAAACAATTTAATAAACGAGGTCTGGGGTATTCCACCTGTCAGATCTTGGTGGCACAGTCAGAGCATGTAAAGAGTTAAAGGTGACAAGCCCCTATTGAAAAATGTGTATGGATTACAATATGGCTTTTTGGTGGGCACATTGGGAAATTTTTCCAAAATTAAAAGCAGTTTGATTGTGGAACCAATTATCTTATGAGATGAGGGGCTTCCCTCTGCAGGATGTCTTCAGCTAAAGATTAGATAGTTATCTACAAGAAGAATGCTTGGATTTGAAACCCTACATTGACTAGAAGGTTAGCCTTAATGGCCTAGATGGCTCCTTCTATAATCCTAGACATTTTAAATGAACATCCACTGAGTCTTAACATTTGGAAATAGTACTGTATTCTTAAATTCATAACAATTATTCTAAGGTGTAAAAATAAGTGCAGCTAAGAAGAGGTTATCTCTATGTTTGTGGGAAACTTGTTGAGTCTCAAAACATATGACAAATGGGTGTCAGTAGTTAATTCTAGACATCTGCTATGTTATTGTACTGTCTTTTTGGTGCATCACTGTCAAAGCCATCAATAGCAAATACTGAAAAGATACTTTGTATGTCTTTCTCCTGTGGTCTAAAGTTATTTGTATCTTAAGGGTACAATCTGTTCTTACACTGGCACATTTACAGTAAATATCACCATTAAACTCTCTTCCCTTTTTTCATGCATACAGAGGAAGAACTTTGTTATAATTATTCATTTTGTTTTACTTCCCCAAACTGGGGATTATATTTTTATGAATCCATTTTCAAAAGATCTTTAACATATGAACATAGATTCCTTACATTGGGCAAAGTGATAAATCTATAATATATAATTTCTCACCAGTGACAGCCATGAACTCAGATTGGAATTCTGAAGTTCCTACGTACAAATAGTTATTTGGCAAGTATAGTAATAAAAAGCATGGGTTTTTTTTCCATGTTAAGTATTTTCTTTTTAAAAAATAAGGGCTAAATACCAAAACAATGTTATAAAACCAATTAAGAAGAAAGAAAACAAGATTAGAGGTGTTTCTTGAATTATTTATTGTTATGCACTGTTGCAGAGCCTTTAAATAAGTAATTAATAAACTTCACAGCAACTCTCTCTTTCAAGTTGTTTATTTAATGCAGTTTTGTGATGTACAAATATTAATCTGAAAGACTTTCAATAGAATAATCATGTATACAATAAATCTTCAATAGAAGGATAATATAATCTATACTTAAACATTCATGTAGCTTTTTTTTAATCACTCTATTACAAGAGTTGATTATTTGAGAATAGTGCACATTCACATTGCTTTTGGTTTGAATTTAATGCATGCCATTACTCTACATTTGGTTAAAAACTGAGTTGACACTCCCAAGTAATGCCTGCCTTCCTTCCTTCCTTCCTTCCTTCCTTCCTTCCTTCCTTCCTTCCTTCCTTCCTTCCTTCCTTCCTTCCTTCCTTCCTCCCTCTCTCCCTCCCCCCTCCCTTTTAATGTCCTTTCATCCATCCATGTATCTCAGAGTTCAATTTGATAATAATAATAATTTTCCACTCCCCCTCATACAGGTACACTGCAGCTTGGACGATGTAGGGACCAAGCCTATTCACAGAAGCTCCACCCATTCTGCCTCTGGCAATCCTTCTTGGCTCCTACATTTCTAGTTCCAAGCTTCATTCTGAATGTAGAAGAAGGAATTGATTTTCTCCAGCTGTGATAAAGGAAATTATGGAAAAGAATGGGGCACTGAGTTGGACTTGTGAAAAAGAGGATATTGATTTTAGATTAGGATTTCCCATCATCATCCCCCCTTCTTAATTTTTTACAACTTTTTACATCTTCCAAACAAAATATCTCTTTTACTCCATCTGCTGTTTTGCACATGTGCAAATGTACATGTGGGTTTTTTTTTTGTTTTCCTAGCAATCTATTGGCAATTTTCCCATCAGCTCACTTATTTTTTATCGTTCTACCTCACCCCAGTGAATCTTGCAATAATTCTTTCCCTCTGTCCCATCAGGTGCATGTACCTGTCTTCCAATCCATTAGACTTTCATATACCAGTCTTCCAACCTATTAGATTATCATTTGAACATTACTGTATTTCTAAGATGATATTTTCCTTAAACATTTTATATTTATTCTTTCCTCTTGAATGTTTTTCATGTTCCCACTCACCTCCAATTAGGGAGCCCAAATTTTAGTTCACACATGTTAAAACCTGGAGGGTTACATGCAAGTTGAAAATTTATCTTCTATAAATGCTGCAAATATTAATTATTGTTAGTAAATATCTACCTCTTACAGACATACTTACAGAATGATAACATTGGGCAAACAGGCCCTTGGAGGATTAATTGGATTAAGTTTTATGGCTTTGGTTAGCAGAGCTGATTCATCATTACATTAGTGTGAGGCACACAGTTTTTAGTATATTGAATAGTATATATATTTTTTGCCAATCAATGGGGACATTTGCAGAATTTTGTTCTGTAGGGAAGGGGTCCCCAAACCCCAGTCCATGGACTGGCACTGGTCCATGGCATGCCAGCAGCAGGGGCATGCAAACAAGCGAATTTCCATCCGTGGGATGCAGCAGTATATAAAACCACGCCCCCTCCTGTCTGCAGAAAAACCCTTCTCCACAGAACCGGTCCCTGATTCCCGAAAGATTGGGAGCCACTGCTTTAAGGTGGCTTTATGCAATGCAACTTGGAGAGGGCTATCATATTCAGGGGACAGAAATGGTAATCATTATGAATTCAGCATTATGTGCAAAATGTAATTAAAATTTTACACCCAATTATTTGTTCTCTAGAGAACTATATGGTGGATAATTGATTCTATCTTTATAATATCTAAATTAATTAGGTTTAGTTGCAACAACAAAAATATTTAAATAAACATACATTCTCTCTAAAAAGCTAGAATCAGTCACGGGAATTGAAATGATCAAAATGTACAGTATTTATCCTAGAAAGAAGACAACACTGCAATCTGAATGTTTTCCTGCCAAGATTAGACAAGCACATCTGCCCATTCTTACAAATGATCATATTATTGTTAAAATGTATAAACTTAAGATGAGCTTTCATTTTAAAGATAAATTATGTGAAGAAACACTCTTCTGATAAATACACTGTACATGCTTGTTTGTATTATCTGTTTAAAGATAAAAAAATGTTTTCATAAAACATTGTATGAGCATTATGTCACATACAATGCATCATCATAATATGATGATTTTAATAGACTTATTAATGCTTGAGGTAAACATATTATCCGCCGGCAATTTTTATGATGTCACTAAGTTGCTATTTTATACATTGTACCAGGGAACACTTCCTTTCTTAAATTTAATTTTTTTTAAAAAGTACACTGCTTTTCATGAATCTGGAACTAATAATAGATACTAAATTAATACAGAATAAATCATTAATACTGCAGCCAATTTTTATCACCATACTACAAAAAAGATGTTGAGACCTTGGAAAAAGTTCAGAAAAGAACAACTAAGATGATCAAAGGCCTGGAGACTAAAACATATGAAGGATGGCTGCAGGACTTGGGTTTGGCTAGTCTAAAGAAAAGAAGAAATAGGGGAGACATGATAGCAGTATTCCAGTATTTGAGAGGCTGCCACAAAGAAGAGGGGGTCAAATTATTCTCCAAAGCACCAGAGGGCAAGAAACAGTGGTTGAAAACTGAGAAAAGCAACCTGGAATTAAGGAGAAAGTTCCTAAAGTGAGGACAATTAACCAGTGGAACAGCTTGCCTCCAGAAATTGTGGGCACTCCATCACTTGAGATTTTTAAGAAGAGACTGGACAGTCACTTGTCTGAGATGGTATAGGTTCTCCTGCTTGAGTGGGGGGCTGGACTAGAAGATCTCCAAGGTCCCTTCCAGCTCCTATTCTATTCTATTCTATTCTATTCTATTCTATTCTATTCTATTCTATTCTATTCTATTCTATTCTATTCTATTGTTGAAAGTTTGTTATTATGCTACATTAAGCTATAATAATTTGTAAGATGAAGTTCAAGAATTCATCAAAGTGGTTGTTAAAAACTTAAATTCTATGTTTAGAATATTAAAATGAAGATTAATCTTAATGAATCTTTACTTTGATATGCTAAAAAGTGGAACTTTAAGTTATTAATAATATAATATACTAAAATACTAAAAGTTATACTAAATTTTAATATACTTAAAAATAATAAAATTTTAATCTAATAAAAGATATTATCTGCTATTAAAAACAAAACACATTTTTCAAGAAGTAATGTATCACTCAACTGTGAGATAATATGTCTGCTCTTCACCCCAATGTGTCAACTTTTCCACGGAATCACCTAAAAAGCTAACATGGAAAACAACAATATAATAAACTCATTCATCATAATGTGCAAAAGAATGCATTGGTATAAAATGTAATAGCCTTCAACAACTAGGAGTTTTTAAAAGTATTAATTTCAATTCCAGATAATTGGAAAGGACACCTGGGCAATCAACAATACTTTTGTTGGATTGTCCTGTCAGGAACTTCTATTGTCTTTGAAGTCAGAGGCAATTGTTTAGCACTAAATGACAGTGAATCTTACAAACATCTTCTGATATTATTGCCATAAATTTCCAAGCCAAACCTTATTCAAGGTCAGTTGCTAAAGAGGGCAGGTATCAACATAGTTTTCATGGATTCTCAAGCAGTCTTTAAGTTTTATACAAATAGACTTTGGTTGTGTCCTGCCATTAAATCTACTTAATGGACTTACACTATAAATTCTCTTCAGTTTTATGATGTTCCATTTAAATCCACAGAATGTAAGAAGATTCCCCCTTTTTTAAAAAAAATAGAAGCAACTGTGGTTTCTACTTATACTTTTTGTAAATAACACTGCAATTTAAAGTGATGACTATCTGTAATTGAGAAGAGAAATGTATTTTGCATTACAAACAAACAAAGTGTCTATGAAATGAAGGGGGTAAAGAGCCATAACAAAGACAGCACTGAACAATTATATTAAGTGGATATATATATATATATATATATATATATATATATATATATATATATATATATGCTTTATAACCTCTTTTGATACTCTGCCTGAATAAATAATCAAGGACATAGGTATCTGAAGCAATGTTACTGCATTTCATAAAGTTGATCCCTAGCAATCTTGGAAGGCTCACATTGACAATATGAATCCATGGAGCTTAAAAAGAAAAGCAGACAGACTAGCAAGAAGAAAGAGATGTACTGAGAATTATGTTCGTTTTGAGAGAAAAAAAAAATAGAAATTCAAGAAGCTACTTTTGAGTCTTTTTACATTTCCCATCTCCCAACAGCTTATCTCTGAATGAAAATAAACCACATCTATAGTCTTTTAAACCCTCCTAAGGTTACCATGGTTTAGTGCATGCTAAAATCCTTCACTTTCCCCATTATTTCCCTTTCATCATTGCAGGACTTTTTCCAGGCTCTTCAAATGACAGGTTTTTTCTCTTTATTTAGATGCCACGTCACTACCTATACAACATCCTTGAGATCTCACATCATCATACAATCCATCCGGGGCTTTCTGTCATCCCTCTTCAGGATAATCACAACACCCTCCTTCTATGACATCTACACATTTTTCCATTTGATGGCACAGAGGCAACATTCTCTTCTTCTGATTTGTTCTCAGAGATTACACATAATATCCAAGGTAGCTTCAAATCTATCTGGGATGCAAAATGTTCTTCTCACCAGTCGGTGAAAGGTGCCACTGTGTGCTTTCAACTACTTCAAGTTCCCTTCTTTCCTTTGCACAAGACCTCAACAGTGCAACAGGAGGAAGCCAAAGGTTGGTGCGCTGGAAAGTGCCCTGCCATGCTGCCAACTAATTAATGGAGGAAGCTTATTTCCCTTCTGTTAGGTCATGTTATGTATGTTAAGACTGCAGGATCCACTGTGGGTAGGTCACCAGGACCCATCTTCAAGGAACTTCTCTGTCATAGAGAGGTTTTTTGCAGAGAAAAGTTCCCTGAAGATGGGCTCCAGAACATTATCCTGGGACACGTATATTTGCCTTCCTTCGTACGTTAAGACTGTCCAATAGACAAACATGTATGCATAAACTGTTATTATACATCTTGACTGTAGTGAAAATTCTCTATGTAAAAAAAAATAGAAAGATATGTCAATTCCCACAATGGGAGAATGGATGGAAAAAGTGATGGAGCTGAACTGTTTTAATTAAGGAAAAGAATTTATCCAGTTTTGTTTCTACTTGGAGACAACTTTTTTGTGTTCGAAATGGGGGAAAAAATGAAACGTTGACTTTGGTTTTTAATGATTAGTTTGCTGCTATAGAAATGACTAGTATTTACTGTGTAAAAGTAAAATATTGTATATATTGTATGTATCTACTGTGCTGAAAAAAGTGGGAAGTCACTGCTTCTTTTCTCTCCCCTGTACCTCACCCTCTTTCCCCCCTTCTTTTCCCTTCCCCATTCTATTATCTTTATTTCTGTTTGTATTTTATATTAAGATACACTTGAATAAAAAATTTATAAAAAGCAAACAAACACATATACATAAACATGGCTTTGCAGTATGTAGCAGATGGAGAGGGCATCATAACTCTTGGCTGCATTCTTAATTTCCTTCCCAAATAGAAAAGGAATACAAAAAAAGTAGCAGACAAGTAAATGAGTTCTCATTTGCTAAATAGCTTCAGGCTGCACTGTAGACTCGCTAGATATATCACCACATTATCAGGTTGATTCACTCCATCTGCCCCTCAGAGCTGGTCTCCTGACAATGGTAGGGTCTGACGTCTTTGGTTGGAGTATATGTGAAGCAGCTCCACTCTCCTTTCTCTCTGCCCGAAGTTTCCTGGAATTGTGCAATTCCATTCGGTCTGATCCTGTCTATTTTTACGGATAAATATTTATTCCAAAAATATGCATATGATTGTGCACAGTGGCTTGCCACAGTTGTGTAGAAGAATTGTTCAGAATTCCCATATCTCTGAAAATAAATTCTGGAGTATAAACCCCTCCCCCTAATATATAGGATTTTTTTGAAAAAATCATTATTTGGCATTAGATTCCATATTTTAATACATAAGGGAACATTTTATGCTGGAGTACTTTGGGTTAGTTCTAGTTCATGAATAAATAATATGGGATTCACATATTAAATGTACTTTACCAAATAAAGTATGCTGATTTAATTGCACAGGAATAAATAAAATCCTCCCCCCCCCCACCGTCCACCATGTTTTGGAAGGAACAACAATATAACAATTGCAAAAGAAAAGTGGTGCCTTACACCCTTCCCATAGCAAGCTCTCTTATCTTTGCTGAAATTCAAAAGTAGGTCACCCAGCTTGTTTCCAAAACACCACACTGATTTCTGAACAATTTTACAGTGAGGCTCCCTCTGTCCCTCTATACAGATATTTTGAAAGGGGGGGGGGATAAGTGAGCGGGAAATAAAAGGAGAATGATCTGTTGTTGGACATTATTTTTAGCTTTTAAATAAATCTGTCATGCTATTGAAGCTCAGCCTAATGACAATAATTATATAGGCTCTGAAGAAATGCGATTAGGTGAGCTCGGAAATCCATAGCAACTATTGTTACTCATTTTCTTGTATGACAGGGTTGTCATTTTGGTAATCACTGGAGCATATGCTTAACGACTGCTTGAACTTAGGCTATTTTCTTAAAAAAAAAGTTGGAAACCATCTAAAACTCACAATCTAACAGAGCTCTACTACATCAGAGGGCCTATATTAACTTTGCTGCACAAAAGAAAAGCTGTACAATTCAGCTGTTGACAATTAGAAAAGGAGGGGTAAAAAAGAAATATTGGAATCATAAAAAAAAGTTATCAGGAAACAATCAGTTGTGAAATTTTGTGTTTTATTCTCGGTGAATATGATGCTTATAGATACTGGAAGATGACCAATTAAAAAAAAAGAATACAAGAGATGTTTAGACTGAATCTGCCATTTTTATCCACCTATTGAGTCTTTCCCAAGGATCTGGAATAGACAGATGTTCTTGTTTGATGGTATTAAATAGATCATTGCTGAATGTAAGCTGTTCCAAGTAAAGCAGCCTTTTGCAATTGACTACTTGTGATTTTCACTGCCAGCTGCCCACAATGAAAGTCAATGGTGATTGCCGTATGCTGCAACTTCATGGGATTCACTTAATAATGGCAACTGGGAATGCTGGGACTGCTGTCATAAGTCAGTGTGGTCACGTGATGCTGTGCTTTATAACCACACTGTTTAGCAAGGGAGTTCCAGTCCCAGTAAAAGACGATTACCTGTCCTACTAGCATTTAGTTGCCTTTCCTGTCAGCAATGAATGAATTGGATGAGGAAATGCTAACTTACTGATGACTCATCACACCTCCATGAGCCCAAGGGGATATAAGGGATGATGTGGATGTTCTCTGTAATTACTGCATGTGTAAAATGTGTTCTACAACATAACTTGAAAAACATGACAAAATCTTTTTGATTGTTTTAGGAGAAACTTGTACAATTTGCTGTCCTCTGCAATGTAAGGCATCATTCCAAACTACTGACAAGGGTAAGTTTACATGCCATGCAATAGAGATTCTGGATCAGATTTACTGGCTTTGTGCTTGCTTTCAAGAAAAATTCAAATGGCTTGCTTTTCTTAAAAGTCTGTGGATAGTTTGGGGGCAAGGATATCCTAAAGCAGTGTTTCTCAACCTTGACAATTTTAAGGAATGTGGACTTCAACTCACAGCATTGCTGGCTGTGGAATTCTGGGAGTTGAAGTCCACATGCCTTAAAATTGTCAAGGTTGAAAAACACTGTCTTAAAGTCTGCTTCATCTTAATTGTATCTACCTGTAATTTGCAATGAGACTTTCATTCCCTTATGGCAGGGGTAGGCAACCTTGGCTCTTTTATGACTCGTGGACTTCAGCTCCCAGAATTCCTAAGTTAGCATGGCTCAACTTGGAAACCTCTCCCTTTCCTCTCAGCATGGCTGGTTCAGGAATTCTGGGAGTTGAAGTCCACGAGTCATAAAACAGCCAAGGTTGCCTATCCCTGCCTTATGGGTATGAAAAAATGCTCCTCACATTTGTGGTACCTGGAATATGCCAAAACAGATTCTCTTCTATTATTCTTTAGATGCTGTTTAAAAGCTACATTGTTCCATTAAACTTTTAATGCTGTTCTTGTTTTATTTTTTTATCTGGATTATGTACAACACTTGAAGCACCCACTGGTTGGAGGGACAACATGTAAAGATGTCATATAAATAATATAGTTACGTCTTCCTTTTTAGTCCATTCCAACCCAGAAAAACATCAAAAGGTAGGTGAAGGAGCTCAGAACTCTGCCTGCCTACCCATAGGTCTCTGAAAGCTGAACAGAATGAAAAGCGCTTTTGTATATTAGGAGAAATGAGCAAAAGAAAGACTGAGCTCAGAAATAGTTGAATCACAGCAGGGCTGCAGGAAAAAAAAAATTCCAGAAAAAAAATCCCTAACATATACCTCTGGGAGAATCAGCTGGGCAGCAGCTCCAAAGGCTGCCACTGCCTCCATTCCAGTTTTCTTTTTCTTCTGGCCACATGAGACCAAGATGCATGCACCTCTCCTGGGCTTTCCATAGATACACCCAGAGACACAACACAAGAGGAAGGTAGACCCACACAAGTACATGCATTGTACACACACATACATAGAGCCTATGACTTCAATAAACTGGAAAAAAAAAATACAGAAGCTTCCTATGGCTATTGCTAGTAAATAGGTTGGAAAGAATTCCAGGAGCCACATTTTATATGCTTTCCTTATTGAAGACAGCTTCCATTGTTCCTTCATCAGCAATAGCCTGATTTTTTTTCTTTTTAACTGCAGCAGAAACAATAGGATTATACAATTTGCTTATGTTCATCCACCCATGAGAAAGCAAGAAAAGTAGGGGGGGGGGGAAGGAGAGAAGAATGAGCATGCCAAACAGATTTTCCAGTTTGATAGCCCTGCAAGCCAGAAGGAAAAGTTGCTGCTGCTGTTTGTCCTTCTCAATGGAGGCCTTCAGAATGCTTGATAGATAAATCAGAGGAAGACAAAAAAAAAAAAAAATTGTTGAGGGGAACGTCACAAAAAGCATAAGAAAAAGAAAGCAGGTTTTTTTTTTAATGGCTGCAATATTAAAAATGCTACACCTCAGGGCAAATTGTCTCATGATTTAGATCTGTTGCATAAGTACATCTCCAATTTTAAAAGTAGGAAATCTGATGAATTACTGACATGGATGAGTGGATTATGAAAGTGCTGTGTTAAATAGCATACAAAAATGCGGAGGAGCAGCTGAAATAGAATAAATGGACTCATTACTAGGGTTGTGTATTAGAGAGATGAAGTAGTTTAAGTTCCTCTCCCATGAAGTTCTTCCAAGATTAAGAATGTGCCTCTCGTGTTTCAGGCGCAGAGGAATAAAAGCAGAGAGAGAACGTATTTATAGTCACAAGAATACACTTTCCATGAATGGCATGGATTCTTTTGATTAAACCTCACTGAATGATTAAAAACACATGTTTATGATTTTTAAAATATGGCCTTCAAAATGTTTAAGTCGGGGTGTCCAAAGTTTGGAGGCCTTTGAAATGTTTTGAATGTCGTGGGCACTCCCACAAGGTGGCTCTAAGGAGGAGA
The DNA here is from genome assembly GCF_016545835.1 of Crotalus tigris. Lineage (NCBI taxonomy): Eukaryota > Metazoa > Chordata > Lepidosauria > Squamata > Viperidae > Crotalus > Crotalus tigris. Next base: position 9,529,913 of record NW_024096552.1, on the reverse strand, counting down.
ACATGCCATTAACTAGCAAGCTGGTGAACCATAAAGGCCACCTTTATTAAAAGGAAAACCAGTAACAATGTTTTCTAGGATAATCTCTAGCTGCCTGCCATCCCTTTATCTTCTCTTTCTAGGCATGTAAGAACACTTAACAGTGAGTAGCAGTTCACTGCTTTTTATTTGCTAAGAAAAGTCTGCAGGTGTATAGGGAGGCGTAAGGTTTCCTTGCAATTCACAATGATTTTATAACCCCGACTTTTGCTTTTCAAAAACAAGAGTGCAAGAGACTGTTGCAGCAGAGGGAAAAGATGTGTGGCACAATGGGACTGGCTGGGGAATTCTGCTGAGGTTCACATATCTTAAAATTGCTAAAGTTGGGAAACACTACTTTACAGCATCCTTCTCCATCTTGATATCCAACATCTTCATGATAATGGCAGTGTACAATGATCAGTGCAAAAAAAAAAAAAAAACCCTTCCCTTCCCAAAGTCCAGAGAGAATCAGTTTATAGAAAGTTATTTTGTACTTGAACTTGAACTTGCCAGTAGAACAGATCTGTTGTATCCAGGGATTTGATTTTCCTGGCCACTATTTTAAGCAGTTGCTTTTGACTTGGTTTTGCCTTCTTTGATCTGACAAAGCCAGATAATTCATTTGACCAGTTTCAACCTGAACTGACCTAATAAAGACAACCCCAGCTGGTGCTGCTGAAATCCATATGAAACAAGCTAGGAATGTGGAATTAGTAGGAATTTGCTCCCTCAAGTGAATAAAAAGAACAATCTAAATTGAAGTCATTATTGTTATTTCAGCTGCAGAATTAATCAATTCAAATATCAGATTTCACTTTAAGAAAACCTCATTATTCCATATTTTTAAACACAAGTCTTCTTGTATTATTTATTGTTCAAGAAAAAACTGGATTAAGATTTCTGGAAGTTTGAGGGTTTTTTTAAATTATAATTCTGAATTTTAGAAAACTGAAGTATAGATTGGCTATCACTGTAGCTGAAACAATTAATCTAAATGATCCTTTAACCCAAACCCTGGGCTGTGGCCCGTTCAACACTGGGCTGTGGAAGTGGCGGAAAGCGGTGGGCGAGCACACGTGCACAGGCTCCACTTGCACGAACAGTGGGTGAGTGTGCATGCCCAGCTCAGTGTGTCATAACTAGAGTGCCATAGATAATAATGAGATATTGGTGTAGAATAGTCATTCTTTAATTGCTCAGTTCTCTATATTCTACTCAGGCTAATTGGAACCAATTAAGTTTTAAGGCTAAATCTTGCTCTCTTTCCTTCTTCCAACAGTCAAACTTTCAGAGATTTTAACAAACTCCTCCAAAGTATAAGCAAATGCTTCCTTTCCATGGTGTAATATTTTTGCTGCAGTGGAAGAAAAGCAATTCTTTCAAAAACAACAACAACAGCAAAAAAACCCAGAGCAACAAAAGAGGAAATCACAAAAATGCAATAAAATGATTAACTTTCCTAATACATTTAAAATCAGAGTGCCCACAGGATACGGTAAAAGAACAACTCAAGATGGCAATCAAAACTGCCAGGTTTTTCTACAGGTGGTGCCTGAACAATACACATAAAAAGCAGATGAATCTTTGATTGCACCCTGCAGATACATGTGTTTAAAATCACACATCTTGGATTTGGGGCAACTGCTTTAATCCATTCAAAGGTTATAAATAGGATTATTCCTTAAATCTTCAGTCAATTCTGGAAAAAGTCAAAATTTTAAATATGCTGGACTAACACATCAGTTTCAATATAATGTCAAAGACTGCTGTCTTTACAGTTGTTATGCTTCCTAACAGCAAGACCCTTTAAACAGAAGGGGCTGTTTTGTTTTTGAATATAATATAGGACTGCTGGAATTTATATGTAACTTAGCAACTTTATCTGGGGAAAGTAACTAGCACACCAGGAGTTTGGAGATGAATAAGAGGCTGGATCATCCAGTTAATGTATTTACCTCTTGCCTTTGAGTTTTGAATATATATTTTTAAAAAAGAGGATTTTACTGAAGGACTGGCTGTAACAGGACTGTATCAGTACAAAAGAGGTAAGATATTTTGGCATGGAGGATGTGGGATTAACATGTTTCATAATACCACAAAAATTCATATCAAAGATTAATCATATTCCACTAAGCTTTTCATCAAGCATCTGATACTGAATGGTACTAATGAACAAAGAGGTTCCACTTGGCTACCACAGTTAATAGCTGTTGATCACAGAGTCAGAAAATTAGAGTAGGTAGAGATCATTTCAGCTACTAACTTAGCTTTTGTGTAGTACAGGAATCTAAATTAGCATTATCTTCATGACTAGATGGTTGTCTAGCCTCTGCTTGAACTTATCAAATATAAGGAAAACTACTACCTCCTTGAGTAATGGCTTCTATTGCTAAGCTGCTCTAATAATTATAATTGGGGTTTCCCATCTAACATTTAATTAAATCTGGTTTCCTATAGCTTAAATCCATTATTCCACGCTTTCAACTCTGGAACAGTGGAAAACAGATCTTGTCCTTCTGTGTAAAGAGTCCTATCATATTCCCTTTCTTAGTGCTGTAGAAGCTGTTTGTGAACTTGACTAATCTCTTTCAAAATCATCCATAAGCCATATCTCAGACCTTTCTGAAGTTCCTTTTATGTTAATAGAAACTTTAAAGGACAGTGGAGCTACATTCATTGGCTATACTCCCAATGTCCCTTATGGTGCCACTTTAACCTTAGCATAATAAATAGAAAGAATATAAGGAGCTATTTTATGTCATCTAAAATCATTAGGTCTGTTTAGCTCAGTACTAACAGTTACCAATGTAACATCTCTGAAAGCATTTTTTTTCATCCTTCCATTGCCAGAGATTGAACCTGAGATCTTATGCAGGTGAAAAGTGCAGTCTTCCACTGAGCAATGAACTGAAAGCCTATGTTGTCTTGGAACAAACAGAAACATGCCTTCCACTTTGGCTTTTTTGTATATTGCTGGAATATATCTACAGGGGACGTTATGGACGTTAAAGAAGCTGAGCTTGTCAAACTTCACAGCCCGGGTTCGAGAACCCAAGTGCTCTGCAACGGGATGAGCTCCTCTTACTTGTCCCAGTTCCTGCCCACCTAGCAGTTCAAAACATACGAGTGCAAGTAGATAAAAAGATAGCACTCTGATGGGAAGATAATGTTTCATGTGCCTTGGCATATAGTCATGCTGGCTATATGACCACAAAAATGTCTTCAGACAATGCTGGCTCCCTCAGCTAAGAAATGGAGATGGAGACAGAGTTGGACATGAGTAGACAGGGAAACCTTTACCTTTAGAATATATCTACCATACTTGTAGAATTTTGGCAACAAACTGCCCAAACGTATGAGTAATAATTTTACTTTGCTGATTATCAGTTAGCATTAACTATTTTGATTTTGCACTAAGATTCATTAAGCATCTGGTACCAATTACCTAAACATGATTAATGCCATCCCAGATATTACTATTTATTGTGGTGGAATGCTTCTAGAGTCAATAAAAACATCTATTTTAGCTAACTTTACTTATGCTTAATTTTAATAAAATTACCTTGTATGACTTCTGATCATTATTGGTTCCTTAACAGTATTTATGAAGTGGCATCTAAATTATATTTAGAGCTTTGATCTTCAACTGCATTAGAAACTGATCTGACAGCATGTTGGCAGCTGGTGATTTTTATACAATCTTACAAAACTATAATATTAAAAACAACAATGTTGCTGTGCTGCTTCTTTTCTTTTTATCTGGAAATACTCAGTAGGATTTCTAGGACTGATCCAACCTCTCCTCTCCAATGTGTCACTTATTTATGAGAAGGGTTTTTGTTGTATTTGAGATTAAAGATTTATAGACATTACTATTTAATGTTGGCTAGTTTTGAACTGTATTTCAAGTCATTTTTAGTTTGGGAGAGATCCCCTCAATAAATATTTTCTTATCCTTTCTCTTCAGCTTCATAACAATTTTACATCTGGGTATTTTAGAAAAAAGCATTGTCCACCGGTTAATAAAAATGAGATAGTAAGTAAGTAAATAAGTTTGTAAGTATATTAGTAAGTAAGTCGATATGAACTCTTCAAAGTAAATTGGTGTCATTAGACTAGCCTTGTGGAGTCCATGGTCCTTTCTGAGGTTTGTTTGCTTACAGATGTTTCATTACCCTACTAGGTAACAACATGAAGGACTCCATAGTTCAATCCTGAGCTTCATATATTCTATTCTATTAGACTAGCCTTGACTTTATCTTTCCATGATAAGAAACATTTACTGATTGTGACAAAGCGATTTCATATAATCTGAAATCTATGATTTTATACCTAACATTAAACATGTATGGATAGTGTCCTGAAGAAGTTTCAGAAGTCAAGTAGGCTTACCTTAATAGCATCCAAAAGTTACTAAGTCCAAAGTAGCAGGGAAAGAGTAATCAAAATGAGGTCCAAAGGTCAAAGAATCACAGAAGATTTGTCAGTCAGTTGAAGATGCAGTCTAAAAGTCCACTCAAAAGTCAATATTCAGGGCACATAACATCTGGGCTAAAGAACGGTTGTTTCTACTGGAAAGTCTTAGATTTGCTACTCATTATAGAAGAGCGTGGCTCCTTTCTTTTTCATGTGGTGGGCCCTTCTTTGGGGAGGAGCAGCAACTCAAACTCTTCATTTTCAGAAACCACCACTGTTCCTGTTGATTACTAGAAGGCCACACCTCAACTGCCTGCAGGTCCTCAGGCAACAGATCCTCCAGGAACTCTGGCGCAGGCTGTTCATTGTCAACATCCCTGCCTGAATCTAAGCTCACTATACAGATATTCAGCTTTGGTAGACAATTGAGATATAACTGGAAACCATAATTTTTCACTATAAGGAGAAGTTATGACCACATATGAGGTTCTGCTGTCTTTTTTATGTTTTTATGTTTTACATAAACTATAAGATTGACTTCATATTCAAAACAAATTACACTTATTCATTATGTTTAGATAGATAAAGCAAGATCAAACAGTAGGTTGGTCAGTATTTTAAACCAGTAATTAATCCCTTGGTTTGGACACCACATGGAAATGGATAAATTGAAAATTGGTCTTAGGATATTCCAATCTCCAGATCCCCTGGAGTATGAACAATTTGAAAATGGCAAGAGGTAGTGAATGATCTCAAGATATACTGCTCATTGCACAAACAAATAGAAAAATTATGTCCTGTTCTATTTGAAATGGAGCAAGATTCAATTTTACTCAACAGCCTTCTATTTATTTGAGAACAAAAAATTTGGAAGTTCTTTTGAGTGAAATTTAAATTATGTATAATGCAGTACTGCTACATGGTTTTAATGATAAAAATGTATATGTGATCTGGGTCTTTTTCTGAGGAATACAAGCCAGGTTAGCAACAGAAGGAAAAAAGATGATAGTTTGGACTTTATTTCTCCAAAAGCGTCAACATTTTTTTGACAGTAAGGAAATATAACATTCAGATTAATTTAAAACACTAATCTATATTATTTAATCTAGAACACTATCCCAATGATAATCCATTTTTGGGAACACACTCTCACAGTCAAGTAGATGACAATATTTTTGTGATAACTGGTCAACAACTGTTTACCTGTTCTTGGTCTACTCTGGGTATGTTATAATAGGTAGAAAATATGCTGTACTGAGAGGCTTTCTTGGTCCAAATTTTAATATTGTGCTCCATCTTCATTATGATAAAATGCAGTCAGTAGCAGCAGCACATATAAATGACAGAGAAGGGAATTGCTGCTACTCATTTAATGATGCAGCTTTTGCTATAGTGGTCTCCGGCAGTAGAGACCAGCTGTAGCATCACATTATCAGAGTATTCTGTTTGGCAAAAAGCCCTTCTTACAAAATATACACACATACATATGTCTATGTTTTGTGACTTGCATACCCAAAACACAAAAATGAAGAATTGTGCTTCTAAATAGGTTAGCTTTTTTTGTGTAGAATAGCATATTAGAGATAGCAATAGAATGAAGCTGTTAACCTCTGGTGATTAATATCTATTTTCTGCAGTGTTAGTGTTTACACTTTTAGAATTTGCCAAAATAATTGTTTCTCTTTTATATCCCTATCTTGCCTTCACTATTGTTTCATGCGTTCTAGTAATCAGGCTGATACCATAATCATAAACTCTGTTATTTGACAATAAAGTCCATCAAAATAGACAACTAATTTCTAAGGAAGCATTTTCAAATTTATTTGATCAGTTTTGATGACTGGCCAGCACCCACTCTTATATATCACAACATATGCATAGCTTTTATATAGCTATATGAAACAGGACAGGATATCTAAAGATATTCACTCTTGTGTTTACATATATGTTCACAATTAAAAACAATGAGGATTTATAGAACATACAGGAAAGAATAGTGAAATCTCCCCATTTTCTAGCATTATTATAATAACTTAACTCAGATTTGAGAAAACCAAGATAAAATATAAGGAACCTACAAAGAAAAGGGATTTAGTTTTTCCTCACTTATATCCTACCCTATTTTATGTATAAATGAATGTGTTATTAACCAATATGGCTGTCTGTCATGCCTAGCACCAATCATTTTTATTTGGGCCTTTATTTATTTATATACATTACAAGGGCTGGAAAAAGCCAATATGGCTGTCTGTCATGTCTAGCACCAATCATTTTTATTTGGGCCTTTATTTATTTATATACATTACAAGGGCTGCAAAAATGTGCACATAAACCAGGATTTCCTAGCCCAAGTTCTTCCAGATAAAATGATCTACAACATCTAGAATTCTTAACAATAAACCATAGTGGCTGGAATTCAACACATCCAGAGAATATCAGCTGCAGGCAGACTGACTGAGACTCCATAAAAAACAGCAACAGTTTTGTAATATTTGTTGAAACCCAGCAAAAGAAGAAATGTTTAATTTCATTTCCACGTAATTGTTTTTAACACACTGCTGACTTCTGAATTTCATTGGTTTCTGACAGCTGATTAAAATTCTGAATTAGCTTCTCCTTGGAATGTCATTTATATGTGCAACAGATACAGGAAAACCAACTATGACCTGCTGTGAATCAATGAGATTTATATATATATGTAATTGTGAAAGATGCTGTGGGAATTTACTGTCATTTTAATGATGTATGAAAAATTTATAATATGAAACAATTCAAACAGTTTATCCCTCAGAATCTCAAACTAAATCATGCTGGCTTTATGGCAGAACAAAGAACATCTTCTATCATATTGCCTCTTTGAAGCAATACTAATTGAGATTATGTTGTAAAAGTACCAATGTGATTAATATACAAATCAAATCATATCATTGACAATATACCATCATAAACAATTAAAAGCCTCATAGGCAAAATGCATAATCTAACTAATTAGCTCACTCTGAAAATAAAGTTTTATTTACATTTTTTACCATCCTTCCCTTAGACAGATAAAAATTCATCCTTTCTTGTTGAAATCCACATTAACTTTGCCAAAAAACGTTGGCTTCTATATTCCAAAATGCTCACTTCTAGTATTAAATTAAAACTCTGTGCCTACAACATGCAGAATTGTGGATCCAGTGCTTATTTATTTGATTAAATCAGAAACAGAAATGAAAGAAGCATTCTGCATCTAGACATTCTCGTACCCTATTTGTGCAATGTTCCTTCTGTTATATGGAATGATTATATATATAGTTGAGAGACAATTCTCTCCCTCCCCCCCCCATATTAAGTGGTGTTTTTAAGGGTGAGAGGATTGTCTGGAAAAGTATGAGATCTGGACTGAGAGACCACAATGGTTCACACTGAATCACAAACCATAAGTTATTCATCTAAGCTCTAAGGAGCTGAGTCATCATATTTTGTTTTCCTATTCAATCACTGAAAATTTCCTGAATGAAAAGGGACATTGTATAGAACTCTACTACACTATGCAAATGGGCCTTCTCTGCACCAGTTAGATAAATGGTTTGGTTTTCCTCTCCACTCTTTTTTTTACTGTATAACTACTAACAACATATGGTTTTTAATTTATTGTTTTTATTGTCTATTTTGTATCTGATAAATTACTTTACGAATACTGGTAGCCTGCAACTTTATTCATGAAATCCAAATTACCACATTTTTTGCTGATAGCTTATATAAAGGCCATGACAATAATTTTAAAATGCATTTTAATTCATATAACTAAGGTTTAAATGGAACAAAAAATAATTTATGGAAGGAACGATGTATAATAGTTGTCTACGTATGGCTTAATGTGTACGAGAGGAAATCGAAAAGATTTCCTCTCGTACACAATAGACAACAGTCAAAGAATTTTTATAGCAGTTTTGATCCAGAAATCCTTGCCTGTAGAAATGTACTTACACACGCTGCTGTGCCACAGCAAATCTCTCCCTCTGATGTGTCATTAGCATAGTCAACCTTGGAAATGCTGACCATCTATTAGACAAATGCCTGAAATCCCTTCTTCTCCTCCAAGGTAGTAATTGGCATTGGCGTCACCAGCAAGAGCATATCTTTGCCCTACATTTGCACTTGTGAATTTTAACAAGGATTTTGCCTAGAGAAGCATGATGTCATAAAAATAACAAGACCAAAGGAAAGGAAATTCCAATTATTTTTTCTCTTTCCTGTAGATCAAGAATGTAAATATTTTTTAAGTAACCAATTATTCTAATTAAAAAAAGTTATTCATAAATCTTAAATACAAGTCTAGTATACATTCTGAGTACCTATGAAAACAGATATTTATGCACAAAGGTATAATTTACTTAGGCTACCTCTTTAGTAAAGTTAATTTGGAAATGTATGACAGCTGTATATCAGTCCTGCTTTAAGACTTCAGCACCATTTTTTTTTTTTTTTGGGATAGCTTACCAGTAAAAAAACGAGAGTGAGGAAAAAAAGAATGCTGCCTAGAATCAAAGCTGGAGGCAACAGCTTTGGCTATTGAATAAAACAAAACAAAAGCAAAAGTGATGTCTGATGTGCAGTGTCTTAGATTCTAATCCCGAGAAGACCCCAAAACCCCCTATAAAGTTCTGATTATGAAATAATGTAGAACTCTAGAATTTTATATGTTTATATGCCTCAATTATTTCTTTAAGTTTCACAGAAGATATAGATTCCTTTCCTGAGGCTATGTATTACATACCATATGACATACTGCATGCTACAGAATTGGATTTTGAAGGACCACCCCTGGCTAAGGGCATCTGCCTGTCCTATTCATTATAATGGAGGAGGAGAGATGGGACACTTTTGGATTGTTTTCTGGAAAGAATGTAATTTGATTTGACCCATATGTGCCTTTTGAATAGAGTGGCTATTAGAAACTTTTTAACTCTTGCTGGCCTTTGTGAACACTTTAAGAAGTATTGGACCAGGATGAGTAAGTTCCCATCTGAATTTGGTAACAATATGAAGCAAGTGTATTAGAGATTATTATTGTTATTTTTGTTTTTTTGTGTGGTTTTATTTTGATTTCTTTTCTAAGTCACCCAGAGTTGCATTATTTGAGTTGGGTGGTCATATAAATTCTTTAAAAACAAACTCTCATCTAAGTACAGTAGTAGTTTACACTGAAGATATGAGTCTTGATAATGGCAAATCCTACCACCCCTACAAACACCATTTTGAGTTTTATCCCTCACTTACAGAGTTAATGGAAAGAATATTGCCCAAGGAGAATGCTTCCAATAATTTTGTTCGGAATGGATACCTTCCACTGATGAAAACACCCTGATTTGAACTCTTTGTATGTATTCCTATAACAAAGGTGACATGTATTTAGCCCCAAATCTCTGGAGCCAGTTGACATGTTATGTGAGGAAAAAAATGATGGATTTGCTTTGCAGATGGAGTGGTTTCTACCAGCTTAATGACACAATGAGATCTTGACCCATGATTTCTCAGAAGTAAATTCCACTTTATAAAAGACCCTTCGAACGTTTGTAGGACTCAGTTTGATTGCATCTGGGAAATTATAATGAACAAGTTATTACCCAAATAACAGTTTATTTGCCTTGGGAGAGGGGGAATAACTAACGGCTTTCTTGAATTTGCCTCCCCCCCTCTGCTGTACAAAAAATTGCTATTCATCTGATCATAAAACTGATACTCTATACCAGGGGTCCCCAACCCCTGGTCCATGGACTAGTACCGGGCCGCGGCATGCCAGCAACCGGTCTGCACAAACAAGCAAAGCCCCATCCATGGGATGCAGGCAGCATACAAAACCACATATCCTGTGGTCCATGGAAAAACCTCTTTCCATGGAACCAATCCCTGATGCCCAAAAGGTTGTGGACCTCTCCTCTATACACAGATATAGGATTGAAACATAGCAGTGTAATTTTACATAATATCCATCTCTTAATCTGGGTATCTCCCAGAACTTGAAGTCCTCTTTCTCTGTCTGTCTCTCTGTTTCTCTGTCTCTCTTTGTCTCTCTCGCTCTCTCATGGTTTTTTTCTCTCTCCCTGTTTTACTGAAATGAATAGGATTTATGAATAGAACATAAAAACAAAACAAAACTGAAAATATTTGCTGTGAACAGTGCAAAGTGTGATGCTGCAATTTCAAAAATAAACATGTTCTTTCTAACTGTTTCATTGTATGATTCTCGGAACTATATTAAATGTCAGACACCCATTCTGAAAAGAACTACAGAAGAAACAAACAATGACAACAATTTAACAACAGTGTCCCCTAGATCCTCTCTAAAGGTTCATTAGAGTTAACACTAATTCATATGGATTAGTCAGAGAGAATGTGTTAATCAACAGTCAATAACTATTCTATAAATAGACAAAATCCATATCTGCACTTTTCATAGTATAGGTTCTTTATATTTTATTTTTCTCCTTATGTCTTTCCCTCCCTGCCCAATGAACAGTGTGTATGTGTGGTATGTGCCTGTGTTTTGAAACAATCCTTGTTTAGATATTTCTCATCTAAAGATCTGTTTCAAGCTTATTTCACTTCTGATGGACAGCTTTATTCTGACATTCAATTTTATCTGAGCAGATTTACTATTCAGTTTACATCTAAAATTAATATGTTTAAAATCTGAAAATTTAACAGATGGTTCTTTAATGTTATTTATAATTAGAAATTTCATGAAAAGGAATGTTCTTTTTGGCTTTGCTGTAAAAGCAAATAATTTTACTTCAGAACTTTCACTCAGAGAAGAACCATGGTAAGACCAATCAGAACCATACTTCAATAGATTTTTCTTCTAAAACAGGAAGCATAATTTCTTTTGAGGGGTCCTTGGTGCTCTCTGAGCTTGTTTGTTTTCTTGCAGATATTTCATTCTCCAAACTAGGTAACATCATCAGTGCTAATATGGAGTGCAGTTACTAGCACTAATGATGTTGTCTAGTTTGGATAATGAAATGTCTGCAAGAAAACAAGCAAGCTCAGAGAGCATCAAGGATCCTTCAGGTCAACCCTGAGCTACAAATATTCTCCTTTATTAATAATTTTTGGGGATAGAATTTGGTGTCTATATTACCCTCCTGATCTATTTTAAAAAGGAGTTCAAGTTTTTTTTTTAAATTCATTAAGCATGCGACTAGAAAACGGAGCTCCTGGTGTCCCTGGGAGGACTTAATGAATTAACTCCTCCTAGAGACATTGTATATTACAAATTCAGTACTCTGATTATCTACTATTGCAAAGAGAGAAATAAATAGGATTCTACTTTGCTGATTTGTTTCATTATCTGCCTGTCTGCAACTTAAGCCGGTTCCTACATTAGAGATGGGCCATCTATCATACAACGAGTGCCTTGATGGCCAGATATTGAATACGAATAGACTGAATGTCTCAGAAATCCATTAGGACCATCAACTAACTTTACTATTTTAAATTCAGTGGCATAAAGTTCATTATTAATGTTTGTATTTCCATAATTCTTGATGTTAGAACATAAAAAGAAAAGACCTTGTGGACCAGACAAAGGCCCCATCTAGACCAGTATTCAGTTACACAATCACCAGCCACTACTCTTGGGACATACACAAGTACAGAAGACAAGTTGTTTTCCACTTGTTGGTTCCCAGCAACTGTTTCTTATAGTGCAGGGTCTTCAAACATGGCCCATTTATTACTTGTGGACTTCAACTCCCAGAATTCCTTAGCCAGCATGCCTGGCTGAGGAATTCTGGGAGTTGAAGTCCACAAGTCATAAAAGGGCCAAGTTTGAAGACCCCTATTATAGTGCTTCCTCTGATTCAGGGTGTAACATAAACCCATCAAAACAAGTCACTATTGATTGCATAGCTCTTCTCAAAACCATCTAAATGGATGGTCATCACCAGATTTCAAAGCAACAAACTCCATACTTCAACTATCTCTTGTGCAAAAACATTTTCTTGGTCACTTTCAGCTGAACATGAGAGGAAAATTAATATTTCTCTGGCTATATTTTCCAGACTCTGCTTGATTTTACTTAACTCTCTCATGTCAACTCTAATCTGCCATCATTCATACTAAATACACTCAAATGCTGTAACCTTTCTTCTTAGGCAACTGCTCCTAATCATTTGTGTTGCCATTTACTACAACATTTTCAGAACTTCAATGTTTTTTTTTTTTTTTTTTGAGGACAGTGTTCAAAAACGTACATTGCACTCCAAATCCAAAGGCATTTTAGATTAATTTATGAATATTGGTGTAATGTATGTGCAATATTATTTTCAATTTTGTTCCTACCATGGGATTTACAGGTGTTTTTATAGTATGAACACAGTGGATTGATATTTTTTTAATCCTAACGGTAACCCTAACCCATTTTCCAATTAGAATATACTGTATGAGTGCAGAAAAAACACTGTGCCCATTATTTCCCTCCTCTTTCTATTGACTTATCAACTGAGTTTGCTGATACAGGAGATATAAGCAAAAGAAGATATATGGAAGATGGAAAATAACAATAGAGTCACTATTCCAGATACAGGAAATCCTTGACTTACAATGGCAATTTGGACCAGAATTTCCACTGTTACGCAAAGTGGTTGTAAAGCATGACTTCATCTCTGACTGACGCCATTTCCTGCAGTCCCAACTGATTTTAACTGTATCCCATGGTCATTAGGCAAGGCAGCTTCCTGGTTGTACAGAGAGATAGTAATTGCTCCCAAGACATCCAGTAAGTATCCATAATAAACTTGAATCTACTCTACATGCTTTTAGCTTAACATCTTTACAATGACACTACATGAGTTTGTCTTTTGCTGACAACTATTATGATTTAGTTTATTCTAATGCCTGGTAGCCCTATATTTTCACTGATGTACTTGTGGAATGATGGCACAGTCATGCTCCACTAAGCCTGGACATTTTTACTTCTTTATTAACCTGTACCTTATCCAGGCTGCCCTGATATATACTTTTTTTGTTCGCCCTTCTTAACATCAGCTATTTTAAGATGCTCTCATTAAAAATATTGGGAGATTACTTTCTTCTTCTATAAGTTTTGTTCTGTCTTTGTAGAACATTTTAAAAATTTACAGGATGTTGGGAATGATGGGATCTATGAGGCAGGAGAGGTCGCCTGAACATGATCCAATTCAAAGCCTTGAGCACTCTCTTATTCCAAGTGGCAACCAAGGCTTTAGATGGATTGTGCAGTAGACCAGTGGAAGCAACTCCTGGCTTCCTCTGAAACCCATCCAGGTCCATCAGTCCCTAATAGATTCTGTCTCCCTGGAGAATGCATGGCAATCAGAGTGTGACTTACATCCCATTGCCACTGCTCCAATAGGAAAGCCAGATCATTGTTCCTTGTTGGGTTGTGGATGACCTTGGGTAAAGCCATGGCTGTCAAGATAGCCATGAACTCCCAGAAAACCTCAAATCCCACTCTCTGAAAAGACAGATTATAATCCTCCAGGACCATAAATCTGAGGAACACCACTGCCAATACCGAAAGGATATCAAACAGCCCAGGCAAGGAGGCTGCTAGGCAGCAGGGAGCAGCAATGCCAACTGATGCCTAGAGCCCAACTTAATGAACAGGGGTTCATATCCAGAAATGGGTGGAGAATGCCCCTGAAAGTCTGAAAAGGCTCCTGGATAACAATTGCCACCCCTCAATTGTTCTAGAACAATTGTTGCAATTGTTCTATATAATACAGTTCCTCTACCTACTGACTCTATTTCATATATCTTCATGTAAGATCTATTTTTGCATCTTTAATTCATCCCCATTAGCTTAGATCAGTGGTTCTCAACCTGTGGGTCGGGACCCCATTTGGGGTCGAACGACCATTTCACAGGGGTCGCCAAACAAGGCTGTCCGCCATTTTTTCCCCCTTTTCTTTGGCCATGTCCCTGGCACCCGGTGATGTATAAGTGGTTGGGGGTCACCACAACATGGGGAACTGTATTATGGGGTCACGGCATTAGAAAGGTTGAGAACCACTGGCTTAGATAATCTCATCTAGGTTTCAACATACTCTTTCATTTGGAAATACATTTTAAAATGTTCTTATCAATTAAATTGGATATTTTCCCCAGGTAATTAATAACCTCTGGACAATAATTAAAATTGTCCCCTTAGGAACCTTCTTACAAATGGTATAAGATTTTATTTATCGCAGTAACTGCTTTTTCTAGGATATTTATCACATGGCTTCTGAAAATGTAGGTAAAGACTGTTGATTTCAAACACTTTATGAAAATAAAATTCTACCTGCTAAAATATTTGTATTACCAGGTTGGCAGGAATACTTCAGAAGGTATTTCCCAAAATAATACATCCTGCACAGTGGTTTCCTGAAGGGCACCCAAATTTCGGACAATATAAGACTTCTGGTTAATATCATCACTTTATATGTTGGTTCACATGAACCTGCAGCTGGTTCCATTGGATGAAGAAAAAAGTTTTGATATGATTCAAATCAAGATTAAAATAATAAACTGTAATTCAAGAAATAAATTCTTTAGAAAATCTAAAGTTCTACAACAAATGAATGAAAAAAAATATTTCTTGAATTACAATTTATTATTTCAATCTTTCTGTTTGCATAGTTATTAATGGGATTATTTCACCAGTTCTTAAAATGCAACATGGAACAAATCAAGGTTGTCTTTTACTTCCTTTAATTTTCAATTTACTGCTGGAATTCTTGGAATAAGACAAACTTATTAAATAAAAGGAATATCTTCAGCTGAATTTGAATACAAATTGTTTATATACAGATAATAGATTTTTTTTAATGTAGTGACTTGTAGTCTATGCATATAATTATATTAAATTATATCAAATAATAAACAATATACATGTTTAACACTGACATCTGAATTAACAATCTGTTTTTCTAATCCGTGCTGCTAAATAATCTCTATTGTGTCTTGATTTAATTAGATTAAACTAAGTTCTTGTTCTTGCAACCAAACTCTCTGATCTTATGTAGCTGCTTTATCATGCTGGCCTCCAGTACTATAACTACTTGAGAGGTGTCTCTACCTCATTTTTGGCAAGGCTGAAAAAGTCAGGTGAACTTTGGTGGTTTTCAACACCACATGCAGTAAATCAGTGATCCCTAACCTTTCTGGCACCAGGGTTTTGTGGAAGACAATTTTTCCATGGACCTGGGAGGGGGTGGTGGTTTCACATGCAATCTAGATCCCACGCATGTGCAGATAAAGCTTCACTCACTCACCTGCTGCTTGTGCGGCCCAGTTCTGAACAGGCTGCAGCCCGGTACCGATCCACGGTCCAGAGGTTGGGGACCCTTGCAGTAAATAATAGATCCAGCTTGGAAGTCTCCAGGCAGTTTCACAATAGTGCTCAAAAAAGGTCAGGAAAAGAAAAAAGCTCATTATGGCATATTTGGCAACATTAAGACTCATCCGGTGCAACCAATCCTGACAAATGACACCCATGGGTGCTGAAATGATTTCTTAGAGAAAAAAAAATAGACAATTTGCAAGCTGCAGTTAGATATTGGAAATAAAATTGCTGTGTTGCTTTATAATGATTAGGTCTCCAATAGAAGACAGCATGGAATATTTAATAATGCATATCACAAAAGATTTGCAATGCGTGAAATAAGGAGGACTTGGGCATTATTAGAAGCTAGTATATGAAAGGATTTTTATATGTTAAGACATTTATCTCTTAGCTAAACCCTCAAGCCCTTGACTAAAATCACTTTTGATGGGGGGGGGGCAAAATGTGGCACAAAGGACAAGAATTTGGTTGAAGAGCATTCTGGCAAATTCTTTATGTAAATGTTCAAAAAGATTAAGTAAAGATTTAGACAAAGATAATTCTGTTTACAACTGCATCTTGATTTGTAGGACAGTTTTAACAGCTTTGCAGGAAGGAATATGAAGCAGCTTTGTTGATTTTCTAGATTATATTTTGTACTCTTTCATGTTGTGGCACTTTTCCATGGTTATAATTATTTGTTTTTCACCTCATACATTTTCTGAAATATATCACAAGTTTTTAAACAGAATTGACATAATGTTACTTTTTTTAAAAAAGGGTGTGGTCCAGCACTAAGAAATGTCAATATATTTTAATAATTCAATTTTTTTTATTAAATTGCATTTTTATTATTCAGATTCCCCCTGGTCTTTATTCAGGTGTGTCTGTTTATCATCAATGTTCCATAGGTGCTTTTCCAAAAGCAACTGCATTTTCTCATGCACACAATATACATTATAAGCAATATATAGATATCTCTATAGATTGCTTATAAATAACAAGGACATACAACTGAGAAACTATATAGATTTTGTTACATTATCTTACAGAATCTTCTGAAATGCAGAATTTTAGACTTATAAGGAACGTCGTGACATTATAGTACAGTTATAGAGCATTTGCTGTTGCACATCCTTCACATTTATCAAATTATCTAGTATTATTCTTTTTATGACAACAGAGATTCACCAAACATTTTATTGGATCACTACCTTCACTCAAATGTTTATTTATACACATCAACCTAATGTGACTGATTCTGAATGATATAAACAAACAGATCAAGATAGAATATGTCAACATATAAAATAATCCCACATCACAACTAAACCATTTCTAAGTGGCCAATCCCTATAATCTCCTCTGTAGAAGAAAATTCCTATTGTTGTCTACAGTATAATCATGCTAGGTGTGATTGCTATGCATTTCATCATTATTGCAGGTAGCCACGCCATGACTCCTCTGCTGCTGGACTGTATCAGTTAAGATTATTAGGAAGGGAAAAGGATGATAGCCACATGACAGAACACAAAATAGTAAGATCTCTAGTATCTTCATTTGAAATGGCAACAAAGCTGCTACCGGTCAGATCAAAGGATTCTAAGATAAATAAATAAATATTTGACTAGATGTAAAACAAATTCTGAGACATTAGATGGACTTAAAAACCAGTCTAACTTAATATATGTTTCTATCCTGTTAGGGAGAAGATGGACAAAAAGCATCAGTGGTCAGTTTCAGCCAGTTCGCACCAGTTCAGCAGAACCGGTAGCTAATTTTTTGTTGCCCAGGCCCAGAATGGACTTCCAGAAGCGGCATCCACACAGAGAACCAGCTGTTCACATATTTGAATACCACCACCAAAAAGCAGCATATCATATTGCTTGGTTTGGTAATAAAACTAGAAAACTGTTGCATCTTGTACAATGTTCTTGCTGATTAAAATGACTCTTCATTTATGGACCCTAAATAACTACCGTATATGCCGGCGTATAAGGCGACCCGGCATATAAGACGACCCCCGTCTTCGGCGCCAAGTTGCATGCCTAGAAAGTCGTCTTATACACCGGAAACTACCAGTATTTCCAGCGTATAAGACGACTCGGCGTATAAGACGACCCCCGACTTCGGCGCCGATTTTAACCCTTGCGAAAGTCATTTTATACGCCGGAATATATGGTAGTCACTCTATTACACTTTGCTCAGTTAATTTAATTTGATTATTCATGACATCTATTTTGTAGAAGGATTTCTAAACCTGCTTTTCCACCTGTGGGCTCTGATCTTGGACTTTCTCTTATATATTTTCTCTCCTTATTTCTCTCCTTCTACTTGACACGAATAACTGCCACATGATTTTTTTCAATAATTAAAAAACATGCCAGTGTTGTCATTTGTCAAAGAAACTGCTTATTTTTCTAGACACTAATTTATTTATTTATTCATTCATTCATTTATTTATTTATTTACTTATTTATTTATTATTTTATAATACTTTCAACATTCGCTGCTAGATAAAGTCTTCATAAAAAGCATAATAAATTAGGCAAATGCCATTTGAAGTTTAAGGTTTGGAGTGAATAATGCAGAAGACAAAAAACAACAACAGATACATAGAAGAATGAATACATAACAACAGTATTTTCCAAACAATTGCCTGAGTTTTCTCTCTTCTAATGAGATTGTATTTTCGAAAGCACTTTTGAAGAGCACATCACTAATGTCTAAACTGTTCAGCCCTTAAGTAAGTGTGCATTTAAATAACACTTATGCATAGGCACACACAATCTTTTGAAATTCCTGAACCCACTGAGCAAATTCAGTGGGGATTTTAATTAACTATTAAGTACTGCACTATTCACAACAAAGTAGTTGCTCCACTCTGTAGGAAAACATTCAGTAAAACATATTGGAAGATGAGAGGAGAAAAACAAAGCGTAAAAGCCATTATAGGAAGGCAATAATTGGAGAGGCATGACAGTATCATAATGGAGACTGCATCCTGTTCTATAGCAGTTCAAGCAAGCAAGCACAAGGACTTTGTCAAGAAATAATACTGAGTGTCTCATGACACAATAATAGGCAATCAAGAAGTCCAACAGTCATTCCAAAGTTAGCAAGCTAGACTAATAGTTCTCAGTTGCAGACCAAGTAGGGCAGGTGAAGAAGTCTTAAGGTCACAGGATAAACAATCACGCAGTAGACAGACTAATGAGGAAACACTGATAGAATACTATTCTACTGAAAACTTAATATGGTAATATTCCTGGCTCTGGCTTCAAGGCTCTACAGTTTCAATTGATATTTAACAAAGTTAAATCATCCAAAGAGGCATAAAAGGATTCACAAATTAACCCTTTAGCTTAAGAAAGTTTACACAACAAATACGCCCTTTAATAATTATGACACTACAGAAGGCTCTTTCAGTATACATCATAAAGAGGAACTAAAGTTTAATTTTCTTAACTATTTTATCACCTCCAAGAAACCTGTAAGTCTGGGAAATATCCCACCCTACTAAGCTAGCTCTAGATTAACCATTGAAAAAATAAGGACATGATTGACGAATAGTGCCTGCGAAGGAGAAGGTGGTGCGATGGACTATAGTGAAGTAGCTGTTTCCTAGGAAGAAGGGAGCACATTCCAAGTAGGAGGCGAGACAAGAGAAAGCACAGCCCAGAAGTGGACTGGAGTCCCAAAGGTGTTTTTTTCAAGAGGCAACTGGACTTTTTTGTTTTTCTTTGAAGATGTTTTGCTTCTCATCCAAGAAGCTTCTTCAGCTCTGACTGGTGGGAATCCCACATTGCGATGCCTCTACTGAGATTAGCCAATGCCAGTTAGATTAATAACTGACTTAAGTAATTTTCTTTCCTTATTTTTTTTTCCATTCTGGATGATTTATTAAATTTTCACAATTCTGGTAACTCTCCTTTAGCTAAAGTGTTATTTGCAATTCTTGAGTTTCTAGGAGTTTGCTTTCCTTTCAGAAGTTTTCCAACCATATTTGTCAGTTGAGGCAATTAACAAACAATAATAGTGCACCTATGATGATAACATAAAAAATCTTGATTATCAATAATAAAAAATAAAATTAAAGCTAAACAAACTTAAATTTCTTGCCCAGTGTGAAAGCAAGCAAGTAAGAATCTCAGGTTTCCAACTCTGAGAAAATGAAATAAATGGGACATGCCCAGAATAAATATCACAGAAAGTGACTATGATTGGTTGGTTATGTACCATCCAAATTCTTTTCAACTCTTAGTGACCACATAAATAGATTTTTTTTCCCCATGGCAATCTGTTCTTTTAAGTCCTTCACTGGTGCAGCCCTCATCAGTACTGTAAATGAGTGCTGCTGATCACCATCCTCTTCTCTTTTCCATCTTTCCTGGCATTAGAGCCTTAGAGAATTGGATCTTTGCATAATGTGCCTGAAGTATCATAACTGGAACCTGATCATTTGTGCCTTGAGGGACAACTATGAGTTGATTTGTTCAATGATTCATCCATTTGTTTTTGTTTTTTCTTGACTATCCATGGTATTCTCAGAGGTCTTCTCCAACACCAAAGTTTAAAGTCATCCATATTCTTCCTACCTTACTTCTTCAAAGTCCAAAGTGACCATGGCTAAAGTAAAAGCCATATTTTTTTTTCAAATCCATCATAAATCAATTTCCTGTTTTATCTAACATTGATAATATTAACATTTAATTTAACTTATTTAATTAAAAACAGAAGCAATTGTTGAGGGAATGTTGCCCCAAAAGCCTCATAAGCCACTATGAGATATGAATGGGATCAGAAATGACACAATGGTGATGTATCATATTTGACAAGTTGGCTATCCCATTTGATATTTTGAGTACATATGAAGGAGCCTATTAAACTGCAAGTAGCAAATCCAATATCACAGAATTTATTCTCTCAAAATCCAGACTGAAATGATTCCCTACTTTCTTTTTACCTTGATACAAACAGAATATTGTTACAGGCTGATAATAGTATCATTTGATACTATTTGATAGTGCAAATGGAATGAGCTGCTTATTACACCAGTCATTATGGAAAATACAGTATCTGCTATTTGACAAAACTGTGAAGGGTTTTTTTCATCGGACTCATAAAGCCAAAGAAATTGATAAGAGGACTATCCCTTTTCTAAAGTTCTGTACCTTTCAGAACTGAAAATTCTAGTTTCTCTAAAAGAGTAGAAGGAATAAAGCAAAAACCTCTTTAAAATGCAGCATAGGGTAAACTGTGGGGCAAAGAATTTCCTATCACTTTCCAACAGAACTGCTTGTGAACATCTAAAGAATAAATGACTGACTCCTTATTCAACATGAAAAAAAGTTTGGACAATAATCTAGACCAGTGGTTCTCAACCTTTTTAATGCTGCGACCCCCAACCGGTCGTAAGTCAAGGACTACTCAACCGGTCATAAGTCGAGGACTACTCAACTGGTGGAGCACCGTTTGCAGACTGGGACTTTTGGCGGGCTCAGCAGGGCAGAGACAGCCTGGACAATTCTTATTGGCTTTTGAAAGCCAATAGAATTAGACTCTATTCAAGAGAGTCTATTCTATTGGCTTTCAAAAGCCAATAGAATAAAAGGGAGTAGCACAGCAAAGGAAAAGGGGGAAAAAAATGGCGGACTGCGTTGTTTGGCGACCCCCGTGAAATGGTCGTTCGACCCCAAATGGGGTCCCGACCCACAGGTTGAGAACCACTGATCTAGACCTAGAATAATTTAATAGGAAGTAGCCTCACTGTCATTATGAGTATTGCATTTCATTTTAGTTGGAAGAGCAGAATACAGTGTATTTAATAATAATAATAATAATAATAATAACAATAATAATATAACAACCACAACAACAACAATAGCTGTTGTCTTAATATGGCTCTCTTTTTGGTATGTATACATATATGTTTAGGTATGTATCTATTTATCTATATCCATATCTATATCTTACAGAATAATCCTTCTCCAGTTTCCTATTGTGGTCTTGATATACTTAACACTGACTTTTAATAGCCCAATGCAGTAGAACATAGAAAACATGTTCAAGATAAACAGTTGTCCATAATCAAACGTTTGCATTTATCCCACTAAGAGTCTATCTTCAAAACACATAAACCTTTTTCTTTTGCACTTTGCACTAGTGGGTACACCACCTATCATTTGCCTAATATATCACTGTATGATATCTTTGTCTATATCTTTTTTCCACAATATGCATGGAGAGAAGAAAGAGAACTTAGTCTTTTTATTTGATTTTAAATTAAACTCTCTAAAGAATTCAGGAACATTTATGTGGTGTATAGTCTAATATTAGCTCATATCTTAGTTGTTGTTGTTGTTTTTTACCATCAGACAATTTTGTTATCTCAAAGCTGAGTTTAATTTGATTTGATAAATAAATAAAAATCTAATCCATAAGGAACAAATACAGAATGAAAATTTGAAAGAGGTTATTGATACCATCAAGTTTAATCTGTGCTGAATACAAGAATCCAAATTAAAGTATTCTTACAGAACATTTCAAGCAAATAGCAATCTATTACCTCTCTGAATAATTGTTGAACTGCTCACTGTTAGGGACCAAAATCTAATATTTAAATGAATGTTGCCTTCGATTGCTATTATTTCATGTCTTGGACTCACAGCTCCTTAAGGTGGGCCAGTCTACGTTAACAGAGGGATAGAATCAAGATCACTTTATAATGCCTTGGTAAGATACCACTTAATGCCATTTTATAATGCCTTGGTAAGGCCACACTTGGAATACTGCATCCAATCACCACAATGTAAAAAAAGATGTTGATACTCTAGAAAGAGTACAGAGAAGAGCAACGAAGATGATTAGAGGACTGGAGGCTAAAACATATAAGGAACAGTTGCTGGAATTGGGTATGTCTAGTTTAATAAAGAGAAGGACTAAGGGTGACATGGTAGCAGTGTTCCAATATCTCATGCCACAAAGAAGAGGGAATCAAGCTATTTTCCAAAGCACCTGAAGGCAGGAACAAGAAGCAACAGATGGAAACTAATCAAGGAGAGAAGCAACCTAGAAGGAAGGAGAAATTTCCTGACAGTTCGAACAGTTAATCAGTGGAACAACCTGCCTTCAGAAGATGTGAATGCTCCAACACTGGAGGTTTGTAAGAAGAGACTGGACAGCGATTTGTCTGAAATGGTCTAGGGTTTCCTGCCTGGTCCAAGGTCCCTCCAAAGTCTCTTCCAACTTTATTATTCTGTTCTGTTAGGCTATGAAATCAGTTCCATAAGAAGATTATTAGGGAAACAGGCTATACTTGCAAGCCTGATTCTTGCAAGCCTGACTGTGCCTCCTTCTGATACTACAGAGAATCAAGAAGATCCTGCTTGAGCTGCTTCTGGATACTATGTTGCTTCCCTGGGCTTAAATAATATTTTAGCCTTCTTTGCTTATACAGTGGTTCTAGCTTTTTTCTGTCAAGGTCATTTCCATTACTCTCTACATGCATTCTGGAAGAGTGAGAGCAGACTTATCTATATGACTTCCTTTCTGGTATTTGAAGAATGCTATCACATCACTCCTGCGCTAGTCTTTTCTCAAGGCTGAATATATCCAATCCTTCAAAATCTCTCCAAAGGGCATAGCTTCTGGTTCTTTTAACGTCATTTTTGCTTTTTCTTAAAATCATTCTTTAAAGTGAGATATCTAGAGCTGAACACAGTACTCTAATTGGGGCAGGGTAGAATGGAATAATTCTACAGATTGGAAGTTTTGCCTCTGTTGACATAGCCTGAAACTGCCTTTGAGCTTCGGAACAGTTTCTGGACCATCATGTGTCAGCTCATATTCAATTTGCAGTCAGTCTTGGAATCCTTCGCTAGCCCTATTTTCTCCTGAGATTTCACTTTCCTGACATCTGTTCTACAGTTTTGGCTTAAACTTATGAACTCCTCCTCCTTTTTACTCTCAGATATATATTCTACTCGCTAAGTATATCTAAATTCTGTTGCATTATATGTAAGATATGCAGTTGATTGACTGATACATTCACTACATACATTAATTTTATAACTTGTACCTTTCAATAAATATTTATCCTTTTAAAAAAATTATTAGGGTTTTTTTTTACCAAAATAAAGATTTTCAGTCAATCAGAACAGAAATGGAAGGGACCTTAGAGGTCTTCTAGTCCAACCCCATGCTCAAGCAGGAAACTCTATACCATTTCAGACAAGTGACTCCTCTGTGACTGGGTGTCAGGGGAAAATTCAATGCACAAAAGAGTTTATTATTGCTACCTCTAATAGAAGAATCTATTCAACTAATAGTCAAAGCTAAACTCATGCTAGATAAGGGTTAATGGATTTCATAGGGGGTTGGGCTTAGGTCTCCTGTGGCAACACAATGACTCCAAACCGATGACACATTTAACCTCACATTCCAGCTCAGACTGTTCTTCTCCTACAGTGGGTCCTCTTTTATTTTCCTGTTTGTGTCAGATTACTAAACCTTTTGTTTTAGCCCCATAGGCTTCTTCTGCTGTCCTTCGTGTTTTCTTCCCATTAGAATTGTTATTACAATTGTTTCTGTTTTTGAGTTGGTCTATGGCTGTAATATAGTCACAAAATGATGACAAGTTTGGCTTGTCATCATAACTAAACTTTTATTATTATTAGGTACTCCCACTCATGTTCAATTCTTTTTCCCTTTAGATGCTCCAGACTGCTATTTATCATTGCTCTGAATTTATTTAAATCTTTTTTTGAAGACAAAGGTGACTGTTTGATTATGCTCAGTTCCAAAATATTTTATATGTTGATGTGAGGTTAAGATTATGCTGAATTATTAAATGTAATTGAACCTAGCTAGGTATCAATTCATGGGAACCAGTATGGGTGCAATGGTTAAGGCTCTAGGCTGGAAATGGATGGTGAATTCTAGGTCCTATTTTAGGCACAAAACCAGCTGGGTGACCTTAGGCCAGTCACTCTTTCTCAGCCCTAGGAAGGAATCAATGGTAGCTACTTTCCAAATCTTGCCAAAAAGACTCCTGCAACTTGTCCAGGCAATCTCCAAGTGTCAAAAACTGACTTTAAGGCAACTCCTTCCCCCCAAATCTATTTATAAAAGTTGCTTAAATGTTTTACATTTTCCTCGGCTGACAATAAATTTCTTTGGAGTAATGTTTATGTATGCATCAAGCTCCAAAATAGTCCATTTTACAGTATGAATGACAGAGTTTTCTTAATAAGATTCATGGAAGTGAAAGGGAAAGGAGTTCAAGAATTTCAGCAACTGAGCTGTTTTGCATTTAGAACTAATTTATCTTCTAAAACATTAGGGTGAATTTCTTTCTAATGGCTTTTCTGTGAACTGATAATACTGGAGATAGTGAATGAACTTGTAGGAGTCTATTTACAAAATCATCTCCTGAAATCTTATTGGTCTGAGAACTAATATTTCCAGTTTGTGAGTGAGGAGTGAATGTGCATCTCTCTCTCTCTCTCTCTCTCTCTCTCTCCCTCCTTCCCTCCCTCCCTCACTCCCTCCATCTGTCTCTCTCTCTCTGTGTGTTTAAGATATCGTCTACTCAGTCAAAGTTGAAAACCATAAGCAGAACAGGATAAAGTTCAGAATAATAGTCCCTAAAATAATTTTAATCTGCATGACAATACTATAGAAATGATATTCAACTATAATGCTATTGAGAAAGCAAGGAAAGAAGCAGGAATAATGATTGAATTCCAATATTGGCTTCCCAACAAAATTAATTGCATCAAATTAAAAAGAAAAAAACTGCAGTTAATTCCTGGAGTGTTGAAAAACTCCAGCATTTTAATGTTCTGAAATAAAGGTTTGCTTCCCCAGGATAAAAGATGTGAATAAGAAAAAATAAATGAAACTAGGCAAGCATTGTATTGCCTTACCAAACTTGTCAGTTCTCAACTATTGAATATACCACTCAGCATTTGGGAACAGAATGGCTTTGTTAAGTTTCTAAGCCTTCCTAATTATGCACATTTGAGAGTGCAGAATTCTTTCATTTCAGACAGCTTATATTATCTGATGTAGTTCTTTCAAAACTACTCAGAAGCATCATCTGCCAGGATCAAAAGTAATTGAACTGATATCTACCGGATGCAGCTTTACTGTGTAATTTTTCATTTTCTTGAGAAGGCTTTTAACAGACAGAACATGACTACAGTCCCACAGAGGTATTTTGACATTAGACTTAATAAAGCATGAAGAACTCATTAATAAATAATGTTCTTCTAGGTTAACAAATAAAATGAACGCCTGTGTTGAGTCCAGGAGAAAACTGTAACAAGAATGTGGCCAAATGATTGATTAAAAAGGCTGCAACAACTCTTTTGCTGCCATACCTGACACAACCCAACATAACACTGCATAATCTAAGGGGGGGGGGAAATCATCCCCAAAGTCCATGTGTACTTGAATCAGTGTACATAGTTTCTTTGAGTTGAACCTTTGAGTCTAACATTTTGTGAAACCACTTTTCCATTCTACTGAATAAGAGATAGTTATATTCTCTGCAAGTATCCTTTATAGAGAATACCACAGGTATTGTTATTTCCTAGACAAAAGACTAAGGTTTCCATTGCCATCTTCTACGATACTTTTTTCAACTTCCCATTCTACTCTACAATCATAATATTCATTAAAGCTCTCCCAATCAAATTCTAATCAAATACAGTTTTGCTTAGCTTCCAAGTACAGCCAGAATTGGCCAAATATATCTCGTGGTGAGATACTGACAACGAATAGATTCCACTATATTAAAAGAAATCTGGTTCAGATAAGTGACCTACTGAGAAATATATTTTCTTATGTATTTAGATTATTCCAACTTCCCCAGAGTTCTTTGTGAAAGAGGAATTATGCATGCATGCTGGCCCAATGCAACATGCTGGCCCAATCACTTAATTTTTGTCCTTACAGTTCAAAATGGCAATCTCTATAAGGCTTCATACTCGGTGTGCATTCAGTATACTGTATAGCAAGTTATTCAGGCATGACGATAAAATTGGATCATGTCTGTGCCTGGCATAGAGAAATGTACTTCTATACTTCTGGGGAAGAAATAGTGAACTGAAGACGGCACTAGTAAAAGTAGAGCTGAAGACTCAGTTGAATGAAGAAGCAGTGAGTAGACTCCACTTTGATAATTCACTCTGGACAAGGAGAGGTCTTGACATCACCTACAAGTACTCCAGACAGTTGCTCCATGTGAGGAGACTGTAATACAGTGGTCTCCGGTGCGTTTAGTGCTCTGGGAAAGCCAGAGCATTAAACCAGCAGAGGGAAAGCCATCTTCATTCAAGCCAGATTCAGCACCTTTATGGATACTGGATTGGCATACTTCCTTTTCTAATCACTTTTGGAAATTGCTTGTTAATTGATTTTTAGCTATTAGAAATCTTTGGATCAACATTTTACAGAAGGAATTTTTTTTTAAAAAAAAAATCAATTTCCAGCACATCATTTGAAATGACTAAAGATCAAGAATGTTAAAAATAAAAGGAAGGACTACAAGGCTGATTTATTTGATCAAGATTAAAATAGATATGTTGCTATCTTTGGTAACTCTTAGTGGACTTTTGCTGACCAGGACTGAAATGATAAGGCTTTAAGAATTTGTTTATACGTAAGACATGAGACAGAGGAAGAAGAGATCTTTTGTTATATTTTAAGAGAAGTAATAAGTTACTAAAATTGTTTAAAGTTGTTGTGATGAAGGGGAAATCATTTCTTTATATACTGTATTTCTTTTCTTTTCCTTTACTACATTCTTATTTTTTTCTTTCTTTGCTGTTTTTTTCTGTGCATTTTCCATTTATTTTTAAAATTTGTATTATTTTTTTACCTTTTAATTGTAAATTTAATAAAATTAGTGTAAAAATTAGCTATTGCAATTAGAAGAAAAACATTTTTAAGCATTTCGAGCAATAGGAAAAGAATGCAGCATCACTGTTGACAAAACAAATAGGAATGTGTCAGTGTTGGTGTGGGTCTCCACCGTAGTTAATCTCCTAATCAATTCCAATTTAACCTAGTTAATCCAGGATTTCTAATTTCTTCATTCAAAGATGGTCCTTTGAGATCAATGATGGGTTTCCTCTGTCACACATACATCACAGACTTTACATGACCAAAATCACTTTTCTATTCACTTGTATAATTAGTTTTATTTCTGTGCCCAGTGCTGCTAAATAAACTTTATTTTATTTGATAAAAACCTCTATACTTGTCGAGGTATTCTGTTTTACACACTACAATTTTGAGGATTTTTGAAGTGGCTGTTATCCAGTAAATCGTTGTAATGCTTTTTTTAAACCAAAGAATATATGTTGGCTATTGAATTCATTGCAGATCTGTAGAAGCAAGTATTCAGATATCTTTTCTATACAAGACACAATGCAGATGGGGTTGTTCCTGATTAGCCTTTGAATAAGAGATCACTATGTAATCCCAAGGCTATAAGATAAGGTAAAGAGAAAGCAGTATCAAATTATGTCTGTATAATTGATTACCCTATGATTATGTAGCTTTCTTGGAAGAATTACAGATATAATCTGATACTGCTTTCTTGGGGATGTGAGTTTTGACTTCTGTGCTACCTTAAAGCCTTAGGATATGTCTATAACTCTGCCAAGAAAGCTACATGATTACGTCCATGAAAGCTATATGATTGTGTCCATGTAAACAGGAAGATTTGAACTGAACATGAAAGCATCTTGATTTCTGTCTTTTATTAATAATGTACTCATGTATTACTCTTTTCACATTATAAAAAAATATTAAAAATGTGCAGAATTCTCATTGTGCATGCACTGTCTTCTTAGGTGGCTTATCATATTTTAAAGGATATCTTGCTACAGGACAATGTAAAGGAAAGTTTAGATGTCAGAAAAAAACTAAACTTAAGTAGGCCAAGTGAACTCCCAACCATGGATTATTTATCATAGCATATTTAGCTGATGGACATAGCAAAATAATAATTAAAATGCATACCAAATATTTTAATTTCCTCACAGTAGCCATAACAGAAGAGAGGGTTTAATGTGTGAACAAAGGGCCTATTGAAATTTGTTCTCAATAAATTATAGTTTGGGATTAAGTCCTATTCTGTTCTGTTCTGTTCTTTTCTGTTATACTCTAGTCTACTCTACATCTGACATTATATTATACAGTGATTCATATTGTTTTATACATACATATACCTCTACAAAATCTGGAAGTTCTTCCCTGGCATATGTAATTCCAGAGTTACATATGCCAGGGAAATTATATATATAACTTAAATATATATATATTTAAGAAAATGTGTGTGAGTGTGTGTGCATGTGTATACCACTATACATATAAAGGGTTCTTGCAATCATTGTGCAGATTTATGTATAATGTGGTACAGCTAGTAAACATGTGTTTCAGATAACATGATTTAAACATGTATCTCCATATACCTCAGCTGTAATGCTATGTTTCATAGTATTATCAAGTGATTTCTTCCATGAGTCTTATATAATACAGGTAACCCTACTTATGACCACAACTGAGCCCAAAATTTCTGTTGCTAAGTGAGACCTTTGTTAAGTGAGTTTTGCCATGGTGGTGCAGTGGTTAGAATGCAGTACTGCAGGCTATTTCTGCTGCCTGCCAGCTGCCTGCAGTTCTGCAGTTTGATTCCCACTGACTGAAGACTGACTCAGCCTTCATCCGAAGTCGGTAAAATGAGGACCCAGATTGTTGGGGGCAAAATGCTGACTCTGTAAACCACTTAGAGAGGGCTGTAAAGCACTGTAAAGCCGTATATAAGTCTAAGTGCTATTGCTCTATTTTACGACCTTTCTTGCCACGGTTGTTGAGTGAATCAGTTGTTAAATTAGTAACATGGTTGTTAAGTGAATCTGGCTTTCCCATTGCCTTTGCTTGTTAGGTCACAAATGGTAATCACATGAACCCAGAACATTGCAACTGTCATAAATATGAGTCAGTTACCAAGCATCTGAAATTTGATCATGGGACCATGGTGATGCCACAATGGTCATAAGTGTGAAAAATGGTCATCAGTCATTTTTTTCAGTGCTGTTGTAACTTTGAACAGTCACTAAGTGAACTGTTGTAAGTCAAGGACTACCTGTACTCAGTGCTCAGGGATATTTGTGGTGTCATTTGCAACAAAAGTGGAGATCATGATTAACTTGAGTTCTGCTTTATTAATTAGTCCAACCTTACAGACATGTATAAATTTTTTTTTAAAAGAAATGATTCTCCGATTGTTATTTCACACCTGATGTTTTCAAAGTGCACTTCTAGCAGGACTCCTCCCCAAACAAACAGAACACTACAAAAGAAAGGCCACACATGTTCAATTCAGGAGACTTTCCAACAAAAGATTTCCTAGTCTTTGTTTAGCTTCTAATGTCTACAGTATCCCACATTGTCCGCTCTCTTTCTTATAAAAATTAATAGTATCCTTAAAAAGCAGAGATGAAGTTTTCATTGCTCATGAACTATAAACAGTAGTAGTGATTTATATAGTAGAAGAGATACAACTAGAATTATGTATAACCAGTAGATTAAACTGTTTATGTTTGACTGCAGGTTCAAACCCTACTATCAGATCTTGCAGACCATTCATACACAGTGCTTTTTCAGCAGAAGTAGTTCAATGACTGATAATAAATGTGTGCTTAGTAATCCTACAGGTGCCAATTCAATAATGGAACTTACTCTCAACTCTCAATTCAATTGACTCCCGTTCAGGGTCAAGCCTTTCCAACATACCTGAGATGTTCACACAACCAAATTAAAAACTAAATTAAGGATGTGCTTTCTTCAACTCTACTTTAAAAAGAAATAAAAATAGTATTTATTAAGAGAGCTGAGTTTTTCTTACGTCCACTTCACCCGTTAGCAAATGCTTTGGACAACATTTAATAGAAGAGGCATTATCTACTGTTCTCAAAATTGTGCAAATCCTTTTAAAGAATGTCTATGCAAAGCTCCAGAGTGCATATGAAGTACTTATCTTTTCAATCAATAAAGCAGTCACATCTTTTTCCAGCTGCTTTTGTGAGCTGCTCTCAGCTGTTCCTGCAGATGCGTGCATGGGAAGCCACTGTGCTTCATACACGCACAAAAGTGGGAAAATAATCAGAAAACACCCCTCTAAGCTTGCTTTTGTTTCTCAAAATCTTCTTTTAGAGAAACAGTCAAAGTAACTTTAGAAAAAGTGAGCACAGTTCCTGCAGTGCTGAATCAGATGATCCTGACTATAGAAAGTGTAGACTGAATATGTTCTAACACCCAAGTGATCAGAATGCAAGAATTAAGCTCTGAAATAAATCAGAGATCATCTATCAGCCCTCCATTGTAGACTAGAGTATGAAGTGTGCAGACCTACATTTCATTTACCTGAAAATTCCTCATGCCTGGCTGAGGAATTCTGGGAGTTGAAGCCCACAAGTCATAAAAGGGTCAAGTTTGAAGACCCCTGATTTATTTGATCATAGCTTTGATAGCAGATCTTCCCTCTGTCCTTCAGAGGGAAGGCCAACCTTTTTATTAACTATATCAACATATGTTCATTGTTCTTGTTTGCCTAAGTGTGTTAGTGTATCATCAGTTTTCAGTTCTTTTTTTTCTTTTTGGGTTTTCCCCCCACAATTTAAATAAAACAAAGCAGTATGCAAAATGTATAAATAGCTCCTGCACAATGTGCATATCTTGTAACATAAGAAAATATTTCAAGAGATAAAATTGTTTGTACAGGGACCAATAAATGACTACGTATAGACTAAAGAATGGCTCTGCTACCACACCACTGCTTTCCTGGGCACCTAGTCTAGGAGATTATATTTCATTATGAAACCTCCATTTTTTCATTTACTGCCTTTCCTTCTATTTGCTACTTTACCTCTGCTGATCCTGATAATCCAATTTCCTTTTGTAAGAATTATACAATATTTTAAACAGGAGCAGATCCAGCATGATTACACTTGCTTTGAGTTTCCACTTATTAAAGCCCAAGGACGTGTGTACATAAAAAAGGAGAGGGAAGGAATTGTATTATAAATATATATTAAATATGTAAATAAATGTATCAGGGTTAAATTATTTATGATGTAAAAAAACAAAGGTTGGGTTGAATCTCTTGTACTTGAGTATTATGTCAAGAGAATAGCAAAAGATGGATGGATAAGAAGTAAAATATGTTTCTGATATGGAGCTTCTTTCTCTAGATAGAAGTAGCAATAGCCATGGTGATCTACCGTGTAATCAATCAGCAATTTCTTTCCTTCCTATGTTTAATATCAATTTTATAGGGTGAAATATTTATCATGGAAATAAGATGGAATATGGAAAAAGTTAACCCTTTATACTAAATGCCAGATCCCAAAATATTTTTCTACATGCATACTCAAAAAAGTACTGGGAGATCCAATCACTGACTGTTGATACTCCGTCCATTTTTTTCCTTCAGTAATTAATTTCCAACTAAAAATACTGCAATTCCTCATCTATTATCAAATGCTCACATTAAGTATAAGCATTAGCTATTTTTTCCTAGGTTTGGACCAGAATTCCCTATAAAATATGCTCAATCTTAGGATATGAACGAAGCAGATCAAATAAAAATAAATTACTGATGCATTTACAGTAGGAAATGCACCTCCACAAATATTCCAGAATAAGAAAAACAAATTCTGCTAAGTTTTCCTTTCTGTCACTCAGAAAATATTAAAGCATACAGTACATGAAAGCATAGGCAAATTATAAGCAGAAATACAAAATATTGAAATTGTAGGCTTTCAAAGTAACTAACTAACCTTTTTATCCTTTTGCTCATCCAAAAGATCTGGTACATCTAGTTTTGACCACGAATATTCAAGGCAAAATTTATGTCTGCCGATCTTCAGTGCTTAAAGGTTTTCAGCAGTGATGTGTTAAAAAGGTGTCCAGAAACAGAAAGGATATATAGACAATTCTTCTCAATTATGTTCTGACTTCTTAAAGCTGTAGAAAAGAAGAGGGAAAAAAAAGGTATTTTTGAGTAATGGAATTACATATACCCAGAACAATAATGACCATATATCTGAGTTACAGATATTGTAAATGCTCTGTGTGAGGATCCAATTATATCTTCTTGAAAAGAATTGTTATTGATATTCTATAGTGGGTTTATACTAATCCCTCCCCCGTGACACAATCATGCTAAATAGAGAAAGCTATATTCCTGGGGCACCAGATTTTTTTTTAAATCAGTTAAAAGAAAATATTCAATTTATGAATGATATTCAACCCATATTCAACTAATAACTTTGTAAAATTGTACTGTTACTGTTTTTGTAATGATGTTTTAAGTGAATACAGAAGGTTTATTAAATCTAGGATTATTAAATCCAAACTGGATATGAATATTAAATATATGGCTAAAATGTCTCCTTGAATCAGTGTTCAGCAGCTGTAGGACTTAAGATCAATCCATGATAAAATTCCTGACCCAGTGGCATCTGCAGAGGGCATCAAAACAAGCAAGATGGCAACCCAGCCTCTTAATGAAGACCTGTTTCTTTATATATTGCATGTGGATAACATTGACACATGTACTAAAGGGTGGAGTTTGCTATCTTTCCTGTTCTGATGCCTTCATTGACACCACTGTTCTAACAATGAAACTGTAACACCAACATCAACATTATGGGTATCCTTAAATGGTGGTTTCAAGGTGTCTCTTTCAAAAGAGAAAAAGCAGAAGATCATCTGTAGATAGCAAAGTCATTGTCAGATATTACTGCAATATTTGCACTATTCTACCACCATTTTTACTATCGTATCTTACCCTATGTATATCAATATCTACTTTCTCCATGCTGTGCATGATTTTACAAATCTTGATCAAGTTAGTTGCCTTTTTGCTCATTTAGATACAAAATGTTCTAGACTTTTCTCATAAAACAATAATTCAAACCCTCTGATCACTTTTCTATACTTCTGGGGTGGTATTATTTCTTCTCATATGGGGTGACACATGCAATAATTTTCTACATGTGGTCATTCCAAAAATTTCAGTAAAGGCATTGCAATATTTGCAATTTTATTTTCAATCCCTTTCATATTGATCTCTAGCATTTGTATTTTTCATAGCTGTGGCACATTGGATTGGCACCTCCACAAATCTATCCATCAGAAGCTTAAGAAATACATTCAGTTGACCATTTACCATTATCCTTCTCATCTGTTCTACTACCTCCTCTTATTATCATTATTATGATGTTACTTTGTTGTTTGTATGTACATTTCTTGTGTATCTAATCACACTTGGCCAAATAAAGCTACTCTATTCTGTTCTGCTCTGTTCTGTTCAGAATTCTTCACAATGATTTTTACCATGTGAATGATCTGGTATCATCTGCAAATATAGCCTACTTTCTACTTACTACTAGATCAAGATAATTTATTAATAAATGGAAAAAGAACAAATTAAGAAGTAAAAAAGCACTAGTCCTGACTAAGTTCCTTTTTCCATTGAGAAAAATCTCTATCCCTAATTAATCTCCTAACTATCCCTCCCAGAAGATTGATAAGGGAAATCTTATTTTCATCGAATTCATGCAGATTTTCCTTCAGCAAGTTTGTATGCTTAGTTTTTGTTTGATTATTGTTTCTACCAATTTATCCATATTATAAATTAAACTGAATTTCTCAGATTCCCTTAGGTCTCTTTTAAGAATTGGGGTCTTATTGACTATTTACCTTCTAGCACTGAGCCTTATTTGTGAGATAAACTTTTTGCTAGGGGAAATGCAATTTCACATTTCCGTTTGTTTAAATATTCTTGAATGTATGCCACCAGGACTCTATAATTTGTTTCATAGTTTCTCAAGATGTCATAGAATAATATTTCCCAAGCTTGGCAACTTCCAAATGTGTGGAAATGAATTCCCAGGGTCCCCAGCTAACATGTAGTTACTGGGAACTATGGAACTTGAAGTACACACATCTGGAAATTGCTTTGATTGGGAATCACTGTTCTAAAATATCTTCTTTTGTTACTTTTAGTTGTTCTGATTCCTCCTCTGAGAAGGACTTATGCTGCACCTAATGCAGGCTTAGATTTTTGTAATAAAAGGGAGGCGCAAAGAATCCATTTCTTTTTTTCTGTCTGCTGTCCCTATAGGTTTTCTCAACAACGCTATGACAAATAAAGGCAGAAGGAGTCTGCTTTGGAGTTTCTATTACTATTTTTTTCTATTAGAGACTATAGAAACAATTAGCAGCAGATAGTATCCAGGAGTAAGTCTGCTAAAGTAAGCTTCTGAAAAATTGCACAATCTCTTCAATTTGTCTCAGATTCCAGGCATATCTTTCAACTCAGCAACATCCTTCTAGTACCCATGCATTTGAAATGCCAAACTAGGAACCGGGGAGGGAAGTAATTAAGCAGCTTTCCTCTTCTAAATGCTTCATTTCATTGCTTTCAGAGTTTGCTTACAGAAATTTAGTTTAGTTTCTCTTCCCTTTAGTTTAAAAATGGGGATGGTGATGAGGTGAAAATGGGCTGCTGCTGAAATACAAGCTCATTTTTTTTAGAAAAAAAACCCATGCTTTTCCTTATGCATTTATTATCCTCTCTTCTGAAAAGGCTGTTGTTACATTTAAAATATTATCTGTGCTTTACGAAAGAGGCTTTTCTTAAATGTTTCCTTCCAGAGAAATCTTGACTTTAGTATTTAAGAGGTAAACTAAGCTAAATGAAAAGTAGATGGATTTTTTTAAAAAAAAAACCCTCAAGAATATTTTTAGCTCACACTACATAAATAACTACTGCTACATTAAAGCTGAGAGGCAAGATAATTCAGTCAAAACTGTCCACCTTGATAAGAAAATCTCTACCTAAGGACGGCATCCTAGTATTTGAGAAATGTAAAACTCCGATCTTATGGAGTGGAGCTGATGAAAGCATGTGAGGAAATGTGGGTTTCATTATGAATAAAAAGGCTAAAAGTGTATGTCAGAAAGTGTATGCCATTATCATCAAGGTTGTTGCAAGTGTATATGAAAGTAAGAAACCATAGTTTGATGATTGTTGTGTGTTACACTCCAGTGAGTGTTAATAAGGTTTGGGAAAAATGATGCCACATTTTGAATTAATGAGATCCCAGGGAAAAACTGCTCCATTAGGTGACATGAAGAACTGAGTAGGAATGGGGAAAGAGAGACATGATACAAGAGGGAAGAAGAATGGTGACTGGTGGATATCAGCTCAAAAATGGTCTCTTTGTTTTGAATGCATATAAACAGTAAATAAAGAATAAAAAGCATGTTTGATTTGATTGTTTATGATAGAAGAACACCAAAATTAGTGAATGATATAGGAGTGGTACTACATGTGAAGATAGACCATTTTTTTAAAATAATGCATCTTTAGAAAAATGGAAATAAAAATCAGGAAACCTAAGAGGGAACATTTTGTAATTGAATGATAGTGACATGATAAGGCAGGGATCTTCAAACTTGGCCCTTTTATGACTTGTGTTGGCTGAAGAATTCTGGGAGTTGAAGTCCACAAGTCATAAAAGGGCCAAGTTTGAGGACCCCTGTGATAAGTAGTAAAATTGAAACAAATGCTACAAATGTTAGCCTCCTCCCCTCAAATAATAATAATAATAATGACAATAACAACAACAACTTTATTTCTATCGTGCCATTTCTTAAGATTTTGGGCAGATAAATCCTGTGACAAT
Organism: Crotalus tigris; assembly: GCF_016545835.1. NCBI lineage: Eukaryota > Metazoa > Chordata > Lepidosauria > Squamata > Viperidae > Crotalus > Crotalus tigris. Next base: position 9,493,370 of record NW_024096552.1, on the reverse strand, counting down.
GTTGAAACATGCTAAGGCTGAAAGTGTAGACAGAGTAGCTGGAGCAATATTAAAATATGGATGAGTTGCAGGCCATTCCACAGCCAACTATAGAATGGTCATGCAACTTGTTCAACGCGTGTATGAAGACAGTATCTGTGCTGGATGATTGGAAGAATGCTTCCATTCCCTATAGAATAAAAAAGATAGCAAGAATGCAAAAACTGCAGAGGATCAAGTTTATTATCTATGCCAGAGTATGTGTTTGGCAGAATTCTGGTTGGCAGCCAGACAAAGAGCAACATTTGGGAATTACAGTATGATTTATCCTTGTGGGAAGCATGAAGTCAAACGCTTTGCTCATCACTGATCATTGAGAAACTATGGATGTGAGGAAGTTGATTGAACATTGCTTCTCTCTGAAAGCCTTTGCTTGTCCTATACAGAAACATCATTGACCTACCTGAGTTCAGGTCTCATTTATAGAATGGACCTGAAGCAGGGAAGACCTATCATACTCCTGCCCTGAGCAGGACTTGCAGTTATAGCCTCAAGGAAATTACCAAGCTTTCCAGGAAATGAATTAAATCTTCTAGCATGTAATTTCCTTAGATCTTTGAAGCAGAGCCTTCTGATTCCCTAGGACAGCTTCTACTGTTTGGGCTTTACAGACCAGATAGCAACCAGCCAGCTTTGGTTGATAAGCTGGTATCAGAGTGGGATACAAATGCATATTGTATGAACCAGTAAAATTCCAACTCTAAGCGGTCTGGGCTTCAGGAGGTTTGCTAACCAAAAGCTGCTCCATTACTAACCAAGCAGCTTTTGATAGGGGGCCCACCTTCTTTATCTATTTACCAGTATTATCAATATCAAAGAACTAGGAAACTGCAAAAAAAAATGTATCAGTTCTTCCTCTTCTCTGCTCCCCCTTCTTTTTTCCCTTAAAAGACTGACTTCTTGGCCTCTTTTTTATTTTTATTTTCTTTTCTCACTCTCTCCCATGTCTCTCATGTGGCTTTTCATTCTTCTTCCTCCCCCCTTCTTCTGCTGAACTCTCTGCTCCCAAAGCTATATGGCTGTGATGGCAAACCTTTTAGAGACTAAGTGCCCAAACTGCAACCCAAAACCCACTTATGCATCGTCGAGTGCCGGGTGGGTGTGGCCCATTGGCTGGGTGTGGCCCATTGGCTCGGCGTGGCCCATTGGCTGGGCGTGGCTGTGGTGGTAACGGCAGATTGGGTGGGATTAAAAAGTTCAATCAATCAATTCCAACTTTGCAAGATCTTTTTTTTTCCCATGAGAAGTTGAAATTGACTGATTGAACCTTTTTTTTTTTTTTTTTGGCACACAGCGGCGGAGGCCTAAAGTGAAAAGGTTTTATAAAAACCAGCTGAAGGCCTAGGACTGGGGAGACGGTGCATGTGCCCACAGAGAGGGTTCTGAGTGCCACCTCTGGCACCCGTGCCATAGGTTCGCCACCACTGCTATATGAGCTTATCTAGAGAGTAAGGAAAATGACCTTGACAGAGATATGTAGGAAGTTCAACCTTGGCAGAAAACCTTTAAAAGTCCAGAACAAAATAAAATCCAAAAGTGATTCAGGCAGATGCCTTCCTAATTCCCTTATCTATGTGAAGGCAAAGGAGGTACAGCACCATCAGATTTGCGGGATTTTCAATGAAATAGTTTTAGCCTTCCTTAGTAATTGATTTCCTGGTCTGGTCTACCTAGCGGAACTGACGTATCCTATCACACTTATCAAAAACTCAGTCACTAACTCAGTCACAATCTATTTTTTTTCCTATAGGGCATTGAAAAGGACTACTATAGTTCAGAACATTGAATTTCCTAAAAATGGTAGTGTATTCTAGATTTCACTAATGGTTCCCAGGGATTGTTAATTATTATTCTGCTGCTGAAATACCATTGCCCTATTGAATGCTATTTCCTCAGTCATTAATACTTTGTCCTTCATTTCCCTTCCCATTAACTATTTCCATTGTGTCATTCTTCTATAAAATCCAGTCCCTTTCTCTGAATCATTTTCACTCTGGGTTGCAAAGATTCATAGTTCATAGCATCTCTGGAATCTTAATTGACTACATATTAAAGTAAACATCTCACTGATTTGAGAACACAGTACTAATTATATTTAGGCATTTATAAAGAGAAAATGGTTAATGAGCAAAGCTAGCAGTAAAATTACAGGACTCTGCCCCACTCTTTTGAAGCAGGAAGTAACTGACAAAAGCATTTATCTCCTAGTGCATGTATAGCCTTTGTGCATTTGATAAGGCAGAGATAGAAATAGTTAAAAAAAACCATTCCAATATTCTGATTCACAAAAGAATTCCATAAATGGTAGGAAACATAAACCAAATTGCTACAATGTTTTTTTTTTAAAAAAATCCTGAATAATACATTATTTGCAAACTTCTGGATTAATACATCAACAGAAAGAAGAACTGTGTTTTTTGGTGAGACAACATTTATTATCAATTCTAATGTGCTAAATTATAATTATGAAATCAGTATCTTAATTGGCATCTAGTGAGATGAAAACAAGCTGAACCAATGTTATGGTTGGAACGTAAGCACCTAGCTCTTTCAAAATTCAGCTTTACTCTCAAATATTAAATCAACAGATAGCTACTAAGATACAGAAGAAGTTCTAATCTGCAATTATATTCATAGCTACATAAAGAACCAATTGTTCATCCTTGTTGCGTCCTTGGCGGGAAAACAGACACGAGAAGCAGCTGGAGTTCTCAGGTTCTTTTATTCAGCGTTCAGCTTACAGGAAGATGGCTTCAGCTCAGCCCAAACGCCTCACAGCCTCTTATATAGGCAACTCCCGGGGAAATGGGTTACTTTTCCCGCGCCAGCACCCGCGCATGCGCACGGCGCTGGCGACAGCCTGTCTGGTCCCGGGCAGCTTTGCACCTGCCCGGGACTGCCTTCAAACGCCCGAGCCGTTTGCAAGGCTCGGGACATAACACCCCTTTCCCCCGGGCTAAAACTACTATCAACATACAACATTTATTTTACACGACAATTTGCTCCCCAGTGTTCCCACTGTTTACTGGCTTCTGTCTTGCCAACAAGGTTATGTAATCTTCTAGGTACTTAGGAGATTTCTTTGCTCTCTGTGACCTTCTTAGCTCTGGGTTACTGGCATAAGTCCCCTGACTGGAGGGAGGCATGAGCCTGTTCTCTCTACTGTGCCCTGGTGTCTTCCAAGGACTGTGCCACGATGCCTGGCCTGCTTGCTTGCCCACCGGGCTCGTCAGGCCAGGGCTTCTGTTGCTTTGTGACCTGGTTGTCCTACCTAGCTGTAGACCCTCAGGCCCCTTGAAGTGATAGCCACGGCTGGGCGTCTCTGTAGAACCCCCTAGGTCAGTCCAAGACCTGTCAGGAGGCTGTCTATTCCCTGAACCCCATTCTGTGTTTGGCTCGTGTGGGTTTCTGTACTCTCCCAAAACTCAGGTGTCCCCTGATTTGTGCTAGGGGTGTTGTAGTCGGGACTTGGTTCCTCGACTAGCTCTGTGTATGTTTGACCCACTGTAGGATTTGGGGTAAGGTCAGGCCAACCTTGGGCATTGTGTGCCAGCTCTCTTGCGGGGAATGATTTGTTGGGATGCCCCCGGGTATCCTCCGTTACTGGAGTGCTGTGTGATGTGTGTGGAAAGTGAGTATGCACCCGGGGTGACTCCCTGGCTGGAGTAGGCGTGAGTGCCTGTTGTGTGGGTAAGCTCCAAGACTTCCTTTTCGGAGCAATTGCAGAACCTGGGGACGAGCCGTTTGTGGCTCCCTCAGTGGCGATGGGCAGTAGCTCTTGCCCTTCCCTTTGCTCCAAAGGGTCCCCCTCCCCCCCTGGAAAAGACCCAGGAGTCTCATCAGAAAAGTCTCGCCTAGAGCGAAGTTTGTCGATGTGCCGCCGCAGGACACGACCGTTGTCCAGGGCAACCTCGTAGGAGAGAGGACCTGTGATCCTGGACACAGAAGCGGGGACCCATGTATAACCAGGCCCGTAATTGCGAGCCCAAACCGGGGCACCCACAAGTAGTTGTCTAGGTGCCCTAGGATGTGAGGTCGATGAAGGCAGTCTGTCCGGATGCAACCGGTCAAGTCTCGTAGTAAGTTGGCGCCCCCCACGAAGTTCAGCTGGACTTCTCCCTGTAGAAGTGGACGGTGTGGTGCGATAAGAAAGGAGAAAGTCAGCCAACCTGTGATGCCAGTCCCCGTAGGTGAGTCTCTTCAAGGCGTCCTTTGCGATGCGAACCATGCGTTCAGCCATACCGTTGGTGGATGGGTGAAAAGGCGCAGATGTGGCATGACGAATCAGGTTTGCCTGTAAGAAAGCTTGGAATTCGGAGGATGTGAATTGAGGGCCGTTGTCAGACACAATGACATCTGGCAGCCCGTGTGCAGCAAAAATCCCCCTCAGTACCTGAATAGTCTTTGCAGTGGTGGTGGACGAGACAGGCACAACCTCAAGCCATTTTGAATGGCTGTCAACAAGGGACCAAGAAGAAGTTAGAACTGGCCTGAAAGGGACCAGGTAGCAATGTGCCACCCTAGACCATGGGGACTGTTGTTTCCTCCCATCTATGACAGGAGCTTGGGGCAAAATATCTGGGCGAGATCGTTGAACATGTGGCATGCGTGTACCTTAGCATCAATATCTTTATCTAAAGCAGGCCACCACAAGTGGCTGCGTGCAAGAGCCTTCATACGAACAATGCCAGGATGACCCTCGTGGAGGGATTCTAAGACCCTAGTCCTCATTGAGGTGGGAATGACAACTCTGTTTCCCCAAAGCAGACAACCCTGAGAAAGGGACAGCTCGTTCCTTTTGGACCAGAAACTATGAAACTCAGGACTAGGGCAGTGCTCAGGCCAACCAGACACAACCCAGGAACGGACACGTGAAAGTGGTAGTGCGATCGGTACCTGTTTCAGGGGTGGTAACATCCTGCACTAAGAGGAAGCTCGGGTAAGGCTTGGATTGAAGAATGTTGACAGCTGGCGCGTCGGCCATCAGCTTACTACTGCGCAGGGCAACATACTGAGGTCATCAGCATGCACATCTTCTTTCCCAGGCTTGTGGAGTAATGAACAATCATATGCAGACAAAAAAAAGACCCCATAAGCATTCTAGGGGAAATGATGTGGGGAGTTGCACGTGTGGTTAACAGTCCCGCAGAGGCTTATGGTCAGTGAAGGAAGGGGGGGGGGGGGGGGGGGGTGGGGGGGGGGGGGGGGGGGGGGGGGGGGGGGGGGGGGGTGGGGGGGGGAAACCGTGAAATGCCTGCCATATAGAAAATCGTGTAATTTTTTAATTCCAGCAACAACAGCCAGAGCCTCCCTGTCTATCTGAGCGTAGTTGCGCTCGGCAGAAGACAATGTTCTGGAGTAGTATGCAATAGGAACCTGAGTTCCATCAGACATGAGGTGACTCAGGACAGCTCCAACCCCGTAGGGGGATGCATCACAAGCGATGCACACAGGAAGAGACTCGTTGAAATGTGCAAGAACACTGTTAGAAGTGAGCAAGGCCTTGACTTCTTTAAAGCAAGACTCATGTGCTTGTGACCACAGCCACACAGCTTGTTTGTCTAGTAGCCTGTGAAGAGGCTCAGCTACACTAGCTTTATGTGGAAGAAAAGAATTGTAGAAATTCAGGAGGCCTAGGAAGGCCTGAAGTTCGGCCTTAGACTTTGGCCTGGGTGCTTCTAAAATAGCAGTTAGTTTGGATTCAGCAGGATGAATCCCAGCAGCATCAATTTTGAATCCAAGAAATTCAGTAGAAGGCACCCCAATCTTGCATTTGTCTTTTCTGAGCTTAAGGCCTGATTTCCTGAATCTTAACAGGACAGCCCTAAGCCTTTCAGCTAGAATGTGTGTGGAGTCTCCTGCAATCAAGACATCGTCAAAGTAGGGGCAGACCCCTGGTATACCTCGTAGTGTGTTTTCCATAATGCTTTGGAAAATCCCAGGAGCGGCATTCACTCCAAACTGTAGCCTTTTTACCTTAAAGGCTCCCCTGTGGGTCACAATAGTCTGAGCTATAGCAGCAGCATCATCAACAGGCAGCTGTTGATACGCTTGAGCTAGGTCAAGCTTTGCAAAAACGCGCCCCCCCTGAGAGAGGCAGGATGTGACTGACACAGGAAAGGCTAGGCCATGTGCTGCAAATCCTTTTGAGTGTGATTTGTAATCAGCACAAAGGCGAATGTCACCCATTTGCCTTTAGAGGCGTGACAATGGGGGTCTCCCACGGGCTGGAATCAACAGGTTCTAGGAGTCCCTGTTGGATTAGTTTGTCTAGTTCAGTGTCAATTTACTTTTTAAAGCAAAAGGGACCCTTCTTGCTTTAATCCTAATGGGAGTGACAGTGGGGTCTAGCTTTAAGGACACAGGTGGTCCTTTGAATGTGCCCAGCTGGGGGCTGAAAACATCTGCAAATTCTTTGCAGACTTCCTGTAGGTCGCGTGTTTGTAAGCTGTTGAGTCCTGTGACGTGTATCCCCAGGGCCTCAAACCAATCGAGTCCTATGAGACTCGTTCTTTCACCCCCTACTACTAACAAGTCTAGTGGACCTTCAAAACTCGTGTATTGCACGTTAAGGGTGGCCTCCCCCTTAACACACACTCTTGAGTTCTGAAAATCAGTTAATACAATATCAGAAGGCATTAACTTGGCCTTAGTCCCACTACTGGAACAAATCTTCCTAAATGTATGCAATGAAATGATGGAAAGGGCGGACCCTGTGTCTAGTTCCATAGATAATGGAACCCCTTGTAGCTTCACGGTGAGTGACAGCTTTTTCTTCATGGGCTTGTGTGTGCCTGTCCTACAAATGTTTCTACGCGAAGCGCAAAAACCTACCCTATTCTGGCTGGGGACTCTGTTACCCTTCAGGCGTTCTTCTTGAGGTTGTGCCTTTCGTCGGCCCAGACACACAGCTGCAATGTGCCCTAGTTTGCCGCATGCCCGGCAGGTAGCGGAGCGGAACTTGCAGTCGGTTCTCCTGTGGCGACCTCCACAGCCGATGCACTTGAGCGGAGCTGAAGAGCTTTCCTTCTGATTTTCTCCCTTAGCGGGGTGTAGACGGTCGACTTCTTCGTCCGGATCCTCCTCGGAGTTTCGTCGGACGTCTTCTTGGTGCACGGACGCACCCTCTGCACTGCTTCTGATCGGCGGCATGTTCTTGACGGCGCCGCCTGCTGCTTCTTCCGCGGTGGCTTCCCTTAAAGCGTCTTGGAAGGATAATTCTTCCTTAGCGAAAAGTAAAAGTCTCTGTTGTAGCTCTCGATGCCTCAACCCGCACACGAATCGGTCCCTCAGTCGTTCCTCGAGGTCCTTGAACGCGCAGGGCTTGGCGGCCTTCCGTAACGCGGCGATGTATTCCTTGGCTGACTCCCCGGACCGTTGATCCCTCTGCTCGAAGGTGTGGCGCCATGAGATAACGGACACCTTGGGGTGGAAGTGGGCCTTCAGCAGCTTCTTCAGGTCTGCGTAGCTTACAGACTCTACTGGAACAGGTGCTGCAAGGTTTTCTGCGATTTCGAAGGCGTCTTGGCCGCAAGCGCAAAGCAGGGTGGCAGCCTTCAAGCTATCTTCCCTCACTTGGTTTGCCTTGAAGTAGTTCTCCATTCTGTATACGTAGGACTCCCACCGCTCTGGATGTGAGACGTCGAATTCCGCAAGCCTTCCGATTTTCGCCATCTTCGGATCTTCAGGAGACGGGTCTATCAGCCAGCCTACCCCCGAATGCGCACTGGAGTGGCGGGCAGCTGCTGAGTCAACACCGTTCCTCTTCCGCCGCTCAGGACTCCTTGGGTAAGCTTACACTTTTTCCTTTCCAGGTAGTGCAAGGCATCCCACCTTCGTCGCCAGTGTTGCGTCCTTGGCGGGAAAACAGACACGAGAAGCAACTGGAGTCCTCAGGTTCTTTTATTCAGCGTTTCAGCTTACAGGAAGATGGCTTCAGCTCAGCCCAAACGCCTCGCAGCCCCTTATATAGGCAACTCCCGGGTAAATGGGTTACTTTTCCCGCGCCAGCACCCGCGCATGCGCACGGCGCTGGCGACAGCCTGTCTGGTCCCGGGCAGCTTTGCACCTGCCCGGGACTGCCTGCAAACGCCCGAGCCGTTTGCAAGGCTCGGGACATAACAGTGGGAGCAACACCTCTGGCTGGATTTCAGACAGAAGGAAGCAAGATGGCCTCACCCTTGTGCCTCAGAAGCCAGAAAGAGATCAGGGTCCATGACTTCTACCCTCAGGAAAGGGGACCAGGCTGTACAAAAGAGGCTTTTCCACCCACAGGGCTTCTCTCCTCTTCCATCTTGCCTGCACTGTCTCTCAGAGAGGCTGAGGAAACAGGAGCAGTTCCTCAGCCAGAGACGCTGCTGAGGAGAAAATGGTGGGAAAAAGAAAGGCCTCTAGTAAATGGCAAGCAACACACTGCTGAGGAGAAAATGGCGGGAAAAAGAAAGCCCCCTAGTAAATGGCAAGCAACACATAACATCCCTGCTCTCCGGGAGCCTCACTTGCCACTCAAATGGCTCCGAAGGAGGGAAAAGTTTTCCTTTTTGGAGAGTGAGAAGTCAGAAGAACTTTGAGGCAATTGGTATTTCTGATTTTTCAGATTTCATTCCTGCTTTCTGAACCACTTTGCTCATTCAAACCCTAACCACCAGATCTTTTCCATTTCCCTTGATAGGAAACTTCTGGAGATTTAGAAAGTTGCCTTTCAGAGACAACTTTCATGAAAGTATGTCTCTTCTAAATATTTAATCCAACAAGAAACAGAGAAGGATATTTGGAACACTTGCAATGATGATATTTTATTTCACTGATATCCAATATTTTAAATATTACTTCAGTTGACTAGTTCCATGTCTTTTATATTGTCAGCTATCATAGCAGTGTCATCAACATAGTGAGGGTTACTCCTGTTTATTCCTGTAATTTGAAAATATTTCTTATCTTGAGGTGGATGAACAGAGGTATGATGTTGAGATCATGGGAAGTGATAGTTCTGCTCTACACTGCATGGTCGTACCACACCTGAAACAGTGTCCAGTTTTGTCATTGCAAGAGAAGAAAGTGCACAAATAACTGTGTGGAATCAAAAGGCAGGACAACAGGCAAATGAGGAAGGCTTGCTGCAGTGTTTATTAAACAGAATGTACTGGGAAGTGAGAATGCCTTCTCTGAAAGAAAAGTGAGACACCCTGCCAACAAAGAGATGCACTCATATATATACATTTCAGAAATATGGAGAGAAATTACATAGGTACAAGTAATACATATTCATAAGTAATAGCATAATATATCTCTGGTTACTTCCTACCCTTTTTTATTTTCAGAAAACAATAGTCTTAGTGAAGAAAGAAAAGTTTACATCTTGAGGTACAGGGAAACTCATAAGAACATTCAGAGAGAAAACTACAATAGGTCACTGTGAGATAGATGTTGCAAGCCAATTCTTTCTGTTTCAGTTTGTCTTAAACTGTTCCCTTCAACTGAAAATTGATTTACCCTACAACTGCAAGAGGCTATATAACAGAATAACAGCGTTGGAAGGGACCTTGGAGATCTTCTAGTCCAACCCCCTGCTCAAGCAGGAGACCCTGTACCATTCCAGACAAGCGGCTGTACAGTCTCTTTTTAAAAGCCTCCAGTGATGGAGCACCTACAACAGGCATGTCAAACTGTCGGCCCATAGGCTGGATGCATCATGCCGAAACGGCACCCAACCCATTGCCGGCAATGGGGAAAAAGTCACGATATGGCACACAATGTCACGTGACGTCGTGAGTTTGACATGCCTGACCTACAGCTTCTGAAAGCATGCTTCAGAATATTGAAAGCCTTCAGATTATTGAAAGCAGGATATTTACGTCTACAGAAAACATAACCCAAAGGCAAACTTGAAGAAGCTTAGTTGATTGTATGCAAGCAGTCATTAGGATACAGCGGTTTTAGGATACAATAACATGAATGAATTTCAAGACAGGGCACAAATATTAAGGGGAAAAGATAAAGTAAAAATTTAAAAGGAAAGATACTAATACTCAATGGATTTTATGACATTGTATGATATGGTACAGCACAGATTTTATAAGGATGTGGAGATAGTCCCATACGTACTATAGATTTCTCATTGAGCTTTTTCACTCCTTCAGGCACCTGGAAACAGAAAGTCCTCAGCAGGCTGGTTAGGATAATGAACAACTCAATTCTTGACAACTTTTCTCCTAAGCAGACACGCTGCCCTGTGGAAGAGACATCATTCCATTAGCAATCATCTAATATTTGAAGGGCTGTCCAGGATGTGGATTCTTCAGAATTCCTTAGGGTTGGACAAGAACCCTGGTGGAAATTTTACATAAAAAGATCCAAATTAAAAATAAGGAACAATTTCCAGATTCCGAGAGCTATTTAACAGTTAAACAGCTGCCGCCTGGAGTCAGGGATAATCCATCAGTTTTCAAGAAAAGATTGGGTAGCATTTTGAGTTGGATCATCTCAGGATCCTATTTCTGGACATGGTGTTGGACTTGAAGACTCCAAAGTCTTTTCCAATCATTTATTTCTATGATTGTCTGATTCTAGGCAGTTTAAGAGAGATGCAATATGAAAGAGATGTGCTGGTCTACTGATTGTCCTGAATTGCTACATAAAGTAATCCTCATTCAGTCCTGCTACTGAAAGGAAGGCAATATTAGCTAGTAGAAGTGGGCTATGAGGGACCTGGTCATAAGATCAAAATATGCTGGTATGTTGCTTTTCTTGAGAGACAACGACTCTGTGTGTCAGCAACACAAGCTATTTGGTCTTGAGTTATGATATTGCATATTTCTATCTCATGTTGTTCTTAGGTTCATAGACTATGGGAAGATGTCAATTTGCTGGTCTCACTAGGTTAACCCTTCCAACGTTTGTCATACATTCAGATTCAGGAAGGGGCGCCTGCTTTTTCTGCTGACCTTCTCATCTTCAAGTCCTAAACTAAGATTTTCTTAATGACACTGAAGTCACAAACAAAGCAGACACAAATGTAAGGGGAAAAATTAATTATTTGTAGGGAAAGGGGTTTTTGGAGTGGTAAGGAAGTTTCCTTTCAAATGAAAAAGGGCCTGTTTTAAGAAGCAAGGAATCATAAAATCATGGGCTAAAGGCAGTGGTGGGATTCAAATATGTGACCAACCGGTTCTCTGTGTGGATGCGGTTTCCAGAAGTCCATTCAGGGCCTTGGCAACAAAAAATTAGCTATTGGTTCTGCTGAAGTGGTGCGAACTGGCTGAATCCCACCACAGGCTGAAAGGACATTGGAGCACTTCTAATCCAATCACCTTATAGAATGGAAGACTTTATACCATCCTGAACGAATGGTTGTCCAATCATTTCTTGAAAACCTCCAGAGAGGCCCACAACTCCAGGAGGCAAGCTGTTCCCCTGGTTAATTGGTTTCATTGTCCGGAAATTTCTCCTTAGTTCCAGGTCGGATCTCTCTTCAACGAGCTTCCATTTATTGCTTCTTGTCCTACTCTCAGGTGTTTCTCTGTGGCAATCCCTCAAATACCAGAAGACAGCCAACATGTTACCCCTAATCCTTCTCTTCGTTACGCTAGACCAGTGTTTCCCAACTTTGGCAACTTTAAGGGATGTGGACTTCAATTCCCAGAGTTCCCCAGTCAGCATGGCTGGGTGGCAAATTCTGGGAGTTGAAGTCTACATATCTTAAAATGTCTGAGGTTGGGAAACACTGGGCTAGACATTCCCAGTTCTCTTAACCATTCATCATGTTTAAGCTCCAGACCCTTTATCATCTTTGTTGCTCTTCTCTGCACTCTTTCTAGGATCAGAGTGCATCAGTGGCACTCAGACAATCAGGTAGTTTACCAGGCCACCACTTATGCCCCGCAAAAGCACCAGTGCAATCCAATCTAGTAATAGTAGTAAAGTTGGAAGGGACCTTGGAGGTCATCTAGTCCAACCCCCTGCTCAGGCAGGAAACCCTACACCATTTCGAACAAATGGCTGTCCAGTCTCTTCTTAAAAACTTCCGGTGTTGGAGCATGTACTGCTTCTGGAGGCAGGCTGTTCCACAGATTAATTGTTCTCACTGTCAGGAAGTTTCTCCTTAGTTCTAGGTTGCTTCTCTCCTTGATTAGTTTCCACCCGTTGCTTCTTGTCCTGCCTTCAGGTGCTTTGGAAAATAGCTTGATTCCCTCTTCTTTATGGCAGCCCCTGAGATATTGGAATACTGCTATCATGTCCCCCCCTTGTCCTTCTCTATATTATCTACTAGGATAATATAGCAGTTTCTGCTGTTGAACTGGCCTAGACAAATGAATTCAAACGATATTAACATTTAGCATCCTGAATCACAAGTTAAGGTTACATTGGTCAAATTAGAGCAAATACACTGGAATAACACACCCCAGAAGTCTTTTTCGGACCAGGCAACCACAGTTTTTGGATTCCATTTGGAACAGATCAACTTTGCTCTAGATTCTGGCCACAATGATTTCACCTGGTACAGATATTGTCCAGATAATCTCATTCTCTGCAGTAAGCTATTCACATGTCCATAATGTAAAACTAATAGAAACTCCAATCACATCTCAAACTAGAGGAAATAGAGATTAAGATGAGACAATTGTTTCAGGTTCAGGCAGTCAATGAAAAGGAAAATAATGGTTTTAAATTTCCTGAAAAACATTACAAATTGCCTATTAATCACAAACTGCCTTGAATAATTCTATTTACCTGCTCCAAATGGCATAAATGCTTCTGGAGCTTGAAATTTCCCATCTTTGTTTAAAAAGTGATTTGGGTTGAATTCTTCAGGTGTCTCCCATTCCTCAGGATCCAGAAGAACAGAGCGTAAATCAGCCATAATAATGCTCCCCTTCAATAACAACAGAACAGAAAGGAAATTTGTTAGTAGGGTGTGATGAAGGTGTGATGGATCTGTCAGTCAAAGAGGGCAATGCAGGACACGTCCTCCCAAGCTATATTCCTGCAGGAGGAAGGAACTGGAGCAGGGGAATTATGGGGGTGTAGTTGGAAGGACAGAGAGATCCATATGGCATAGTGATCAAAGCTATTAAACTAACAATGGGGAAATTTGGTTTCCAGACCACACATGACAGTGAAATGGGAAGAAGTGGAATACCCAGGAGAGATACCGTAAATGCCAGCGTATAAGGTGACTTCCGCGAGCGCTGAAATCGGCGCCAAAGACGGGGGTCGTCTTATACGCCGAGTCGTCTTATACGCCGGAAATACTGGTAGTTTCTGGCGTATAAGACGACGTTCTAGGAATGCGGCCCAGCGATAAAGACGGGGGTCGTCTTATATGCCGGGTCGCCTTGTACGCCGGCATATACGGTACATATGGTGTATCCATGGCAAAAAAAAATCATCAGGTTCTACTTTGCTTGTGGAAAGCTGACAAAGAAGGTTGCAAATGCAATTATGTGATTGCAAGACACTAATTGTGAACCAGTTGCCATGTACATGAATCATCAAAATAAAGAGGACAGCAAGTACCCCCTAATCTAAGGAGAGAGAGCAGTAGCTGTACACAAAAAACCATCTCCTCCTCCAGTAATATTTTTAGCAAACAATAACTTGTGGGGTTTCCAAATTATTGACCAAATATGTCATCAGATAATCCACAGATATTGGCTGCTAAGGACCTCTCTTTTTTAAAACAATAGTCCTGGCATTCAGCGAGCTTGCATTGTGATCAAATCATGACAATTTGTGCTACCGAGCCATTTCCAGGTGTTATTGTTTCAACTCCTTGTCTCTGAAGAAAAGTGGCAAAAACTCACAGCCACTTGGAAGTTTGGCATAGACCCAAAGTCCTAGAAAGGTGCTTTGCAACTGTCAAGTCAAGAGAGGTCCATCTCCTGTCATTCTTGGGGCTATTGGCAAGCTGTAGAGATGTGGATATCTCTTTGAGTCTCTTAATATTTACTTCTTCAAATACTTTTTGGCATTTCAGTCTCATTTCAGCCTGTTATTTCTGAAATAACAAAGAACCTATTGGTTGGCCACCTGGTGGCAACTTATGGTGGCAACAGAATAAGTAGATGATACTATACAAGCAATGAGGAGACATGACAAAGGGAAGAATACCCAATAGACCATGGATGACCATAGCTCTCTTAGGTTCAGCCCTTAATCTCTTTGATTTTTTTTGTATTATATTTAAGATTTTACTTTTGAAAAGGTTTAGATTTGTCAGTTTAAACCCATTCAATGAAAACCATATTTCAGTTATTTTTGCCCATATCGTTTTGCGCTGCAATTCCTGAGCAAACATATTTCTGCAACTGCCATGTTGGGCTTCTCCTTTCTCTACCTTTGGAATGTGGAAATCCCGCATTGTCACATCTCTTATGCTTTGTCTGGGAATTGTTATAAATAAAACATATTTTGCTCGTTGGGTTTCATGTATCACTGCATTGGTGTAAGGCAGCTTGTGCCGATCTTCATAGGAGATTGATCCTGAGGAACCAAAGACATCTTCAATCTCCTTGAGGACTTTTTCTGGAGAGAGAGAGAGAGAGAGAGAGAGAGAGAGAGAGAGAGAGAGAGAGAGAGAGAGAGAGAGAGAGAGAGAGAGAGAAGGAAAAAAGTGATAAAGTACAGGCAGTCCTTGATTTACAACAGTTCGCTTAGTGACAACAGTTCGAAGTTACAATGGCACTGAAAAAAGCGCCCCCCAAGCCACAGCCGAGCAAGACACCTGCCTGCCTGCCCGGCCACGTTCTTCCTCCTGTCCGAGGTTTTCATTGTTGTGAGCATTTCTGTTGAGGATTGGCAGTGGGGGTGGGGTGGGTGTGTTTGGTTTTATTCCCCTGTCTGCTGGGTGGTTGCAGCAGGTTTTGGTCACTTCACATGACCCTGGGACACTGTACCATCATAAATATGAATCAGTTGCCAAGCATCTGAATGTAAATCACAAGACCCTGGAGATGCTGCAACATTCCAGTTGATTGGCACTTCTTCAGGGCTCAGCAGAAGCACCAGGATCAGCACCGAGCTCCAGCTGGAGCCTGGCACTGATCCTGGCGCTTCTGCTGACCCCTGACAGCCCTGCAGCTCCAGCCGTCTCTCGCTCAGGCTTGTGCAGTGCTGCCACTGGTTCAGCTCATTCCCCTCCCCTGCTACCACTTTTCTAGTAATGTGGGAAAGAAATAGAATAACATAGAATAAAGAAGAATAAAGAATAATAATAATGAAAAATCGCTAAAAGCAAAAATCACGTGTCTGCATAATTTCTGGAAGAAAGCTATGTTAGCCAAAAGCTGTATTAACAGTACGTGAATGATCTAATGCATATTTAGAAACATTGTATAAAAGTAAAAACTGCCTTCATTGTATTCCCATGAGAAATGGACCTAACGTGTGAGAAACTATCTGAATGTTACACAAAGTAGATTCCATATACAATGTAAGATTCCATCTATGCTTCCTTTGTTCCTGAGAGAAAGAAACCTATAAAGCTTTAGTTTAGACCCTCCCCCTTGTTCAGAAATTTGCTGATTGTTAAATCACTTCTGAACCTTTTGCGCAAAAATAAAAACCTCTCTTTCATCCTTGGAATTCGTAAAAGTCCTCTTTTTTAAGGCTTTTATTTTTCCACAAGACTAGGATGGTCGCGTACCACCTGCCAGGTGCCAATGTACCACAGGTGGTACCCGTACCACTGGTTGAAAAGCCCTGGCTTAGAGAAACTACTACAATAATGTTCCTTCCATCCTTTTCAGAATGAGGTGCAGTTTTGAATCTATAATGGCAGACTGTGTGAAAACTTAATCTTATTCAATATACTGAAAATTTAGTCAATCCATACTACTATATAGAAGTACTAATACAGGTAGTCCTCGACTTACAACAGTTCATTTGTGACTATTCAAAGTTACAACAGCATTGAATAAAGTGACTTATGACCATTTTTCACAGTTAGAACCTTTGCAGCATCCCCATGGTCATGTGATCAAAACTGGGATCCTTGGCAACTGGTTCATAGTTATGACAGTTGCTGTGTCCCAGGGTCATGTGATCTTCTGACGTGCAAAGTCAATGAGGAAGCCAGATTCACTTAACTGGACTACTAACTTAACTTCAGTGATTCATTTAACAACTGTGGCAAGAAATGTTGTAAAATGGGGCAAAATTTACCTAGCAAATGTCTCATTTAACAACACAAATTTTGGGCTCAATTGTGTTCATAAGTCGAGGACTACCTGTATACAATTACTACAGCAATGTTGTAAAATATTTTTTTTTTAAATCTTTATATTTATACAATCTGGTTTCTTTTAATTTGCAAAACTATCTATCTTCATTATGGGTTCCAAATGTTCATAGAATATTATTGTGAAGATTAAGTTTATCATTCAGTAGTTACTGAGATGTCAAACAATTCCTGTGTATTTTCCACACTGAGACCAGTCACTTGTTCCCACTGCCTAGAGTTGTCTCACCTTGGATGTCGGGATGGTTTGCCAAGAGGAGCACTGCCCACATCAGGCTGACATAGGTTGTTTCTACTCCAGCAACAAACAATTCAAGCAGACAGCAAGCCAGGTTCTCTTCACTGCAGGCAGAGTTGGGATCATCCTTTCTCTATGTTTAAAATGAGAAATTTAACTTACAATAAATTCTAGGCTTCCTTCAATATGTTTAATGTTATTAGCCATAAATTATTTGTGTCTGTCTGTCTGTCTGTCTTCTGTCTGTCTGTCTGTCTGCCTGCCTGCCTGCCTGCCTATCTATCTATCTATCTATCTATCTATCTATCTATCTATCTATCTATCTATCTATCTATCTATCATCTGTCTGTCTGTCTATCTATCTATCTATCTATCTATCTATCTATCTATCTATCTATCTATCTATCTATCTATCCATCCATCCATCCATCCATCCATCCATCCATCCATCCATCCATCCATCCATCCATCTATCTATCTATCTATCTATCTATCTATCTATCTATCTATCTATCTATCTATCTATCTATCTACCTATCTCACCTAAATGGGTGGTTTGCAATAAAACCGTAAGAACCATAATTAAAAACAAGGTTAAAACAGAGTTTTAAAAAATGGATTTAAAAAAGTTAAGAATTAAAAGATAAAAGAGGCAGAAGGAGTGCCCACCCCCATCCCAAAACATACCCCACTCAGACCTCTATGCCATTTGGCAGAACCAGATGATGAAACTCTTCTGCAAAGCCAAAAGAGTGGGGCCTCACCTCACCTCTTGGGACAAGATGTTCCACTGTGTGGAAGCAATGGCAGAGAAGGCTGTTTGTGTAGTCTCTGCCAGTCAGAATTCTGCAACCAATGGGGTCTGTAACATACCCTCCATGCTTGACTGGGTGGGATGGGTCAATGAAATATGGACGAGACTTGTTGTCCTGCCATGAAGGGCTTTAAAAGTAATAATCAACACCTTAAATGGACCTGGAAGCAGCCTGGTAACCAATGCAGCTCACATAGCAGAGGTATTACATATACAATGTCAGAGATGCCCAAAACTGCACGCCACTGCATTCTGCACCAACTGGAGCTTCAGGATACTCTTCAAGGATAGCCCAGTGTAAAGTGCACTGCAGTAGTCTATTCAAGAGGCGACTAGGGCATAAGTGTCAGAAAGAATGGCCTCTAAATCCAGGATAGGGTGCAACTGGAGCACATCATGAAGTTGAGCAAAGCCACAACTGTCACTGTCAGCAGGAGTTGTGAATCCAGAAGGACCCCTAGTTTATTCATTGAATCTGTCTGAGGCAGTGCAATCCCATCCAAGATCAAAAATAGTAAACCTCCAGATGCCAAACAGGCCCGTACCTTCTTGAAGCTTGTTGTTTTCCATCCAGACCTCCTCAGTCTCCAAACATTGCCAAAGGGCATCCACAGGGACAAAGATGTGCAACTGGGTATCATCTACATACCGATGATACCTCATCCCATAGTGATGGAAGATCTCACTCAATGGCTTCATGTAGAGGTTAAAAAGGAGTGGAGACAGCACTGAGCCTTTTGGCACCCCCACAAATTGGGACAGACTGCTTGCTCCCTATCAACAACATTTGGGACTGGTCTCATTTGAAGGAGGTGAACCAGCACAAAACCATGTCCTCAACCCCCATCTCCCAAAGCCAACCTAAAGGCATACTATGGTTGAAGGTACTGAAGGCCACCAAGAGGTCAAGAACAGTCATAAAAATGCACTACCTCTAACCCATTCCTGCCATCTAAAGTGCTTATCTAAAAGTGCTCCATATTTATCTATGTCAGGGGTGTCAAACTCAATTTCATTGAGGGCCTCATCAGCATTGTGGTTGCCCTTGGGGGGCTGGGTGGGTTCGGCCATGGTGGGTGCAGCCTACTTGGTGGGCATGGATGGAGTGGGTGTGGCCTACTGGGTGGGCATGGCCAGCTCTACATCGTTTGCGTCAAGGGTGCCTGTGGGGGCCTGGGTAGGAGTGGAACAGATCTGAGGGTCTCTGGCAGAAGGAGATGGGACCAGGGCAAGTGCCAAGGCATGGTCCACTGGAGGAGCCTCACTGTTTCTCTCAGGCCATGTGGGACTGGATGGTGGTGCGGGCTGCCCGGAGCCCTGGGCAGCAGAGGTGAAACGCCCAGCCTGGCCCTTGAGCACCCGTGGCACCAAGCCCAGCCCCACTTCCCCAAGGGGGCACCCAGCTGCACCTATCTCCTCCTCAAGGCTGCTGCTGCTGTGCTGCCAGAGCCCATCAAGCCAGATATGTGAAGTAGGCAATGGTCCATTTCTTCCAGACGATGGTCCATTTCTTCATTCCCCACAAAGGGTGACACCTCCCCAGCATGACCCAGGGGGTGGGGCTGACAGGGCAGGGGCTGGTTCCTCACTGTTTCCAGACAGCCTTGTGGAGCTAAGACTGAATGCGTTTCAGCATAGATGGCCACCACAAAATTGTACATTGGCTCCCGGCCGGCCTGGGCCAGGGCCAAGGCAGCGGGGACCGTTCCCTCACTGTTTCCAGGATGGCTTCGTGGGCTGCATGAAACCACTTCCCTGGACCTTGTGTTTGACATGTCTGATCTATGTGTTCACATATACAGCTCCTCACCACAAAAAAGTATTTTTATGTATGCATGCATCATTTCCCCCTCCTTTCTGAAATGCATATATGAGTGTATCTCTTTATCTGCAGTTGTATGTCTCCCACTACAATTAGTTGACTTACAGCCACAACTGAGCTGAAAATTTTGGTTGTGAAGCAAAACATTTGTTGTGAATTTTGCCCCACTTTATGACCTTTCTTGCCACAGCTGTTAAATGAATCACTGCAGTTGTTAGTAACATGAATCAGGCTTTCCCATTGACTTTGCTTGTAAGAAGGTCGCAAAAGTGATCACATAACCATGGGACACGGCAACTGTCATAAAGACATGCCAGGTGCCAAGTGTCCGAATTTTGATCACGTGACCATGGGGAAGCTGCAACGGTTGTAAGTGTGAAAAACAGTCATAAGTCATTTTTTTTCCAGTAACTTTGGACTGTCACTAAATTGTTGAGAACTACATGGAGGAGGACAACTCCATTATGTACTGTCTAATAAACCACATGGTGTTTTCATGGCAAAGATACTGGAGTGGCTTGTTGTTTCCTTCTCCAGTGGATCACATTTTGTTAGAACTCTCTGCTATGACCTTTCCATCTTGGGTGGCCCTGCACGACATAGCTCATAGCTTAAATGGACTCCAGAAGATGGTAGAGGACAGGAAGGCCTGGAGGATCATTGTCCATGGGGTCACGATGGGTCGGACATGACTTCACAACTAACAACCACAAAAATAAACCACAGCCTTCATCAGTCATCCACAACAATCCGTAGTCCCCAAATAATAAGAAAATTCTGAATGTATCCCATGAACACAAACTTCCAAATACATATCCCATCATGTCATGGGTCCTAATGAAAAATGAGTAGCACAAGTTGGCATGATAAATAAAAAAATAAATGTATACATAAATGGGCCAAATACCTTTTCCATTTGTAGTAGATAGAAATCAGTGAAATCCTGTGGTTCATGCAGAGACTGATATTGTTTGTGCCTTTCTATTTCCTGCCTTGCAAATGAAAGGATACTCTTTGCAGAGTCCAGAGCCTTCTGGTGAGGCCCTGGAAGATATTTCATCAACCACGGGATTGATTCATATATCTAAAAACGCAAAAACAAAACCCCATCACTTCATATTATTACGAATAGTTAGAATAAGGATTTTTCCCTCTGCATAAGAGTTAGTGTGAAGAAAGAGAAGGTAGAAGTAAAGATAAATATTGGCCTCCATAGCTGCTCTATCAAGTATAATGCACTTTCAGAAAAAGGGTTACTTATTTACTTGAAGGATTTGTATCACCTGTCAATTTGAGACATGACTCTGATAGATAGTACTGAAGGCCGCCAAGAGATCCATGGGGCCCATAATGGGTGCACCACCTCCATCCCAGTCCTATCACAATCATCAATAAGCATTTATTTATTAAACTTGCATGCTGTTCATCTCGCCAGAGGTGATTCTAGGCAAGTTAGAGATCTGGTTGCTTTAGTCCAGGCATGTCAAACTCGCGATGTCACATGACTTTGCACAATGTGTTGTGACTTTTCCCCCCATTGCCGGCAAGGGGGTGGGTGTGGTTTCGGCGGCCCGCGGGCCAGCAGTTTGACATGCCTGCTGTAATATAAAAGGTCACTCACCAGATGAAAAACACCACCTGATATTCTTACAACAGTCCTTATGTCTTCAATCAACTTCAGGAAGGTTTTATCTTCGTGTACAAATTGGTGGCCAAAGCTAAAAGCACATATCACATTGGAGACTGAATTGATCAATGGCAATGAAGGATCAAATGGCTGCCCTAAAAATGAAAATATATATCATTAATTCAGCTTCCCCTGATAATACTGAGAACCTGTAATGAGAACTCAGGGACAACTGGAGTCTCAAGGCAATTTCTTTATTTTTATAGGAAGTCAATAAAATACATCAATTTTCAGATAGAGATCATGAATGGCTTCTTGCAAAACAACTTTTCAAATAAGCACCTAAGTTACTAAGACCCTATCCACCTAGGAGTTTGCTATACACCCTTCCCATCCTGGAGGTGGCAGGAAGCCATGCCATTGTAAATATGGTGCCCACTCTTATTACACATCTGGAATAAATCAGGGCTCTGCTGTTGTCCATACAGCTTTTACCTTCAACCTGCCAAGGTCTGTGATTAGTATTCCTTCAATTAAAATTCCGGACTTGACAAATAGCATAGAGGATATAAAGGGCCTCTTCCAATTGTCATGCTGCATAACTGCATTTTGGCATAATTGCATTGATGATGATTTTATTTTTCCCCTCAGTTTGCTACAGCTTGTCCTCTTCTCTTTCCTTCAACCTTTTCCAACATTAGAGCCTTCTCTAGGGCCTAGATCTTCACATAATGGAACCACTGTTACATAATTTAAGCTGGGTTGATTTGTTTAATGCTCAATTTAGAATAGAATAGAATAGAATAGAATAGAGCTGGAAGGGACCTTGGAGATCTTCTAGTCCAGCCTCCTCTCAAGCAGGAGAACCTATACTATTTCAGACAAATGACTGTCTAGTCCAGGAGTGTCAAACTCGCAACGTCACGTGATATGTTGCGACGTATCGCAACTTTTTCCCCATTGGTGGTGTGGACGTGGTTTCAGAATGACACATCCGGCCCACAGGCCAGCGGTTTAACATCGCTGGTCTAGTCTCTTCTTAAAAATCTCCAATGATGGAGCGTCCACGATTTCTGGAGGCAAGCTATTCTACTGGTTAATTGTCCTCACTGTTAGGAAGTTTCTCCTTGATTCCAGGTTGCTTTTCTCTTTGGTCAGTTTCCAACCATTGTTTCTTGTCTTGCCCTCTGGTGCTTTGGAGAATAGTTTGACACCATCTTCTTTGTGGCAGCCCCTCAAATACTGGAATACTGCTATCATGTCGCCCTTATTTCTTTTCTTTAGACTAGCCAAACCCAACTCCTGCAGCCGTTCTTTATATGTTTTAGTCTCCAGGCCTTTGATCATCATAGCTGCTCTTCTCTGAACTTTTTCCAAGGTCTCAACATCTTTTTTGTAGTATGGTGACCAGAACTGACTGCAGTATTCCCGGTGTAGTCTCACTAGGATTTTATAAAGTGGTACTAATACTTCATGTGATCTTGATTCTATGCCTATGTTTATACAACCCAGGATTGTATTAATTTTTTTGGCTGCTGCTGCACAATGCTGGCTCATCATTTGTTTGTTTTCCTTGATGTCCATACTGTTCTCAGGAGTCTACTCCAACATGAAAGTTCAAAACCATCAATATTCTTTCCAGCTTGCTTTTTCAAAGTCCAACATTAACTTCCACAGAGCATCACAGAGAATATCATGGTTTGCACAGTTCTGATCGTCGTAGGTATGAAACCATCCCAGCATTCGGATATCTTTCCTGGCTGCTCTACCAAGTGTTAATCTGCCATCAACTTTATATAACATTTGGAAAGCTTTTGAGCATGAATATAGGTTGGTTAAACACCATGGTACCATAGAGAGCCAATCTGGCCTAATGGTTAAGACACCAGGCTAGAATGTGGGAGACTTGATGTTCAAGTTCTGTCTTAGCCATGAAAGACAGTGAGGTGACTTTGGGCCAGTCACTCTCTTTCAGTCCAACCTACCTCACAGAGTTGTTTTTGTTGTTGTGAGGAAAATAGGAGGAGGAAGGCATGTTGGATATGTTTATTGCCTTGAGTTATTTCTAAAAATAATAAAATTGGGATAAAAACAAATAAACAAATAAATAAAATAAAAATAGGGACATTGAATCTGTTAGTTGTTCTAGTAGATTGTGGAGACTAAAATTAACAAAAGGGTTCTTCTGTCATTAGTGATGTCCCACAAATTATTCCATAGATTGTCTCTTGATTTAGAATCAAAAACTGATTTTAAATCTACTACTGCTCCATGCCATAGAATATTAAGGCCTAATGTACATTTGTCTGCCAAGTAGGATTGGATCATTTCCTGACTGATTGTGGATTTAACTTACCTAATCTTGCATGCTCTCTGCTACGTTTTTGTGTGTATATACTCACATATAAACCGAGTCGTTGTGTGAATTGTGATGGAAAATGAACTCACCATTCTGTTGCAGAGGTATGAAACCAAGCTTCATAAATGGCACACACACAGTTGGAGAGTCATTGAATTTTATAGCTCTAAACAACTGATTACCACTGCATGGATCCAACCATGCTGGAATTGGGTAGGTCTAATTTAATGAAGAGAAGGACAAGGGGTGACATGATAGCAGTATTCCAGTATCTCAGGGGCTGCCACAAAGAAGAGGGAGTCAAGCTATTCTCCAAAGCACCTGAAGGCAGGACAAGAAGCATCAGATGGAAACTAATCAAGGAGAGAAGCAACCTAGAACTAAGGAGAAACTTTCTGACAGTGAGAACAATTAACCAGTGGAACAACCTGCCTCCAGAAGCGGTGAATGCTCCAACACTGGAAGTTTTTAAGAAGAGACTGGACAGCCATTTGTCCGAAATGGTATAGGATTTCCTGCCTGAGCAGGGGGTTGAACTAGATGACCTCCAAGGTCCCTTCCAACATCATTATTGTTATTATTATTGTTGTTGTTGTTAACCATACATCATTTCGCAAGAAGTCTTAACACAGCTCTACTAATGTTTAGAACATGCTTTACAGCAGCACTATAGATCTTCATTCCTGTGATCCATCACTCCAAGCAAAGCATTTTAAGAGCTGCAAGGCTCCAGACACAATAAGAGCAGAAAAATAATGTTTGAGTTGCTTGGTTGCCTTCTAATGGTCAACCAGCTTTGTGCAACCAGATACAGCCAGTGGAAAAGTGCTACTGAAGAGCTGGATTAAAGGTGCTTTTCCAAAAGGCAACTGGACTTTCTCCAAGAAAAGCATCTTTGGGACAGCCATGACCTTGGCTAACTGAGAAGGAAACTCCGAGGAGCTGGAGTTTCAGAAAGGGTTTAGCTGTACTTGGGAGTACAGCTCCCAAGTACCCAAGTTTAGTGTACTTGGGAGCTGACGAGTATCCTAAGACCAACATGTGAAGAATGGGGCAGGGGTGGACAAAGAACTCCTGGATCAGACTAAAGAAACTGGAAGCCAACCGAATAAGTTGCATCCCCTTTCAGGCCTCTTCCCCAATATAAATCAAAACACCCTTCATTTCTTGCACATAGTATCTTGAGGAAAAAAAATTAGGAAAAACACTAACTCTCAGCAGTGGGAGAACATAAATGCAAGGGGAGGCATAAGTCCAAATAACAGTTAGTGGGACACTGTGTCAAAGAGGTATGGATTTGTCCTAAGCAAGCGTAAAGATTATTGCCATATGCAAAAATAATTGTTCATGGTGGTCTCTGAGCTTAGTTGTTTTCTTGCAGGTATTTCATTACCCAAACTAGGTGACTGTCCTCTTTGCATCTTAAGAAGACAGAACTCTTGGAATAATTCTTTCAACAGACATCTTTTATTAAGAGAAAATGGTTGCAGGCGTTCTAGACAGGACTTGGGGTCCAAGCTCTCCCATTCAAGGTTTTAAGGGGTTCCCCAGTAGCCCCACCCAATCACCCCCTTCTTCCAGTGACAGTCTCAGGCATTACACTCCCACCCCCTTCTTCTTACTGCCGGCTGGATGGAGACTTCAGAGAGAACTACATGAAGGTAATAGCCCCATTGTTATGGTTAGTCCTTTTGGTGATATACACATCCAGTTCCTTTGAAGTGTACCAAAGGAAGTGAGGGCCATAAAGCCCCTTTGTTCACCCCCCTTCCCTTCATCGTATGACAGAATCCAGAGAAGGCAGAAATGGTATTTTCTATAGTTGATAACTAGAGATGAAATATAATTGGATTCTGACAGTGACATCATGAGTGCTAGTTCAAAAATTAATAATTGTTCAGATGTTAGTTACAACTCTGCTTCCATGACCTCTACTGCACAGAGTCAAGGTTGATGTTTGCTAGCCCCCAGTCACTGACACAACTGAGTTTTACTAAGTCTGTGTAATATACAATGCAAGAAGGACAGCAGACTACACAGTCCAGTCAGAAAAAAAAAGAAGGAAACAGGAGGAGCAACTGACTTTATTGCATTTCCTGTTTGCTTGTATGGAAGATAAGAGAGTATTACTGCTATTTTAATTTTTATAGATTTGGCTAGGCTTCTTACACTAATGGGTCACTGATTATGATTCTTCGCTATTCATTCTCTTGGACTCGGGTTGCATTTAAAACTGTGAAAACCACATTCTTTGGCTTAGTTTGCTAAAGAGCTCACTGTTGTCTGTTATTATTGCCCTGTATCTTAAGCCTGTCTTCTGGAGTGTTGGCTACTCCTGCCAGGTTGGTGTAGTCTGCAAATTTGATGAGTTCCCCATCTATCCCTTCATCCAAATCGTTGATGAAGATGTTGAAGAGCACTGGGCCCAGAACAGAGCCCAGGGGCACCCCACTACACACTTCCCTCCATGTAGATGCGGTTTCATTGAGGACCACATGCTGAGTATGGCCGGTCAGCCAGCTACAGATCTATCTGGTGGTGATGCTGTCTACCCCACATTTTTCTATCTTATCAAGTACTAGGTTGTGATCTACTTTATCAAATGCCTTACTGAAGTCCAAGTAAATTATATCCACAGCATTCCTCTGGTCCACTAATTTTATGCCTGCTCTGTGCCTGCTCTTCATTCTGGTGTCTATGCTGTACAGAGTCAATCTTGCTTTGTTTGACAAAGAGGCCCAATAAGCTGTAGTTACCCTTTGAGCTCTCTCATTGCTAATGTTACCTACCTTTTGTACGTGCAAAACTTTTTACAAGTTGCTGGGCTTCGTCTTTAATCTGATGCTCAATCATTTTATTCCCTAGTCCCATCAGCCGCAAAGAAGCATTACCAATCTGTCGCTGCTTCTTCCAGATGTGACCATTTGCAAATATAATACCTGAAGACATAATAAATCAAGGAGAAATTATTGATTACATTCATTTTTGTTCATTTTTTTGAAAAGGACAAAGGAAATGTTGACTCTAGAAAGAGCAACAAAGATGATTAGGGGACTGGAGGCTAAAACATATAAGGAACGGTTGCTAGAATTGGGTATGTCTAGTTTAACGAAGAGAAGGACAAGGGGGAACATGATAGCAGTATTCCAATATCTCCGGGGCTGCCATAAAGAAGAGGGAATCAAGCTATTTTCCAAAGCACCTGAAGGCAGGACAAGAAGCAAGGGGTAGAAACTAATCAAGAAGAGAAGCAACCTAGAACTAAGGAGAAACTTCCTGACAGTGAGAACAATTAATCAGTGGAACAGCTTGCCTCCAGAAGCAGTAAATGCTCCAACACTGGAAGTTTTTAAGAAGAGACTGGACAGTCATTTGTCCAAAATGGTGTAGGGTTTCCTGCCTGAGCAGGGGGTTGGACTAGATGACCTCCAAGGTCCCTTCCAACTTTACTACTACTACTACTACTACTACTACTACTACTACTACTACTACTACTACTATTATTATTATTATTATTAAGAAACCATTATTGTGGCAGATCATACATGCTTACATAATAGCAATAGCAGTTAGACTTGTATACCACTTCATAGTGCGTTACAGCCCTCTCCGAGTGGTTTACAGAGTCAGTATATTTGCTCTCAGCAATCTGGGTTCTCATTTTACTGAAAGAAGGATGGAAGTCTAAGTCAACCTTGAGCTGGTCAGGACTGAACTACTGGCAGTCTACTGGCAGTCAGCAGAATTAGCCTGCAATACTGCATTCCAACTACTGTGCCACCACAATTCTTACATACATGTAAGTTTCAGTAAAAGATAACCATATTTTGCAGGCAACTCTTTCATAAAATGCAAGTAATAGCAGATCTTCACTGTATAATCGGAGCCATTACTGGCAAACTAATCTCTTGATATTAATAAGGCCACAGAGAATCCGTTGGTTTTTGTCAAACTAAGTTGAAACGTCTCTAGAGAAAATCTATATGGTTACTAAGATTCAACACCAACTTGATAAATGAAACCATCAAGTTGATGTTCTTGGATAATCCAGTTCTCAGAATTAAAATTTATAATACAGAAAAGGCAGATGTAAGCCAGGTTTTATCTTTTAGATCCATTAATAGATGGAAATGATACCTTTGCTATCACTCTCCACTTATGTATTTGTCTGATGTAACTCAGTGGCAGTTTTTGCAATTACATCTATTGATAACCAGTTTGAACATGTGACTTTTCATTCTCAGATACAATTAGTCAATCACTAAAGGTTTTGATGTGTTATAGTTTACTATTAGTCTTTATAACATTGCATTAGTGCTGAATAATAACTGAATGGAATAAAGAATTAGTAATAGTAATAGTAGTAAAGTTGGAAGGGATATTGGAGGTCATCTAGTCCAACCCCCTGCTCAGGCAGGAAACCCTACACCATTTCGGACAAATGGCTGTCCAGTCTCTTCTTAAAAACTTCCAGTGTTGGAGCATTTACTGCTTCTGGAGGCAGGCTGTTCCACTGATTAATTGTTCTCACTGTCAGGAAGTTTATCCTTAGTTCTAGGTTGCTTCTCTCCTTGATTAGTTTCCAC
Source organism: Crotalus tigris (assembly GCF_016545835.1). Lineage (NCBI taxonomy): Eukaryota > Metazoa > Chordata > Lepidosauria > Squamata > Viperidae > Crotalus > Crotalus tigris. The sequence goes on along the minus strand of NW_024096552.1, from coordinate 9,465,648 downwards.
CCGTTGCTTCTTGTCCTGCCTTCAGGTGCTTTGTAAAATAGCTTAATTCCCTCTTCTTTATGGCAGCCCCTGAGATATTGGAATACTGCTATCATGTCCCCCCTTGTCCTTCTCTTCGTTAAACTAGACATACCCAATTCTCGCAACCGTTCCTTATATGTTTTAGCCTCCAGTCCCCTAATCATCTTTGTTGCTCTTCTCTGTACTCTTTCTAGAGTCTCAAAATCTTTTTTACATCGTGGTGACCAAAACTGGATGCAGTATTCCAAGTGTGGCCTTACCAAGGCATTGAAGAGTGGTATTAATACTTCACGTGATCTTGATTCTATCCCTCTGTTAATGCAGCCTAGCACTGTGTTGGCCTTTTTGGCAGCTGCAGCACACTGCTGGATCATATTTAGGTGATTGTCTACTAGGACTCCGAGGTCCCTCTCACAGTTACTACTATTGAGCATGGTGCCACCTATGCTGTACTTGTGCATTTGGTTTTTTTTGCCTAAATGTAGAACCTTGCTTTTTTCACCATTGAATTTCATTTTGTTAATTAGTGCCCAGTGTTCAAGTCTGTCCAGATCCTTCTGTATCTTAAGCCTGTCTTCTGGAGTGTTGGCTATTCCTGCCAGCTTGGTGTCATCTACAAATTTGATGAGTTCCCCATCTATCCCTTCATCCAAATCGTTGATGAAGATGTTGAAGAGCACTGGGCCCAGAACAGAGCCCTGGGGCACCCCACTACACACTTCCCTCCATATAAATGCAGTTTCATTGAGGACCACTCGCTGAGTACGGCCGGTCAGCCAGCTACGGATCCATCTGGTGGTGGTTCTGTCTACCCCACATTTTTCTATCTTGTCAAGTAGTAGGTTGTGATCTACTTTATCAAATGCCTTACTGAAGTCCAGGTAAATTATGTCCACAGCATTCCTCTGATCCACTAATTTTGTCACTTGGTCAAAGAAACGCAATAAGATTTGTCTGGCATGATCTATTTTTGACATGTTGGCTTTAGAGTTTCCGATTTTACCCAGACAATGGGAAAAGACATTAAAGCTAAAATGTTCAATAAATATTAGATTATATAGATAGTCCTTGATTTATGATCATTTGTTAATGGCTGTTCAAAGTTACAATGGCATTGAAAAAGTGGCTTACAACTGGCCATTATGGCCATTGGAACATCCTCATGGACACATGATCACAATTCATGCACTTGGAAACTAACATGTATTTAATAAAAGTTGCAATGTCCCAGGGTCACGTGATCACCATTTCTGATCTTCCCAGCCCACTTTCAGCAAGCAAAGTCAATGGGGGAAGACCTCTGTTTTTGACAAACCCATGTTGGCTCTTAGTAATGACTTTGTTTGCTTCTAGGTGTTCGCTGATTTGTTGTTTGATTATCTTTTCCAGAATCTTCCCAGGTATTGAGGTCAGGTTGATAGGTCTGTAATTTCCTGGATCCATTTCCCCCCTTTTTTAAAGATAGGTACTACATCAGCTCTTCTCCAGTCCTCTGGTAGTTCCCCAGTGCTCCAGGATCTTTGAAAGATATAGTTCAGTGGTTCTTAGATTATGTCTGCCAGTTCCTTCAGAACCTTGGGGTGTAGTCCATCTGGTCCTGGTGATTGGAACTCGTCTAGGCTGGACAGGTGCTCACTTACCATTTTCTTGCCGATCTTAATTGGGGAATTCACACAATTGCCATTTTAAAATTTTTTTGGGGGGGGGGGAGAGGAGGTGTGTCTCCACTTACAGTGAGACAGCTCACTTTTTCTAATGGCAACCTAGTCAAATTCTGACAAACTATAGACAGTAAGAAAAGGGACCTTGAGAGAAATATGCAAGAATACTTCCAAAGGCAAAAAGGGTTGAAACATTTATTACGTTAAGATAATGAGACCATTAAGGAATCAAGATATTTTCCAAAGCACCTGAAGGCAGGACAAGAAGCAACGGGTGGAAACTAATCAAGGAGAGAAGCAACTTAGAACTACGGAGAAACTTCCTGACAGTTAGAACAATTAACCAGTGGAACAACCTGCCTCCAGAAGCAGTAAATGCTCCAACACTGGAAGTTTTTAAGAAGAGACTGGACAGCCATTTGTCCGAAATGGTCTAGGGTTTCCTGCCTGAGCAGAGGGTTGGACTAGATGACCTCCAAGATCCCTTCCAACTTTACTATTATTATTATTATTATTATTATCGATCATCGCACAGTCAGCCAGATGTTCAGACTGGATTTGGCATTTTGTCTACCTATCGAGTCCTTACCCAGGACCTGGGATAGGCAGATGTGGATGTTATTATTATTATTATTATTATTATTATTATTATTCAGATAATATTCAGAAATAAATCAGGCAAACACCTCCCTCATTCACTGAAGCGTAAAAAGGAGGGAAGCATAGTATAATCAGACTTGCGAGTTTCTATTACTTAGTTAGCCCATCTCAATAGATTATAGCTTTGCTTTTCCTGTGGAGTTGATTCTGATCTGATTTTTCTATCAGAATCAGAATAACAGAGCTGGAAGGGACCTTGGAGGTTTTCTAGTCCACTCCCCTGTTCAAATACGAGACCTTATACCGTTTGAGACAAATGGCTGTCCAGTCTCTTCTTAAAAGCCTCCTGTCACATGTTCCGACTAATGAAGCACTTCAAAGAACTTTCAGGCATGTTTCCTAAAGTCTTTATTTGCAGAGCTACAATTTTTGCCGGTCACCATGTTGGACTGGTTAATGCCAGAATCTGAACTTCCTGTCGCTGGCATCAAGCTTTCCTTGCTCAACCCCTCCCTTTTCATGCAGTCACAGGTCACATTATCCAATTAGTGAGAAGGTCAAACGTTTACTTCCTCTTTCTTTCCCGGGCTTTTTCCCCGCTCAGTCTAAGCTAAGTATTAACCCAATAAATGCCAGACAGTTTTGCATATTGTCAAAGCAAGAATATACAGTATTTGCAGCATTGACATCTCCAGCAATAGGGCACCCACAACTTTTGAAGGCAAGTTGTTCCACTGGTTGATTGTTCTCACAGTCAGGAAATTTCTCCTTAGTTTTAGGTTGCTTCTCTCCTTGACTAATTTCCATCCCTTGCTTCTTGTCCTGCCTTCAGGTGCTTTGGAGAATAGAGTGTCCCCCTCATCTTTGTAGTAGCCCCTCAAATATTGGACACTGCTGTCATGTCACCCCTAGTCCTTCTTTTCAGTAGACTAAACACACCCAATTCCATCAACTTTTCTAATAAGTCTGGCATAAACATAATGCTGAAATTGTTTACTTTCTGCAACTTACCCCTTCCTTTTCCTTGAGATGAAAAGAAAGCACTTACAGTTCGATCACTAAATTCTTCTCCATATCTAATCAAGCCTTCTTTTACAGCTTTGAATCCAGACAGCACCACAATACATTGTTTCCCCAACCACAATGTGTATATATTCCCATATTTCTTGGCCAGCTGTGAAGTAAATCAGAAATGGGAAGAACAAATGTACAAATTTACAAAATAAAACAAATATTACTTTGTCGCCATCAATTTTTTTCTATTCCTCCATTCAGAGAAATATTTTTATATTCAACTCTCCCACCATTAACAATTTTGTTTTTTTTTTTCTCTAAAATTCTGCGGCTTTATTAGGAAATGAAAATGGAATATTAAGGGGGAAAGAAGTAGATTTTTAAAAACATCTATGTAACTCCAAGGACATATTCCTATATCTTGGTTGGCTCAGTGAAAGGTTGGACCACTAACCATATCTTGGTGATGGGAATGAATAAGGTTATTCCTTATCAATCATTTCTTGCTCTGTATTCTGGACCGTATAGCTCTATGTAACCCTAACTAGAGAGCATGTATCAGTATGTTAGAATATCTGGCAGTTATTGGGTTAAATGCTAGGTATGTTGATGGGTCAGTGGGAGGAGTCTCAAAAGGTCATTGGTCATTGGGAGATTTCCTGGACACAAGCCAGATGGGAAGGCTTTTGTTCATCCAGCCTCATGTCTCCTAGCCACACGGCTTGGAGATCCTATGCCAACATGTGATGCTCAGGCAGAAGAAGAGGGGAAAATTCAATATCAATTTACCTGTGGAATGAACCTAATATTGCAAAATATGTTTCTGGACATATCTCTACATAACAGTGAGTTATTGTTTAGGATTCCTAGAAATAAAAGCAATATTTTCTGTTTATTCTTCTGAATTATCTATCTGTTTGGATTGGACGGAAAGCAGTCTGTTCTGTCTGGAACAGAATACTCTGTGTCAGCAGTTGTGTTTTTCCACTTATTTTGTCTTAAAAGAGTTTTGAAAGTCTTTTGGTATAAGAGGTAGAAAGATGGTAGTTATGTAGAATTTTCAAACAAAAAGGGATCCGTGAGGACTCCAACTGCTCCCCGCACCTCCTTCCCTGGACTTTTCTTTTTCCTTCCTCAGTTTTTGGACTCTCTAGACTAGGGGTGTCAAACTGCCGGCCTGGGGGCTAGACATGTCATCTGGAAGCCGCACCCACCCCATTGCCAGCAAGGGCAAAACTGGCCCGATACATTGCGTGATGTCAGGTGACATTGCGAGTTTGACATGTCTGCACTAGACCCATGAAGGGAGTGGGATCCAGCTGTTGCCAGAGGCAGATGCCTCACACACATGCATGCACTTGACAATTCTCACTTTCTAATTTCTAAAGATGGTAGTTTAGGTGGTACTTACCCTCTTTCTAGACAGCTGTTGAGTGAAAGACTCAAATACTTCCTTTAATACCCATTGCCTACTGGGCAGGGTCCATGGAGTCCTTTCCCACAGATAGAAAGTGTCTGCCGCCAGAAGGGTAGTGGCTCTTTGGACCCGGTCTGATGGCTGGGTGAGCTGGGAGTCCCTTCATGGTCACCAGAATTGTGGAGAGGAAAATCCCCCCCCCCCGATGAGGATTCTTCCAGCTGGGACGCAATGATCAGCGCTTTGAAGAATAATTGAATCGAAGCAGAGCTGCTGGAAAGAAGTCTTTAATGGCAAGAAACCAAGATGAGTGACATTCAGCAAAGTTTCCTGGCTAGCTAGGAAGATTGATATCCAAATATCAGTTTATATACCCTTTTCTGAGGTTCCAGTCTAACATTTGCTGAAACCTATATTTGGTGATGTTTAATCCTATGCCTATTGATGGGATAATTTTCTTATTTGGCTTTGTTCGGAAGAATCTGAGCGAAATGGTAAATTTCTGTAAAATTCTGTACTGACTTCCCTCTTGGGGTTATGTGGCAAATACAATTCAAATAACCAATTTTAAAGAGTATATATTTAACTGCCTTTTATGTATGATATTTAACTATAATTCCAATGTTAACTCCTGACCAAAGCTTTGGATAGGATCAAGCCTGTGTGACCTCAATTGACCCATCACTCCTGACACTCCCTGTAGTTCACAGAGGAGCTACCGATTCTGAAAAGGACTAAGAGATACCTAGAGTGTTGCTGGAGGAAAACAAAGGACCATTACAACCAGATTACAACTGTTATTAAGGTCTGCCTCATGGAGGTAAGAATAGCGAAACACTATTACATCTCCATCCTTATTGCATCAGCAGAATGTTGCCAGGGCTCAGATAAACATCTTCAGGGCTATGCAGAGGAATTTGTGGATAACCTGACAGAGAAAGTCATTCGCATCAATTCCCAGGTGGAACCTCTGTATGGTGCAAGTCCATAAGAGATGCATGGGGAAAAGTCTAGACTATTTCTGCCAGTGAAGGATTTCTGCAGCTTCAGAAGGATTATATGTTGTTGTTAGTTGCGAAGTCGTGTCCAACACATCACGACCACATGGACAACGTTCCTCCAGGCCTTCCTGTCCTCTACCATCTTCTGGAGTCCATTGAAGCTCATGCCTACTGCTTCAGTGACTCCATCCAGCCACCTCATTCTCTGTCGTCCCATTCTTCTGTTGCCCTCAATCTTTCCCAGCATCAGGCTCTTCTCCAGTGAGTCCTTCCTTCTCGTGGCCAAAGTACTTGAGTTTCAGCTTCAGTATCTGGCCTTCTAAAGAGCAGTCAGGGTTGATCTCCTCTAGGACTGATTATATAGATGCCTTCCAATCGGATTTCAGGTTATGGGACAGAAACAACATCGGTCGCATTTGTAAATGATCACTGACAAGAATGGGATGGGCCAGGCCATGCAAGTAATCCATGAAGCATACTTTCTCTGTATTGGTGTGTGGGAAATCAGCACCTCCCCCCAAGAAGGAAATATTTTGGGGGATATTAAAAATGCAGAATATTATATCTCCCCAAAGAATCTTAAAGGCAGAAAAGCAGGCCCAGTTTTTCTTAATAGCCCCAAGCAGAAACAAACCAGGCCAGCTCTGTAGAAATGCAGATTTAATAATCCCATTAAGAAAGACTGAGCCCCATTCATGAGCAAATACTATCAGGCAGAAGCTCATTCAAGACAAAATATTTTGAAATCTCTTGCAGCAAAACTGATAGCTAAAGTGATAGAATTAGAACAAGCAACCCCTCACCCAAAAATCCAACACAGGACATAGCCACCAGCCCAAGCCCCCGAGAAGCAGGACATGATTTTTAGGACATAATAGGATTAATCCACCACTATTAGACTACCAAAAGGGCACACTGAACCTCAAATCAAAGTTCATGATGTCAATGTTGTGACAAACTGAACTGAAACCATTTTTCATTTTGTCTTTGTTGCCACAGTTTAGTTTAGAGATTTTAGTTGAAGGAGGGGGGAGAGGGATGTTAAGTTTCTCAGTTAGCCATAACAATACTTGTGTGTGAGAATCAAGGTCAGTCCTGATAAGGGTTTTGGCAGGCTGAAAAGCTGGGAGGAGAGCCCGCATTTTGAAATAATTGGTGAATGTGATTTATGACAGCAATTTGGGATGGGAATTGCACCTTGTTACTTTGTATCCTGAGGGAACGGTTTTCAGTCTTGGGTTCAACTATGTAAGTGCTGATACTTTGTTTCCTAAATAAAATGTTCTTTAAGGAAGAAATCTTTGCCTTAAAGTTCTTTTAAATGGCTTCATCTATTGGAACAATGACACATGCCATAAGAACAGGAACAACTCCAAACACAAAAGCCCAAGAAGTATAAAAACCCACCACTCCCAGCTCCATGTGGTCAACCATCCCAGAAACATGCTGTGTCACCAAAGTTTCTGGCAACTAAATAAACAAAAATCTTCTTTCTAAAGCAGTCTCCATTTTGTTTATTCTTGGCTTGGACTGGACCCTGATGAAGATTTTTCTTTTAACAGATGCATCCTTTACAGCAGGGCTTTTCAACCTTTTCACAGATTGTACCACTTTTAGGACATGACAATATTTGAGTACCACCAGTGCTTAGCAAGGTGTCAAAAACTTGATGACTAAAAAAAGGGGGGGGGGATTTTGGGTTTTACTGATTAGATTCATTTGTTGTTATAGAAATGGCTAGTTTATAATATTATGGAAAAGTAAAAAGTTGAGGTTCAATGTTAATGCTTCCTTCTACTGCAACAGGGGAAATATGTTCTTTTTCCCTTCTACCCCCTCAATTTCCCCCCTTTTTCCTCCTGATTGTGTCCTACTATTTGCTTTTGTATTTTTGTATTTTATTCTATAATCTAATAAAATATTACAAACTGTAGAAAAAAAGAAAAAAGTACCTGTTTTAATTTCTTTGGTGGCTGTTCCTTTGCTGAATCCCTTTCCCTTTGCACTGACAAATGTATGGTGAATTTATCCATGTTTATTAATATGCACCACTACCAGCTAGTTCATTCAGGGGGTCTTCAAACTTGGCACTTTTAAGACTTGTGGACTTCAACTCCCAGAATTCCTCAGCCCTCATGGCTGGCTGAGGAATTCTGGCAGTTGAAGTCCACAGGTCTTAAAGCTGCTAAGTTTGTAGACTCCTGAGCTACCTGGTTGGCCCTTCTTCCTCTCTCCCTTCTGAGCTCTTCCACAGTGTAGTAAGACTGCACTCCCCAATCCCTTCATTGTATCCTTAAAGACACAGGAATCAAATGCAAAGCAAGAAAATAAACACAAACTCCATTTTTTTCTCTCTTTAAGTTGCCTCAAGTGTGTCACGTGTCACAATGTTGCAATCCTAGACTGAAAGGCTCTAGCAATTGCAAAAAGCTTTAGCTTTAAATTAAGCCTGCTTACCTTCAAAGAAAACTTTCTAAAAGCCATAGACAGACTCAATTAAAGGGGGTAAAACTAATTACATTTGTTTAAAGGGATTAAACCTTTCCTGTTGTATTTTTTTCCCTTCCCCCACCCAAACCACATTCTTTTATAGCCTCTCCTCTCCCCCCCTTTTCTTCAGTTCACCTCCAGCTCCGAGCTGCTTCTGGAAGCACCAATCAGCTGGAGCCCTGCCGGCTCCTGGGGCTTCTGCATATGCCACATGCCACACTTCCTGCATAGTGGATGGCCCCGTTGCTGTTAGTTTTCCAGAAAGTCTTGAGGTTTTGGCTTTTTCCTCAAGCACTGGGGCCTTATTGAAGTTATGAGCTGTTTTCATCCCTTATATGAAGTTTCTTCATCCTTGTGAAATAATAATCTTTGGTTGGCTTCAAGATAGAAGGGTGTTGTCAGGTATGCTATAATTTGACTGCTTTTATCAGTCTATCAGATCAGGGAGTGTGAACTATTTTTGAGGATTAACAGCTATAAGCAACTGGACGAGAACAAGCTTTGCATTTTTAAGTGTTACAAAAAAATAATTTGAGACACCAAACTGGGTGGATACCAATGAAACATGATCTCCTTGGGTTGAGGATATTGGTGACTACCATCACTGGATATTTTTATCCAAGCCTCAAGATATAAATACAAATGTGTGAAAGAGTGGAAGACAACTCTCCTCCAATTGAACAGTATAGGCCAAATTTGGGAGGGGGATTGCTGGAAAAAAAGAAGGTATTTTGAACCAAAGGTGCTTTTTCAGGAGGCAATTGGACTTTCTTGTTTTTCTTTGAAGACGTTTGGGAATGGAAGGATTTATATTCCTTGCAGACAGCTGGTCATTTGTATTCTTTTAGAGAGTCATTGAAGCCATTTGGAAGTTTACCTGTGTCCTCAAAGTCACCTGAGTAGTGGAAATGTGTGTGGAGCCTTCTGACTGCTGGATGTTTTCTGCCCTTTTCGTGTAGTCTGTAGTTTGGGACAAGCATAACCTGGATGACTGAGAATCTCTATAGACAAGGTATTTTGAAATAGGCCAGATGCATCCAGCAGCTGCAGAGAAAATGTTCTGCCCTGGCTGCTGGCAACTGCTCTGTTCCAAGCCCCCTTCCCAGTGGTGGGATCCAAATATGTAAACAACTGCTTCTCTGTGTGAATGCCACTTCCAGAAGTTCATTCTGGGCCTGGGCAACAAAAATTAGCTACCGGTTCTGGTGCGAACTGGCTGAATCCCACCACTGCCCCTTCCCCCTGATCCAGAGGAGAAGTAGTGCATGCATACACACTAGCAGGCCCAGGGATAACACGGTACTTGGCTGTACAGGAGAAAATGCAGCCTTCTGTGTCTACTAGAGGTAGGGGACATGGAAAGAATGCAGAAGCCGCACCTCCTGCCTCCCTTGCCTGGTTCTGAACATCCTGCAAACCTCCAAAAGCTGGGTGTGGAGACATGCCTCCTCGTGACATTTAGGTGGTATAAATATTTCCTCTTCCACTCCAGTCTGGAAGGAATGCTAGCAGAGTAAGGCATAAGGGGTCAAGAAGGAGCTTCTCCTTTGTAAAGTATGTTTTCTGTAATCCAAGACACCAAGATGAGGGGAATAACCAACATTTTAAAAGATAGGCTTAAGATCCAGAAGGATATTGACAGACGTAAGCACCAACAAAATGCAATCCAGTGATGGGAAAAGCAAGGTTTTACACTTAGGCAAGAAAAACCAAATGCACAGGTATAAAATAGGAGGTAACTGGCTCAACAGGATGCCTGTGAAAGGGATCTGGGAGTCCTAGTGGACAATCACTTAAATACGACCCAGGAGTATGTGGCAGCTGCCAAAATAGCCAACACAATTCTAGTCATAATAATAATAGCTCAGCTGTGGGAACCCAAGGTCATTTGGCCCAGAGTTGATAGAGTTTTGGTGGGCTGGAGAGCTGGGGAGAAAGCCCAAGCTAATTAGGGAATGTGATTTATGACTGTTTATTGGAGGAGGGAATTGTGCTTTGTTACTTTGTATCCAGGGGAAGGGAATTTAGTTTTTGGTTTCGACTGTGTAATGTCGATACTTTGTTTCTCGAATAAAAGATTCTTTAAGATAAACAATGCCTCAAAGTTCTTTTGAAGAGTTTCATCTGTCGGAACCATGGCATACAGCTAGTCTAATGAAGAAAAGGACTAAGGCTAATATGATAATAGTCTTCCAATATTTGAGGGACTGTCACCCAGAAGATGGGGCTCAACCTATTCTCCAGAAGACCTGAGAACAGAACAAGAAATAACAGATGGAAACTTATCAAAGAGCAATCCAATTTAGAACTAAGGAGAAATTTCTTGACAGTGAGAAAAATTAATCAGTGGAATGGCTTGCCTTCAGAAGCTATGCGGGCTCCATCACTGGAGGTTTTCAAAAAGAGATTGGACAGCCATTTGTCTGAAATGGTACAGGGTTTCCTGCTTGAGCAGGGGGTTGGACTAGAAGACCTCCAAGGCCCCTTCCAACTTTGTTATTCTGTACATGTATGGCTTGACTGTATTGTAGTTTTCAGAGGCCTTGACTTTATCACAATCTTGATTCATTATGAATTATGAGCATCCTAGTTACCAGATTGAGATGGGGTATTATATAAATGCCATCAATCAACATCTTGATGAAAACATCGGCCTCAGCTACTGAAGCCTATTTTCTTCCAGTAGCATGGTGATTAGAATATTTGCTTCATATACACAAGGTTACTAGCTTGAAATTATTGCAAAAAAATCTTATATTATGTTTTTACATTATGTTGTATTGTTGTGTACGTTAGGCTACCCAATTCCTAAATAGCAACCCTAGGTGGGTAATATAGAGTAAAACATAAAACAATTACAATTTAAAACAAAGGGCCATTTCCAAGACAGCACAACTAAGGTCAAACCCCAACATATTCAAATCCTCAAAACATTAATGCAGTGTTTCTCAACCTTGACAATTTTAAGGCATGTGGACTTCAACTCCCAGAATTCCACAGCCAGCATTGCTGGCTGTGGAATTCTGGGAGTTGAAGTCCACATGCCTTAAAGTTGTCAAGGTTGAGAAACATTGCATTAAAGGATGTACTTATTTAATGTTCTAGCCAAATGTTTAAAGGAAATATTTCAAGGCTTAGTGAAAAGCAAAAAACCTGAATAGTATACTTATTATAAGCTAAGAATATTTCCCAAAGTGGCTTCAGTTAAATACTCTGAAGTTAAAATATTATCATTTTCTTGGGGTTCAAATTAAATAGGCAAGACATCAATACTCTTTTTATATAGCATAATTCTGGTGTAGAAGACATGGCAAAATAAATTGATCTCAACCCCTTTACTTCTAATTTTTTTATATTCCATTCTTATTTCTTTAATAAAGATAAACTAATCTAACCTAAACAAAACTAATTTAAGAAACTGATTAGACAGGAACACTATAGAACTGAACAAAATTCTTTTCAGATTCCACATTTTAATCTGTAGAACAAATGCAAGTAAGACAATACTTACAGTTTTGGATGCAGCTATATCAGATTTTACATTTCATATCAACATCATCTCTCAAAGAACAAGGAATAAAGACACTTACTAGATTTGAAATTTTCATAAAATTTCAGAAAAAAAGGATAGAAACTCCACTATTTACAAGATGATATTTGACATAGCTAGAGGTATGAAAGATTGTTTTAAGGACTGATTTGTATAGAAATTTTGGGATTTGGGAATGGGAAAAAAATATAAATCAATAGCTAAAATGAGAGAAAGATCATATATACTTAACACCTGGGAGGTTGAGTTTAATAAAATCAGGAAAAGTTGAAAGGGACTTTGGTGAAGAGGTAACAGTATTGGAACATATTCACATAGAAGATGGTCCTGTACAAACTGCGAAAGTTTGGGGGAAAAAGCTCACTGAAAAAAAGAAAATTGGAAATCCAGTTTCATGTAGTCCTCAACTTTCAACCATTCGTTTAGTCACCATTCAAAATTACAACAGCACTGAGAAAAGTGACTTAGCACCACCACTTTCACACTTACGACCTTGGCAGCACTCCTGTGGTCATAGGATGAAAATTCAGACGCTTGCTAACCAGCATATATTTATGATGGTTGCAGTGTCCTGGGATCCCATGATCCCCTTTTGCGACCTTCTGACAAGCGAGGTCAATAGGGAAGCCAAATTCATTTAACAACTGTATTACTAACTTAGCAACTGCGGTGATTCACTTAACAATTGGGGCAAGAAAGGTCATAAAATGGGGCAAAACTGACTTAATAACTGTCTTTCTTAGCAAGGGAAAGTTTGGGCTCCATTGTGGTGATGAGGCAAGGACTATCTGTACTGTTCTAGGGCCTCGGTTTGTCTTATTATCAGCTTGTGAGAAACAAATGAAAAATGCTTGAACCAACTGAATGCTTGAACCAACTGACTGGGTTCATGTTGACTCATGAGCTATCAATATCTAGTATGGTCTGATCTAACCCAACCCTTGTGCACAAACTGCCATTTTTTGTTCCAACCCATAGATCAGATGCGCTCACACTGCCCACAGATCAAAGAGACAACCAGCCCACAGATCAAAGAGAAATTTCCTGACAGTTAGAACAATTAATCAATGAAACAACATCTCTATGCATTCACAAGCTAAATATATAACATATATTCATAAGACTTTAAGTAAAAAAAATCCTTGAACAATATCAGATGTGTAAATCGCAGACCAACTAAAGCTTGCCTGACACAACTTAGAGGAGTGCTCCATCACTTTAATTAACTTACAGTTTTAATTATGATTAAGAGATGTTTTTCATTCCATTTAATTGCCTTAGCAGACCTTTGTTTATCTGTGAGTTACTGTTATCCTATTTTATATGAGACACTAAGTGAAATTTGTAATTTACTTTACTACACTTTTAGCCTTAATTTTATTGTAGCAAGCTACTTTTTTTTTTAACCTGGGGAATGTTTCAGCCAATAGAAACATGATCATTTTTATATCATTCTAATCAATATATATATAGTATTGGAAGGAGCCAGTGAACATGATGCTAAGTTCACAAATCCAAATTAAGGCAATCTCCAAAAGATGCCTGTCCAACTTCTGTTTCACCACACCTTGAAATCCATTCTCAAAGTACCTTTAAACTCTTTTCTAGAATTCAAGTGGATTCTGCATTCCTGGACCTCAGTCCAACTCTAAAAAGCCGAGGAGCAGGTCTTAAACTTCATCAACATCGTCCTCATTTTATTCATCAAGTTATTACAATATTAATATAGCATCAGAATATTTTACTAGCAAAGCAACTTGGGAGATAATCACAGGAGAAAGAAAGTAAAGTAGAATTACCTCTGTTAATGATTTGGCTAATTAATTATTGGATCTATGCTAAGAAATAAATACCTGTTTCAAAATGTCTTCATTATGTTTAATCTGCAAAGCCCATGCATTTCCAAGGATTGGAAGAGAAGGAGGACCGGGCGGGAAGTGTCTTCGGGACCACCATTGTTTCAGAGAGAGCAGAATCAGTAGAGAAAACAGTGGACAAAGTAAAACTATTGATATTTCTATCATGCTGTCTTTTCTCCTTGTTGATTCCTGGATTCTTTCTAATATACTTAGAGGAACTGGATTCTCTCTCACTACTCGAGTGCCTTATAGTTGTTGCTGCTTCTCTTTTTCTCTATGTCAATCTGTATCTGTAGCTCAGGGTTGAACTCCTGGTGTTTGGCTATTTGCTTGCAGATATTTCATTGCCCGGTTGGGCAACAACATGAGTTGTTCTCTTTTTATATATATAATGGCTTGTCCAGCCAGTTTTGATGGGGGCTGGGTTTTCTCTGTGGCAATATCTTAACCAGGCAATGCTTTCTATAGAAGGGGAGTTGCTCTCTATATAAGAAATAACTACATCTCTACAGAAATAGAGCTCAAGAATGATGAAAACTGTCTTGAACGTATTTGGGTCAATATAAAAGGGGGGGAAAATGACATTGCCATAGGTGTATACTATAGTCCACCCAACCAAACAGAGGAAAAAGATGAACTTTTTGCTAGTCAGCTAACTAAGGTATGTAGGAAGCATATCACAATAGTAATGGGGGACTTTAATTACCCTGACATCAACTGGGAGACCAACTCTGCACCAAGTGGAAGATCAAATCCTTCCCAAACAGATTCCTGAGAAACCTAGCAGACAACTTTGTCTCCCAAAAAGTAGAGAAGGGAACTAGGGGATCAGCCATATTGGACTTAATTCTCACTAACAGAGATGAAATGATAGAAGGTGTTGAAACACAGGAACCTTGTGGGGAGTGATCATGCAATATTGGAATTCAGCATTATGGAAGCGCAAGCAATAGAACACAGTCAAACTAGAGTCTTAGATTTTAAGAGAGCTAATTTCAACAAACTTAGAGAGGGCTTGGGAAGGATTCCATGGATGAGAATCCTCAAGGAGAAAACAACTCAAGAAGGTTGGGAAATTTTGAAAAGTGAAATAATAAAAACCCAATCTATCATAATACCAATAAAGAAGAAAAATAACAGCTCTCAAAAGAAACCAGCATGACTGCATAAAGAACTCTCCGACAAATTGAAACATAAAAAGGACAAGTATAGAAAGTGGAAAGAGGGGCACATAACTAAGGCAGAATATTAGCAAATAGGCTGAGCTTCCAAAGATGAAGTGAGGAAAGCCAAGGCTCAAAATGAACTAAGGCTTGCAACCAAAGTCAAAAATAACAAAAAAAGCTTCTTCCAACATGTAAAAAACAAGAAAAAAGTCAAGGAAATGATTGGTCCATTAGTGGGGGAAAGTGGCAAGAAGGTGACAAGCAACAGAGAGAAAGCAGAACTATTTAACTCATTTTTTGCATCTGTCTTTACACAAAGGGAAAAAACAGTCCAACCTATCAAAAACAGTGCCATAAAAAACAGAATAGAAGCACAAGTTAAGATCGGCAAGAAAATGGTAAGTGAGCACCTGTCCAGCCTAGATGAGTTCAAATCATCAACACGAGATGGATTACACCCCAAGGTTCTCAAGGAACTGGCAGCTGTGATCTCAGAAAAACTGAACTATATTTTTCAAAGATCCTGGAGCACTGGGGAACTACCAGAGGACTGGAAAAGAGCTGATGTAGTTTCCATCTTGAAAAAAAGGAAAAAATAACAGTCTGCATTTTAATTACTTTCCTTTAGGCGAGACAACCCATCCAGGGTAAAACATATAATTCGGCCATTTGGGCTGAAGCATTAGGAGGTAGCTTTGCCCCTTCAAATAATTCAATAGAGGTACATACTCAGCTATCTGCTGACCCTCTTCAGTCTTTTTTTTTACAAGATTGTATGAAGACGATTTTGAAGATATTTTCTTTTTTTCTCATTGGCAGCAGCAACCCTTCTTCTTTTAGCCTCTACTGAGAATATACATGTGTAAGGATAAAGAAGCAAAATATCTGATCAAGTAAAGACAAGAACAAATATTCAATTGCATCATACACCTAATGAGAGTAGAGCCATTAGGGTGTAAGGTAATGGGGTAAGACTACAATGATAATCCAAGGATATTGAGGTGGGTGGCCTCTCACCTTCTTTATCCTTCTTCTGTTAGCCTCTATCTCCTTCCCCTCACCCCTTCTACTTCAATCTCTACAGATTCCTGCCATTCCTCATCCAAGGGCCCAGATGAAGAAGGAAGAGGTGATGCTATCTAAGGCTGCATTAGGAGCTGAGTGCAAAAATCAAGAAAGACATATTTTGATCCTTCCAACAGATTTCTTTGTTGATCCTCATCCATAGACAGAATCTTGCTGGACTAAAACAGATTAACATCCTCATAAAGCATATGTGTCATGGTTCCGATAGATGAAACTCTTCAAAAGAACTTTGAGGCATTGTTTACCTTAAAGAATCTTTTATTCAAGTAGCATAATATCGGCACTGTATAATCAAAGCCAAAAACTAAATTCCCCTCCCATGGGCACATAGTATCAAAGCACAATTCCCTCCTCCAATTAACAGTCATAAATCACATTCCCCAATTAGCTTGAAGACGAGCTTCCTCTCCAGTTCTCCAGCCCACCTATTCTTTATCAGCTCTGGGCTCAATAACCTTGATTCTCACACTACGTTTAGTGTTGTTATGTCTAACTGGACTCTCATTCACATCCCTCCCTCCCAATATCATCTAATTCTAAAAGCGAAAGGGAAAAATATGGCTACATTTTTATCTGTTGTCAATGCAAAACATCCAATGTTAGCAGTGTTGACAACATGTGTATGAAAATATTATTAAATAGCACATGCTGATGGGACTCACTGCAAAGCATATTGTGAGAGAGACACCCCAACCAGCAACGGGATGCACTCATATTTACATGTCTCGGAAAGACAGGAAAGAATAATGTATAAGCAATAGATTATATCATAGGTAAAGGATCTTAAATAAATAATGGAACTCAAGTTAATTCCTGAATGTGTTTTCCTTCAGAAACCAAAAAGGGGGGACTGAAGCAATGAAACAGCAATAAAATATCTGTCATAAATCAAGAGGAGGAGGCAGTTTGGGAATGCCAACTATCAACATAGAAAAACATTTACAATTGTAAATGTAGAAGATTGTTATAATAAGATAACCAATTTTGGCCTTATAGCTCTATATATCAACTTGATTTAAACCAGCGGTTCTCAACCTGTGGGTCGGGACCACATTTGGGGTCAAACGACCATTTCACAGGGATCGCCAAACAACGCAGTCCACCATTTTTCCCCCTTTTCCTTAGCTGTGCTACTCCCTTTTATTCTATTGGCTTTTGAAAGCCAATAGAATAGACTCTCTTGAATAGAGTCTAATTCTATTGGCTTCCAAAAGCCAATAGGAATTGTCCAGGCTGTCTCTGCCCTGCTGAGCCTGCCAAAAGTCCCATTCTGCAAACGGTGCTGCAAGTTGTCTGCAGTGAAGGAGAGCTGTCTGGAAGTTTCCACCCCTCCCTGCTGAGCAACTACTAAAAATGTAAGGCCAGGGATGGGAGGTGGGAGGCCGGCGGGCGCAGGGAGGGTTGGTGGCACGCGTGGGGCCCGGTGGGTGCCTTAATAGGTTTCACCTATTCTGTACTTGTACCTTTGTTTTTTCCTGCCTTGGTGTAAAACTTTGCTTTTTACCACACTAAATTTCATGATGTTGGATAGGGCCCATTGTTCAAATCTGTCAAGATCTTTTTGGATCCTGAGCTTGTCTTCTGGGGTATTGGTTATTCCTGCCAGCTTTGTGTCATCTGCAATTTTGATGAGTTTATTAATTTAGTCACTTTGACAGAGAATCAAATAAAATTGGTTTGATATGATCTGTTTTTAACAAACCTGTGTTGGCTTCTAGTTATATCTTTATTTGTTTCTAGATGTTTGCACATCTGTTTCTTTATTATCTTTTCCAATATCTTCCCAAGTATTGATGTTAGGCTGATTGGTCTGAGGTTTCCTGGGTCTGTTTTTCCCCACTTTTTTGAAGATGGGAACCACATCAGCTCTTTTCCAATCCTCTGGTAGTTCCCCAGATTTTTTTTAAAGATATAATACAATGGTTCTGAGATAACATTTGCCAGCTCCTTCAGAACTCTGGGATGTAATCTGTTGGGTCCCAGTGACTTATATTAATCAAGATCAGACAGGTGTTCTCTTATCATTTTCTTGCTTATTTTAATTTTTATTTGTAGTCTTCTTTTACAGTCATGTTTTGGTAGGTTGGTCTATAATTTCTTTTTGTATGAAGACCAATGCAAAGAATGAGTTAAGCAACTCTGCTTTCTCTCTGATGCCTCCTTGCCATCTTCTTTCTTTAGTGGACTGACTGTTTCTTGACTTTTTTCTTATTATTTATATGTTGAAAGAAACTTTTTAAATTATCTTTGACTTTTGTTGAAAGTCTTTATTTTCCTGACTACCTCTTTGCAGATTCAGTATCTGCTGATATTCTGCCTTAGTTATGTGTCCCTCTTTCCATTTTTTTGTACTTGTCCTTTTTGTCTTTCAGTTTATCAGAGAGATCTTTGTGCAACCATGCTAGTTTTTTCTTGGATTTCTTGTTTTTCTTTTTCAGTGGTATTATGCTGGACTGGGCTTTTATGATCATATTTTTTCAGAGTTTCCTACCCTTGAGCTGTTTTCCCCTTTAGAATTTTCACCATGGAATTTTTCTTAGGCTCTCTCTCAGTTTGTTAAAATCAGCTCTTTTAAAGTCTAATGTTTTTAATGTTTAAAAAAATGATTCTTGCTATACTGAACAATGGAGAGGCCAGGGAACTCGGGAAATTATGCAATGGCTCCCTTACTGTGGTTAATATTAAACTCTTGCTTTACGTGATTTTTCATTATTTTTTAAATTGCAAGTTTTTTTATGTATTTATTGTTTTTTAATTAAGTATTGCACGTGGCCCAGAGTATTTTTAATGTGAGATGAGTGGTTATATAAGTATGATAAATAAATAGATATTTAAGATACTGTAACTACTATATCTAATATTATGTCTTAATAACACCTTACTCTCTTTCCATGCCACAGTCCATACCTGGCTTTAATTCTTACAGCACCTGAACACAACCTATATAGTCCTGATGAAATATTCTCATGTCCCATTTATAGCCCTGTTTCACTACAGGAATCAATTTTTGTGATGAAACTTCATAATTATATAATGAACATGCTATTACTAATGTCCTCTGATTGACCTGCATTTTTAATTAGCACCTGAAAGAGATAACTTCCTGCTCTAATCCCAAATAGTTAATGATTTCTGTCTTTTATCTTAGCCAATTTGCACTAAAATATATGTAACTCGCTCTTGCTAATCCCGCTCTTGCTTGCCAATCCAACTCCAGGGGTGGAGTGGGAAGAGATACAGATCCTGTCAATAAAAGCAGCCTCTTATGAGAGTCACAACCATGAACAACTGGCCTTCTCACAGTTAAGACTCACCACAGTTTAATGAGTGGGTAGATAACAACAACAACAACAACAATAATAATAATAATAATAATAAAAGTTGGAAGGTACCTTGGAGGTAATCTAGTCCAACCCCCTGCTCAGGCAGGAAACCCTATACCATTTCGGACAAATGGCTGTCCAGTCCTTTCTTAAAAACTTCCAGTGTTGGAACATTCACAGCTTCTGGAGGCAGGTTGTTCCACTGATTATTTGTTCTAACTGTCAGGAAGTTTCTCCTTAGTTCTAGGTTGCTTCTCTCCTTGATTAGTTTCCATCCGTTGCTTCTTGTCCTGCCTTTAGGTGCTTTGGAGAATAGCTTGACTCCCTCTTCTTTGTGGCAACCCCTGAAATATTGGAACACTGCTATCATGTCCCCCTTCCTATGCTGTAAGCATAGGAAACATAGGAAACATTTTAATCTGTATTAATTGTAAGCACCCATCATCTCTTTATTTTTTAAAAGATGTTACAGATACAGACTGCTTTTTTTGTAAGAAAAAAGATGCGGGAACTTATATCTTGTTAATCTTTTATTTACCTTTCGCACATAGTCAATCATTGTACACACACCCACACACGTCAGTTTTGTAACGAAACATAACAGTCTTTGCCCACAGTAAGCACTCAGCGCACAACTACATGACCAATCATAAGCCGAGCAGTGTCCCAAGCTGAGCAGCCGGAAGAAATACGGATGGATTGGACTTGACACACAAGCAGCCCGCATGCACCATTTTAATGATTTTGCCACCGACCTGCTACGCTTGACAGGGCAATTCAAGTCCATATGGACCAAATATCAAATTTTCAAAAGTTACTTTTAAGACTTGGAAAATATGTCAAAGAAAAGGTGCCGGAACTCCATTCCGGTGAGTTCTATGACAAAAAGAGCACTGGATATAATAGATATAGATATAGATCTTTGGTTATTCAGGTTTTCTCCCGCATCAAATTGGAAGTGTCTTGGTGATGTTTCAACAAAGTCTCATTCATCATCTTCAGGCTGGTGTTTTCGGCTTCGTGCTTCTAGGAGCACGAAGCCAAAAACACCAGCCTGAAGATGACGAATGAGACTTCGTCGAAATGTCACCAAGACACTTCCAATTTGACGCGGGAGAAAACTTGAATAACCAAAGACCTACATACAAACACCCGCGAAAACCTCAGAAAACAAATAGATATAGATATAGATATAATGGGAAGAGTTGGTTTATCTTATACAAATATTCCTAATAGAAACTTATGATCTGTGCAAATTCAAATGCCATATAAATAGCAATAAGATGTCTTAATCCCTGAGGTTATAACCAATGCACCTTTCTCTTTGTAAGCATAGTGCTTCAACTTTGAAGAAGTTGTTCACTAATAAAAAAAAATGATAATTGTATCCCTCCCATCAAGCCATATGTGGCTGAGAATTTACCTGGAATTAAGGAGAAACTACCTAACAATGAGAACAATAAACTAGTGGAATGGCTTGCCTTCAGAAGTTGTGGATGCTCCATCACTGGAGGTTTTTAAGAAAAGACTGGACAGCCACGTGTCTGAAATGGTACAGGGTCTCTTGCTTGATCAAGGGGTTGGACTAGAAGATCTGTAAGGTGTCTTCCAGCTCCATTCTGGTTGATTGATCGAACTTCCAATAGTGAAACAAAAGGTTTTTGTTCACTATAAAAAACAAGGCCTGAACTGGAGGTTAGTAACCGTAACCTCTTGACAACTTGGGGAAATACATGCTCATGAGTCCAGTTCTGGTTAATCCTTTTGTTCAGCAGGCAATACAAAGCTTCTGCTAGGGTTGGTGTTTTCCAAAAGATATAGTGGGTTGGAGGCTAAAATATATGAAGTACAGCAGCAGGAATTGGGTGTACTTAGTTTAATAGAAAGAAAGATCAGGGGTGACATGATAACAAGCCCCAGTATCTGAGGGGCTGACCCAAAGAAGAGGAGGTCAACCTATTTGCCAAAGCACCCAAAGGCAGGACAAGAAGAAATGGATGGAAACTAATCAAGGAGAGAAGCAACATAGAACTAAGGAGACAGTGAAAACAATCAGCGAAACAACTTGCCTCCCAAAATTGTAGGTACACCAACACTAAAGGTTTTTAAGAAGATATTGGACAACCCTTTGTCTGAAATGGTACAAATAGTCTTTGACTTACAACAGTTCATTTAGTGACTATTCTAAGTTACAACATCACTGGCCATTTTTCACACTTACAATCGTTACAGCATCCCTGTGGTCATATGATCAAAATTCAGATGCTTGGCAACTGACTCATATTTATGATGGTTGCAGTGTCATGGGGTCATGTGATCACATTTTGTGACCTTCTGACAAGGAAAGTCAATGGGGAAACCAGGTTCACTTAAGAACTACATAACTAACTTGACAACTGCAGTGATTTACTTAACAATTGTGGCAAGAAATGTCGCAAAATGGGGCAAAATTCATTTAACAACTGTCTTGCTTAGCAACAGCATAAAGAATTCTCTGATAGATTGAAAAATAAAAAGGACAAGTATAAAAAGTGGAAAGAGGGGCACAAAACTAAGGCAGAACATCAGCAAATAGCCCAAGCCTGCAAAGATGAAGTGAGGAAAGCTAAGGCTCAAAATGAACTATGGCTTGCGACCAAAGACAAAAATAACAAAAAAAGCTTCTTTCAACATGTAAAAAAAGTTAAGGGAATGATTGATTCATTAGTGGGGGAAAGTGGCAAGAAGGTGACAAGCAACAGAGAGAAAGCAAAACTATTTAACTCGTTTTTTGCATCTGCATTTACACAAAGGGAAAACCAGTGCAACCTATCAAAAACAGTACCATTAAAACAGATTAAAAACACAAGTTAAGATCGGTAAGAAAATGGTAAGTGAGCACCTGTCCAGCCTAGATGAGTTCAAATCACCAAGACCAGAAGGATTATACCCCAAGGTTCTCAAGGAACTGGCAGATGTGATCTCAGAAAAACTGAACTATATTTTTCAAAGATCCTGGAGCACTGGGGAACTACCAGAGGACTGGAAAAGAGCTGATGTAGTTTCCATCTTGAAAAAAAGGAAAAAAATGGATCCAGGAAATTAGCCTGACCTCAATACCTGGGAAGATTCTGGTAAAGATAATGAAACAACGAATTAGTGAACACCTAGAGGCAAACAAAGTCATTACTAAAAGCCAACATGGGCTTGTCAAAAACAGATCATGCCAGACAAATTTTATTGCATTCTTTGACTAAGTGACAAATTAGTGGATCAGAGGAATGCTGTGAATATAATTTACCTGGACTTCAGTAAGGCATTTGATAAAATAGACCACAACCTGCTACTTGATAAGATAGAAAAATGTGGGTTAGACAGCATCACCATCAGATGGATTCATAGCTGGCTGACCGGCCGTACTCAGCAGGTGGTCCTCAATGGAACTGCATCTACATGGAGGGAAGTCTGTAGTGGGATGCACCTGGGCTCTGTTCTACGCCTAGTGCTCTTCAACATCTTCATTAACGATTTGGAGGAGGGGATAGATGGGGAACTCATCAAATTTGCAGATGACACCAAGCCGGTAGGAATAGCCAACACTCCAGAAGACAGGCTTAAGATACAGGAGGATCTGGACAGACTTGAACACTGGGTGCTAGCTAACAAAATGAAATTCAATGGTGAAAAAAGTAAAGTACTACATTTAGGTAAGAAAAAACAAATGTACAAGTGTAGTACCTTGCTCAATAGTAGTAACTGTGAGAGGAATCTTGGAGTTCTAGTTGACAATCACTTAAATATGAGCCAGCAGTGTGCTGCAGCTACCAAAAAAGCCAACACAGTGCTAGGCTGCATTAACAGAGAGATAGAATCAAGACCACGTATTAATACCACTTTACAATGCTTTAGTAAGGCCACATTTGGAATACTGCATCCAGGTTTGGTCACCACGATGTAAAAAAGACGTTGAGACTCTAGAAAGAGTACAGAGAAGAGCATAGAGAGTTACAGCCATAAAAATAATATCTTACGGGGAGCTTCCGGTGGGAGGCGACGGCGATGGCGGCTAGCTTTTAGCCGTCCAGCTGGGGAAGTGTCAGAGCCGCGGAGCGCAGCGCGCATCAGCTGGCCCGCGGCTCGTAAATCCCTTCCCGGGCAAAGGGAAGGGATAGAGAACGCAAGAGTAGAGGTAGAACCCCTGAACCCCCTCTGGATTTATTTCTAGAGGGGGTGAAAGGAGTGTTCCCTCGGATCTCTTGCTGATCTCCGCCTCCCAGCTGTTTTTGCTTCCTAGGAAGCAAAAGAAACCGCCGCTTCTATCTCCGTGTTTACAGCATTTTGGTGAGTAATTTTTAAACGGACGGAGCAGTTTAAAGGATTTTTTGTTATATTTTAGGTGTTTATTTTTTTTATCTTTTGATTTTTACTATTTTTCCTCCTTTTTTTGTTATACTAGTGAAAGGATTTAAGATGGCGTTTTGAAACTGTCGGAGTTTTTTTTTCCTTTCTCTTTTGTTTTACTTTCCCTTTCTAAGGACTGTTTTTTGCTTCTGCTTTTGCTTTTGGTTTAGAATTTTTTCTTTTGAACTGTTTGCTCTTTTACTATTTAGTCTTTGGATTTACTCTGGACTTTTAATGACTATAGTTTGTCTCTTTTTAAAAAATTTTTTTTTTCTTTCCTCCTCCCTTTTTGGCTGGAGGGGAAAGGGAAGTGACAATTGTGCTTTTTAAAATGGCTTCAAAGAGGCAGCAGCCTTCCTCAGCACCTAAGGTTATTTCTTCTCCTATAACTTCCACTGCACAGCTACAACAACAATCTAAACATGTACCACCGGCTCAGCCACCACCCTCCCCTCCTCTACCTGGACTTTCAGTACAAGAGGTTCGAGGCATAATGGGAGAGATTGTAGTTCAAATGAGAGAGGAAATGAATCAATTTGTTTCACAGATTAAATCAGAAATTAAATCTGATCTCAAAGTAGAGATAACGGGGATAAAGTCTAAATTGCAAGAAAATAATAATGAACTACGACAAGATATATTGGCAGCTGTTTCAGGTTTGGCTACTGTGGTGGTTAAGCTCGACGCAAGGCTTGAGGAAGTGGAAGAAAAAGTTGACTCTTTGGATGACAAAATTCAAGACGTGGAAAGGAAGGTGGACTCCTCACAAGAAGATATTTTGATGTTTCAGTATAGACAGATGGAGTATGCCCTGAGGATTATAGGCCTCAAGGAAGATATCAATCAAGATTTGGTGGAGGTGGTCCTTACTGATCTGGCGCTGGCCTTGGATAGGGATAAAGGAGAATTACAGAGAGAAGTGGAAAAAATTTATAGACTCAACTCCTGGATTGCTAAGCAGAAGAATTTGCCTAGAGATGTGGTGATTTACTTTACAAAGAAGTCCCTGCAGAATGAGATTATACAAGCCTTTTACAACAAAAGATTTCAGATTGCCGCCCAAGATGTCATCATTCTAAAGGAAATCCCATCCAAAATTTTAAGAAGTAGAAAAGACTTTGCTTTTTTAACCACTGAGCTTAAAGCTAGATCGATGCCATTTAGATGGGAAATTCCGATGGGTATTGTTTTGAGCCATGCTGGGACACGCTACAGATTTAACACAGTTGATAAAGCTAGAGATTTTTATACTTCGGTCCTGGGTGCAGGCTCAACTTCATCTGGTCGGAAATCTTTGAGTGGTAAGGAAGCTGAGCAGCAATCTGAGGCATTAGATTTGGTTTCCGCAGGGATGATAAAAGTGGCAAAGCAACGCCAGACGGAGGCTAAAGAGCAGAGGATGACTCGTGCAGCCTATAAGCGTAAAGAGAAGGAGCAACGTAAAAAAGAGCCCCAAGAGAGTTCTCCTGGAAGTGCTTCACCGCCGGTGGGAGGAGCAAGACCCAAGAGTTATGCAACACACGCAGCTCTGTCAGATTTTGATGGTGTCTTCTCCAGGCTGCGTGCCCAGGGAGATGGCAAAGTTTTTGACCTGGAATGTTAATGGATTGAATTCTCCTCAGAAACGGAAAAAAATCTTTTATTATTTGAAGCAACATACCAATGATGTTATTTGTCTACAGGAAACTCATATTTTACTTAAAGACCAGAAATATTTAGTTAATGCTCGTTTTGGATCTCATTTTATATCTCCTGCTCCTGGGAAGAAAGGGGGAGTTGTTATATATGTTAAACAAAACCTACCAGCTTGTCTGGTAGAATCAGATCCCCAGGGGAGATATGTGATGATTGAACTTGGTATATATGGTAAGAAAGTACTTATAGTTGGACTTTACGCTCCAAATCAACAACATGAACAATTTTATAAACAGTTACATCAAAAAATAACTTTGCTTGATTATAGATCAGTGGTATTAATGGGTGATTGGAATGGTGTCTTAGATACACTAAGGGATAAGAAAGGGTCCTCTCCTTTTCTTAAACAAGCAAGGCTACCTAAAGCCTTTTTTGACATGAAAGAAGACTGGGAATTAAGGGATTATTGGCGGGAACGTAATCAAGAGTAGAGAGACTTTACTTTTTTTTCTGATAGACACCAATCTTTTTCAAGAATTGACTTTTTCTTGATTACCACGGACTTGTATAATAAAGTAAAGAATGTAAAGATTTTTCCTAGATCACTGACGGATCATAGTCCAGTCTGGATGGAGCTGATTCAAGAGAAAGAGGAAAGAAGATCTTGGAGAGTTAATGAAAATTTGTTTAGACAAGAACAGAATGTTCAAAAACTAAAGGAGTGTTTAAAGGACTATTTTGCTTTGAATATGTATAAGGGGACTTCAATGTCAATGGTATGGGATGCAGGTAAAGCATTTTTGCGCGGTGTTTTGATAAAAATGAATAATTTTTATAAGCGAAATCAGATTCAGAAACGTAGAGAACTTGAAGATGAAATTAAATTAAAAGAAAGGGCTTTGATTTTAAATCCTTCTGATGAGAGTATTAAAGAATCTGTAAAGTTATTAAGGTCACAATTTAATATGTTGATAGCAGATCAAGCTGCAACCAACTTATTATTTATGAAACAAAATACATTTTGTAATGCCAATAAGCCGGGGAGATGGTTGGCTTATCAATTAAGAAAGAAACAGAGACAAAGAATAATAGAGAAAATAAACTATAAGGGTAAATTAGTTTCTCAGAAGGAATTGATTAAAAAATCTTTTTTGGATTATTATCAAAACCTATATAAATCTACTAATATACACATGCTAGATATAAATAAATATTTAGCTGAGGCAAGTTTTCCTAAACTGACTGAGGATCAGAAATATGAAATTAATGGTTTAATTACTAAGGAGGAAATTACCTCAGCAATTCAACAATTGAAATTAGGGAAACCACCGGGTACGGATGGGTTAACAGCTGTTTATTACAAAGTTCTAATAGAGGAGATGATCCAACCATTACATGATCTTTTTAATGGTATTTTACAGGGTTTAGAGATTCCTCCTTCATGGCGTAGTGCTTTTATATCATTGATTCAAAAGGAGGATCAAGATCTTACCCTACCAAAAAATTACAGGCCTATATCTCTTTTAAATGTGGATTATAAGATATTTGTAAAAATTTTGGTAAATAGGCTGATGAGGGTGGTGCATCATCTTGTGCATAAAGATCAATCAGGATTTATAACAGGAAGGTATATGAAAAATAATGTCAGACAAATTATTAATTTACTAGAATATTTAGACAAGAACAACCAAGTTCCTGCAGGGCTCATATTGTTAGATGCTGAAAAAGCATTTGATCAATTGAATTGGCATTTTATGTTAAGAGTAATGGAAGAAATGAATTTTGGTGAAAAGATATTACAAGCCCTTACGGTAATATATCAAAATCAAACGGCACAACTTATTGTTAATGGAGGTTTGTCGGAGGTTTTTACAATAGAGAAAGGTACTAGACAGGGGTGTCCTTTATCGCCATTGTTGTTTGTTTTAACATTGGACATATTATTGATCAAAATTCGAGAGTCTCAGGAAATTAAAGGAATATATGTTAATAAAAAAGAATATAAGTTGAGAGCTTTTGCGGATGACTTGGTTGTTACTTTGTCGCAACCTGATTATTCTGTAGTAAATTTATTACAGTTGATTCATCATTATGGTTTGGTTTCGGGTTTTAAGATTAACGTAAATAAGACTAAAATTTTACCTAAAAATATGTCGAGTCAGGAGAAGCAGATTTTGGTCAACTTGACGGGTTTGGAGATTGTTAATAAGGTAAAATATTTGGGGGTGATGCTGTCTGTTTCTAATGCAAAATTATTTAAAAATAATTATGAAAGGTTGTGGGTCAGGGTACAGAAGGACTTGAAGAATTGGGAAAAGTTGCAATTATCCCTCATGGGAAGAATTGCAGTGATAAAAATGAATATTCTAACCAAGTTTCTTTTTTTGTTTCAAATGTTACCAATTTTGAAAAATGAGATTAATTTAAATGAGTGGCAGAAGGGTCTCAACAAATTTATTTGGGCAGGGAAAAAGCCAAGGGTTAAGTTTAAAATTATGCAAGACTTCCGTGAGAGGGGTGGACTTAAGGTACCAAATTTGAAATTATATTATGATGCGGTGGTTTTAACATTTATTAGTGATTGGGTAAATTTGACAAATTCTGAGATACTTTACTTAGAGGGATGGGATTTACTTTATGGGTGGCATGCCTATTTAATATTTAATAAAAAAATAGATTGGGCTTTTAAATCTCATATTTTAAGAATTTCTTTACTTAGGATCTGGAGAAAATATTATAAAAGTGATTTTAAAGTACCATTATGGGCTATACATTGGCATGCGATAGAAGGAATAAAAAGAGGGGTTAAAATGGATATGGTGTCTTATAGACAGTTACTTAAATGGGATGGACAAAACTGGCAATTAAAATCACGTGAAGAGTTAGCACAAGAAAATTTTACTTATTCTTGGTTCCAATATAGGCAATTATTAGATAGATGGAAGATGGATTGTAAGGTGGGTTTTCTTAGAGAAGATGAAAACCTTATTAAGCAACTGAGGGATCAAAGACAAACCCACATTAAGAGAATTTATGGGGTTTTAGTTGAATTGGACTCAGAAACGGAACTAATTAAAGATTGTATGATTAGATGGGCGCAGAATTTTGGTGAGCCAGTTTCATTGGACACCTGGGAAACTATTTGGGTGAGAAATGTCAAATTTACTCAATCACAGAACTTAAGGGAGAATTTTTATAAAATGTTTTATAGATGGCACCTTGATCCACAAAAAATGTCTTATATGTATCCTGACGTGCAACCCAAATGTTTGAGATGTGGTTATAAGGAGGCTTCCTATTATCATATTTGGTGGTCATGCAGAGAGATAAAAGCATTTTGGATTAAAATATGGTGGAATATCCAGAGAATTTTTAGAAGGAGGGTAAAATTTACTCCGCAATTATTTTTGTTAGGTATTGTTACAGATTGTGATACAAAGGAGGTTGTATTTATGTTAAACTTGATCACAGCCGCTAGGCTGTTAGTAGGACAATACTGGAAGAAGGAATCTTTGCCTACATTGCAGGAATGGTTTCTTAAAGTAGCTTATCTGGCAGAAATGGCAAAGATTTCGGCTTTCTTAAAGCAACAAACCCAAGAGAAGTTTTTTGCTGTTTGGGATAAATGGATAAAATTTATACAATTTAGATTGGGTATACAAAAATATTATATAGTTTTTTCATAAGTTTTATTTTCATATATATTATAGATAATTTTTTTATATATATAAATATAAAGTTTTTAATTTAATTTTTATTTTTATTTTTTAAGCCTATATTCTGCTCTGGGAAGCTCAGGGGGGGGGGAAGGGAGGGTTTTTTTGTTTTTGTTTTTTTTTGGGAGGGCTGGGGGATGGGGTTTTTTTTTTTTTTTTAATATATGTATTGTTTAGTTTTATTTTTCTGTATATGTTGTCTTTTGTTTTGTATTATTTTTCCTTTTTT
Organism: Crotalus tigris; assembly: GCF_016545835.1. Classification (NCBI taxonomy): domain Eukaryota; kingdom Metazoa; phylum Chordata; class Lepidosauria; order Squamata; family Viperidae; genus Crotalus; species Crotalus tigris. Next base: position 9,436,500 of record NW_024096552.1, on the reverse strand, counting down.
GTAAAATTTATAAAACTTTCAATAAAAAAAAAAAAATAATATCTTACATGACTTAATTTTTTTATTTCAAATGTACCATCGTACCATATTTTCCCAAAAATAAGACCTAACCAGAAAATAAGCTTTAATGTGTCTTTTGGAGCAAAAATTAATGTAAGACCTGGTCTTATTTTCAGGGAAACATGGGTGTACACACACACACACACACACACACACACACACACTCACACACACACACACACACACACACTATCTTGCAGGATCCAAACTGGGTCAGTCACTGTGGCCAGAGGTTTGGTCTTTCAGGTTTTTGGACTCATGCTGGAGCCCATCCTCAGAGACCTTCTCTCTCACCAGAATGTGAGAAAATCTCTTACACTTAGACAAAAACAAAACAAAACAAAAAAAACCCTTAACTGCACAGATATAGAATAGGTGGTACCTGGCTCAACGTTAGTAACTGTGAAAGGAATCTAGGTGTGCTAGTGGACAATTAGTTAAGTATGAGTCAACAGTGTGCTTCAACTGCCAAGAAAGCCAATGCAGGTTGCATCAAAAGAGGGATAATATTAAGATCAAGATCAAGGTAGTATATGGCTCACACATTAAGCAAACAACCAACACTTAGTCATTCCTTTCAATTTGTATTCCCCTTTTGTATGTTTTGTTTATTCTCTTGCAATTTCCTCCTCTCCAATGAGCATTAATGCAAACATTACCGTATATGCCAGCGTATTAGGCGACCCGGCGTATAAGACAACCCCCGTCTTTATCGCCAAGCCACATTCCTAGAACGTTGTCTTATACCAGTATTTCCAGCGTATAAGACGACTCGGCATACAAGACGACCCCCATCTTTGGCGCCGAGTTTAGCGCTTCTGGAAGTCGTCTTATACGCCGGCATATACGGTAATTTTCCTTGCTAATTATTCTGAAAATGAGGTGGGAATTCCAAAGGGGTAAGGAAGAAGGGCTATAAGATTTATCCTTTATAGAAGGATTGTTTGCCTACTATAGAAGAATGGACGCTTAAAGTGTCAAATCTAGCAGAAATGGCTAAGATTTCTGCTTATTTGAAGGATTATTCACAAGAAAGATACATTTCGGTTTGGAGAAGATGGATAGATTATATTCAGAATAAATATGGGACTAAAAAGTTTACTTTATGAATAAATTATTGAATATTATTATTATTATTATTAATAGTTTAGTGTAGTGGAATTTTTATTATATTGTATTGTTTATAAATTGGGATTTTAATTTGTTTATATGATAAAGTTTATTTGTAAATTGTTTACTCTGTGTTAAAAGAGAGTTAAAGTGCATTATATTTGTTTATCTATATAGTTGGTTAATGTTAGTTAGATTATGATTATTATATTTGTTACCCTGTACTCAGCTCTGGGAAGTGGGGTAGGGGGGTAGGGGGGGTGGAGGGGTTTGGGGTTCATTTTTTAATTTTTGTAAAACTTTTCAATAAAAAAAAAGATTTATCCCTTTATTTCCATTTTCCTCATGAGACCTGTTCCAGAAAACTTCCCCACCATTTGGGCTCATCTGGCTGTTGAGGGCCATTTCCTGTTGCTGTAAGTATGTTGAGGGACAATTTATTAATAAATCTTTTTCATGATTTATTACCATCCAGTGGTTTGTCATTGCCTTCTTCCTAGGCAATGTGGCCCAAGGTCAACCAGCTGGCTTTGTGCCCAAGGTATAACCAGAACTCCCTGTCACCCAGTATCTAGCCTGATGCCTTAACCACCACACACACACACACACACACATACACACACACACAAACACACACACATCACTAACCCTTTTAAAGCCATAGAGATCCAGTTGGGGAAGGAGAATTGAACACTCCACCCCTTGGCCTCGCTGCAGACTACATGGCTCCATCCCAGAATTGCTTTGAAATTATACCCACTTCCAGGACAGAACCACCTGGCTTAGGGATGCCAAGGGATGTAACAGCCTTTTTTCTTTTCCAATGTAGTAGCAATAACAATAGTAATAGCACTTAGAGTTATATACCACTTCATAGTGCTTTACAACACTCTGTAAGCAGTTTACAGAATCAGCATATTGTTGTTGTTGTTGTTAATTGCGAAGTCGTGTTCAACCCATCGCGACCCCATGGACAATGTTCCTCCAGGTCTTCCTGTCCTTTACCATCTTCTGGAGTCCATTTAAGTTCACACCTACTGCTTCAGTGACTCCATCCAGCCATCTCATTCTCTGTTGTCCCCTTCTTCTATTGCCCATCAGCAAACTGCCCTCCAGCAATCTGAGTCCTCATTTTACCAACCTTGGAAGGATGAAAACTGACTTAACCTTGAACTGGTGAGACCTGAACTGCCAAATTGCTGGCAGCCGGCAATCAGCAGAATTAGCCTGCAATACTGCATTCTAACCACTGTGCCATAACCACTGTTCCATCACAGTTCTATATATGAACACACACACCCCAGAATTGATGGTTGCAAGCTACAATCAATTCTGTCACCACAAGATTTCTTGAAATTCATTTCCTCAGGTAGCTGCTTCATTCGTTCTATTTGCTTTCAGGGTTGTCTACATCGTTGGATTTGCCAATGATTACTTTGCTGAGGTAGTGGTGTACCTCAGTCTGACACTGTATCTCCTTTGGAGACAGACTGATATAAGATGCTGGGCATTCAGAGGATGGCATCAGCCTTTGTTCTGTGGTAAGAACACACACACCCCAATCCTTTTTACTATGCTCCCCAAATCACAAAAATAAAACTCAGGAAATGAAATACAGAAACAATGTTTCACTCATGAAACCCCTGACTATTGTGAAAAGTGGAAACATAGAATCAGGCCTGTTGATTCAGAAAGAGAGCTCAATGGAGGAAATAGATACACTAAAGATACAGGGTAAAATTAATTACACTTGTTTGATTGGATTAAAACTCAAGGAAGTCAGTATTTTAGACCCATTGCTAGCCTTTGTGAAACTAGCTGAACAAATCTAATAATAAAAACATACAAAGCAAGCCTCCAAATTACGAAATGCTGTAAAACTATATAAAAATCCTTGTATTCATCAAATCAATTTGTCAGCTGTCCCAGAACTGCATGCTGTTGCTGGTTCTGCTCATCAATAAACAAGAACCTTCTTTCCTAAGCAGTTAGCCTCCATTTTTTATTCCCAGCTTGGAACTGGACCTGATTTTTCTTTCAACAGTTCTAAGACCCAAACCCACAATCAGATAATGGGCATCCTCTGATGTTCCTTGAGCCATTGACACCAGCATTTAATGTCCATGGCATTGGAGACACCTGTATGACTGCTCCCCATGGCCATTCTTCATGGATTGGCTAGTTTTCAAGCAGAGCAGAATCCATTCCTGTTTGTCTGCTCTGGGTTCTGCTAGCCTGAAATTTGGAGCTGATCTGGAACTTCAGGATATATGAGTTTTGAGGCTGCAAAAGTCAGTGGTGGCCTCTAGATGGGAGAAAATCCTATGCTTTTGGGGAAGGTTGGAGAGAAAATGATTAGGCAGTAATCACAGAAGATGTAAGATATATTTGGATCCAGTCCAGGTTCAGTCCTAAGTATGGGGTACCAAACACATTGCTTGCTCTTGTGGATGTTCTGCCCTGGGATGTGGATGGATGGCACACCCTTTCTTCATCTTCTATTAATTCTTTCACCAGCATTTCATACCTTCTAGCAGAGTATGATTTTGGAATATCTATGAAGTTTGCTCTGGCTGCAGAACATAAAGTCCATAGGAGAAATTTATTTAAAATGAAAATAAATACTAAGACTAAATGGAAAGTAATATGTTTTATTGGCACCAAAAAGGAAACAAAGATAAAGATTAACAAGCTTCCTTCGCATACTGTTCATACATAGCTTTCTGGTCTTTTGTTGACCTAGTTAGGTATGTTGTGTGAACCTACCAATGGGTTCAAGATGTTTAAATGTGGAATAAATGGAAGCAAAACATACATGAATAGGTATTTAGGAAACAGTGACATACTGAATTAGTGTTACACTTTTTATGGTGTTTAAGTTTAAGAATGTGTGGGAATAGCACACAGTTTGTAAGGGTGTGGATGTATTGTCGCGTTTACAACAGGGGCTTCATTGAGTTCTTTCACTCCTTCAGGCAACCGGAAGCTGAAGGCCCTCAACAGGCTGGTCAGAAAGATGAAGATCTCAACTCTTGCCAGCTGCTCTCCCACACATGCACGCTGACCTGAAGATGAGACAAAGCATAAAGGGAATAATAATCTGTTCTGCACAGTATATCCCCACCAACAAGGAAATCTGAAAAGATTTGGAACAGCGAAAGCAGATTTCCATGTTGAATCCTAGAATCTTCTAACAGATTCAATTTCTAGAGCTGCTTTCTTCCCTTTTTTTCTGTTTGTTGACAGTCTTCAGTGGGGACACCTTTTGATTTGGTCCCATCAGAGTAATTGCCACTGTGGCATTAGACAGTCTTTGACTTCTTTTCCTCAGAAAGTCTAATATTTATGGGCAGATGGTCAATTCAGGAATAGTCCAGAAAGTTGGTTTGGCCATGATTGCCATGGATCTGTCCCAGCTACTATTGGGCTTTGATATTTTACTTGTCTCTGAAGAAGAACCAACTTTGCATAACTCTTATTGCCATGGACAGATGTGGAGGCCATTCTGAAAGGATGGAAATCAAATTCTCCAGAAATTGGAGAGGACCTTCTGCAGATCACATTCTGCAGGGACAAAGGGACACCAAATACTGTGGTCGAGGTACCTGATAGGTCTGGAAAGAATACATCAAAGGAATCTTATGTCTCATTTACTGTGAAGTCCTCTCTGACGTGAAATATGGAGATGGGGCAAGCAGTTTCAACAACACTCATAAATTTCTTTTTACTAATAGAAAAGAATCACATTTTGGTTTATGATTATAGACTATCCTCAAATATTGCAGGTAATCAAGGAAGCGATGGTCTTACAGCTCCAGATGCATTTGGATAAAACTGACCATTCCACCTGGGGCTTTATCGGCCTATGACACTCAATCTATTTTGGTTCTCTAGGCAAATGAGCTATGCCAGAAACTTGAATTTGGGAGACCTAATTCTCCTTCCTCAGTTATTTTCAGTTTATTGACCATGTATGTTTCTGGGCCATCAGTTGGAGTTGGGCTTTGAAGGCACAATGATTACAGTCTTTCCTATTGGAATATACCCAGAAGAGTATATCCAGGTAGATATCCTCATAGATTACTATATGATTAGATCACTGAGGCTGGGGCAGGTGAGCAAACTGTGGAAATTGACTGGCACCATAAAGAGTAAGTTGAATTGTGGGAGTTAGTTGCCAAAAAAACTCAGGAGTAGTGCTGGTGAAAATTTATTTGTTATGAGCTACTTTGGGCTCATGGATGTACCTATTCCGAAGGGCAGAAACTCTTCCTGTTCAATGAACTTCCCATCCTTATCTAAAAAGTGATTTGGGTTGAATTCTGTAGGTGTCTCCCATTGTTCAGGGTCAAGAAGAACAGAGTGCAGGTCCGGGATAATAAAACTTCCCTGTAAAAATAGAGATGACTAAACAGGAGTTTCATAAAGAAACAGGCAAAAAAGTTCAAATGAATGAAGCATTAGTTTTTAGCTTGCCTTTATGGACCCCTATTTGTTCATTTTCAAAGCAGATTCTGAGAACAGTAGATTCCTAACTGTTTAGCTTCCTTTCTCCCCTCTGTTCTGTTAAAACAGAGATCTGGGTGCATATTTATCACATCAGATTGCCCCAAGAAATGGACAAAGAAACATGGTCAGGCATAATTACAATTCTAAACTTAAGTACAGCCTTTAATCTGTTACCATCTTCCTAGGATAAATAGAAAACATTTAAGGTTCTAACTTTAAAATCTGAGAGTGTTTGGATTTAAACCCATAATTCATGCTCAAAAAAGTTTGCTATTCTTGCCGTTTCGATTTTGCATGACTACATTCGCAGTTTCTGAGCAGAGAGCTTTTATCCAAGTGCCGTATTTTGCTTTTCCTTTCATGTTGGATCGGTGGAATGCAGCCTGAATACATTTCTCACCTGTGGTAACCTCTCATGTTCACATTCTTTTTACTTTTCCTGGGAGCCCCAAAGAATAAGGCATATTTTACATGCTGCATTTCATGAATCACAGCACTGGTGTAGGGCAGCTTCTTCTGATCCTGATAGGAAATTGACTCCGATAAGCCAAATACATCTTCAATCTCCTTCTGGACTTTCTCTAGAAAAAAAATAGATGGAAATAGAAGCTGGGTTTCATTTTCTTTCTTTTTAAAAAATATTTTATTGTTTTTTTACAATAATGATCTCCAATGCCTGGTGTACAGCGTGCTGTCTTGGTTTATATATATATATATATTTTAAAAACCAAGAATAATTAATTAACAGTCAATAATGATTGATCTTGATAATTCCATAATTAGTATATTAATTAATGTTATATTTCTTTACCTTCCCTTTTCCCAATTGTATTCTCCTTCTTCCACCTTAAACAAATATAATTCTTAATATTTTCAATGTATAAATGATTAAATAAAGACATTTTTTCATATTTGTACAAATAATGATAACATCTATATGTAACTTTTTTTATCAGCTTATATTATTCTTATAACCATCATCTCATTTGTTCACCATGCATCCTATTTTCATTATTTTTGTTTAAGCTTAGTTTCCCTTTTATTCAATCCATTCTTATCAGTCATGATTTTCTCAATGTTAGTCATCTAGATATCCAACATTTTTCCATTTAGATACACCATCCCAATTGTTGCGTCCTTGGCGGGAAAACAGACACGAGAAGCAGCTGGAGTTCTCAGGTTCTTTTATTCAGCGTTCAGCTTACAGGAAGATGGCTTCAGCTCAGCCCAAACGCCTCACAGCCTCTTATATAGGCAACTCCCGGGTAAATGGGTTACTATTCCCGCGCCAGCACCCGCGCATGCGCACGGCGCTGGCGACAGCCTGTCTGGTCCCGGGCAGCTTTGCACCTGCCCGGAACTGCCTGCAAACGCCCGAGCCGTTTGCAAGGCTCGGGACATAACACCCCTTTCCCCCGGGCTAAAACTACTATCAACATACAACATTTATTTTACACGACAATTTGCTCCCCAGTGTTCCCACTGTTTACTGGCTTCTGTCTTGCCAACACTGTTATGTAATCTTCTAGGTACTTAGGAGATTTCTTTGCTCTCTGTGACCTTCTTAGCTCTGGGTTACTGGCATAAGTTCCCTGACTGGAGGGAGGCGTGAGCCTGTTCTCTCTAGTGTGCCCTGGTGTCTTCCAAGGACTGTGCCCCGATGCCTGGCCTGCTTGCTTGCCCACCGGGCTCGTCAGGCCAGGGCTTCTGTTGCTTTGTGACCTGGTTGTCCTACCTAGCTGTAGACCCTCAGGCCCCTTGAAGTGATAGCCACTGCTGGGAGTCTCTGTAGAACCCCCTAGGTCAGTCCAAGACCTGTCAGGAGGCTGTCTATTCCCTGAACCCCATTCTGTGTTTGGGCTCGTGTGGGTTTCTGTACTCTCCCCAAACTCAGGTGTCCCCTGATTTGTGCTAGGGGTGTTGTAGTCGGGACTTGGTTCCTCGACTAGCTCTGTGTATGTTTGACCCCCTGTAGGATTTGGGGTAAGGTCAGGCCAACCTTGGGCATTGTGTGCCAGCTCTCTTGCGGGGAATGATTTGTTGGGATGCCCCCGGGGATCCTCCGTTGCTGGAGTGCTGTGTGCTGTGTGTGGAAAGTGAGTATGCCCCCGGGGTAACTCCCTGGCTGGAGGAGGCGTGAGTGCCTGTTGTGTGGGTAAGCTCCAAGACTTCCTTTTCGGAGCAATTGCAGAACCTTGGGACGAGCCGTTTGTGGCTCCCTCAGTGGCGATGGGCAGTAGCTCTTGCCCTTCCCTTTGCTCCAAAGGGTCCCCCTCCCCCCCTGGATAAGACCCAGGAGTTTCAGCAGAAAAGTCCCGCCTAGAGCGGAGTTGGTCGATGTGCCGACGCAGGACACGACCGTTGTCCAGGGCAACCTCGTAGGAGAGAGGACCTGTGATCCTGGACACAGAAGCGGGGACCCATGGATGACCAGGCCCGTAATTGCGAGCCCAAACCGGGGCACCCACAAGTAGTTGTCTAGGTGCCCTAGGATGTGAGGTAGATGAAGGCAGTCTGTCCGGATGCAACCGGTCAAGTCTAGTAGTAAGTTGGCGCCCCCAAACGAAGTTCAGCTGGACTTCTCCCTGTAAGGGAAGTGGGTACGGTGTGGTGGCGATAAGAAAGGAGAAAGTCGCCAACCTTTGAATGCCAGTCCCCGTAGGTGAGTCCTCTTCAATGGCGTCCTTTGCGATGCCACCCAGCGTATTCAGTTCACATACCGTTGTGTGGATGGGTGAAAGGCGCGATTGGCATGACGAATCAGGTTTGCCTGTAAGAAAGCTTGGAATTCGGAGGAGGTGAATTGAGGGCCGTTGTCAGACACAATGACATCTGGCAGCCCGTGTGCAGCAAAAATCCCCCTCAGTAACTGAATAGTCTTTGCAGTGGTGGTGGACGAGACAGGCACAACCTCAAGCCATTTTGAATGGCTGTCAACAAGGACCAAGAAGAACTGGCCCTGAAAGGGCCCAGCGTAGTCAATGTGCACCCTAGACCTTGGGGACTGTGTTTCCTCCCATTTATGCACAGGAGCTTGGGGCATCTCTGGGCGAGATCGTTGGCACATGTGGCATGCGTGTACCTTAGCCTCAATATCTTTATCGAAAGCAGGCCACCACAAGTGGCTGCGTGCAAGAGCCTTCATACGAACAATGCCAGGATGACCCTCGTGGAGGGATTCTAAGACCCTAGCCCTCATTGAGGTGGTAATGACAACTCTGTTTCCCCAAAGCAAACAACCCTGAGAAAGGGACAATTCGTTCCTTTTGGACCAGAAACTCTGAAACTCAGGACTAGGGCAGTGCTCAGGCCACCCGGACAGGACCCAGGAGCGGACACGTGAATGTGTGTGATCTGTACCTGTTTCAGCGGTAACATCCCTGGCACTAAGAGGAAGCTCGGGCAAGGCTTGGATTGATAGAATGTTGACAGCTGGCGCGGGGTCCGCTTCTACTACTGGCAGAGGCAACCTACTGAGGCCATCAGCATGGCCCATTTCTTTCCCAGGCTTGTTGAGTAATGAAAAATCATATGCAGACAAAAAAATAGACCACCTAAGCATTCTAGGGGAAATGATGTGGGGAGTCTGCTTACGTGTGGTAAACAGTCCCAGCAGAGGCTTATGGTCAGTGAAGACCGTGAAATGCCTGCCATATAGAAAATCGTGGAATTTTTTAATTCCAGCAACAACAGCCAGAGCCTCCCTGTCTATCTGAGCGTAGTTGCGCTCGGCAGAAGACAATGTTCTGGAGTAGTATGCAATAGGAAACTGAGTTCCATCAGACCTGAGGTGACTCAGGACAGCTCCACCCCGCCCACCCCAACCCACCTCACCAAACCCGTAGGGGGGGGGGATGCATCCCAAGGCGATGCACACAGAAGAGACTCGTTGAATGTGGCAGAACACTGTTTAGAAGTGAGCAAAGGCCTTGACTTCTTTAAAGCAAGCCTCATTGTGCTTGTGACCACAGGCCCAGCAGCTTGTTTGTCTAGTAGCCTGTGAAGAGGCTCAGCTACACTAGCTTTATGTGGAAGAAAAGAATTGTAGAAATTCAGGAGGCCTAGGAAGGCCTGAAGTTCGGCCTTAGACTTTGGCCTTGGTGCTTCTAAAATAGCAGTTAGTTTGGATTCAGCAGGATGAATCCCAGCAGCATCAATTTTGAATCCCAGAAATTCAGTAGAAGGCACCCCAATCTTGCATTTGTCTTTTCTGAGCTTAAGGCCTGATTTCCTGAATCTTAACAGGACAGCCCTAAGCCTTTCAGCTAGAATGTGGGTGGAGTCTCCTGCAATCAAGACATCGTCAAAGTAGGGGCAGACCCCTGGTATACCTCGTAGTGTGTTTTCCATTACGCTTTTGAAAATCCCAGGAGCGACATTCACTCCAAACTGCAGCCTTTTTACCTTAAAGGCTCCCCTGTGGGTCACAATAGTCTGAGCTATGGCAGCATCATTATCAACAGGCAGCTGTTGATATGCTTGAGCTAGGTCAAGCTTTGCAAAAACACGCCCCCCCTTGAGAGAGGCCAGGATGTGACTGACCACAGGAACAGGATAGGCATGTTGCTGCAATGACTTATTGAGTGTGCATTTGTAATCAGCACAAATGCGAATGTCCCCATTTGCCTTTAGAGGCGTGACAATGGGGGTCTCCCACGGGCTGGAATCAACAGGTTCTAGGATTCCCTGTTGGATTAGTTTGTCTAATTCAGTGTCAATCTTACTTTTTAAAGCAAAAGGGACACTTCTTGCTTTAATCCTAATGGGAGTGACAGTGGGGTCTAGCTTTAAGGACACAGGTGGTCCTTTGAATGTGCCCAGCTGGGGGCTGAAAACATCTGCAAATTCCTGGCAGACTTCCTGTAGGTCGAGTGTTTGTAAGCTGTTGAGTCCTGTGACGTGTATCCCCAGGGCCTCAAACCAATCGAGTCCTATGAGACTCGTTCTTTCACCCCCTACTACTAACAAGTCTAGTGGACCTTCAAAACTCTTGTATTGCACGTTAAGGGTGGCCTCCCCCTTAACACACACTCTTGAGTTCTGAAAATCAGTTAATACAATATCAGAAGGCCTTAACTTGGCCTTAGTCCCACTACTGGAACAAATCTTCCTAAATGTATGCAATGAAATGATGGAAAGGGCGGACCCTGTGTCTAGTTCCATAGATAATGGAACCCCTTGTAGCTTCACGTTGAGTGACATCTTTTTCTTCATGGGCTTGTGTGTGCCTGTCCTACAAATGTTTCTACGCGAAGCGCAAAAACCTACCCTATTCTGGCTGGGGACTCTGGTACCCTTCAGGCGTTCTTCTTGAGGTTGTGCCTTTCGTCGGCCCAGACACACAGCTGCAATGTTCCCTTGTTTGCCGCATGCCCGGCAGGTAGCGGAGCGGAACTTGCAGTCGGTTCTCCTGTGGCGACCTCCACAGCCGATGCACTTGAGCGGAGCTGAAGAGCTTTCCTTCTGATTTTCTCCCTTCGCGGGCTGTAGACGGTCGACTTCTTCGTCCGGATCCTCCTCGGAGTTTCGTCGGACGTCTTCTTGGTGCACGGACGCACCCTCTGCACTGCTTCTGATCGGACGCATGTTCTTGACGGCGCCGCCTGCTGCTTCTTCCGCGGTGGCTTCCCTTAAAGCGTCTTGGAAGGATAATTCTTCCTTAGCGAAAAGTCTCTGTTGTAGCTCTCGATGCCTCAACCCTCACACGAATCGGTCCCTCAGTCGTTCCTCGAGGTCCTTGAACTCGCAGGGCTTGGCGGCCTTCCGTAACGCGGCGATGTACTCCTTGGCTGACTCCCCGGACCGTTGATCCCTCTGCTCGAAGGTGTGGCGCCATGAGATAACGGACACCTTGGGGTGGAAGTGGTCCTTCAGCAGCTTCTTCAGGTCTGCGTAGCTTACAGACTCTACTGGAACAGGTGCTGCAAGGTTTTCTGCGATTTCGAAGGCGTCTTGTCCGCAAGCGCAAAGCAGGGTGGCAGCCTTCAAGCTATCTTCCCTCACTTGGTTTGCCTTGAAGTAGTTCTCCATTCTGGATACGTAGGACTCCCACCGCTCTGGATGTGAGACGTCGAATTCCGCAAGCCTTCCGATTTTCGCCATCTTCGGATCTTCAGGAGACGGGTCTATCAGCCAGCCTACCCCCGAATGCGCCCTGGATTGGCGGGCAGCTGCTGAGTCAACACCGTTCCTCTTCCGCCGCTCAGGACTCCTTGGGTAAGCTTACACTTTTTCCTTTCCAGGTAGTGCAAGGCATCCCACCCTCGTCGCCAGTGTTGAGTCCGTGGCGGGAAACAGACACGAGAAGCAGCTGGAGTTCTCAGTTTCTTTTATTCAGCGTTCAGCTTACAGGAAGATGGCTTCAGCCTCGCCCAAACGCCTCGCAGCCTCTTATATAGGCAACTCCCGGGTAAATGGGTTACTTTTTCCGCGCCAGCACCCGCGCATGCGCACGGCGCTGGCGACAGCCTGTCTGGTCCCGGGCAGCTTTGCACCTGCCCGGGACTGCCTGCAAACGCCCGAGCCGTTTGCAAGGCTCGGGACATAACACCAATATTTTTATGTTTCATGTATTATTTAAAAATACTGTGCTTCTTGTCTATCTTATAACATCTGGGTATAACATTCTTTCTGATCAGCTTACATTTCACTTATGTTTATAAAAGTTACATCAGCCCAATATTTTTACATTTCATATATTGTAAAACATACTATACTACCCAAATCTCTTATCCCTCTTGTTATAGGGCTCCTTTATGTTCAAAGTTCTCTGTTCTTTTAACCATATTCAAACAAGTGTTTACTCATGTAATACTCCACCTGGTAGGGTGAGTCAAGTCTCTTGAATCTGTCTCTAGCCTTCTTCTTTTGTCAAGTTGCTTTCCAAGTTGATATATTCCACTTGCCTGCAGTTCCTGTTTTTTTTTTTTTTTCATAATATTGTCATGTGTCTGATTAACGAAACACTTCAAAGAAATTTCAGGCATTTTTTTAACCTAAAAAGCCTTTATTAGTGTTACAGAGATGTCAGCACGGCATAGTGGATGCTAAGATCTGAATTTCCCTTCCTTTGCATATAACATTTCAGGCATTTCCCCTCCCCTATTTTGGGGTCATGATTCACATCTTCCAATTAACTTAGAGGGCAAAGATTTACTTCCGTTTCTTTTTCCCGAGCTTTCCTTATATTCTCCTCCCCTTTCACTGTCACCTGATTTAATTCTAAAAATACCAGACAGTTCCGCATATATTGTCAAAGCAAGAATATTCAATATTAGCAGCGTTGACATCCGCCCCCCCCACAAAAAGGACAGAACCTGTAATGTAGACAAAGCATATGTTAATGACTAGCTTTTGGTTTGTTGGGGTATTTTACATGAAACCTTTTGACAAACCTGTCAGCTTTCACCTCACTGGATTTCACCCAGGTGGCTTCAGACAACGGGTATCCCTTCCATTGTACTAGGTACTGCAATTTACCTTTGAAAATTCTAGAGTCAAGAATATGTTTCACTTCATAGTGGATCTGTCCCGCAACTACGAGGTGCCTGGGTGCCTTCTTCGGGAGAGGTCTTAAAGTGGAGCCCCGATAAGGTTTCAACAAGTTGCAATGGAAGACTGGGTGAATTCTCCCTAAAAGTCTAGGGAGTTTTACTGTGACTAGGTTGATGATCTTTACTATGGGGAAAGGCGCCAAGAATTTTGGTCCCAATTTCTTGCTGGGCCAGATATTTAGTTGACAAATAAACCTTTTCCCCAACTTGGAATGTTCTTCGGGGAGCCCTCTTTCTATCAGCCTGCTTTTTATAGGTTTCAAAAGTCTTTTTTAAAGCAGTTTTTGTGTTTCTCCAAACTTCTTCCCATCCTCTCACCCATTGGTCAAGTGTCTGGGAATCGGAGGGCACCTGAGGGTATTCAGGTATTGGGCTGAACTCTTTTCCTGTGGCCACTCTGAAAGGCGTGTAGCCGGTGCTGCTGTGCACAGAATTATTGTATGCCACCTCCGCAAAAGGGAGGAGATCAGTCCAGTTTGTCTGCTGGTAAGAAACATAGCATCTAAGATATTGCTCCACCATTTTGTTAGCGGATTCTGCAGCCCCATTCATGGCAGGATGAAAAGCAGATGATAAACCTTGAGATGATCCAATTAATTTAAGGAAACTCCTCCAAAACCTTGCTGTGAACTATACCCCCCTGTCTGCAATTATTCAATTAGGGGTGCCATGCAGCCGGTAGATATGTTTCAGGAACAATTTAGTCAGTTGTTGGGCAGATGGGAGTCCTTTGCAGGTGATGAAATGAGCCTGCTTTGAGAATAGGTCTATTGCAGTCCAGATGACAGTATTTCCACTACTTTCAGGTAGGTCTACTATAAAGTCCATAGCTATTTCTTCCCATGGTTGAGAAGGGTCTGCCACAGCTCATAGAATTAAGCAATAATCTCTCTGGCCCAACCCCCACCATCTCACATAGTCTCTATAAACAATTTCACTTTATTATGAACCATCTGCTTCTCCTCCACACCTGCTGCAAGCTTTTAGCTGAGGGGAGTTTTAGACAAACTACAAAGTGTGCTTGTTTTGAAAATAAATCAACTACTGTCCATATTATGAAATTCTGATTGGAAGGACTTATCGAATTTACCATTTCTTCCTTGGTACTCTTGTATTGAGGCATACATGAAAGAGCATCAGCCAATTGTTTTTCCTCCCTGGTATGTAGCATAGATTAAAATTAAATTGATTGATGTATTGAGCTCATCTTACTTGTTTAGGGGACAATTTTCTTGAGGTCTTTAAAGCCTCTAAATTCTTATGATCGTTCCATAATGCAAATGGGATTTTACTACCCTCTAAAAACTGTCTCCAAATTAGGAGAGCCCATCAGACAGCAAAGGGTTCTTTTTCCCACACAGCCCACCTTCTCTCGGTGTCTGATAATGTTTGAGAGGTGTATGCACACAATTGTAGCTCCCCTTTCTTATTTTTTTGTAGCAGAACTGCCCCCACTGCCAATTACAAATGGCTTCTCTGGGTTTGGATGCATTAAAAGTGATTCTGTGGCAAAAAGCTTCTTTAGCTTTTCAAAAGCCGCTTGGCATTCAACAGTCCAGGTTAAGGGATATCTTGATTTTGGCTTAATCCAGTGGTGGGATTCACATACCTGAATAACCGGTTCTCTTATTGGATGTAGGCCTGGGCCTCCAAGACCTAGAGTGGATTTCCAGAGGTGGCATCCATTTATTTTATTTATTTATTTATTTATGAGACTTATATACCGCTTTAAGTGCAAGCACTCTCTAAGCGGTGTACACCAGTAAGCAATATATATATATATATATATATATATATATATATTTATATATATATATTTACATTGCCCCCAACAATCTGGGTCCTCATTTTACCTACCTCGGAAGGATGGAAGGCTGAGTCAACCTTGAGCCGGTGAGATTTGAACCGCTGACCTGCTGAACACAGTCAGCTAAAGTGGCCTGCAGTACTGCACTTTAACTGCTCGCCACCTGCACTTCCGGTGGGCTCTTCTAGGCCTGGGAGGCCTTCTCCAGGCCTCTGAGGCCTAGAACGGTCTTCTGGAAATAGTGTGCATTCAGCCGGTTCTCTGAAATAAACAAAATTTAGCTACTGGTTCTGCCAAGCCATACAAACTGGCTGAATCCCACCAGGGTCTAGTCTTAGGACAGATCAGCAGTCTAGTATCAAGATCAAAAGAAATCATACTTCCTCTTTATTCCTCACTATTCAGATCCAACTCAGGCTCTAAGTCAACTGGGTGATCTTGGGCCAATCACACTCTCTCTCAGCCCTAGGAAATGGGCAATGGCAATTGATTTGCCAATACAAAAATGGCTAGTCCATACTACTATAGAAATGTAAAAATTTGAGATTTGATTTTAATGTCTGATTTTACTGTAATAGAGAGAGTCAGAAGTCAATGCCTTTTGTTTCTTCCCCTCCCTTTCTTCATACCTTTTTTTGTTTTCCCCCTTTCTACTGTTAGACATCTACTGTTAGAGTTAGACATCCTGCATACCTCCGGTAGAAGTTAGGAATAGGGATATCCTGGAGCAAATACAATGTGTATGATATAACTCCTTGATAATTCATTAGTCAAGATTTAGGAATAAGGATGGCTAGAGACCAATAGGATGATGGTTAGATCATTACTAAAATGTTTATTACATGATTAGTTTTATACATCCTACCTTATTCCACCTTCTGCTTTAGTGAAAATTTATCAAGCTTTCTTAATTCTATTGTTCAAGGTTGCTTGACATTTTCTAGTCAGGACCCTTTTTCTTGGAGCGCTTCAATACATGGAAACAATACCTGCACTTCATCTCTGGTGTTCTCCATAGGATTCGGAACCTAGGCTCAGACCCAAATTGGGGACAACATCAGGAAAACAAAACACTTCTTTTACATTTTCCCTTTGCCCTTAAGGTGAGTCATGATCCCACATGCCACAATAGAAAATCTTGCAATGACAATTAAAATACTATATCCAGCCTAAAGAACATAGAAAGAACACATTTTCACATAAATACCAAAACACCAGTTAAAACAAACTCAGAAACATATAAAAACTCGCTAACTCATAACCTCAATTTCCTAGCTGCCCCAGAAATGTTTGCTGTTGTCACTGCTGTTACTGGGCCAATAAATCTCCTTTCCAACTGCAGCCTGCCACAATTTCTTTCCTTTTCTTGGATTTCTCTACTGGCTTGGAATAAGACGCGGACCAGATTTAACCACCAAGAGAAGCAACCTGAATTTACCATGAGCTATATTCAGAATG
Source organism: Crotalus tigris (assembly GCF_016545835.1). Lineage (NCBI taxonomy): Eukaryota > Metazoa > Chordata > Lepidosauria > Squamata > Viperidae > Crotalus > Crotalus tigris. The sequence continues at coordinate 9,420,003 of NW_024096552.1, read as the reverse complement.
GAAGTTGAATGAAAAAGAAAAAAAAATCTAGGAAGAAGGAAGACAGAATCAGTATTTTCTTCTATTTACCTACAGCAAGGAATGTGATGATTCCTTTCTCATGTATTGAGCTACAATAAAACTATACCTGTTATGTCCTGGGCCTGCTGAGTCATTCAGCTGGTGCAGGAGGCTGCAGAGAGGCCCGGGCAGACCACGTGAATGCCTGGGAACAGACAGGCTGGCTCCCACGTTGCGCACATGTGCAAGGCGGGATAAATGCCTTGCATTGATTGGCTGATACTGTCCCTGCAAAGGAGTGTAAGAGCAATCTGCGCCATTTTGTTTTTGGTTCTGTTGTGAATGGAATAAAGACAAGACTGCTTGTTACTCCTGCTCGTCTCAATGCCTTTTATTCGGAAACAGAACAATACCTTTTCCATTCGAAGAAGATAGTAATCAATGAAATCCTGTGGCTCGTGCAGACAGTGAGATTCCTTGTGTTTCTCTATTTCCTGCTTTGCAAAGGTAAGGATCAAATCCACAGAAGCCAGGGCCTTCTTGTGAGGGCCTGGGAGGTAGTTCATTAATCATGGGAGCAAATCATATATCTAAAAGAAAGAGGAGACAAATACATTAAAACATGGCAAACAATACATGGTATCAGATCTCAAAAGCTTCTCCTGAAATTCCCAACTTCTACATAGTAGGTAATGTTGGAGGCAGGTTGATTATTATAAAGCTATTACAGAGTTGTTTTATTTTTTTAATGGAGCCTTTTTAAATGTGTTTATCTGCGACAAACAACTTGTGATTTTAATAAATTAGCCCAAATGGATTCACGTACCAGGCTACATAATACAGTAACTATAAAATTTCCCAGTGTACTAGTTTGTGATCTAGTATCATTGACAATATAGTGTTTTGGATCAAAAATGACTATCCCTAATCAAAGAGGTTCAGATCTCCCCAACTCTGGTAGTGTTTCATAAAGCATTGAAATCCCGATTGTTCCCAAAGACATTTGGATCAGGTGGGTAAATGAACTCTGTAATTATTGATGGTGAAGGTGGTTACTGTTTCTCCTTCGGTTTTGGGGGGTTATTTTTGGTGGGTTTCTTATAGTCCTGTAAACCCCTGAGCCACCTGTGTGAGATGGGTGGCTATATAAATCATCAATGATTAAATAAACTGATTTGTTTGAGAGTGGAACTGATTCTCCTGCTCCAGGTATGACTGGACAGGTAGCAGAATCAAATTCTTGGCACAATTCTCTATTTCACACTAAAATCCAAGTATGATTTCCTTTCTTCTTCCAAACTTTCCATCTCTTCAGGATGATACAATTATTACTGGGAACTAAGCCTGTTTGAGGCAGCTCAGTATTCCCTGTACTGCATGTGTTATATATGAAAAGGATCACTCTTGTTGGATTATTACCTTACCATAACCTGATACAACTCCCTGAAACAGGTAATCCTCGACTTACAACTTACAACTCACCGTATGATAAATGTCACCAGTGAAATTCAACAGAATTCTAATGGCTTGAATTAGTTTCTGAAATTTTCATCTTCAGGAGGAAACTGATGTCCACAACTCAAAGCACATATGGCATTACAAACTGCATTTAGTACCAGAAGTGACGGGTCAAATGGCTGTCCTGCAAATGAAGGTATTTAATAGTGAAATTAGATTCTCCTGTTAACTGTTAATAGTAAAGAACAGGACTTTTAAGGTGATGTAATAGAATGTGAGAATGACCTTGGAATACAGGTAAGGGAAGAAGCACTGCCGAGGGAATGTTCAGGAGAATAATGGGCAGAGAAAGAAACTTTGAAAGGATCCCATGTAACTTATCAGGCAGTAAAAAGAAGTTGTGGGAGATCTGTACTTTCAAACTTGCAAGAGTCTGCTAATGTAGAAGTAGAGTCAGTTCATCTTGTTATGTTTCCTGTCTAATAAACGTGGGACACTGATGAAGGAAGAGAATTGGGAACTTTATCAGTTTTTTTTTAAAAGTAATCAAATCAAATCAATGTGTTTTTATTTGAAATAATCAGAATGGAAAAGATTTCTGCACTCAGGGACTTGAGCCATAATATTACTCCAAATCACAGACCTTTTTTTTTTGTCTAAAGATCTCCACCAATGTCTGAGCTGTGCCTTCTATTTGATGCTCAATGCTTTTCTTTCCGAGGCCCAGCTTCCGCAGAGAAGTGATGGCAATGTGTTGCTGCTGTTTCCAGGTGTGGCCATTAGAAAGAAGAATTCCTGAGGGCATCAGAAGACAGTGATAAATGATTTTAAAGAAAGCATTAGATCTATTTATGCCAAACATCTTTCAGGTGCAAATACCAAACATTTGTGACATGCTGCCATTTTGTAAAATTCTAGCCATATTATTTTCCTTTAAAAATATGTATTCATTTTGGAATTCATATGGACACTGGGAGACATTTGTGGCATGGGGGCAGTGTTTGCCAACCTATATGTTATATGATGGAGAGCAAAAGCTTCTAAAATAATTGTTAAGTGCCAGGAAAATCAGGAGTTCCAGACGGTTCAAATGGTATAAACATTTATTGTAAGCTTGAGCTCTCTGCACAAATCTGAACTCCTAATGGCCAAGGGAAATTAGTGGGACATAGAAGTAGAAAGAATTCAGGTGGGCTGGACTCATGACTGATGACCTGTTTGACCCCTCCTTTGGGCTCAGCTTTGTCATCTCCTACATCACCCATCCCTCCATCTTGCCCCCGCCCTTTAATGTGTTTTCTATGCTGCTTTCCTCTTCCTGCATTGTCCTGCATAGTCTGTTCTCATGGGGACTTGGTAAGGTTGGATGGAGGCAGTCTCAATGAAATCCTCTTCCCCCTCTTCTGAAGCAGCTGGTGAGCCAGATGGTGGATGCTGTAACACCAAAACCTCATAAGAAGTTCCTGTACCTCCCTTTCCCAGCAAGTGAAGGCCAGATGTGGAAGGCCCATTGTAGATGAATGTCACCACTATCCTGGTAGGAATGCAGATGGGTTGTTTAACTTCTTCCTCAACAGGTTCCTTAGACAAAACCGAATGGGGGGATGGTAGTTTGGTCAGCCTTGGTTTGTTGGGTAAGTGCTGGTGAAACTGATGAAGTAAATCAGAGGCGTGAAAATTCCGTGTGATTTCCCAGGAGCAATCTGCAACAGGGTAGTTTTTCAATAAATCAAGTACAGGATTCCTTTGCCTTTTTTTCCTAGAATCCAGGATTTCTTCTGCCTCATATTCTGGTTCTCCCTCTACTATGACATGGCAGTGGAGGGTGGAACTGGGATCACATTGTACTTAGGCAGTGGTGGGCTTCAGGTATGTGAACAACTGGTATGGATGCCATTTCCAGAAGTCCATTCTGGGCAACAAAAAAGTATCTACCGTTTCTGCCAAAGTGGTGCAAACCAGCTGAATCCCACCACTGTACCTAGGGGAGCCTCTTTGGAAAGTAATGCTTGGTGAAATATTGGATGTATCTTCATTGAAGGGGGTAATTGAAAGTGCAAAGATACAAGATTGATTTGTTGGAGAACTTTGAATGAACAAAATTTAGTGTCCAGCTTCTTGGAAGGTGTTGAAGTGGCTAAATACTTGATGGACAGACAAACATTGTCTTCTACTTCTATGGGTGGGCCTTCCTGCTGATGGGCATCTGATGCCTTTTTCTCCCTTTTCTTCCTTCAACTTTTCGCTTGCTATAGAGGGGAGAGGCATGGCGGAAGGCACGCAGGGCGTTTCCCTGGCTGAGGGGGAGGTGGACGCTGGCAGTGCTGCTGAAGCCGTTCCGGTGCTGGAACAAGCAGCTGAGCAGCCTGTGGTGCGGCCAAAGCTGCTGCTGGCTGCAAACCCGGGGCCCGGCATGGACAAGACAGGGGCTGTTAAGCCACAGGAAGAGTGGTGGCAAAGCCCGGCAGTGGCTGGTGTGCACACCGGGCAACTTCTGACACCCAAGCCGAAACCCGTTCACTCGGGGTGGAGAGAGAGGTGTGTCACCACCAATGACGACGAGGATTGGAGCTATTCCACGGCTCTGGGTCAAGATAGGATGGAGGTTTTGCGACACCGGTTTGGCGAGGCAAGCTACAGGGGTGGTTCCAACATGTGGCAACCAGAGGAAGACTCCACGGCGCGCACCCCGTCGTCCAGGTTCCACTTGAGCAGTCCAAGGCTGCGGTTGCCACCTCCAGCAGGTGGGTCAGCCACCGCGGGTCTCCCATCGGGTGGCCCGTCGGGTCAGCCGCAACCAACCCAGCAGGTTGGTCCCAGGACTATGGCTAGAGGTCCTGTAGTGCGAGGGGGTGTGGAACAGCAGGGGCCTGCGCCCGGATACGCTAACATCATGCCAGGCCAACCCCTGGGACCATGGGGTCCAGGGAATTCATGGGGCCCCCCTCCTATTCCTGTCATGTTTGACGGCAACCCTGATCAACTGGCAATGTTCTTGGGCCAGGCCATAAGCCATTTAGACCAGTATGCCCAATTATATGCCTCCCAATGGGCCATGGTGAGCGCAGTTACCGCTGCTTTGCACGGAGAGGCGGCTGCATGGGCGGCCGACCTGTATAGCGACCACGCCTGTGAATTGGGGAGTGCGGGGCTGTTTTTGGACGCTTTGCATGTGAGATTCAAAGATCCTACCCGAGCGCAGAGAGCAGAGGCAGACCTCCTTGCACTACAGCAGGGGAAGCGCCCGGCCATCGAATATGTGCGGGACTTCCGTAGGTTGGCCGGCCGATTGTATTCTTCATGGCCGGAGCGATTGCTGGTGCATCATTTTCGAGCTGGGCTGGACCACGACCTACGTCAAGCTTGCGTATACAGGGGAGTTCCGAATAGACTTCGGGACTGGTTCAAGGTAGTGATCGAGCTAGAGGTAGGCCTCAAAGAGGTGCATAGAGGAGTAGGGGACATCTTTCGGCCATGGTGTTCTGGAGATAGGCCTCGAGAGGGAGGCCAGGAGCCGCCATGGTCAACACCCAAGTCTTCTGGTGCATCTGGGGCAGCTGTTTTCCGATGTTTCCGCTGCAACCAGCCGGGCCATCGAGCAGCTGAATGCCCAGTGCCTAGCCCACGTAAGCCCGCAACGATCGGTAGGGCTACCCCCATGAAGAAGGCCGCGGAGAGTTCGAGAGCTGCCACCCAGCAAGCAAGTCTGGGAGTGAGAAGGGGGTCCCCGGCCACCCCAGAGCCTGCAGCAGTGGCGCGTTACCAACTGGGGGACGATGAGGACAGTCCAGATGACGGGTCCACCGATCCGATGGTGAGTGACCCCATTAGGCCATTTGTTCTACCCATAGTCTTAACAAGTCCAGTAACGGGGGTACAGAGGGCCTGTCAGGCCTTAGTAGACACCGGATGCACACGATGTCTGATCAGTAGGAAAGTCGCGGTGGATAGTGGCCTCCAGATATATAAATTAACACAACCTATCCGGTTTGAGCAAGTGGATGGGTCACTTTTGGGAGGGGTCCCCGCTACTCATGTTACCAAATGGGTCTGCATGGACTTGGGGGACCACTGGGAGGTGCTACGCTTTATCGTGGTGCCTATTATGACGGAGACTGTCATACTGGGGTTGGCTTGGTTAGATAAATGGACCCCCATTATATGGTGGGAGGGGGGTTACCGTAAAGTGCGCCTTGGGATAGGCCCAATGCCAGTGGATAGTGGTACTAGAGATCGGGCCCCTGTAGTCCCAGGGGTAGCGGCACAACTCCAGGAGAAGGGGGGGAATCTCCATACCCCGAGGAATACAGGGATTTAGCGGATGTCTTCAGCGAAAAGGATTGCAATCAACTGCCCCCTCACCGGCCGACGGACTGCGCTATTGAACTACTGCCGGGGGTTAAGCTCCCAAAACCGTGGATGTACGCTATGACACCGACGGAAGTACAAGAGCTCCGTAGGTATATTGACCAGAATTTAGCACGAGGGTTCATCCAACCAGCCCATTTTCGGATATCGGCTCCCGTGCTCTTCAAGGAAAAGAAAGATGGATCATTGCACCTGTGTGTCGATTTCCGGGGGTTAAACGCAGTGTGTGTCGAGCATTTATACCCCCTCCCCCTTATGAAGGATTTACTGGCACATTTAGGAAAGGGTCGCATGTTTACCAAGTTAGACCTCCGAGAAGCTTACTACAGGGTACGGATTAAAGCCGGCGACGAGTGGAACACGGCGTTTAATTGCCTGTTAGGCAGTTTTCAGTTTCGCGTCATGCCATTCGGATTGCAAGGGGCCCCTGCGGTGTTCATGCAGTTAATCAATCAGGTGTTGCATGACCACCTATACTGAGGGGTCCTTGTGTACCTGGATGATATTTTAATATATACCACAACAATGGATGAACATATTAGTCTTGTTAGACAAGTGCTATGGAAGCTTCTCGATGCCCAACTTTATGTAAAATTATCAAAGTGCGAGTTTCACCGAGAGCGACTAGATTACATGGGGTATCGTATTTCAGGGAACGGGGTGGAAATGGATCCGAGTAAAGTGCAGGCGGTACTGGACTGGCAAGCCCCTAAGACCAGGTGCCAGCTACAAAGTTTCCTCAGATTCGCGAATTTTTACCGCCAATTCATTCCTTCGTTTGCCACCATAGTTCAGCCCCTCACAGATCTCTTATGGACGAAACATCTTACGGGAAAACCCCGCCCGAGTCAACCGTTGGAATGGACCATGGACTGCCAAAAGGCGTTTGAGACTTTGAAAGCCTTATTCACTAAAGAGCCCGTGCTGCGCCACCCAGATCCGAGTGTCCCTTTTGTGGTGCAGGTCGACGCCAGCAATGTGGCTGTGGGGGCGGTGCTTCTGCAGAAGAATGAAATTGGGACATTGCAGCCCTGCGCGTATACCTCCCGGAAATTCACAACGGCCGAACGAAGCTGGGCCATCTGGGAGAAGGAGGCCTTCGCAATCCGGTGGGCTTTGACGACATGGCGACATCTTCTAGAAGGGGCCGAGTCGCCTTTTGAGGTGTGGACAGACCACAAGAACATAAAGGCACTACAATCCCCGAGGCGCTTAGCCCCCAAACATGTCCGATGGGCCCAATACTTCGCCCAGTTTAAGTTCGTGCTAAGGTATGTGCCGGGAGGGCAAAACTTTCTGGCCGACACGTTGTCGCGAATGCCACAGTATCATAGCAAACGGGAGGAGGTCGTACAGGCACTCATGCCCCTTACTTGGCCGGAGATGACCAATAGTGCAGTTCACAAATCTAAAGTGGATGAGTTAGATACCATTAGGACTGCCATGCTGACAGACAAGTGGGCACACGAGCATCCAGGGTGGCTGACCAATTGAGATGGCGTGGCCTGGAAAGGCGATAAAATGTATGTGCCTGAAAGTCTGTGTAAATCTGTCCTTCAGAGATGCCACGATGCTAAGCAGGCAGGCCATTTTGGGTTTCTGAAAACCTTACATTTGCTACGGCGACAGTTCTGTTGGCCCAGACTGAAAGTGGATGTGGAACAATACGTAAGAGAGTGTCATGTGTGTGCCAGTGCTAAGCCCCGGATAGGAAAGCCCATGGAACTGTTACAAACAGTGGCCGACCCATCCCGGCCCTGGGAGGAAATCGCCATGGATTTCATCGTACAGCTACCCGAAAACCGGGGTTATAACGTGATCTGGACAGTGGTGGACCTGTTCTCCAAACAGGCGCATTTTATTCCATGTAGAGGGCTACCATTGGCACGGCGATTATCATGACTGTTCATCCAACATATCTATCGGCTCCATGGCACACCCAAGAGAATTATATCGGATAGAGGGGTGCAATTTACTGCACGGTTTTGGAGGGAGTTTGTTCGTTTGCTGGGCTCATCCCAGGGGCTAAGCTCAGCGTATCATCCCAGCACCAACGGGGTGGCAGAAAGAGCAAATGCAATGGTGGAGCGATATCTTCGCAGTTATGTGTCATTTCAGCAAACGGACTGGGTGGACCTCCTACTGTTTGCTGAAGTAGCCTACAATAACACCGTCCATAACAATACTGGGTATACCCCATTCAAGATAGTGCCTGGTGTGGAGTTTAACCCCATTCCCGAATGGTCGCCAGAGGCAGATAGTGGACAGACTCCCCAGACATGGTACTCCCAGGTAACAGGGTTATGGGAATGGGTTAAAGCAGCACGGAAGAAGGCCAAGGCAGCTGTCAAAGCCCAAGCGGATAAGAAAAGGGCAGAGCACAAACCGTTCAAGGTGGGAGATTGGATGTATTTAGCCACCAAATATCTTCGATTACAGGTGCCATGCAGAAAACTGGGTCCGAAATATGTAGGCCGCTTTCAGATAACTAAAGTAATCAACCCAGTCACAGTCCAATTACAGTTACCTGCCTCCTTAGGAAGGTTCCATCCTGTATTTCACAGCAGCCTCCTCAAACCTGCACATGGGAGTCCCTACACTACCGGGGTGCCAGGGCCAGTCACGGGGTCCCATTACGAGGTACAAGAGGTCCTGGACTCTCGAAGGCGGTATGGGAGACTCCAATACCTCCTACGGTGGAAGGGATATCCGTTCTCAGATGCAATCTGGGTAGGGGAGGGGGATATAAATGCTCCTAAGCTAGTCCGAGCATTCCACCGTAGGTGTCCAGATAAGCCAGGGCGGCTGGCTGTGTTGCTTAAAAAGTGAGAGACAGAAAGGAGGGGGAGCTGTTCATTTAAAAAAAATTTCCCTCTGCTTAGAATTGTGATCTGAGAAGGGTGGAGCGAATCTGAAAGTTGACATTCACTTATGCAGTTTCGGCAAATAATTTTTTACTCAAAAGAGGAAACAGTAATTGTTGGGCAATATTTTTTAAATTACCTACTGGAGCATTAACTGTAATAGAAGTGCAAAAAGTATATTGGATTGAATAATATTTACTTACCCCACACTCCATCCCAAAATGTTTATTTTTTATCCAAGTGGTTGCTAAAATGATAACCTTAGGATGCACACGAACTTGCCAACGAAACGGAACTGATTTAATTAATATTGATCTCAAAATCTGATTATTAATATTGTTTTCAAAAATAACTTATCTCTTTAATGTGCTTTAACTGACTATATAGGCTGTATTTTATATCATTTGCATAAAGATCTTTGACTTATTTGTTTAATGACTTTTTCCTTTCCAGTCTACCCACTGCTTTCTACTTCTCCCTTGCCACAAGTTACTGCTTTTTCTGATGGAGGGTGAACGAGAGGAACTATTGCTTACAAGGATCCTCATGATGATACCTGGAAAGTGTCCTACACTGCAATGCAAACCTCACCACAATGCTCAGAATTATCTGCTGTTATTTTAACTTTTCAAACCTTTTCTCAACAGCCTTTTAACTTAATCTCTTATTATGTGTGCCAACTTATTTTTACTCTTTCAGGTGCTTACATCACGCCCAGGATTGATCCCAATATTATGACTTTGTTTTTTTCTTTGTAGCAGCTGCTACAAAACTAAAAGCATTTATAATTTTGTTTCTCATATACGCAGACACTTCTCCCTTCCTGGGCCTAAATTTTTTTGTATGTCTTTTTTATGTCTTTTATGTGGTTTTGCCTCTAATCAACTATGACAAATGGATGTTATCCATGTTCTCTCTTTTTGTCTTCCTAGAAATATATTCATAAATAGGTATTTAGGAACAAGTTCCCCCACCTCTACAAGGGGAAACAGCTTCACATGTTATTTTTCATCTTTTTTCGGCCATTACAGCCCTGGGTAAGCCCTCTTCCCTAAAAACTGACAATAGGCCAGCCTATTTTTCAGTGCCCTTTATACAATTTTGTACAACCTGAAATATTGTTTTTACTCATGGTCTTCTCTATAATTCCACGGGTCAAGCCATTGTGGAACATGCTAATCGGTCCTTTAAGGATTGCCTTCACAAACAAATAAAAAAGGACGGATCATCTAGGGTACCCAATTTGTCGTGGGTAATACAACAGGTTCAAAAAGTATTATTTACATTACACTAATTGAATATTTCCTTTCAAAATTTGACCGCTTATCAGAGACATTTTCAACAGAAAACAAGCTTGCCTCCACCTCTGGTATATTATCGGGCATTATCAGACAAAGCATGGTTGGGACCAGTCCCTCTGATCACTTGGGGGTGGGGATAGGCTGCTGTGCTTGCTCCTACAGGACCTTTGTGGGATTCCAGCACATTACGTTCACCCAGCAAGGGATGTCGTGGCACCAGTCCCTGGACTCAGTCCCAGAAATGGCAAGGGTGACTCTACAGATAGCACAGCAACCAATCCGATCCCAACATGCCAGGCAGCCAGTGACGTGGGGAGATGTAAAGAACCTGATCCCTGAGAACCTGTGCGCTGCCATTTTTGTGGTTTTAACTGCAAATTTCTTATCCATCATTTGTTTGTGTCTGATCGTTAACATCTGCCCTTTGACAACTGCAACTGTCATCCCACTCAAACAATCATTCGAGCAATGAATGAAGCAAAATCTAACATCACACAAAATGACTTCTTTTGTTTATCTGAAATGTATGACATGGAAAATTTGCTTTCTACATTAGTCTTTGTTTGCAACCCTTCTGCAGTAATTCAAAACTTCACTGACTATAACTGAATTTTATTCAATGGGAACTTTAACTATAAGACTATATCTAGCTGGGGGGTTACTGCTTATTATCCACCCCCTGATGCTATTGTTTTACACACCCCGGTGGTAGCAATCCCTGCAAATATAACATGTGCAAAAATAGTTAATTGTACTTCTTCAAGTAAAAAACCTCACTGTCATCGCATTGGCTCACCTGCTTTAAACTGCACAGCTTCAATAGAGACTTCCTTTCATTTTGGACATGCTTGGCTACTGTAAGGAGGGATTTTATGTGTGGTCAAGAAACTTTAAATAATATTCCTGCTAATATTAGTGAAGCGCAATGTTGCCTCAGCCGGCTGATTCCTGTTTTGTTTTCCAAACAACAAGTTCACACGAACCATTCTCCACGTGGGGTCACGCTAGACAGCACTTGTAACTCTGAGACAACCTTACTTAATAAAGCAGAATAACATTGGCTATATCTCTAGTGGGCGTGCCAGAACTTGCTGTTTGTTCTCACCTCAGTATTAATGCAATTGCATGTAATTTAGCAAAAACAATTAATACTACTTCTTCAATTATTTCAGCAATCAACCATGAACTGCAACATTTGAGAAAAGCTATTTTGCAATTGATTATTCGCTTCTGCAGCAGCATTTGGGTTGTGAAAGTTTTGAGGGAATGTATTGTTTCGATATTTCTGATAATTCATGAACCATTCAGCACCAGATTAATATTTTACACAATTTGGCTTCTGATTTGAAAATTGATACTTTAGGATCTTGATGGGTGCTGTTTATGTAATGTATTCCTGTCATTTTACAATATATGTATTAGAGCTTTTAAACCCCAAATTCTCTCCCATATTGTCTCAGGGTCAAGTTTTGGCCCTATATAAACAACTGCCAGGATAACCCCTCTTGCGACGATATTTCGTCTAACAAAACAAAAAAGAATGAGATGTAGAGGTGAGAGACAGGCAAAGGTCGTGTGCAGAAAACAGCCCTTCCAAAGCTTGTATTTCCCTTCGTTATCTCCTCCCCCTCACATCACCATGGTGATGTGAAAGTATGCATGTCTGTGTGACCTTGCCAGTCTGATAACAGCTAACACGCATCAACAAGATGTTATTGCCAACTATTCCCTGTTTTTGGCCTCTGGTTTCTATATTCTTGAGGATTGGTTGGGAGTTTAACCAATGAAATGCTATTGCCATGTAGAAACTTTTGCTTCTTGTGAACTGTATATAAACAATAAAAGCTGTGTAGAAAGCAGCCATTTTTTGCACCCTGCAATGACTGAACACTGATTACTAAGCAGATATAAGTAAAATCCAAAGTTTTCTGTCCAGTAAGAAATATATTCTTTCTGTCCAGGAGAAAAGAGAACCATTGAAGGTTGTTTATGAATCAAGATTTATAATCCAAAGTGTTCCATATGTTTCTTCTACAAAAAAATAAATCCACAATACAGTTCTGAAAGTCAGTATTTATGTTCAAAATTCAGACAGGCCAAATTTAGAATGTTTATCATCTCTGCCACACAGATAATGAGGGGAAAAAGAAAACACGTGGAACCCAGGAACAAGGACAGACACGAGTTTCAAAGAAAATAAAATCTTACAAAGATTCGTCTCTCAGCTTGTGCTCAGAAAGAAACACATCAAGGCTAATTTGATTGTAAAGAGTAAAAAGAATTAAAAAAATACGGGGACACCATATAAAACACAGTATCATAAAGAATAGCTAAGTCTGATTTCTATTGGGTTTAATAATAATTCAAAGTTGGGCAATTGTCCCTGCCAATGCTTTAACATGGATCATTCTCAATGTGTCCCTGGATTAGACAGCTGGATTGATGACATAATTGACAAATAGGTATTGTGAAAGTACTTATCATTTTCTCCCTGTAATTTAATATTTGGATTAAGCACAGAACCAAGAAGAACTACTGGAGGCAGCACAGATCCAGATATATTTCTCAAACCGTGTGATGCCTTCATTAAGACATTTCATAATTGGCAAGGGAAACTGAGTGAAATTTTCTTTTCCATGATAATATCCTGATGATGGGCTTCCAAATGTGTGTATGAAAAATAATAATGGACTACTAGATGATATTTTTGTGATCCAAAGCATTCCCCTGTCATGGTTCCAGCAGATGAAACTCTTCAAAGAACTTTGAGGCATTGTTTATCTTAAAGAATCTTTATTCAAAAATCACAACATTGGCACTAACATAATCAAAGCCAAAAACTGAATTTCCCTCCCCTGAGCACATAGTATCAAAGCCCAATTCCCTCCTTCATTTAACAGTCATAAATCACATTCCCCAATTAGCTTGAAGCGCGGGCCCCCTCTCCAGTTCTCCATCCCGCCAAGTCCTTACCAGCTCTGGTTACAATAACCTTGCTTCTCACACTAGGTCTAGTGTTATTATGTTCACATCCCCTCCCCCAGCATCATCTAACTCTAAAAGCAAAAGGTAAAAGATGGCTACATCTCCATTTGTTGTCAATGCAGAAACATCCAATGTTATCAGTGTTGATATCTCTTTTTTATTCAGATAAATTTCATAGACATGTGCTATACCATGATTCTTAAGTAATTTTTAAGTAATTCTGGCATAGTATTATGTTAGGGACTGATTGGAATACACAGCCCGTGGTTTTGAAAAAAAAATCTCCTCCTCTACCATTTGAGTAACACATGGTCAGAGGTAACCTAATTAATATAATAGCAACTTGCTGACAAGATACCAGCACTAGATAAAGCATCAAAAGATATGTTGCTATTTGTTTCCAATTAACGCAGTACATAAAACAGGTAGAAAAACAAAACACTTCAGGTAAATGTCAGCTTTCCTACCGGACCCTTGCAGGAACAAGGAAAACACAGGAACACCTTCATCCAACAAACTCCGGTTTACTTGAGCGATGACGTTTACACAGACCTTAGAACTCAGGCTCTATGCTTTACAAAGTTTGCGCTGGGAGCAATCGCCTCCCAGCACTATTTCAATACATTTGCCAAAGCCATCCCCACCCTGTACCCACTTAGTTATCAACCACAGTCCTGCCCAATAAACCACAATCCCACCCCTAAATCATCCACAACCCCACTCTCCTGTCATCCATCCAGCACCAGTCACAAATTAGTGAAAACAACTATTCTGAGGCTTTTCTGCGATGCCCTGCCCGGCAATGCAATCTTTGGGCTTCTGCCCATCAGCTGTTTGTCGGCTCGCCGCTCAGCAGCTGTTCGTTGGCTTAACTGTCTTCTGCACAGGCGCGGCAGCCTCTCTGCGCATGCGCGGCGTCCCATGCTTTCTGGAACCGCCCGTCACTCGTTGGAGGATTCGTGGCTCGTGCTTCTTTCTTATGACGGTGAGCTGCTTTGTGCTGGTTCTCTTCCTCCGTCACCAGGCTATCCCCCCTTCTTTGTGTGTCGGAAACAACCACCTCTGGATAGACTAGAAAGAATCAAAGAAAAACAACCAGCAGGACAATGATGGCAATAGGGATATTCCTGCTTGTTTTGCTGCTTGCTCTGCTGATTCTCCTTTTCCTGAAACAACTTTGGACCCGAAGACATTTGCCTCCCGGTCCTTTGGCTCTTCCTCTCATCGGGACCGTGTGGACTGATGGGTTTTGGCTTCATGAAGATTATTACCTTAAGGTATTTCATTCTAAATAATTAACCAGTAATAAATATGATAATTCTCAATTGTTTTCTTTGTACCAAATATATGGACAAATTCATGTCAAAAATATTTTTACACAATGAGGAATACAATTAATCTAGTTATAGTGATTACATTTGATTAGTTATTTTTGTCATTATGCCATAATATTCAAGCGGAGACCTGCTCACCAGCATTTCACAGAGCAGGATATGAAGTAATAGGGCTGAAGTTTTAGAACTTTGAACTGTAAGATTATTTTGGGATCCTAGAATAACAGATGAACATCAAGATTGTATCCTTGGAAGGAAGTACTATTAGGCTTTTACTTAAACTAATGCAATTCCAAGCAACAATTACACAGAACAGAACAAAAAGAGGGGGGAGGAGAGAACACTTTATGACTTGGGAATGTTGTTCATGACTGTCTTCCAAGAAACACAAGTACATTTTTTTACTTCAGATTTTCTATCTTTCTCTGGAACCAGAAAAATTGGCTCTGTCACACTTTCTGACTCCTTGTGAGCAAATTGTAAATGGTAGCAACAAGAGTAATGCACATTCACAGGGTACATTTGTCCTCTATTGAATATGGCCTCTTTCTCCAGATAATATTGTAAGGCTCCCTATAGTCTGAAAGGGGGTTACTAGATTCTTTTTTATTTTGGGCAACTATTGACTTAACAGTTTTCCTTCATGATACTTGCATAAGTCATCTTTCTTAAGGAAGTTGGTCATTTTTTAAAAAAAAAACTACTTTCGCAATAGTATATATGGAGATACTGCTGTTCTTGTACTCAATCTTAATTCAGGTTGTAACCCATCAGATGAAGGGAACAAACAGACTGCAGATGGTGGATTTCAAGCAGGAATGTAGGAAAAGAAATATCCCAGGAAAATAAAGAAAAGAATATAAGACGTTCTTGGCAGGAATCTTAGAAAAAATCAGTTTCTAAAGAGTTGAGAATTAGCTATAGTGAAACATGCTAAAATTTAGGTTTTAGGAAAGACTGTAGGTGTCAAATCATCTGTAAATAATCTGTTTATTTGATTGTAATGTAGCTCATCTTTGATTCACTTGGTAGCATGTAAAACGATATGGAAATGTACACTCCATGTGGCTTGGACCTTACCTTATAGTTGTCCTGTCTGGATTCAAAACTGTGAAAGAAGGAATGACAAGCTTCCAAGAAGAATTCGCTGATCGACCAAATGATCCTTTTTCTGATATTTTAGGGAAAGAAAAGGGTAAGTGCAAATAGTGAGAAACTGAACCTAAGTTATCATCAAACTCTTCCAATTTCGGGTAACATGATGCATAGAATTGTTGTAATCAACTTCATCATATTTTGGTTTTCAAGACCAAGTGCTGAAATATGTGTGTGTGTGTGTTTGTGTGTGTTTGCCAAAGACATAGCCCAACTTTTTCTAGCCCATGTCTTTCATTAACATGGCATGCTCTCAGCACTCGTGTCAGACAGAGGCACACAATTCCAATCTAGATTTTGGAAATCACTTTTCCACCTACTAAATGTCAAAGGCAACTTCTCCTCACCTCACCATCCTGCCACAAATGGGGAAGCTGAAAAAACTAATCAGCTCCTACACCCATACTTGAGGTGCTCCTGTATCTACCGCCGAGAAAACTGGCCAGTGTCACTGCTACTCACTAGCTCCTTCAGAAGAGGGGGAGGAGGATTCCTTTGAGACTGCCTCCCTCCCACCCTTGCCAAGTTCCCATGAGAATAGACTGTGCAGGACAATGCATGAAGAGGAAAACAGCATAGAAAATACACGGAAGAGGAGGGGGCAAGATGGAGGGATGGGTAATGTAGGAGATGACCAAGCTGAGCCCAAGGGAGGGGTCAAACATGTGAGTCCCTTCATGAGTCTCTTCATGCTCAGAAGAGATCTAAGTCCAGCCCACCTTGAATTCTTTCTACTCCTATCTCCCACTAATTTTCTTTGGCCATTAGAAGTTCAGATTCATGTAGAGAACTCAAGCTTACAATAAATGTTTATACCAATCTGGATCTCCTGATTTTCCTGGCACTCAACAATTATTTTAGAAGCTTTTGATTTCCATCATATAAGATATAGGTTGGCAAACACTGTCCCCATGCCACATATATCTCCCAGTGTCCATATGAATTCCAAAATGAATAAATATTTTTAAAGAAAAAAATAATATGGACAGAAACTTACAAATTGGCCGCATGTTACAAATGTTTGGTATTTCCAGCCAAGAGATGTTTGGCATAACTAAACCTAATCCTTTTTAAAGAATCATTTATCACTTTCTGCTGATGCCCTCAGGAATTCTTATTTCTAATGGCCACACCTGGAAACAGCAGCGACACATCGCCATCATTTCTCTGCGGAAGCTGGGGCTGGGGAAGAAAAGCATTGAGTATCAAATAGAAGGCGCAGCTCAGACATTGGTGGAGTTCTTTAGACAAAAAAAAGGTCTGTAACTTGGAGTAATATTATGGCTCAAGTCCCTGAGTGCAGAAATACTTTTCATTCTGATTATTTCAAATAAGAACATATTTATTTGATTTGATTTTTAAAAACTGATAAAGTTCCCAATTCTCTTCCTTCATCAGTGTCCCAAGTTTATTACACAGGGGACATAACAAGATGAACTGACTCTACTTCTACGTTAGCAGACTCTTGGAAGTTTGAAAGTACAAATCTCCCACAGTTTCTTTTTACTGCCTGATAAGTTGATGGGATCCTTTCAAAGTTTCTTTCTCTGCCTGTTATTCAGTTGTGGCCTCCTGAACATTCCCTAGGCAGTACTTCTTCCCCCACCAGTCTTCCAAGGTCATTCTCACAATCTATTACATCACCTTAAAAATCCTGTTCTTTACTATTAACAGGTTAACATGAGAATCTGAATTCACTATAAAATACCTTCATTTGCAGGACAGCCATTTGACCCATCACTTCTGGTACTAAATGCAGTTTGTAATGTCATATGTGCTTTGAGTTGTGGACATCAATTTGCTCCTGAAGATGAAAACTTCCAGAAACTAACTCAAGCCCTTAACATTTTTTTTAATTTCACTGGTGGCTTTTATCATGTGGTGAGTCATATTTTCTACTAAAGAGACAATGCCTCCCAAACAAATTATGTTTTCACTATGGAAATATAGTTCATGGAATCATAAAATGGCATGGAGGAAGCCTGGGAAATCATCTAATATGTTCTCCTCCCCATTTATATGTGTGTGTGCTCATGAATCACTCAAGACCCCTTGTGATTGCCTAGACCACGGAAGAGGTCTAGACCACGGAGGAGGCTGGGAGCCTTCTCCTGTGGCTCCCAGCCTCCTCTGCCATTTGGAGAGAGAGAGAGAGAGAGAGAGAGAGAGAGAGAGAGAGAGAGAGAGAGAGGCACTTGCGCTTCCCTTCTCTCTCTCTCTCTCTCTCTCTTTGTGTGTGTGTGTGTGTAAAAAACAGAGTGATCTCACACTGGTCTCGGACAAGCTGACAAGCTTATTGGGTGGGGCTCCTGCCTTTGCTGCGTCTCAGAAGGAAGCAGGAAGCAGCAGCTCTCTCTCTCTCTCTCTCTCTCTCTCTTTCTCTCTCTCTCTCTCTCTCTCTCTGAGTGGGGGAAGAGGGCTGGCACACCAAGGGCAGGAGAGAGCCAGCCCAATAAGAATGTGTTTTCAGCTTGTTGGAGAACAGGGTGAATCCAGCTTGCCAGGTGAGCACAAGATCAGAGAGAGGGAGAGAGAGGAGAGAGAGAGAGAGAGAGAGAGAGAGAGAGAGAGAGAGAGAGAGAGAGAGAGAGAGAGAGAGAGAGAGAAGGGAAGCGCAAGTGCCTCTCTCTCTCTCTCTCTCTTTCTCTTAGGTCTTTGGTTGTTCGGGTTTTCTCCCACGTAAAATTGGAAGTATACAAATGGGACAAAGTCCCATTTGTCATCTTCAGGCTGGTGTTTTCAGCTTCATGCTTCGAGCAGCAATGTGTGGTCTTAGCTGTTTCTTCCTTTTAACTGCCAGTCGGAGTATGAACTGATTGGGTGGGAGCTTGGCTGTGCTTTGATTGGCTGGGGGGTTGGCTGTCCTCTGATTGGCTGGGGGGGTTGGCTGTGCTCTGATTGACTGGGGGAGTGTTCTGTTTGGTTTTGCTCAGGTTAGTCTGAGTTGCAGGGGGGTTTAAGATTTTGGGCTGCCTTGCTATTTTTTGGCTTCGCGTTCGTGGTCGTGCCTCATCTTCATGGTGGGTGTCAGTTTGCTTCATGTATGGATTGGAGGGGTTTAAAGTGGCTAATGATGCAGCTGTGGTCTGGCTTCTGGTTTGTGGTCGTGCCTCATCATCGGTGTGGCTTTGGGTTTGCTTTTTGCGTGGATGTGTGGTGGTGACATCCTGTGTGGTTTTTGTGAGTGTGGGTCTGGTGTCATTTTTTGTGTTAGGGAGTCATTTGTCAATCAGGGCGGGTTTCCAAATGGCTGGTAGGCGGGAGGTATCATCTCGTTTGTTCATGCTGTGTGGGCGTTTTTCTATCTCGATAGCTTCTCTGATTATTCTGTTATTAAAATGTTCAGTTTTGGCGATAGTTCTGGTCTTTTTAAAGTCAATTGTATGTCCTGTGATTTTTAGGTGTTGGACCAGGGAAGAAGTTGGTTCCTCTTTTTTGACTGAGTTCTTATGTTCTTCAATGCATGCACTTATTCTTCTGTTGGTTTGTCCGATGTATGTGGTGGGACAAGTGGTGCATGGGATTTTGTATACTCCTTGATTTTCTATTTCAATTAGAAAATTTTAAAATCCCCGGCAACTCAGACTAACCTGAGCACAACAAAGCCCCCAAAATACAGTTCACCATGGAAACAGAAGCTAACAACCAACTTCCCTTCCTGGATGTCTTAGTCTACAAGAAATCCAATGGCTCCCTAGGACACACCATCTACCAGAAGAAAACACACACAAACCGCTATCTGCACGCTCTCTCACACCACCACCCAGCACAGATCAACTCTGTAGCCAAGACACTCATCTCCAGAACAAAACGCTTAGCTGACGAACAACACCTAAAACCCGAACTACACACTCTCACCAATGTACTAACATCCAATGGATTCCATAGAAATAAGATTACAAACCTAATCCAAAAAGAAACCCCCACCAAAATCCAAGACAAAGAACAAGAAAACGGCAAAGCCCTCCTCCCATACATAAAAGGCACCACAGACAGAATCAGTAAGATCCTTCATAAACACAACATCAAAACAGCATTCTGCACAAACAGAAAAATATCCACCATCCTTAGAAACCCCAAAGATAAATTGAATTAGAAAATCAAGGAGTATACGAAATCCCATGCACCACTTGTCCCACCATATACATCGGACAAACCAACAGAAGAATAAGTGCACGCATTGAAGAACATAAGAACTCAGTCAAAAAAGAGGAACCAACATCTTCCCTGGTCCAACACCTTAAAGCCACAGGACACGAAATTGACTTTAAAAATACCAGAACCATTGCCAAAAGTGAACATTTTAATAACAGAATAATCAGAGAAGCCATCGAGATAGAAAAACGCCCACACAGCATGAACAAGCGAGATGATACCTCCCGCCTACCAGCCATTTGGAAAACCTGCCCTTATTGACAAACGACTCCCTAACCCCAAAATCTTAAACCCCTCTGCAACTCAGACTAACCTGAGCACAACCAAACAGAACACTCCCCCAGCCAATCAGAGCACAGCCAAGCCCCTAACCATTCAGAACACACCTCCACCCAATCAGAACACAGCCAAGCTCCCATCCAATCAGTTCATACCCTCACTGGCAGTTAAAAGGAAGAAACAGCTAAACCACACATTGCTGCTCAAAGCAAGAAGCTAAAAACACCAGCCTGAAGATGACGAATGTGACTTCGTCGAAACGTTGCCAAGACACTTCCAATTTTACGCGGGAGAAAACCCGAACAACCAAAGACCTATATATATATATATATATATATATATATATATATATATATATATATATATATATATATATACACATATATATAATTACTTCCCGAAGTAATTAAATTGTCGCTTTTCTTTTCCTGAGGGAGTGGGGCAGAAATTCCCTTTCCCTCTCTCATCGAGGGGAGTGCTTTGAACAGTTTTTCAGGAAGAGATCTTCAAATCATAAAGAGAAGATCAGGTCTCACCCAGTTTCATCCACATTGCTGTAATGTTGCTTGTTGGTGCTTCCATTATCAGCAGCTTAGGACTGGCTATGTCAATGGAACCAGTCTTTCCCCCACCAGTTTGGAGGGCTTCCTCAGATAAAACGAGGGGGCTGCCACCCCCCCCATGATCAACAAGGCTCCCCTCCTTGTCCCCTCTATGGAGCGACTTTCGACTGTTTCCAGGGTGCCCCAGTGGGGCAAAATCGAACATGAAAGATGGAGCCCCATCTTCCTGTGTCTGCATCACCACAACATCAAAACTGGTAGCCAAATATGCTGCATCTTTGAATTGTTGTTAAGCAACCAGTTGTAAGTCGAGCATTACCTGTTTCAGGGAGTTGTATTGGCTTATGGTAACGTAATGATCCAACAAGAGCGATCCTTTTCATATATAATACATGCAGTACAGGGAATACTGAGCTGCCTCAGACAGGCTTAGTTCCCAGTAATAATTGTATCATCTTGAAGAGGTGGAAGGTTTGGAAGAAGAAAGGAAAGCATACTTGGATTTTACTGTGAAATAGAGAATTGTGCTTTTATTTAATTGGCCAAGAGTTTGATCCTGCTACCTGTCCAGTCATACCTGGAGCAGGAGAATCAGCTCCACTCTCAAACAAATCAGTTTATTTAGTCATTGATGATTTATATAGCCATCCATCTCACACAGGTGGCTCAGGGGTTTACAGGACTATAACAAATTAACCAGAAATAACCCCCCAAAACCGAAGGAGAAACAGTAACCACCTTCACCATCAATAATTACAGAGTTCATTTACCCACCTGATCTAAATGTCTTTGGGAACAGTCGGGATTTCAATGCTTTATGAAAAACTACCAGAGTTGGGGAGATCTGAATCTCTTTGATTAGGGATAGTCATTTTTGATCCAAAACACTATCTTGTAGTGCTAAGTCAATGATACTAGATCACAAACTAGTACACTTGGAAATCAGAGTTAGATGATGCTGGAGCGAGGAATGAGCATGAGAGTTTAGCTAAACATAACCATATTGGACCTGGTGTGTGAACCAAGGTTATTGAAATAAGAGATGATAAGAATTGGTGGGCTGGAGAACTGGAGAGAAAGCATTGGAGAATTGGATTTATGACTGCACTGGAGAATGTGATTTATGACAGTTAATTGGAGGAGGGAATTGTGTTTTGATACTATGTACTCAGGAAAGGGGAATTCAGTTTTTGGCTTTGATTATGTTAGTACTGACGCTATGCTTCTCTAATAAAAATTCTTTAAGGTAAACAATGCCTTGAAGTTCTTTGAAGAAAAGTTTCATCTGTCGGAACCATGGCACACAAGTTGTTTGTCGCAGATAAACACATTTAAAAAGGCTCCACTAAAAAAATAAAACAACTCTGTAATAGCTTTATAATAATCTACCTGCCTCTAATATTACCTGCTATTTAGAAGTTGGGATTTTTAGGAGGGGGGCTTTGGGGATCTGATACCATGTTTCAAAGTGTTTGTAATATTTTTCCTCCTCTTTCTTTTAGATATATGATTTGCTCCCATGGTTAATGAACTACCTCCCAGGCCCTCACAAGAAGGCCCTGGCTTCTGTGGATTTGATCCTTACCTTTGCAAAGCAGGAAATAGAGAAACACAAGGAATCTCACTGTCTGCACGAGCCACAGGATTTCATTGATTACTATCTTCTTCAGATGGAAAAGGTATGGTTTTATTGTAGCTCAATACATGAGAAAGGAATCATCATATTCCTTGCTATAAGTACATAGAAGGAGATATTGATTCTGTCTTCCTTCTTCCTAGATTTTTTTTCTTTTTCATTCAACTTCCATTCTGAATATAGCTCATGGTAAATTCAGGTTGCTTCTCTTGGAGATTAAATCCGGTCCGCGTCTTATTCCAAGCCAGTAGAGAAATCCAAGAAAAGGAAAGAAATTGAGGCAGGCTGCAGTTCGAAAGGAGATTTATTGGCCCAGTAACAGCAGTGACAACAGCAAACATTTCTGGGGCAGCTAGGAAATTGGGGTTATGAGTTAGCTAGGTTTTATATGTTTCTGAATGTTTTGGGATTTGTGTAAAAATGTGTTCTTTCTATGTTTTTTAGGCTGGATATAATATTTTAATTGCCATTGCAAGATTTTCTATTGTGGCATGTGGGATCATGACTCACCTTAAGGGCAAAGGGAAAATGTAAAACAAGTGTTTTGTTTTCCTGATGTCCCCAATTTGAGTCTGAGCCTGTGCCGAATCCTATGAAGAACACCAGAGATGAAGTGCAGGTATTGTTTCCGTGTATTGAAGCGCTCCAAAAAAAAGGGTCCTGACCAGAAAATGTCAAGCAACTTTGAACAATAGAATTAAGAAAGCTTTATAAATTTTCACTAAAGCAGAAGGTGGAATAAGGTAGGATGTATAAAACTAATCATGTAATAAACATTTTAGTAATGATCTAACCATCATCCTATTGGTCTCTAGCCATCCCTATTCCTAAATCTTGACTAATGAATTACCAAGGAGTTATATCATACACATTGTATTTGCTACAGGACATCCCTATTCCTAACTTCTACCTGAGCTATGCAGGATGTCTAATTCTTTGTTATTGTCCTCTAACCAGACAGCCTATCACTGATTTAATCTCGTTTCCATAGTTAATTTGAACTCCAGGTCTATTCTGCCATCTATTTGGAGATCGCTTTAGCCAAGTCCGATTTTACAATGTATACATTGTTTTATGAATAGAACTTAGTTTCCTTAAGCTTTGTCTGCAGGTTATTTTATGGGAGGAAAAACTGAGGCTCTTTCTTCCTTTGTTAAGGAGATTTTTCTGTTCTTATCCTTTAGGGCAGGGCTTTTCAACCTTTCTACCAATTGTACCACTTTTAGGATATGGCAATATTCCAGTACCACCTAGGAAGGTGTCAAAAACTTGATGACCAAAAAAATCCTGTTTAAAGTTGCAATTGCACTGAAATGACTTATGACTATTTTTCACACTTATGACCATTGCAGCATGCCCAGGGTCATGTGATTTATATTTGGATGCTTGGCAATTGCTTCATATTTCTGATGGTCACAGTGTTCCAGGGTTAGGTGATCCCCTTCTGCAATCCTTTGACAAGCAAAGTCAATGGCAGAGCTGCTGGTGGTCAAGTGCTAAGGCGGGACTTCCTTTCCTTCCTCCCTTCCCTGCCTCCCTTTTTCTCATTCCCATCTCCTTCTGAAGGAAGAATTTAAACTCCCCCCCCCATATTTTCCCTCTTTCATATATTGATCAAACAAGGAAAGGCTTCCAGAGACAGAAAAGACAAGCTGCTGAGTGAACTAGCTTAAAAAGGCACATTCCCCTTTAAGAACTAGCTACTGGCTAGAAAGGAAAATAAGGAACACAGCCGGCACTTAAGGAAGAAAAAAAAATGTAAGTACTGGCTGCCGGCTAAGGCAACCTCCCCCAATGGCTCCATTCATAAATAAAGGAATGCTACAGGCAAAATCCATTCAGGAGAAAAATACTTCAAAATCCCTTCCTTCAGTAAGGCATTTGATAAAGTAGATCACAACCTACTACTTGATAAAATAGAAAAATGTGGGTTAGATAGCATCATCACAAGATGGATCCATAGCTGGCTGACCGGCTGTACTCAGCTTGTGGTCCTCAATGGAACCGAATCTACATGGAGGGAAGTGTATAGTTGGGTGCCCCAAGGCTCTGTTCTGGGCCCAGTGCTCTTCAACATCTTCATCAACGATATGGACGAGGGGATAGATGGGGAACTCATCAAATTTGCAGACGACACCAAGCTGGCAGGAATAGCCAACACTCCAGAAGACAGGCTTAAGATACAGGAGGATCTGGACAGACTTGAACACTGAGAGCTATCTAACAAAATGAAATTCAGTGGTGAAAAAAGTAAGCTTCTACATTTAGGCAAGAAAAACCAAATGTACAGGTATAGTAAAGCGGGTACCTTGCTCAATAGCAGTAACTGTGAGAGGAACCTCAGAGTCCTAGTGGACAGTCACTTAAATACAAGCCAGCACTGTGCTGTAGCTGCCAAAAAGGCCAACACAGTGCTGGGCTGCATTAACAGAGGGATAGAATCAAGATCACATGAAGTATTAATACCACTTTACAATGCCTTGGGGAGGCCACACTTGGAATACTGCATCCAGTTTTGGTCACCATGATGTAAAAAAGATGTTGAGACTCTAGAAAGAGTACAGAGAAGAGCAACAAAGATGATTAGGCGACTGGAGGCTAAAGCATATAAGGAAAGGCTCCTGGAATTGGGTATGTCTAGTTTAATGAAGAGAAGGATGAGGGGGGACATGATAGCAGTATTCCAGTATCTCAGGGGCTGCCCCAAAGGAGAGGGAGTCAAGCTATTTTCCAAGGCGCCTGAAGGCAGGACAAGAAGCAACGGATGGAAACTAATCAAGGAGAGAAGCAACCTAGAACTAAGGACAAACTTCCTGACAATTAGAACAATTAACCAGTGGAACAATCTGCCTCCAGAAGTGGTGAATGCTCCAACACTGGAAGTTTTTAAGAAGAGACTGGCCAGCCATTTGTTTGAAATGGTATAGGGTTTCATGCCTGAGCAGGGGATTGGACTCAATGACCTCCAAGATCCCTTCCAGCTTTATTATTATTATTATTATTATTATTATTATTATTATTATTATTATTATTGTTGTTGTTGTTGTTGTTGTTGTTGTTGTTGTTGTATTTCATAAACATGGTTAAAAGCTCTAAGACTTCCAAAGAAGAGAAAAGAAAAAGGCCCACAAAGTGATTCAAAGAAAAATAGTGCCCACAATTTTTTTCCAGATGGCACATCTTTCCATTAGAATGCACGGGCAATCTTGTTTGTGAATTTTTCTGACCCAGAACGGAAGCAAAAATGACCCAAGAAAGCTGCGTAGAATTCATTGTAATTTTCATTTTCCATTTTAAACATCAGAGCAGGAATGACCCCAAGTCTACCTACAATGAAGAGAACCTGGCTCAGTGTATTTTTGATTTTTTTGCTGCTGGGACAGAGACAAGCTTTGCTACTCTGAAGTGGGCACTGCTCCTCTTGACCAATCATCCCGACATCCAAGGTGAGCGAAATCTGGGCTGTGGGAACAAAGGGCCAATCTCAGGTTCTAAAACCCAGAGAAATTATTTGAAGGTATTGAAATATTAAGGGCTATTGAATGATGAACTGAATCTATTCTTCATAATAATTTTGCTATGTGGATTCCTGAACCAAAAATTATGAACACGAGTTTAGTGGGATGAAAAGAAAGCAGAGAATCTACATAAGGAGAGCCTTCTTTGATATCCTTAATAAAATATTGAGTGAGGAACTAAAAACTAAAGATCAATACAAATCTGAAACATTTAACCCAATGTAAATGCAGAAATCTACCAAGGTTTTTAGTTTTGGTGCTTAGTTTCAGTCTAAACTGCGTACAAAAGACCCAATTAGAGTAGAGAATAAAAACTTAGGAGAGTTGTACAACAATTGGATCCATATTATTTTCCAGACAATGGTGGAACATCTTTTTAATGGAATCAGATTTCCAAATAGATTGGGATTGAATTCTGGAGACTGACTTGACTGAAGGAGAGTCAGATATTTTACATATGCATTCCTTCATGATTCTCAAAAGAAGGATGGCTATTCCACCTCTTAAAGTATCACCAAGGATTGAAACTGGAAAATGATGATGATGATGATGATGATGAAGAAGAAGAAGAAGACGAAGAAAATGAAACCCAACTTTGATTTCCATCATTTTTTTTCTCTAGAGAAAGTCCAGAAGGAGATTGAAGATGTGTTTGGCTTATCGGGGTCAATTTCCTATCAGGATCGGAAGAAGCTGCCCTACACCAATGCTGTGATTCATGAAATGCAGCGTGTAAAGTATATCTTGCTATTTGGGCTTCCCAGGCAAAGCACAAAGGATGTGAAGATGAGGGGTTACCATATCCCAAAGGTGAGAAATGTGTTCAGGCTGCATTCCAGTAGCCCAACATGGAAGGAAAAGCAAAATATGGCACTTGGATAAAAGCTTTCTATTCAGGAACTACCAATGTAGTCATGCAAAAAGGAATGGGCAAGAATAGCAAACTTTTTTGAGCATAAATTATGGGTTTAAATCCAAACACCTCTCAGAGTTTAAAGTTAGAACCTTAAATGTTTTCTATTTATCCTAGGAAGATGGTAAGAGATTAAGGCTGAACTTAAGTTCCAAATTGTATTCATGCCTGACCATGTTTCTTTGTCCATTTCTTGATGTGATAAATATGCACCCAGATCTTTGTTTTAATGGAAGGGAGGGGAGAAAGGAAGCTAAACAATTGAGAATCTACTGTTCGCAGAATCTGCTTTGGAAATGAACAAATAGGGGTCCATAAAGGCAAGCTAAAACCAAATGCTTCATTTATTGAATTATTTTGGCTGTTTCCCTTATGAAACTCCTCTGTTTAGTCATCTCTATTTTTACAGGGAAGCTTTATTATCCCAGACCTGCGCTCTGTTCTTCTTGACCCTGGACAATGGGAGACACCTGAGGAATTCAACCCAAATCACTTTTTAGATAAGGATCGGAGGTTCATGGAACGGGAAGAGTTTCTGCCCTTTGGAATAGGTACGTCCATGAGCCCAAAGTAGCTTATAACAAATAAATTTCCACCAGCACTACTCCTGAGTTTTTTTGGCAACTAACTCCCACAATTCAACTTACTCTTTATGGTGCCAGTTAGTTTCCACAGTTTGCTCACCTGCCCCAGCCTCAGTGATCTAATCATATAGTAATCTATGAGGATATCTACCTGGATATACTCTTCTGGGTATATTCCAATACGGAAGGTTGTAATCACTGGGCCTTGAAAGCCCAACTCCAACTGATGGCCCAGAAACATACATGGTCAATAAACTGAAAATAACTGAGGAAGGAGAATTAGGTCTCCCAAATTCAAGTTTCTGGCATAGCTCATTTGCCCAGAGAACCAAAATAGATTGAGTGTCATAGGCCGATAAAGCCCCAGGTGGAATGGTCAGTTTTATCCAAATCCATCTTGGGTTGTAAGATCATAGCTTCTTTGATTACCTGCAATATTTGAGGATAACTCTATAATCATACAGTTAGATGATGTTGGGAGGGGGAATGTGAATGAGAATCCAGGTAGACATAACAACACCAAAACTAGCATGAAAAACAATGTTATTGTAAACACAGCTGATAAGGAATTGGCAGGCTGGAGAACTGGAGATGAAGCCAACGCTTCAAGCTAATTGGGGAATGTGATTTATAACTTTTAATTGGAGGAAGGAATTGTGCTTTGATACTATCTGCTCAGGGAAGGGGAATTCAGTTTTTTGTTTCGCTTATGCAATGTCGATGTTATGTTACTCAAAATAAAGATTCTTTAAGGTAAACAATGTCTTGGAGTGCTTTTGAAGAGTTTCATCTGTCGGAATCATGACATCTACTAGTAAAAGAAATTTATAGTTTTGTTAAAACTGACCATCTCCGTATTTCACAAATCAGAGAGGACTTCACAGTAAATGAGACATAACATTCATTTGATGTATTCTTTCCAGATTTATAAGGTACCTTGACCACAGTATTTTGGTGTCCTTTCATCCCTGCAGAATGTGATCTGCAGAAGGTCCTCTCCAATTTCTGGAGCAGTTGATTTCCACCCCTTCAGAACTGCCTCCATATCTGTCCACAGCAATAAGAGTTATGCAAAGCTGGTTCTTCTTCAGAGACAAACAAAATATCAAAGCCCAATAGTAGCTGGGACAGATCGATGGCAATCACGGCCAAACTGACCTCCTGGACCATTCCTGAATTGACTATCTGCCCATAAATATGAAAATTTCTGAGGAAAAGAAGTCAAAGATAGTCTAATGCCACAGTGGCAATTACTCTGATGGGACCAAATTGAAAGGTGTCCCCGCTGAAGACTGTCAACAAACAGAAGAAAGGGGAAGAAAGCAGCTCTGGGAATTGAATCTGTTAGAAGATTCTAGGATTCAACATGGAAATCTGCTTTGGCTGTTCCAAATCTTTTCAGATTTCCTTGCTGGTGGGGATATATATGCAGAACAGATTATTATTCCCTTTATGCTTTGTCTCATCTTCAGGTCAGCGTGCATGTGTGGGAGAGCAGCTGGCAAGAGTTGAGATCTTCATCTTTCTGACCAGCCTGTTGAGGGCCTTCAGCTTCCGGTTGCCTGAAGGAGTG
Organism: Crotalus tigris; assembly: GCF_016545835.1. Lineage (NCBI taxonomy): Eukaryota > Metazoa > Chordata > Lepidosauria > Squamata > Viperidae > Crotalus > Crotalus tigris. The sequence goes on along the minus strand of NW_024096552.1, from coordinate 9,391,317 downwards.
AAAGAACTCAATGAAGCCCCTGTTGTAAACGCGACAATACATCCACACCCTTACAAACTGTGTGCTATTCCCACACATTCTTAAACTTAAACACCATAAAAAAATGTAACACTAATTATAGAATAGCTTTTCAGTATGTTACTGTTTCCTATATACCAATTCACTTATGTTTTGCTTCCATTGATTCCACATGTAAATGTCTTCAACCCATTGGTGGGTCAACTGGGTCAACAAAAGCAGAAAGCTATGTATGAACAGTATGCAAAGGAAGCTTGTTACTCTTTACCTTTGTTTCCTTTTTGGTGCCAATAAAACATATTACTGTCAATTTACTCATAGTGTCCTTTTTCGTGTTTTTAAAATTTCCCCTATAGACTCCACATTAACCAGCCAAAGCAAACTTCACAGATGGTCCAAAATGATACTCTACTAGAAGGTATGATATGCTGCTGACAGGATTAATGGAAGAAGAAAGGATGTGAAATCCATCCACATCCCAGGGAAAAACATCCACAAGAGCAAGCAATGCATTTTTTTTACCTCATATTTAGGGCTGAATCTGGACTGGATCCAAATATCTCTTTCATCAAGATCTTTCTGTAGTTAACAGCCTAATCACTTTCTCTCCAACCTTCCCCAAAAGCATAGGATACGGGGTTTTGGCAGTACAAATTCTACTTGAGGATCTGTGACCATTCTAGTAAACTTTCTCCTTTCACCAGGACTACAACATTAGAGTCTGTGGAAATTAATGTCAGGTGCAAGCAAAGAGATCCACATGTATAGACTTCAAAGTAGCTCCACCTTTATTTTCTGTCAATTTTAAAGGAATCTGAGCTATGGTTTGAGCTCCGAGCATGGCAATTTGGTTGCAAATATTTCGTCACCATTCGAGGAGACATCATCAGTGGGCTTTGAATAATATTCAAGCACATTTCCTACAGGAATCTCTCCAGACTGCTTTCCTTTTCTTGGAAACAGAGACATAGGGTTCTCTGGAGGTGGATTGATCCTCAAGAAGAGATTTAAACAAAAGTCACTTTCAGATTGGGCCATGGGTTACACAGCTGTGGTGGTGACCCAATTGTTAGACAGACATTGCTAAGACTTTATTGTTATCTCCCTATAATTTGATGCTTGGATTAATCACACAATCTTTTAATTAATAAGAGCTACTGCAGAATCTATTACAACAACCCTTCCTTATTAGCAATTTGTTTTAGTTGTAAAAGGCAACACAGATCCAGAAATAGTCCTCCAACAGCATGAAGACATGCCATCATTGGAAAAGAAAACTGAGTGAGATTTTCTTTTCCATGATAATGTCCTGATGATGGACTTATAAGTGTATGCACGATACATAATCCTGGACTAGATAATATCACTTGTGAGCCACACATTTCTCTTTTCTATTCAGATAGACTTTATGGACATATAATGTACCATGATATTTTAATAATTCTGGCATAGTATCTTATTAGGGACACTGCCAAGCACCATCAAAATCAGAAGATCCAGGCAGTTCAAATGGTTATATAGATTTATTTGAAGCTTAATCCTGTACAAGAATCTGAACTACTGACAGCCAAAGCAAATTAGCAGTTGGTAAGAATCACAGGAATTCAAGGCTGGATGGACGTAGATCTCTTGTGGGCATGAAGCGACTCATGACTGATGACGCATTTGACCTTTCCCTCTTGAGGAGTCTGGTTATCTCCTACAGACATACTGGGTTATACAGCCCTTGGTTTTTGTTTGTTTGTTTGTTTTTAAAACCTTTGCTCACTAGAGAGCAGGTTCTTTCTCCTTTACTTAAATGAGGCTAAACATCTATCTGTTGAAGATGATTTAAGTTGTATTTCTGCAGTGAACAATCAGTTGAACTTGATAGCCTAAATGGTCACTTCTAATTCTGCAATTCTATAACAACGAAAGAGCCTGCTGAGGGCCTTCAGCGTCCGGTTGCTTGAAGGAGTGAAAGAACTCAATGAAGTATCTGTTGTAAACATGTCACTGCACCCACGGCCTTACAAACTGTATGCTATTCCCACACAGGCTTAAACCTAAACACCATAGAAAACATAAAACTAATAGATATTCAGTATGATCAATTTTTACTCAACATTGAAACCTATTCAACCTGTCAAACCTGACTCGACTTGAACCTTAAGCAAGAACGATTCACAACTCCATTTTATGAGAAAGATAGTCTTTACTAGAGATCAAATATAGTAAGGCAAAGTCAAATCTAAGGTTCTTGCACCAAATTCTCCAGCATAGTTCTCTCTTCCCAGAATCCACTCCATCCATTGCCCTGGATTGTCCAATCATATTCAAACTAGATGTTGTTGCAACAGCCATCATTGGTATGCAGCTACATTCCTTCATAGATCGTTGTCTATGAATTCAGGTCTCCAGCAGGTAGAGTGAACTGTGGGATCCTCCTTTCAGCTTCCCTTCCCCTATACCTCCTGGCAGACTGGCACCAAAGCAAAGGTGTAAGGTGAATGTGAGGTGGCAGTTGCTGTATTTATACAATATATCTAACCAGGTCAACAAAAGAGCAGGAGGTTATCTCTGAACAATATGCTAAGCTTTTTGTGTTTTGCTTTTGTAAAGTTTCTCCTTGATTCCAGGTTGCTTCTCTTTTTCATTAGTATCCACCCACTTTTTCTTGCCCTGCTCTCTGGTACTTTGGAACATAAGTTGATCCCCGTCTTCTTTGTGGTAAACCCTCAAATACTGGAATGCTGCTATCATGTTACCCCTAGTCCTTCTTTTCTCTAGACTGGCCATACCCAATTTCTGCAACCATTCTTCTTATGTTTTAGTCTCCAGTTTTTAACCAATTTTGTTGCTTTTACTCTTTCATTCTATCTTACATACACCTCATCAATTTCAATCAAATATTATTATACTAAAACCAAGAGAAGGTTGCTCTGTTCCAGTGAAATAGCAGATTATAAGAATAATCAATAGCCACAGTCACACATAAAAAGAACTTTTTTCTAGAGAATAAGTTGTGAAAATATAGAACACGGAAAATTCAAATTTTCTAGAGAAATACTCATTTTAATTGCCAGTGCCTGTAAATCATTTTGTTTACATCATACTCTTTTTTCCTGTGCTATGTATATATTACCACAAATTGGAAGAGTTTGATGGTTACACTATGAAGGTAGAATTCCTTCCTGTTTGCATTTATCCTTCCTTTCCCTAAATCGTCTAAGAAGGCATCTTCTGCTCGGTATGAGAATTCTTCTATGATGCTGGTCATTCCTTCTTTCACAGCTTTGAATCCACACAGCACTATCATAAGTTGTTGCCCAAACCACATGTTGTATATATTTTCATATCGTTTTACACGCTGTCAAGTGAATCAAGGATGAGAAATGTTACAACCAAATACACAGATGATTCCCATTTAATACTGTATGTCATCTACAGGTGTTCCTAAATGCTGAATTCTAAGACTTTTTCCCATATGTAAGTCCCTGCTCTTTAGAATTCTTTTTTGTAGGAAGCAGTATCGGATCCCGGGTAGAGAAGTAACCAAACTAAGTAGGAGGGAGGGGGGGAAAGTGAGGAAAAAGGAGCAGAAAGTTAGATAAGGAAGATAGGAAGGATAAAGGATAAAAAGAAATTGGGGCAAGGAGAAAACACCAGCAAACAGGAGTGCAGCAAATGAATGACTGCATGTGGCGTCGAGACAGCCGGCCACAGAGGACGAGAGAGCCAGCTCTGGACCATAGCTAAGCAGCCCGATGCTTAGGCAACGGAGAGCAGTGAACTGGTGGGTCACAACATTTATTCAACAATTGCTTAGGCCCACATCCTGTTCAAGGCAGGCTAACCCAGGGCCCAGCAAAGCAGACAGCCCGATTCCCACAGCCCTCTCCCTGCCTCCTTCCAGCCCCACAGCCCTTCCCAGGGGAGAATTACCTCAGGTGGAGGATCCATAAGTGTTCCCTCCCCAGCAAGAGCAGCATCCCCCTCCCCCGCCTCCTGCTAGCCTGGCCTGGCAGAGGACAAAAGGCGCACAGCAATCCGACCGTGAGGAATCGGAGGTGGCAAAACCTGAGGGGGCAGGGGGAGGAACGAAGCAGCAGCAGAAGCAACAGAGAGACTTCAAGAGCCAGAGCCAGAGACAGACTGTTTCATTGTTATAGAATTGCAGAATTAGAAGCAACCATTTAGGCTATCAAATTCAACTGATTGTTCACTGCAGAAATACAACAAAGCATCTTCTATAGATGGATTTTTAGCCTCATTTGAGTAAAGGAGAAAGAATCCACTCTCTACTGAATTGCTTCCATCATCAAAGATTTCTTGATAAAATTGAACCAGAATCCGCCTTCTAAAAATCCAGACCCATTATTTCACATCCTGCTCTATGAAACAGTGGCTAGCAGATCTCAGCTGAAATACTCTGGTGTGATGAAGAAAATAATTAATCAGGTATCACCACTATCGCTTGATTAATTGGATACCATGTTATGTGAGAATATTTTGAGGTTAATGCTCTTGTCCTTAATTTTGATACAAAGAAAACAATAAAAAAGCATTGTATTTATTACTGGTTAATTATAAATAGAACGAAATACCTTACTGAAATAATCCTCACGAAGCCAAAATCCATCAGCCCAGAAGACCCAACGAGAGGTAGAACCAGGAGGCAAATGTCTTTGGGACCAGAGTTGTTTTAGGAAGAGCACAAGCAGCAGAACCAGCAGCAAAATAAAAATGTCCTTATCAGCACCATGGTCTTGCGGGTTTTTTTTTTTAATGCTCCCTAGTCAGTGTGGAGGTGGTGATTTCCTTTTACCTGAAGTTTTTTTTTCTTTTTTTCCCTCTTTTTCATACTGTGTTGATTGGAAACAAATAGCAACATGTCTTTTGATACTTTGGAGTATCAAAGTATTTGTACTGCCAAAAAACCCAAATCCTAAGCTTTGGGGGAAGGTTAGAGAGAAAATGATTAGGCTGTAAATACAGATGGATCTTGATGAAAGAGATAATTGGATCCAGTCCAGGTTCAGCACTAAGTATGAGGTAAAAAATACATTGCTTGCTGTTCTGGATGTTCTGCCCTGGGATGTGGATGGATGGTACACCCTTTCTTCATCTTCTGTTAATTCTTTCACCAGCATTATGTACCTTCTAGCAGAGTATTATTTTGGACTATCTGTGAAGTTTGCTTTGGTGGGTTAACATGGAGCCTATAGGGGAAAGTTTAAAAACATGAAAAAAGACACTAAGAATAAAATGTAATATACTTTATTGGCACCAAAAAGGAAATAAAGGTAAAGTGTAACAAGCTTCCTTCACATACTGTTCATACATAGCTTTCTTGTCTTTTGTTCACCTGGATAGGTATGTTGTGTGAATCAGAAATGGAACACTAATTATAGAATAGCTATTCAGTATGTTACTGAATAGCTATTCTATAATTAGTGTTACATTTTTTATGGTGTTTAAGTTTAAGAATGTGTGGGAATAGCACACGGTTTTAAGGGTGTGGATGCATTATCACGTTTACAACAGGGGCTTCATTGAGTTGCGGGAGATTTATCATTTTTTTTAAAAGTAATCAAATCAAATCAATGTGTTTTTATTTGAAATAATCAGAATGGAAAAGATTTCTGCACTCAGGGACTTGAGCCATAATATTACTCCAAATCACAGACCTTTTTTTTGTCTAAAGATCTCCACCAATGTCTGAGCTGTGCCTTCTATTTGATGCTCAATGCTTTTCTTCCCCAGGCCCAGCTTCCGCAGAGAAGTGATGGCGATGTGTCGCTGCTGTTTCCAGGTGTGGCCATTAGAAAGAAGAATTCCTGAGGGCATCAGCAGACAGTGATAAATGATTTTTAAGAAAGGATTAGGTCTATTTATGCCAAACATCTTTCAGGTGCAAATACCAAACATTTGTGACATGCTGCCATTTTGTAAAATTCTGGCCATATTATTTTCCTTTAAAAATATGTATTCATTTTGGAATTCATATGGACACTGGGAGACATATGTGGCATGGGGGCAGTGTTTGCCAACCTATATGTTATATGATGGAGAGCAAAAGCTTCTAAAATAATTGTCAAGTGCCAGGAAAATCAGGAGTTCCAGACAGTTCAAATGGTATAAACATTTATTGTAAGCTTGAGCTCTCTGCACAAATCTGAACTCCTAATGGCCAAGGGAAATTAATGGGACATAGAAGTAGAAAGAATTCAGGTGGGCTGGACTCATGACTGATGACCTGTTTGACCCCTCCCTTGGGCTCAGCTTTGTCATCTCCTACATCACCCATCCCTCCATCTTGCCCCCCTCCTCTTCCATGTGTTCTCTATGCTGCTTTCCTCTTCCTGCATTGTCCTGCATAGTCTGTTCTCATGGGGACTTGGCAAGGTTGGATGGAGGCAGTCTCAATGAAATCCCCTTCCCCCTCTTCTGAAGGAGCTGGTGAGCCAGATGGTGGATGCTGTAACACCAAAACCTCATAAGAAGGTCCTGCACCTCCCTTTCCCAGCAAGTGAAGGCCAGATGTGGAAGGCCCATTGCAGGTGAATGTCACGACTATATCCATAGGAATGCAGAGGGGCTGTTTAACCTCTTCCTCAACAGGTTCCTTAGACAAAACCGAATGGGGGGAAAGTAGTTTGGTCAGCCTTGGTTTGTTGGGTAAGTGCTGGTGAAACTGATGAAGTAAATCAGGGGCAAGAACATACTGTGCATTTTCCCAGGAGCAATCTGCAGCAGGGTAGTTTTTCAATAAATCAAGTACAGGATGCTTTTGCCTTTTTTCCTAGAATCCAGGATTTCTTCCGCCTCATATTCTGGTTCTCCCGCTACTATGACATGGCAGTGGAGGGTGGCACTGGGATCACATTGTACTTAGGCAGTGGTGGGCTTCAGGTATGTGAACAACTGGTATGGATGCCATTTCCAGAAGTCCATTCTGGGCCTGGGCAACAAAAAAGTATCTACCGTTTCTGCCAAAGTGGTGCAAACCAGCTGAATCCCACCACTGTACCTAGGGGAGCCTCTTTGGAAAGTAATGTTCTGTGAAATATTGGATGTATCTTCATTGAAGGGGGTAATTGAAAGTGCAAAGATACAAGATTGATTTGTTGGAGAACTTTGAATGAACAAAATTTAGTGTTTAGCTTCTTGGAAGGTATTGAAGTGGCTAAGAACTTGGTGGACATCCAAACCTTGTCTCCTACTTCTATGGGTGGGCCCTCCTGCTGATGGGCATCTGATGCCTTCTTGTAAAACTGTTTTGCTTGGTTGAGTTTCACATCACACATCCAATTAGAGCTGGAAGGGACCTTGGACGTCTTCTAGACCAGCCCCTTGCTCAAACAGGAGATCCTATATAATTTCAGACAAGTGATTATCCAGTCTCTTCTGGATAATGTCTGAAGGTAGCCTGTTTCACTGGTTAATTGTCTTCACTGTACTTTTTATTCAAACTGCAGAGAGGAAGAATAAGAATAAAACCAATGTCTTGTGATTCGGAGGTTTTATTATTAATAATAATATATATTATGTATTGGTCAGAGGTAAAGGTAGACCTACAGTATGAGGTTTAATCAGATCTATGTATTAAATTGGGTTTAACTTAAAGGTAAATTAAAAGTAATCTGTTCACTGACAAAGTTTCAACTTTAATTTGTTTCAAGTCAATATCCATATTAAACTCCACATGTAACTTTTTCCACCTTGTGCGACAACTTCTTAAAAATAATTCAATTTTTTACAAGCAACCAAATTTTGTTTTACTGGGCCAATTTCATTCCACATAGAAAGTTGACATTTCCACTCGTTAAAATAAATGGGTACGCCAGTGGTAAATGTCCCAGAAGATTGATAAAATACCTTCTTGTAATTTAAGCCATACAGTGCATGGTAACATTAATAATATTAACTTACGTTGAAAAAAATCCTTTTTTAAAAAAATTGAAGGGTTTTTTTTTTCAACTACAAAGGTAAACCTTGTAGGGTAGGCAAGGCGGGTTGTATGATGTGTGTGAGTTCTGGCACCTTTTTTTTTTTACAAAAAAAGTACTGGTTGTAAGTCAAAGACTACATGCAGACATCTCCTCCTCCTCCTCCTCTGTTTCATATCAGCATATCAGCCCCTTTTCACAATCCCTCCTTCAGGAGAATGTTTTTTCATAGATGTAATAGACAAAATGCTTAGAAGAACTCTTTTCTCAGGCCAGTTTCCCACCTTGCATTTATCGGAGAACAAAAAAGATTGCTCTGTCTGCATCATCATGGATTGTGGAAAGTATTGTTATTTCTCCATTCAGTCTGAGGTTTAGGAACTCCAGTTGAAGGTATCTAGAACCCGTATCTGAAATATTTTGAGTCTTCCATTGCAAACTTGTTAAGCAAAAGTTTCTGATTTACAGTCAGAAGTTAACACATATATAGTTGGACAAATGATATATTTTTTTTTATTTTCACTTTTGACCTTTCCATATTTATTCTCCTCTATTAGTTCTAGTCTCCAACCAGACATACACCTTGTTCCATACTATATAATACTCTGTGTCTTCCTTTTCTTTTATCTCTTTTGTTAATTTGTCCATCTCAGCACAGTCCAGGATTTTTCTTATTACTTCTTCCTCTGATGGTATATGTCAGAATCCAATTATATTTCATCTTTAATTATCAAACATAGAAACTCCCAATTCTGCCTTCTCTGGATTCTGCCATAAGAGGGAGAAAAGGGGGAGAGCAAAGGGGCTTTATGGCCCTCACTTCCTTCAGCACACTTCAAAGGACTGAATGTGTGTTTATTGTGGCCTCTAAGCTTTAACATATCAAAGAAGAGTAATTGCCTTTCATGTAGTTATCTGAAGTCTCCATCCAGACGGAAGAAGAAAGGGGATGGAATTGTGATACTTGAAACTATCACTGGAAGGGGGGTTGATTGGGTGGGACTACTGGGGAACCCCTTAAAACCTTGAATGGGAGAGCTTGAACCCCAAGTCCTGTCTAGCATGCCTGCAACCATTTTCTCTTAATAAAGGATTCCTGTTGGAAGAATTATTCCAAGAGTTCTGTCTTCTTAAGATGTAAAGTGGGGTGGGTCCCTCACATTAGACAGGACTTGCAAAATTAATCCACCTGGAAGGAAGACCCTTGCCGGGGGATTTTGCAAAAATTTACCATGTCAGACAATGGAGCAAAAGAGGGGGAAAACTCCCTGGAAAGAGAGCCGCTGACCCAGTTGGAACCTTGCCAGATGTTGGGATCCGAGAGGCCAGATTCCTCAGGAGAAGAAGTGGTGGAGACACAGGACCACAAGCCTCGCTGGTCGATGGGCGTGGAAAGAAAAGTGAGTGGGGAAAGGAATCAAGAAAGGTGACCCTGAGACGGGGGACCAAGCAACCAGAATGGAAGCAGGAGATGGAGAAATCCCTGCACGCAAGTGAAGAGGGAGAAAGCTGGGCACCGTACTCAGACTGGATCCTAGAGAAAGCTATTGACCTGATGAAGAGAACTCTCAGCTCCCTAGGAGAGGAGAATACTGAACCCTACGGCTGCCCCAGTTCCTGGAGCCGCAAAGGGAGAGACACCGAGGGGAACGTGGAACCTGCAACCCCAGGGACATCTACTGATCCAGGAGCTCCCACCCCCTACCGGACCACAGATGGCAATCTGGACGGAAGGCACTACCACCCACAACAGAGGCACCGATCCATTCCAAGACGTCCACCGTTGGAAGTGAAATTCAAAGGGGAGCCAACACGCTTGGGATTTTTCCTAACCCAAGTCCTCAGCTACATGGAGGAATATGGGCAGGACATTCCCAGCGACAAAGCCCGCATCCGGATCGTGCAATCTGCCCTGGATGGACCAGCTGCGGATTGGGTAGTGAACTTGCATGACTCCAATGCCCCAGAACTCAGTAACTTCAACCGTTTCATGTCCTCTTTGAGAAGACGATTTGAAGACCCCCTGGCTGATCGCAAAGCCCGTGAAAAAATAACAACGATGAGGCAGGGCAAACGCCCAGTGGCTGAGTATACACAAGAATTCCGGGCCATTGCCAGCAAACTGAATTGGCCAGAAGACATCCTCCTTGGCCATTTCAAAGACGGACTAAACTATGATCTATATGATGCTTGCCTACCCCGAGGGGACCCACATCGACTTGAGGAATGGTACGTCTTGGCAGAGGAAAGCAGAGATCGACATATTGAAGAGGCACCGCCGAGGAAAACAATGGAGCCGCCCCCCCCGCCTGAGCTGACACACCAACCGGTGAAATCATCGGATACAGCCAAGAAGCAAATGGGATGTTTCAAGTGCGGAAGAGAAGGGCATCGAGCTGTAGAATGCCGCTCAAAGGCCCCCCAGCACAACCCAGACAGATCCCAAATCAACAAACCCGGAAAGTATTCAGCTAAGCCAAAAGAAACGGCCATGAGACTGATGGAAATTGCAGAAACCCCCACCTCTGCTCACCAAAGGGAAAGGACTCCAGCCTACACCACAGGGCCGGTGGATGCCTCAGATGACAGCTCGGAGGGCGAACCCCTGGTAAGTGGATGCATCACACCCATCTTCAAAACAGTGACTATATTAATCCCCCACATGCCCGAAGCTGTGAAGGTGAAAGCCTTAATAGACTCTGGCTGTACCCGCTGCCTCATTAGCCCAACACTAGTGGGGAATCTGGGCATCCCATCCAGGAGACTGGAACAACCAATCTCATTTGGCCAGCTAGATGGATCCATAGCAGGGGGGGTGCCAGCTACCCTAGCCACTTTGACAATACATCTCTCCCTGGGCAACCATGAAGAGGACTTAACGTTTGTGGTGACCCCAGGTATGGAATGCCCAATGATTCTAGGGATGGAATGGTTGAAAAAATGGAACCCCTGGGTAAATTGGAGGACGACAGAAATCAAATTCACGAAAGGCGGACCTGGACTTTAAAACCCCAAGGAGGCACAGAAGCAAGAATAGAAAAAGCATCCAGAGAGAGGAAAAAAGATAACAGAATACCAGAGGAATATAGGGACCTTGCTGAAGTCTTCAGTGAGGAGAGGGCGAATGAGCTTCCCCCCCACCGACCACAGACTGTACCATTGAAATTCAAGCCTGGGGCAAAAACTCCCGAAGCCCAGATATACTCCATGAGCCCAAAGGAGAAAGGAGGAAGTGATAGGGAGGAAATGGAAAAAAAAAGATTTATAAAAAAAAACATGGAGAGAGGTTTCATTGAGCCAGCCAAGCATAAAGTGGCTGCCCCGGTCCTTTTTAGAGAGAAGAAGGATGGCTCTTTACGTTTATGCGTGGATTATAGGGCCCTGAATACAATCAGTGAAAGCAACCTATACCCGCTGCCCCTCATGAAAGACATGCTGTCACACCTATCGAAAGGGGAAATTTTTTCTAAACTAGACTTAAGGGAAGCTTACTATCGAGTGAGAATCAAGGAAGGGGACGAATGGAAGACTGCATTTAACTGCCCCATGGGGTGCTATCAATTCAAAGTCGTGCCATTTGGATTACAAGGGGGCCCTGCAGTCTTTATGCAACTAATCAATGACGTTCTAAGGGAGCACCTGTTTAAGGGGGTCCTTGTTTACTTGGACGACATTCTTATCTTTACCGAAACAAAAGAAGAACACGTCAAACTTGTCAGAGCGGTTTTAAAGAAGCTGCGAGCCGCTCACCTATATGCCAAACTCTCAAAATGCGAATTCCACCAGGAAAGGATAGACTACCTAGGCTATCGCATATCACCACAGGGCATTGAAATGGACCCAGAGAAGGTCAGAGCAGTATTAGAATGGGCACCACCCCGCACAAGAAAGCAACTACAAAGTTTCCTGGGCTTTGCAAATTTTTACCGCCAATTCATCCCCTCATTTGCACAGATAGCCTTGCCCCTCACTAACTTACTAAAAACGAAGGGAACATCCTCAGTAAAACCTAGCCAGCCACTAAAATGGACAATGGAGTGCCAAGCAGCGTTTGAGAGACTAAAGAGACTTTTTTCTGCCGAACCAGTACTAAGGAACCCAGACATGGACAAACCCTTCATAATACAGGCAGATGCAAGTGATGTGGCAGTGGGGGCTGTGCTATTACAAGAAAATGATGATGCAGTATTGCAACCCTGTGCATATACATCTAAGAAACTCACGGAAACAGAACAGCGCTGGCCCGTATGGTAGAAGGAGGCTTATGGGATACGTTGGGCATTACTCACGTGGCGACAGTTCCTGGAAGGCAACAAAATCCCCTTCCAGGTATGGACTGATCACAAAAATTTAGAAGCCCTGAAAACTTCCAGGAAACTCAATCCCAAACAAGCACGCTGGTCCCAGCATTTTCACCAATTCCAATTTAAGCTCAAACATTTACCAGGAAGAAAGAACTTCCTGGCAGATGAACTATCTCGCATGCCCCAATATAACAGCGCACGAACCACAGACTCTAGACCAATAATGGCAGAGTCACAACTGGCAGCGCCAGTAACCACAAGAACCCAAGCCAAAATAAAACCACAACTGGACAGCCAAACTGGGATTGAATTCAGAAAAAGTTTGGAAACAGAGGATTGGTTCCAGAAAAACAAACATGTGTGCACAATGAGAGACGGATTGCCTTGGGTAGGGGAAAAGTTATATATACCAACAACTCAAAGACTAACTTTCATGCAACTTTGCCATGACACAAAATCAGCAGGGCATTTTGGATTTGTAAAAACTTTACACTTAATTAAATGGCAATTTTGGTGGCCATCAATAAAAAAGGACATAGAAAGTTATGTTGCCAGCTGCCCAACCTGTGCATCAGCAAAGAGGTTGCAAGGGAAATCGCCAGGGCTGGTACAACCAGTGGCAAGTCCCTCAGCCCCCTGGAGGGAAATAGCCATGGATTTTATAGTGGAATTGCCTGAAAGCAATGGGAATACTGTTATCTGGACAGTAACGGACCTATTTTCCAAACAGGTGCACTTTATCCCTTGCCAAAAAATTCCCACTGCAAAGGCCTTAGCAAAACTTTTTATCCAGCACATTTACAGATTGCACGGGGCACCCAAACGCATCATCTCTGATAGGGGAGTGCAATTTACGTCTACATTTTGGAAGGAATTTTTATCCCTCTTAGGGACCACTCAGGGACTGACATCTAGCCATCACCCTCAGACAGATGGACAAGCGGAACGCTGCCAGTCGGTACTTGAGCAATAGTTGAGATGTTTTTTAAATTTCCAACAGAGTGATTGGACGGACTTACTTCCTTTTGCAGAAGTTGCCTACAATAATGCAGTCCACTCCAGCACAGGCTACACTCCTTTTCAAATAGCCAACGGTCAAAGTTTCAACCCTATGCCAGAGTTAACCCCAAAAGAAACAACGATCCCTTCACTGAAAGAATGGATGGAAAACCTACAAAACACCTGGCCAATAGTCAGAAAATCACTAGATGAAGCTAGGCGGGCATACAAAGCACAAGCCGATAAAAAAAGGGTTGAGCCTACACCAGTCATTATAGGAGAAATGGTGTACTTATCTACAAAATACCTAAAGTCCCTACAGCCCTGTAAAAAACTTGGACCAAAATATATAGGACCTTTTCCAATTAAAAGGATCATAAATCCAGTAACAGTAGAATTAGAATTACCCAAAAACCTCAGGCAAATACACCCAAATTTTCATTGCAGCTTGCTGAAAAGAGAGCATCAGTCACCTCTACGGCCAAAAATCCCCCCCCCACCACCTCCAATCATGGTGGAGGGGGAACAACACTTCGAAATAAAAGAGATCCTTGACTCTAGGAGATATCGTGGAACAACTCAGTACCTAGTTGCCTGGAAAAACCTCCCTGCCTCACAAAATGAGTGGGTCCATAAACGTCACGTCAGAGCCCCGAAGCTATTGAAGAAGTTTCACACAGAGTATCCTAACAAGCCTAACTATATTTTTTACTTGTGTTTTCTTTCAGGTGGATCTCTCTTATTGTTAAGAGGGGCCGGATGTCAGAATCCAATTATATTTCATCTTTAATTATCAAACATAGACACTCCCAATTCTGCCTTCTCTGGATTCTGCCATAAGAGGGAGAAAAGGGGGAGAGCAAGGGGCTTTATGGCCCTCACTTCCTTCAGCACACTTCAAAGGACTGAATGTGTGTTTATTGTGGCCTCTAAGCTTTAACATATCAAAGAAGAGTAATTGCCTTTCATGTAGTTATCTGAAGTCTCCATCCAGACGGAAGAAGAAAGGGGGGATGGAATTGTGATACTTGAAACTATCACTGGAAGGGGGGTTGATTGGGTGGGACTACTGGGGAACCCCTTAAAACCAAGTCCTGTCTAGCATGCCTGCAACCATTTTCTCTTAATAAAGGATTCCTGTTGGAAGAATTATTCCAAGAGTTCTGTCTTCTTAAGATGCAAAGTGGGGTGGGTCCTTACAGACTGATTGCATAGAAAAGCCTTGGTTGGTGGATGAATGACGTGGTTCTTTGGACCTTCTTTCTTTTTCTAATATAGCTACTAAGCCTAAGAGACCCTTACTGCGGAAGAAGGAAACTGAGGCAAGTAACTTGATTCACACCTTAAAAAGCAATCTGTCAGGCTTACATTTGTCTGTAAAATCGACAATATATTGTTCAGAAGGCAAACTAGACAATTAGATGTAACATCATTAGCACAGATTAGATACAATTTCATTAGTGCAAAGGTAGGTGTTAAAGCCATTTTAAATTAAAAAGGCAACAAAAGGCCCAGAGCTTTCTTAAATTAACAAAGGATAGACAAAACCACAAATGAAGATTTTTTTTTAAAAAAAATAGGAAAATAATAAAAGCAAATACATTCTTAGATTATTATCCATAGCTGAACATTCTTCAAAGAATTGACAAGAAATCATAATTTAAAAAAAATAAAATCTACAATCAATCATTTTAAAAAGGGAAAGTCTAAAATAAATAGAAATGGGATCTATTTCTATTTTCAGATAACTAAAAAAAAAAAAAAAATAAGAATCAAACTGACCTTCCCAGCTTTTACAAATGCTTTTTGCTTTGGTTGTTATTGGCTTTTAAAAGCAATCACATTTCTGGCTCTGTGCATGTGCTGAAGAATACTTGACTGACAAACTTAATTGGATTAGAACAAAATCTGTATATACCACTCATTTTCTTTTCTAGATGGTGTGGCTGAATATCACCAGAAGATGGGAAGGCAGAATAGCTTTATTTACAATATATGTGGTGTTTGGAGGTTACTTGTGCTCCTGACCAATTGTTCTTCCAAATATTGCACTAGAAATAATCACTCTTGGTGACTTTAGGTATAGGTGCAAATTCATTAATGTGTAATTGTAGGTTGGCTTTTAATTAGTTGGACAGTCCTTGTTTTTGATGTGCTGCAATGTGTAAAGTAGGTGGCAGCAGCAGAAACTTTAAAACTTATTGGATGATTTGAGCTTGGGAAGAAACAAACAGTACCATGGATCTATGGCAGTGTTTCTCAACCTTGACAATTTTAAGGCATGTGGACTTCAACTCCCAGAATTGAAGTTCTGGGAGTTGAAGTCCACATGCCTTAAAATTGTCAAGGTTGAGAAACACTGATCTATGGGGACTGTCATATGGGGAAGATCCCCCAAGAAATTGATCATTTTTTCTATTTGACTCTATTTCCTTTTTAAAGATTTCCCCCTAAGAAGTCTTATAAAATATTGATTATTGAATTTGTATGCTGTCCAACTTCCAATGATTCTGCCTTTTACGATGAAGTTAGAAAGCTTTTCTTCATTACCAAGCAGAATAACAGAGCTGGGAGGGACCTTGGAGATCTTCTAGTCCAATCCTCTACTCAAGCAGGAGACCTTTGGCTGGCTCAGGAATTCTGGGAGTTGAAGTCCACAAGTCGTAAAAGAGCCAAGGTTGCCTACCCCTGCCCTATACCATTTCAGACAAGCGGTTGTCCAATCTCTTCTTAAAAACTTCCATTGTTGGGCATTCACAACTCCTGAAGCTGTTCCACTGATTAATTGTTCTGTCAGGAAACTTCTCCTTATTTCTAGGTTGATCCTTTCTCTGGTTAGTTTCCATCTACTGCTTCTTGTAAGGATGATGTGATCAATTACTACTTTAAAATGCTCCTGATGAATTGCCTTACAAATGAGTCTTCCCTTGAAAATGTAGACATTCTAACTATAGTACTTGGGAAGTCATAGTACTACTACTGAGGACCTGGTTTTTAAATATAATTGAAGAAAGAAAATAAAAAGATAAAGTACTTTTATCTATTTCATCAGAAGTCCAAAAGACACAGAACTTAACACATTTTTTTAAAAATATGCTAAGAACATTGGAATAGATTAGCAGTCATACAATCCCACATACAGAGGAATATTTTTACTGATAATTTCCATACATAAATTAATAGATGGATACATGCACACATAAATTTACTTAATTCACATGCCACTCACAACTGAAGAGTATACCCTAATTTTGGGGAAGAATAGATGACAAGAATAAAAATTTCAAATAAAAATACATCAAAGAAAGTCTATATTTTCTAGTTATTTATTATTTATTGTGTAGAATCTTGGGGCTGAATTCATGTTTAGACTTTCATGCTATATCCCATATTATTGTACAAATTAAATAATGCTGTTGGGCAGCAGGCAAGAATTATGAAATGAATTGTACTGACTTATTTTAGTCTTTGACATTGATACTGATATAGTCTTTGATATATCAAAGACATAGGTTTTTTTTCTAGTACTTAACAAATAGTTGCAAAATGACAGTAATGTGTAGAGTGCTAATGGATACAGATTGTCTTGTGCTGGCTATTGAGAACACAAAATGAAACTTTGGTGACATTTTTAAGAGAGAAAACAAATCCAAGGGCACTGTGTTCTGAGGGGAGAAGGACATTCACTACAAAGAACTAAATAACTTAATAAAAATAAACAAGATAAAGTTTGCTTCAGGAAAACATGGGTGCAAAAGATGAAGGTATTTTTTTAAAAAATTATGTTCACATTTCTTGTTTGTTCATTCAATAAATAACTGAATGAAGCTGCTTTAAGAGAATCTTCTAAGAATGCATTTACTTTTAATGAAAGGATTCTTAGATTTACAAGTTGATATGTCACAATACAGAGCATGGATTGAAAGGAAAATGCAGTATACAATTGATCCTATAAAAGCAGATTAATAGAATAGCAATAACAAGTATCAGAACAGCAAACTTTTATTCTACCTGTGTTGTTGTGAGATCAACCACAGAGAGAGTTTTGTTTTATTTGGTTTTGTTGTTTTGACATTGCAACCAAGCAGAAATGAAAAAGATGATACCATTATGCGGCAAAACTTTATGTGTTTTGTTTCTGTATGCTAAAATGATATATTTCAACTTGTCAGCAAAAATAAAACCCTTAGTTTTGAGCTAACAACTGACCTTTGGTCGCATTTTCTGAACTGGGGCTATTTTCTTGTCTCATTGGTGAAAAGAGAGAGTTACAAATCTGAATTTTAAAAAAACCAGGATGCTTTCATGCTTCTTAGCTTGCCTTGTTCTGTCTCGTCTCTCTCTACCCAACCTACCTTACTGGGTTACTCAGCATATGATGGGAAGGAAAGCTTACATGCAGCTCTGGGCTTCTTGAAAAGAAACACATATTGGAAATAACAAAAATCCAGACGGAGTTACATTGTCCTGAGTATAATTTACTATATGCCTGGCTAGGTTGAGGTGGCCTCGGCCAAAATGAAGAGGAAAGGAAAAGAACATCATAAAAGAAACATGATAGATCCTTTCCCATCAATCCCACCGGATTCTTGCATGGGCTGATTCCAGGCAGGGGAAAGGGCAGCGTTTCCTTCGAGAGACAGGGGGAGGGGAGAGATAGTAGAGACCCGGGTTTTACTCACTGAACGTGGGTGCAGGAAACGTGGGAAGCCGACCTGGCCCCTGATTTGACTGCCAGAGTTCACCCCTACGTCAAGCAAGCTGAGGGAGGAGCGTGATATTGGGAGAAATGAGGAGAAAAAGCAGCGAGGGCGCCAGCCAACACACGCCGGCTGCTACTGGACAGTCGCTGCCTCAGTACCCGGCTAAGCTCCGCGTTCAGCTGCTGGGGCCAGGAAGGCGGGGAAAGGGAGGCAGCCAAAACGGTCGGGCTTTGTGAACCTCAGGAGTCTGACCCGGGTGGCGTCCAAGGGCTGGCAGTGGGTCCCAGAAAAAACAGAAGTCTTTCCACGCTCAACTGTGGGAAGTTCCTCACTGCTAAGGAGCAGAAGGGCAGGGACGGACTGAAACGAAGGACAACGCGGTCGTGGGAAAGCAACAGCTTTGGGCGCGCGTGGAGCTTCTTTGACAAGCAAGAAGCAGCGCCGGCTCGTGTCTCCCCTTCCCTCCTCTGAGCTGCTAGTAGGCGCGGGGGGACCAGGAGCGGGGGCGAGGAGAGGAAAGAGGGCTCAGCCTCTGGATTCTCCCCGCTGAGTTTAGCAAGGGAGAGCGGAGAGGTTCGCCGGGGCATCTTTCCGAGAGGATTTCCGTGGGAGCCACGCGGGACCCGTCACCTTCCGAGTTTGCTTTCCCAGACGGCGCAGAGCATGGCAGCAGAAGCCCCTGCCGCTTTCAGCGACAGGAATCAGAGCTGGGGCTCGCCCCCCTGGTTGGACTTCAATGCCTCCAGGTCCTCCCTCCCTCAGTCCTCAGAGAAGGAGAAAGCCGGCTTCCTCTCTGAAATTGGCGTCGAGAATTTTATCACCTTGATTGCCTTCGGCCTCATTTTCACCCTGGGAGTGATGGGCAATTCTTTGGTCATCACGGTGCTGGCCAGGAGCAAGCCGGGCAAAACCCGCAGCACCACCAACATTTTTGTGCTCAACTTGAGCATCGCTGACTTGACTTACTTACTCTTCTGCATTCCTTTCCAGTCTACCGTGTACATGTTGCCCAACTGGTCTCTGGGCACCTTCATCTGCAAGTTCATCCACTACTTCTTCACTGTCTCCATGCTGGTCAGCATATTTACCTTGTCAGCTATGTCTGTGGACCGCTATGTGGCCATTGTGCAGTCCCGGCGCTCCTCATCCGTGCGGGTGTCCCGTAATGCGCTGTTGGGGGTAGGGATCATCTGGCTTCTCTCTATTGCCATGGCTTCCCCCGTGGCTCACCATCAGCACATTGTCCACGAAAAATTCCTCAACCAGACCTTTTGTTGGGAAGTGTGGCCCAATCTCGAGCACAAGAAAGTGTATGTCTTGTGTACCTTCATCTTTGGCTATTTGCTACCTCTGCTGCTCATCTCCTTTTGCTATGCTAAGGTAAGTGAGGCTGATAAGGACAGAGGTTCTGCCCAACAAGTGCATGAGATAGCCTCTCTCAGGATCATGGGAACTCGGTGCAGCAAAAATAGACAGTAGTTTATCCAGTGGTAATATGGAAATATGCAACTTGTATCTTACCTCTAATGGTGCTTCTTGCTATTTCTTTCCTGTGATGTACATAAAATGCTAAAAGCAAACAACAAACACTTGTGTGAATAGTTTGAGAGAGGATTGTTCAAGGTGCTGTTCAGAGTTTGAACAGCACTATTTAGTGCTTTTCAATTCCAGCACATAATCTTATGCAGGATACAAATATAACTATATATTGAACAAACATGACAAGGGTTAAAGTTCCATTTGCGGACATTCTGTTGAGCACATAAATAGTTCAGATGTATAGATGCTTAAGGAAGTTATAGATGAAGTATTTTTGAGGATATTTTGGAGCAGCTGATTTCAAGTTGTGTAGCACTCTGATCCCTCAAATGATAAATGAATTTATGTCAGATTGTCCCTTAAAAATTAAAACTAATGGATTTGTTAGAATTAGGTTTGAAAAAGAAATAAATGTAACACTTAATAATTAAATGTTAATTTTTGCATCAGAGAGGTCATTTAACTTTGTAGTATCATAGCTGCCCATCAAAGGAAGAAGCTTAGCCAGAGCACATTTTGCATTGCTTGTTTGTTTGTTTGATCGCCTCCCTTTAAGTTGGTCATGAACCTCTGTTTTTTCTGAATCACCTACTAGGAGCTGACAAAAAGTAGAAATTTCTTGAAATATATCCCAGAATTGCCATGGCTAAATGAATGAAATATTGACTGAGGCTTGAATTAACTACCGACATTACTATCAAGGGAAATTTTCTGTTATGTTGGTAAAGTATGAATTGTGACACCAAGAAAGCCAGCTGGTCTATCTTATCCTAATGCTGCATCATGACTATCATTTAAAAATCTGCTAATTGATTTTAGTGTTCAGGATAGGAGACAGTCCACTGATAAACTCATTTGTATATCTGGCTGAAAGAGAGAGAATTAACAGAAATCCTGATAACTTAAGGGACCTAATCACTGTATTCTGATTGATGATTCACTTTCTCTGAATTTTGAATCTGGTTCTGCTGAATATGGAACAATTCACATAGTTCTTTCTCTAGAAGTTAGTACTTGTTGCTGGCATGCAAATAAATTAACACCTACCTGAAATCATCACAGCTCGTAATATTGATAATTTATCTTTGAAGCGCTTGCTTCGGCAGCATATACACTAAAATTGGAATGATACAGGGAAGATAATTTATCTTTGAACAAAGTTTCTTTCAACTGCATAATGAAAAATCAGCTAATTTCAGAATAATTGTAAGAAGTTTCACTTGGGATCTCTGTAATTCCAAGTTTTCCAATGAAACAGAAAAGTTGAACACCACACACCTGTTCTGCTTTACTATCTGCATGAAACAGGAAATCTTGATAGCTGGAAAGTTTTTTAAAAAATAAAATAGGAGAAATATTCCATTTTAAACACCAGAAATATCAGAACAATCTTTTTTTGGGGGGGGGGAGGGGAGAGAAGGGAAGGGAATATGCCCATGCACATCTTTTTAATGGAGAATGAAGCAATAGGACTCTTCTGCTGATCTATCTACATTCTTATACAGCAGTAAGGAAGCAGCAAGTAACATTTAACATAGAAGTCTCAAAGCTTTTCTTATGTAGCTGCCTGCCTTGTGAGTGGATAGTAGAAAGTCTGGCTAATGGTATCATGCTGGGATCTTGCCTGGATTCTCTTCAAGATACATGTATGGGGAATGCTTGAATAGAACAAAATCCTGTTCTATATCCTGCTTCTGGAGACATATCTCTATTTAAGTAATAGCCAGTGAGGTGAAACTGTTGGTACTCAGTATGTAACAGCTGAGTGGAAATTCCATACACATACCTTTACGTATTGGGTTCTTGATATTCTCTAAGCTTGGCTGGAAAATAACCAAGCTTTGAAAACACCAAGAACTCAACGGTTCCAACGCAGAGCTACATATATTTTTTAGTATTGGATACCTTTACATGCTAGAATTAAAGGATTATCTGATTAGCAAAGCAAAAGCCCATACCTGCTGACTCAATTTGTAATCAGTACAGCCTCTTGACAGTATTTGGCTACAATTTCCAACTTTACTATATTTATAAATGCTAAGGATATCAATGATAAGAGAAAATGATTTGAATGTTAGATATTTCCCTTTAAGATCTTCTATTAAAACCAATTCCTAGCTTTCTTCTCAGCAAATGAGAAGTCTTATGAAAGATCAACACAACAGCTATCTATTTTTAGATAACACTAATACTACTTGCAATATCATTGAATATAGTGCTCCAACAATACTGCTTGTTTCCCTATTCTCCTTTTACTTACTAGCACAAGATATCCTTGAATTCCATAGTTCCAATTACGCAATTCTACAATTATGCACATGTTGTTTGGCCACAAAAGTTTTGCTTCAGTATCAATGATTTGATGTTGTTATTTGTGAAGTAATTGAAGGTGTGTGTGTGTGTGTGTGTGTGTCGGGGAAACATCCATGCTGACTTCTGTTTTCTCCATCTTAACATCTGGAATTGTTACTAATTTTTGAAAAGGTCATTAAAATAACATCATTTTTAAAAAATCTGGAAAAAGAACCAGATATAAATGCGCGTAAAAGATTTTTTTATTTTTGCTATTCCCCAGAAGCAAAAAGAACTATATACTTAGTAATTATTGGTTCTATTCCTCTCAACCCATGAAATATCTCATAAGAAATTACTTCATATATTTATGTCTTATCTTTTTATAGATAAATGTGGGATATTTTTAACTTTTATCTTCTAACTTTAAGCATAAAATGGATGCTGGTGAGGAATGGAAATGTAGTAGCAGAATTTCTCCACTTACCCTTAATTACTTCTAAAGATGATGACTTGTGATTTTGTTTGGTTGCCATATCTAAGTGTTTTCTTCCAGTCCATCACAGACAGTGTCAGTAGAAGAGAGAACTGAATGTCAGCCTCTTCTGTTGAAACTTATATCTTAATTATTGCACTTGAGTGGCCAGTAAGGTATCAAAAGATGAACAGATAGGATCAAGGTACGGGACATAACCATATTTAAATTTTATTAGTGTAATAGTAGATTTATCATGAAAAGTAATGAGAGTAGAAATTCATAGAACAACATTAAATGATTAACAAGCCATAAATGAATAAGCTTAGCTATTGAGGAAAAAAAGAAAGGAAAAAAGGAGGAGATGACCTGGAAATTGTTATTAACAGAACTTTAGTCACCAATCAACATTGTTTGAAAGTCATTCATTTCTCCCTTAAAAAAAAAAAGAAAGAAATTCAGATCTTAACATCAATACATATCATCACCTATGCTGCCAATTAGGTACAAAGCTATATTTTCAGATTTCTATAATAATTGTTTTATGCAATCCTCGGCATGAAAATTTGCAATTGTAGATTATGTTGATAAATTTTATATACTTTGGTTATAGCCAAGAAGATAAGCAGTCTTAATGCAAAGCAGTTGATCCAGAATCAAAAACCAATAATCCAACTAATCTCAGCCCTCAGTGCAACAATAGTAGGAAATGACCAAATCACATAGGTTACTATTCCAATTTCAGAATAACATTTCTAACAGCAGAGTGATTACCACCAACCCTATTAAATAACCTCTGAAGTTAGGATATATGAAAGAAACTGTATTAAGCTCATTTTGAAGTCATAGGAAACTACGTAATTTCATGTTGTGCATTGATTTTCTACTTCTCTTGATAAGCTTGTTATAAAATGAATAGCTAATATTAATTTCTTCAGTTTCCCCAGAAAGAATGGCTTAAGAAGTAAACATAATTCCTCCAGAATATCTCTCTACTATGGAGGTAGAGTAACATTTGTGTCTAAACCAAGTAAAATAAACATGTGCTTAAACTGAATACGTAGCCCAGAGCTAAATCAAACTCATTTGTCCATTTGACAAAAGTTTTAAATCCAATTTCTGCAGCACTAAGTTGACCCAAAGAAATTACATTATGAGAGGAATTGGTTATTCACTGCCTTCCCAAACCTGACGTAATCACTACTTTTAAACTGGGATTATAATATATGCTTATCTTGGGTTTTTTCATATATAGAGGCATTGAAGCTAATTCCACAGAAATTAGTTATAATTGTAGTAAAAGTGGTTTACCTGCATGAGATAGAGGTAAACAATATTTATATAGAACAGAACAGAATAGAATTTGGCCAAGTGTTATTGGACACAAGGAATTTGTCTTTAGTGCATAAACTCTCAGTGTGCATATAAGCAACAAAGTGATAAATCATAAGATGCAATCATAATTCATAAGATACAACCAACAAAGTGATATAGGAGTAGTAAAATAAAAAAATGATAATAGTAATAGAGCTATTTTTGAATATACTATTCAAAAATAAAAAAGCTAAGAAGGTAACAAAAAGATTAGAACACTCTATCATCCAACGCTCAGCTAAGCAAGGCAGGCAAATTATCAGAAAACAATACTCTAATCTCTAATTACCTCTGCCAACACTGGCAGGCCAAGCTACTGTCTAAAAATGAGGAGCAAGCTCCGTACTCACTAGCATTGATGATGTTACCTATCTGGGAAATGAAATGTCTGCAAGCAAATAACAAAACTCAGAAAGCACCAAGGACTCCACAGTTAAACATTGAGGTATATATATATTCTCTTTGAAGTGATAATGTGACTGAAAGAAGTTGTGGTAGGCTTACATGTTACTACCATCTTCCCACTAGGCCCTGTGCAGGTTATTTAACCTTGAAGGAAGTAAAACATCATTTTCTACTAATATTTAGTGATATATTAGTGGAATTATCTATCTTTTGGCTTACACAGAATCCACTGTCTCAAAATGAGATATGATATAACTGAGAGCACCTCATAATTTTAAATTCTTTTCAATCATACTAATAAATATAATACAATATATTGGGCCAGTCCATGCATTGTTACTTAATTATAGTTCATCAGAAGATACTCTGTTTAATCATGTGCAACATTTTCCAACAGGCCTATACAAATTCTAAAATGAACAAGTAGCCAATTTTATTTATTTGCTAGATTTATGTAGTGTCTTTCCTTCAGGAGCTCAAGAGATGACTTGAGTTGGTGAATACCCTGCACTCCACTGTTTTGGCCTAAAATAGTTTTAGCAACTAGGTCGTAGTTTATTTTATTTACTAGATGTTTATCCTGCCTTTATTACTTTATGGATAAATCAAGGCAGTGTGTTATGTCCTGAGCCTTGCAAACGACTCGGGGCGTTTGCAGGCAGTCCCGGGCAGGTGCAAAGCTGCCCGGGACCAGACAGGCTGTTGCCAGCGCCATGCGCATGCGCGGGTGCTGGCGCGGGAAAAGTATCGCATTGACCCGGGAAATGCCTATATAAGAATCTGGGAGGTTTTGGGAGCTGCTGAAGCCATCTACTTGTAAGCTGAACACAGAATAAAGAAAACTGAGAACTACAACTGCTTCTCGTGTCTTGCCTTTCCGCGAAGGACTCAACACTGGCGACGAGGATGGGATGCCTTACATCGCCTGGAAAGGAAGAGGTGTAAGCTTACCCAAGTGAGTCCTGAGCGGCGGAACGGCGTTGACTCGGCAGCTACTCGCCAATCCAGTGCGCATTCGGGGGTAGGCTGGCTGATAGACCCGTCTCCTGAAGATGGCAAAGGTTGGAAGGCTTTCGGAGTTCGACGTCTCACATCCAGAGCGGTGGGAGTCCTCCGTAGCCAGGGTGGAGAACTACTTCAAGGCAAACCAAGTGAGGGAAGAGAGCTTGAAGGCTGCCACCCTGCTTTGTGTTGGCGGTCAAGACGCCTTCGAAATCGCAGAAAACCTTGCAGCACCTGTTCCAGTAGAGTCTGTCAGCTACGCAGATCTGAAGAAGCTACTGAAGGAGCACTTCCAGCCCAAGATGTCCATCATCGCATGGCGCCACACCTTCGAGCAGAGGGATCAACGATCCGGAGAGTCGGCCAAAGAATACATCGCCGCATTGAGGAAGGCCGCCAAGCACTGCGAGTTCAAGGACCTCGAAGAACGACTGAGGGACCGATTTGTGTGCGGCTTAAGGCATCGAGATCTACAACAGAGGCTTTTCGCCAAAGAAGACTTGTCGTTCCAAGATGCCTTAAGAGAGGTCACCGCAGAAGAAGCAGCAGGCGGCGCCGTCAAAAACATGCGGCCGATCAGGAACAGTCCAGATGTTGCATCCGTGCACCAAGAGGACGTCCAAGGGAACTCCGAGGAGGGTCCGGAGGAGGAAGTCGACTGTCTCCACCCCACGAAGGAAGGGAATCAGAAAGGAAGCTCTGCAGCTCCCCTCAAGTGCATCGGCTGTGGAGGTCGCCACAGGAGAACCGACTGCAAGTTCCGCTCCGCTATCTGCCGGGCGTGCGGGAAACAAGGACATATTGCAGCTGTGTGTCTGGCCCGACAAAAGGTACAATCTCAGGAAGAACTGCGCCTGAAAGGTACCAGGGTCCCCAGCCAGAATAGGGTAGGTTTTTGCGCTTTGCGAAGAAGCATCTTCAGGACAGGCACACACAAGCCCATCAAGAAAAAGCTGTCACTCAAGGTGAAGCTACAAGGGGTTCCATTAACTATGGAACTAGACACAGGGTCTGCCCTTTCAATCATCTCCTTGCATACAGTTAGGAAGATTTGTTCCGGAAGTGGAACTCAGGCCAAGTTAAGGCCTTCTGACATTGTGTTAACAGATTTTCAAAATTCAAGAGTGTGTGTTAAGGGGGAAGCCACCCTTAACGTGCAATACAAGAGTTTTGAAGGTCCACTAGACTTATTAGTAGTAGGGGGTGAACGAACGAGTCTCATAGGACTCGATTGGTTTGAGGCCCTGGGGATACACGTCACAGGACTCAACAGCTTACAAGCACTCGACCTACAGGAAGTCTGCAAAGAATTTGCAGATGTTTTCAGCCCCCAGCTGGGCACATTCAAAGGACCCCCTGTGTCCTTAAAGCTAGACCCCACTGTCACTCCCATTAGAATTAAAGCAAGAAGGGTCCCTTTTGCTTTAAAGAGTAAAATTGACAGTGAGTTGGACAAACTGATCCAACAAGGAATTCTAGAACCTGTTGACTCCAGTCCATGGGAGACCCCCATTGTCACGCCTCTTAAGGCAAATGGGGACATTTGCATCTGTGCTGATTACAAATGCACTCTAAATAAGGCATTGCAGCAACATGCCTATCCTGTTCCTGTGGTCAGTCATATCCTGGCCTCCCTCAAGGGGGGGCGCATTTTTGCAAAGCTTGACCTAGCTCAGGTGTATCAACAGCTGCCTGTTGATGCTGCTGCTGCTGTAGCTCAGACCATTGTGACCCATAGGGGGGCATTCAAGGTAAAGAGGTTACAATTTGGAGTAAATGTCGCTCCTGGAATTTTCCAAAGCGTAATGGAAAACACACTACGGGGTATACCAGGGGTTTGCCCCTACTTTGATGATGTCTTAATTGCAGGAGACTCCACACACATTCTAGCTGAAAGGCTAAGGGCTGTTCTGTTAAGATTCAGGAAAACAGGCCTCAAGCTCAAAAAAGACAAATTCAAGATTGGGGTGCCTTCTACTGAATTTCTGGGGTTCAAAATTGACGCTGCTGGAATTCACCCTGCTGAATCCAAACTAACTGCTATTTTAGAAGCACCTAGGCAAAAAGTCTAAGGCCGAACTTCAGGCCTTCCTGGGCCTCCTGAATTTCTACACTTCCTTCCTTCCACATAAAGCCAGTGTGGCTGAGCCTCTTCACAGGCTACTAGACAAGCAAGCAGTGTGGCACTGGTCACAAACACATGAGGCTTGTTTTAACAAAGTCAAGGCCTTGCTCACTTCTAACAGTGTAATTGCACATTTCAACGAGTCCCTTCCTGTGTGCATCGCTTGTGATGCGTCCCCTTACGGGGTAGGAGCTGTCCTGAGCCACCTCAGGTCTGATGGAACTCAGGTTCCTGTTGCATATTACTCCAGAACATTGTCTTCTGCTGAGCGCAACTACGCTCAGATAGACATGGAGGCTCTGGCTGTTGTTGCTGGAATTAAAAAATTCCATGATTTTCTATATGGCAGGCATTTCACGGTCTTCACTGACCATAAGCCTCTGCTGGGACTGTTTACCACACGTAAGCAGACTCCCCAAATCATTTCCCCTAGAATGCTTAGGTGGTCTATTTTTTTTTGTCTGCATATGATTTTTCTTTACTCCACAAGCCTGGGAAAGAAATGGGCCATGCTGATGGCCTCAGTAGATTGCCCCTGCCAGTAGTAGAAGCTGACCCTGCGCCAGCTGTCAACATTCTATCAATCCAAGCCTTGCCCGAGCTCCCTCGTAGTGCCAGGGATGTTGCCACTGAAACAGGTACAGATCACACACTTTCACGTGTCCGTTCCTGGGTTTTGTCTGGTTGGCCTGAGCACTGCCCTAGTCCTGAGTTTCAGTGTTTCTGGTCCAAAAGGAACGAGCTGTCCCTTTCTCAGGTTGTCTGCTTTGGGGAAACAGAGTTGTCATTCCCACCTCAATGAGGACTAGGGTCTTAGAATCCCTCCACGAGGGTCATCCTGGCCTTGTTCGTATGAAGGCTCTTGCGCGCAGCCACTTGTGGTGGCCTGGTTTAGATAAAGATATTGAGGCTAAGGTGCATGCATGCCACCTGTGCCAATGATCTCACCCAGAGATGCCCCAAGCTCCCGTGCATAGATGGGAGGAAACACAGTCCCCATGGTCTAGGGTGCACATTGACTACGCTGGGCCCTTTCAGGGCCAGTTCTTCTTGGTCCTTGTTGACAGCCATTCAAAATGGCTTGAGGTTTTACCTGTCTCATCCACCACCACTGCAAAGACTATTCAGGTACTGAGGGGGATTTTTGCTGCACACGGGCTGCCAGATGTCATTGTGTCCGACAACGGCCCTCAATTCACTTCCTCCGAATTCCAAGCTTTCTTACAGGCAAACCTGATTCGTCATGCCACATCTGCGCCTTTTCACCCGTCCACCAACGGTATGGCTGAACGTATGGTGCGCATCAAAAAGGACGCCTTGAAGAGACTCACCTACGGGGACTGGCATCACAGGTTGGCTGACTTTCTCCTTTCTTATCGCACCACACCGTCCACTTCTACAGGGAGAAGCCCAGCTGAACTTCGTTGGGGGCGTCAACTTACTACTAAACTTGACCGGTTGCATCCGGACAGATTGCCTTCATCTACCTCACATCCTAGGGCACCTAGACAACTACTTGAGGGTGCCCCGGTCTGGACTTGCAATTACGGGCCTGGTCATACATGGGTCCCCGCTTCTGTTTCCAGGGTCATGGGTCCTCTATCCTATGAGGTAGCCCTGGACAACGGTCGTGTCCTGCGCAAGCACATCGACCAACTCCGCCCTAGGCGGCATCTTCCAGCTGAGACTCTTGGGTCTTTTCCAGGGGGGGAGGGGGACCCTTTGGAGCAAAGGGAAGGGCACGAGCTGCTGCCCATCTCCACTGATGGAGCCACTGACGGCCAATTTCAAGCTTCCGCAAGTGCTCCAAAAAGGAATTCATGGAGCTTACCCACACAATAGGCACTCACGCCTACTCCAGCCAGGGAGTCACTCCGGGGGCATACTCACTTTCCACACACATCACACAGCACTCCAGTCACGGAGGATACCTGGGAGCATCCCAACAAATCATTCCCCGCAAGAGAGCTGGCACACAATCCCCAGAGTTGGCCTGACCTTACCCCAAATCCTACAGGGGGTCAAACATACAGGGAGGTGGTCGAGGAACCAAGTCCCGACTACAACACCTCTAGCCCAAATCAGGAAGTAACTGAATTTTGGGAAGGTACAGAATCCCACACAAGCCCGGATACAGAACGGGACTTAAGGGATGGACAACCCTCTGACAGATCTTGGTTGGACTTAGGAGGGTCTGCAGAAACGCCCAGCAGTGGCTATCACTTCAAGGGGCCCGAGGGCCTACAGCTAGGCGGGTCAACCAGGTCACAAAGTGACAGGAGCCCTGGCCTGACGAGCCCGGTGGGTAAGCAAGCAGGCCAGGCACTGGGGCAAAGTCCTTGGAAGGCACCAAGGCATGATAAGGGGAACAGGCTCTTGTCACCCCTCAGTCAGGGAACACCTGTCAGAAACCCAGAACTGAGAAGGTCACAGAGAGCAAGGAAATCTCCTAAATACTTAGAAGATTACATAACATTGCTGGCTAAACAAAAGCCAGGTAACGATAGGAGCACTGGGAAGCAGAAACTGCATAAAATAAATGATTATATGTTGGTAGTAGTTTTAGCCCGGGGGAAAGGGGTGTTATGTCCCGAGCCTTGCAAACGGCTCGGGGCGTTTGCAGGCAGTCCCGGGCAGGTGCAAAACTGCCTGGGACCAGACAGGCTGTCGCCAGCGCCGTGCGCATGCGCGGGTGCTGGCGCGGGAAAAGTATCGCATTGACCCGGGAAATGCCTATATAAGAAGCTGGGAGGTTTTGGGAGCTGCTGAAGCCATCTACTTGTAAGCTGAACACAGAATAAAGAAAACTGAGAACTACAACTGCTTCTCGTGTCTTGCCTTTCTGCGAAGGACTCAACACAGTGAATATACATAATCCTCCTTTGTTGTCCGATTCTTCCTCACAACAACAACAATCCTGTGAGTGGATTGAACGGAGAGATAATCACTGGTCTAAACTCCCAGCCTGCTTTTGGGAGGTAAGAGGGGACTAGAACTTACAGTCTTCTAGTTTCTATGCCAGCATCAAACTAGCTCTCTGTTTCTGGTTCCAGGCTCAATGTCTTCAAGAAAAGCACATTAATAATGCCTCTTTCAAAGCAAGTGATCCTATCTCTTTTCAAAGAGAAGTTTATAACACCTTGGCCAGTGGTGGGATTCAAATATGTGAATAATCAGTTCTCTGTGTGGATGCCGTTTCTGGAAGTCCATTCTGGGCCTGGGCAACAAAAAAATTAGCTACTGGTTCTGCCAAAGTGGTGTGAACTGGCTGAATCCCACCACTGCCCTTGGCCCTAACTAATAACAATACTGGAAACATGGAGAAAGTAGAAGTACTGTTCTTTTTCCATTTTATTTACATTGTTTTCTTTTGAGTTTGTTTAACAACCCTTTCTCCAAATTTAGTTGGCATTAACAGGACATTTTTATGTAAATCTTTCTTTCTAGTAGATATCCTAGTGTTGTAGGGTATCCCAGTGAAATAGCATTTTAGTAACTTTGCAAAGAGGGTCTGTTTCTAGTGCTAACTAATAAATAAAGGTGGATGGTAAAACTGGTAATTTAGGAATCAGTCACAAATGTTGAAAACCTTTTTACATTTAGGTGAATTTCTCTCAACTGGAAAATAGCTGAATTTGCTTCAATCACCAATTCTCTCCGTTCTCTGAAACAATCTTTTTTTCTTATTTAACTGGGCAAGCAGTGATAAATTACTTTAAGCTCCTGTTAGCAGTGTTAAAAGCACTGACATCACTTATAAGAATGCTTTATTTTTAGACAGGTTAGACAATACTATTTTTTTTTTTATCTTTTTTTTTTTTTTATTAAAAGTTTTATAAATTTTACAAAAAAGAAAAAAGAATACAAAACAAGAGACAACATATACAAAAAAAATAAAACTAAACAATACATATATATATAAAAAAAACCCCCCACCCCTCCCAAACCCCCCCTCCCTTCCCCCCCCCTGAGCTTCCCAGAGCAGAATATAGGCTTAAGAAGTAAAAATAAAAATTAAATTAAGAACTTTATATTTATATATATATAAAGATTATCTATAATATATATGAAAATAAAACTTATGAAAAAACTATATAATATTTTTGTATACCCAATCTAAATTGTATAAATTTTATCCATTTATCCCAAACAGCAAAAAACTTCTCTTGCGTTTGTTGCTTTAAGAAAGCCGAAATCTTTGCCATTTCCGCCAAATGAGCTACTTTAAGAAACCATTCCTGCCATGTAGGCAAAGATTCCTTCTTCCAATATTGTCCTACTAACAGCCTGGCGGCTGTAATCAAATTTAACATCAATACAACCTCCTTTGTATCACAATCTGTAACAATACCTAACAAAAATAATTGCGGAGTAAATTTTAACCTCCTTCTAAAAATTCTCTGGATATTCCACCATACTTTGATCCAAAATGCTTTTATCTCTCTGCATGACCACCAAATATGATAATAGGAAGCCTCCTTATAACCACATCTCCAACATTTGGGTTGCACGTCAGGGTACATATAAGACATTTTTTGTGGATCAAGGTGCCATCTATAAAACATTTTATAAAAATTCTCCCTTAAGTTCTGTGCTTGTGTAAAATTGACATTTCTCACCCAAATATTTTCCCAGGTGTCCAATGAGACTGGCTCACCAAAATTCTGCGCCCATCTTATCATACAATCTTTAATTAGTTCCGTTTCTGAATCCAATTCAACTAAAACCGCATAAATTCTCTTAATGTGGGTTTGTCTTGAATCCTTCACTTGCTTAATAAGATTTTCATCTTCTCTAAGAAAACCCACCTTGCAATCCATCTTCCATCTGTCTAGTAATTGCCTATATTGGAACCAAGAATAAATAAAGTTTTCTTGTGCTAACTCTTCCCGTGATTTTAATTGCCAGTTTTGTCCATCCCATTTAAGTAACTGTCTGTAAGACACCATATCCATTGTAACCCCTCTTTTTATTGCTTCTATCGCATGCCAAGGTATAGCCCATAATGGTACTTTGAAATCACTTTTAGAATATTTTCTCCAAATCCTAAGTAAAGAAATTCTTAAGATATGAGATTTAAAAGCCCAATCCATTTTTTTATTGAATATTAAATAGGCATGCCACCCATAAAGTAAATCACATCCCTCTAGATAAAGTATCTCAGAATTTGTCAAATTTACCCAATCACTGATTAGTGTTAAAACCACCGCATCATAGTATAATTTCAAATTTGGTACCTTAAGTCCACCCCTCTCACGGAAGTCTTGCATAATTTTAAACTTAACCCTTGGCTTTTTCCCTGCCCAGATAAATTTATTAAGACCCTTCTGCCACTCATTTAAATTAATCTCATTTTTCAAAATTGGTAACATTTGAAATAGAAAAAGAAACTTGGGTAAAATATTCATTTTTATCACTGCAATTCTTCCCATGAGGGATAATTGCAACTTTTCCCAGTTCTTCAAGTCCTTCTGTACCCTGACCCACAACCTTTCATAATTATTTTTAAATAATTTTACATTAGAAACAGACAACATCACCCCCAAATATTTTACCTTATTAACAATCTCACAACCCGTCAGGTTAGTCAAAATCTGCTTCTCCTGACTAGACATATTTTTAGGTAAAATTTTGGTCTTATTTACATTAATCTTTTTTTTTTTTTATTGAAAATTTTTAACATTTTACAAAATAAATCCCCTCCCCAAACCCGCCCACCCACCCATACCCTCCCCCAACTCCCCAAACCTCCCTAACCCTCCCCTGAGCCTCCCAGAGTTGATTACAGGCTTATCCAAAATGTTTCAAAAGAAAAAAAAAAAGAGAAAAAGAACTTAAAACACATATAAAACTTAAGACACCTAAACAATCCTAAATACCTTAAGTTAAATAAATTATTTCTAGAAAATAATAATAAACACATTATAATATACTCTAAAAATCTTCTAATCTTACTTATAATATTATCCATCCTTCTACATAGTATCTTCCAAGACACAATTTTAAGCACTGCTTTCTTTAAACATCTATAACTACCCTATAAAATCTAGCATAAATCATAAGCAAATCTAAATACATTTAGTTAAACAAGTTATAGTCCCTCCAAAACACAAATTTAAACAATCAAAACTTGAAACATTAGAACAAACAAATTATAGTCAATCAAAAACACAAGTCTAAACATTACTTAAAACTTTAATCATTAAAAACCCCACCCAAACACTAAACACATTGTATTAAAACTTAAAAAAGGAAAAAAAAACAAGACACCTTTATACTCATTTAAATCTTATCAGATTCCATCCGAAGTAGACAGTTTATAACAAATTCCACCCACAAAAAACACTATAGCAAATTCCATCCACCATAAACACAATAATCAAATCTTCATCAATAACAAGTTGCAACCACAAAAAAAGTCCTTATCAATCTCAATTGTCCATTTTCATTCTCCATTCATTATCATACTGATACCATCACTATCAGCCTCAATTATCCATCTTCGCCATAAAGCTTAAAACAAATGCTTTAGGATCTGTCCTCAAAAGCTGCTCCAAATTTTCTGAGTCTCCCAACGACTCAGAAGCCAGTACATGTGGGGATTCCTTAAGCTCCTTATTCTGTTGGTCTTTTTCTTTACAATTATATGTTGCACAGATTTTCCTCTGCCCCTTCCTCTCAACTTGTTGACGCCCCTCAGGCTGAAATTTCCCCTTTTTCATCTCAAATGACCCTTCCATCCTTGAAGATTGCTCCAAAGGATTTATGGGTCTTGCTTCTCCCGCAGATTCAGCAATCACTAGGTGTGAATTTTCATTACTCTTCTTCAGTTGCTGCTTTTCTTTACAGTTTTGTGCTACACAAGTTGTCTCCTGCTCCTCAATCTGAACATATTGAGATCTCTTAAACATGGGTTGCCCAATTTTAGAGTCTTCAAACTGTAATTCTACATCCTTTTCTTCCAAAGTCTTGGACTTAATAGATGGAGATGAACATGCCCCCAATACTGAAGTGTAAAAATCTTTTGCTTGAGAAACAGTATTAAGTCTGTAACATATTCCCAGGTAATTCACCACCATTCCAATCGGAACATCCCATCTAAACGAAATTCGTCTCATTTTAAGTTCATTTGCTAAAAAGGCAAACTCCTTTCTTCTTCTTAAAATTTTAGATGGGATCTCCTTTAAAATTATAACATCTTGTGAAGCAATTTGAAATCTCTTCTTATAAAAAGCTTGTATAATTTCATTGCGTAAAGATTTCTTCCCAAAGTAAATTACCACATCTCTTGGCAAATTCTTTTGTACTGCCACCGCAGAATTAACTCTAAATAGTTTTTCAATTTCACTGAGTATTCCTTCTTTTTCTTTATTCAAAATTACAGCAAAGTCCTTTGCAACCATCTCTTTCAGATCTTCCTGCAAGGACTCTTCCAAGCCCCTAATTCTTAAGGCGTATTCCATTTGACCATATTGAAGCATAAGAATCTCATTTTCCATTTCTTTTTCCATACTTTCAATTTTCCCCTCAATTAATTCCACTTTTTCAGCTACTTCTTCCACATGGGAATTCAACTTTTCAAGAACAGAAGAAACTCCTTTTAGAGCCAAAACTATGTCTTGCCTCAAAATCTTATTATTTTCTTCCAAAATCTTTTTCATTTCTGCCCTAATTTGAATTGTAAAATTTCCCATCATTTGTTGCATATCCTTCACAGTTGTTGGCTGGGCCACAGAAGATTTAGGAACTGTGAAATTCACTGGACGCTTTGGAGCCATCTTAAAAAAAAAACTTTACTCCTTCTTAAAAATTACAAAAATTTCTTCAAAAAAAAAAAATCATAACTCCCTCAAAAAAAAATCTTTAAAATAATGAAAAAAATAAAAAAATAAAAAAGGGAGTTAGAAAAGAAGAAAAAAAAAATAACTCCAATCATTAAAATGAAAAAAAGGGGAAAAGGGAGGGAAAAAAACCAGAGTGCCTGCCCTTTAAAAGTACAAAAGACAAAACCACAAATCAAACCAAAACAAAAAGTTAAAATATACACTCCAATCGTTAAAGTGAGAAAAAAGAAAAGGGGGAGGGGAAACCAAAATGCCTGCCTTTTAAAAATACAAAAAGCAAAACAAAAAATCAGACCAAAACCAGAATGCCTGCCCTTTAAAAATACAAAAGACAAAACAACAAATCAAACCAAAACAATAATAATACTTCCAATTCATTAAAAAGAAAAAAAAAGAGAAAGTAAAAAAAAAGCCGATCGCCACTCTAGCTTCCCCCCAAAAAAAACAAAAAAAACAGCAAAAAAAAACGCTAGAAAGTCTCCCGATCGCCATTTACTTTCTCTTTCAACAAAAAAGCAAATAGTGGAAAAAAAAAAACTATAAACAAAACATTAAACCTTTGGATTTAAAATAAAATCAAAAAAGACGAAAAATAAATCAATAAAAGAAATTAGAATACACACTCCAATCGTTAAAGTGAAAAAAAGAAGGGGGGGGGAAACCAAAATGCCTACCTTTTAAAAATACAAAAAGCGAAACAAAAAATCAGACCAGAACAATAATGTTTAGAAAATTAAACAACAAAAATTAATAATACTCTAAAATCCATCCAGTCCTTAAAAAAAAGAAAGAAAAAAAAGAGAAGGTAAAAAAGCCGATCGCCATTCTAGCTTCCCGAAAAAAAAACGCTAGAAAGTCTGCCGATCGCCATTTTACTTTCCCTTTCAGCAAAAAGCAAAAAATAAAAAGAAAGACTATAACAAAAGAATAAACCTTTAAATTTAAAATACATATAAAGTCAAGGAAAGCAAAAAAATAAATCCTCTAAACAACTCTGTCCGCTTCTTAAAAAAAAACTCACTAGATCACTTTAAACGCGGAGGTGGTTGCGAGGGCTTGTTTTGTCCCAAGGACAAAAGCAGCTGGGAAGCGGAGACAGTCTGAACTCCGTGGGAGCACTCTGTCACCCCCAAAAAAGGAAAATTGGGGGTACATAAGAGGCTCTACCACTATTCAGACTACCCTCTGCCCCCCCCCTTTGCCCGGGAGGGGGATTTTGAACCGCTGAACAGCTGATGTCTGCTGTTCATAGCGGTTCATTACACTTACCCAGGAGGACGGCTACAAAGTAGCCGCCATCGCCCAACGCAGATCCACCGAGACCAAGCCATAATGATGAATCAACTGTAATAAGTTTACTACAGAATAATCAGGTTGCGACAAAGTAACAACCAAGTCATCCGCAAAAGCTCTTAACTTATATTCTTTTTTATTAACATATATTCCTTTAATTTCCTGAGACTCTCGAATTTTGATCAATAATATTTCCAATGTTAAAACAAACAACAATGGCGATAAAGGACACCCCTGTCTAGTACCTTTCTCTATTGTGAAAACCTCCGAAAGACCTCCATTAACAATAAGTTGTGCTGTTTGTTTTTGATATATTACCTTAAGGGCTTGTAATATGTTTTCACCAAAATTCATTTCTTCCATTACTCTTAGCATAAAATGCCAATTCAATTGGTCAAATGCTTTTTCAGCATCTAAAAATATGAGCCCTGCAGGAACTTGGTTGTTCTTATCTAAGTATTCTAATAGATTAATAATTTGTCTAACATTGTTTTTCATATACCTTCCTGTTATAAACCCTGATTGATCTTTATGCACAAGATGATGCACCACCCTCATAAGCCTATTTACCAAAATTTTTACAAATATCTTATAATCCACGTTTAAAAGAGATATAGGCCTATAATTTTTTGGTAAAGTAAGATCTTGATCCTCCTTTGGAATCAATGATATAAAGGCACTACGCCATGAAGGAGGAATCTCTAAACCCTGTAAGATACCATTAAAAAGATCATTTAATGGTTGGATCATCTCCTCCATTAAAGCTTTATAATAAACAGCTGTTAACCCATCCGTACCCGGTGCTTTCCCTAATTTCAATTGTTGAATTGCTGAGGCAATTTCCTCCTTAGTAATTAAGCCATTAATTTCATATTTCTGATCCTCAGTCAGTTTAGGAAAACTTGCCTCAGCTAAATATTTATTTATATCTAACAATTGTACATTAGTAGATTTATATAAGTTTTGATAATAATCCAAAAAAGATTTTTTAATTAATTCCTTCTGAGAAACTAGTTTACCCTTGTAATTTATTTTCTCTATTATTCTCTGTCTCTGTTTCTTTCTTAATTGATAAGCCAACCATCTCCCCGGCTTATTAGCATTACAAAATGTATTTTGTTTCATAAATAATAAGTTGGTTGCAGCTTGATCTGCTATCAACATATTAAATTGTGACCTTAATAACTTTACAGATTCTTTAGTACTTTCATCAGAAGGATTTAGAATCAAAGCCCTTTCTTTTAATTTAATTTCATCTTCAAGTTCTCTACGTTTCTGAATCTGATTTCGCTTATAAAAATTATTCATTTTTATCAAAACACCGCGCATAAATGCTTTACCTGCATCCCATACCATTGACATTGAAGTCCCCTTATACATATTCAAAGCAAAATAGTCCTTTAAACACTCCTTTAGTTTTTGAACATTCTTCTCTTGTCTAAACAAATTTTCATTACTCTCCAGGATCTTCTTTCCTCTTTCTCTTGAATCAACTCCATCCAAACTGGACTATGATCCGTCAGTGATCTAGGAAAAATCTTTACATTCTTTACTTTATTATACAAGTCCGTGGTAATCAAGAAAAAGTCAATTCTTGAAAAAGATTGGTGTCTATCAGAAAAAAAAGTAAAGTCTCTCTCCTCTTGGTTACGTTCCCGCCAATAATCCCTTAATTCCCAGTCTTCTTTCATATCAAAAAAGGCTTTAGGTAGCCTTGCTTGTTTAAGAAAAGGAGAGGAACCTTTCTTGTCCCTTTGTGTATCTAAGACACCATTCCAATCACCCATTAATACCACTGATCTATAATCAAGCAATATTATTTTTTGATGTAACTGCTTATAAAATTGTTCCTGTTGTTGATTTGGAGCATAAAGTCCAACTATAAGTATTTTCTTACCATAAATACCAAGTTCAATCATCACATATCTCCCCTGGGGATCTGATTCTACCAGACAAGCTGGTAGGTTTTGTTTAACATATATAACAACTCCCCCTTTCTTCCCAGGAGCAGAAGATATAAAATGAGATCCCAAACGAGCATTAACTAAATATTTCTGATCTTTAAGTAAAATATGAGTTTCCTGTAAGCAAATAACATCATTAGTATGTTGCTTCAAATAATAAAAGATTTTTTTGCGTTTCTGAGGAGAATTCAATCCATTAACATTCCAGGTCAAAAACTTTGCCATCTCCCTTGGCACGCAGCCTGGAGAAGACACCATCAAACTCTGAAAGAGCTGCGTGTGTTGCATAACTCTTGGGTCTTGCTCCTCCCACCGGCGGTGATGCACTTCCAGGAGAACTCTCTTTAGGCTCTTTTTTACGTTGCTCCTTCTCTTTACGCTTATAGGCTGCACGGGTCATCCAATACTATTCAGATATGTCCCAAAGTTGCTTTTTTCATGAAGCAAGTGGACTTTCTTTTTTTTCTTTGAAGACGTTTCACTTCTCATCCAAGAAGCTTCTTCAGCTCTGACTGGATGGTGGGGGATGGAAGGATTTATACTCCTTGCAGACAGTCCTTCCACTATCCAGTCAGAGCTGAAGAAGCTTCTTGGATGAGAAGCAAAATGTCTTCAAAGAAAATCAAGAAAGTCCACTTGCCTCATGAAAAAAGCATCTATAGGACAACTATGACCTGGATGACTGAGAATCTCCATAATTATTCTGATCTGATTATGATAAATTTACTATAGTATTAAATACCAATTAGGCAATTTATATACAATTTATTATCTTACATTTTTCCAGAGATAAAAAGGTTTTATATGTATTTCTATTTATTCTTAACTCTGAAAACAGCATTATACAATTATCCCCTATTCATTCATTGATTCATAACTTCAACAAACAATTTAAGTTCCAGAAAAAATAGTTTTGGAAAGCAGTTCTTAGTCTGAATGCTGAAATGATAGAGGAGGATTAGCTCAATAATCAAAATGAGCAGAGAACTGGATCCAAAGAGCTTTGTATATGAACAAAAAGTATAATTTGGCTATATAGAGGGAAATTTAGACTGTTTTCCTTGGAAATGTTATGGTATTGTACCACATTTTGTGCTGGAAACTGTCAGAGTGGCTGAGATCTCACTATACTCAATCCATGAACAGAAGCTACTATGCCCAGTATAATATAGATTATGGAAGTAATGAACTGGTAAGAAATTGCACAATATATAAATCACAACAAGAATAATTTTGAATAATGATCCTTTTATTTAAAAAAAAACACTTGCTGACTTTACAGATTTAAAAACCAGTAATTTAAAATAATTGTAAAATATTGTTAATGGCCTGGAGTACTTTTTAAATCTTATTACCAAGAAAAATATTTTTGCTTCCTGACAAAAATGCCAACATTTCTTTTGCCTACTCTATATATTTTTCATCCTTAACATTCCAGTAATAAAGTTTTATTACATTAAAGAGCATTGCGTTGAATCTCAAGCAGCACTTTTATAAGTGGTATAAATTTCTCTACTAAAGATAAGTTTCTTCTAATAGAAAACTGTCTTTTAATGAAATCTGTTCTGATCCACTCCTGTATATGAAAATGATCATCAAGTTTTCCTAAATTCAAAGAGTAGGAAGGAAGCAAATATTGAAATATTTTGTTAGATTGGTTTGCGATGTCCTACAATGAGACATATCTAAGTTATCTCTGGGTATTTTATTTATTTATTTTTTTAAAAAACAAAGTCAACAAAAGAATATGTTAACTCTGCTCTCAGGAAAGGATAAAAATCTAAATATGTAGTATACATATACAGGCATCTATCATACATTTATAGAAAAAAAATCTATAAGAGGGATTTTTCTCTACAACATGGAAATTTGTAAATAAAAAAATAATGGTTATGATGAAGGTGAAGTATGGAAAATATGGAAAATTAATGTGGTGATCCTACTAAATATTTGAGAATTACACCTGTGTATGATTTCTTAATTTTCTGTATTATCCATTCTTTTGTCAACTGAAAAAAAAAATCCATTTTTTTTCCAGATTCTCTAACAGTATAGTCTATTTGAATTAACTTCTATAGGATTCAGTGCACATATTCTTCAAATTACATTTCTATGCTCTTGTACATACCTATAATAATCTATAACACGCAACAGATGATCATAACATATAACTGTATTTATTTCTAACACAAGGATTTGTTTCTATTTCAAGTGAATAAAAATAATGTAGACTATTTTTGCATAGCTTTATGCACCTTTCCCTCATCGCCAATAACCTCAGTAAATTACCTTTTCCTTATTTCTAAGTAACTATAGCCAACTGACACATATTTCTGATATGGTAAGCTTATAGATGTGAGATGTAGGCTTGGGGCTGAAGAATTAAAATAAAAACTTGGGAAAGAAGGAAATATATCCCTCTGATTTTATTTTATGAAAGTATGAACACTGTATCTCCATATACAATAAAATAGTTTAAATAAATTTAATTAATGTTAATAAATTTCTGATTTTAATGGCTGCCAATTATATTTTATATATACCATCTATAATTTTGAATAGCATGTACATAATCTTATACTTATGATTAAACCAGCCTTTTCTGTATCTATTTTTATATTATAGTGACTTGTGAAAGATGCACTAATCCTAATGCTTATCACATTTTCAAATTTCTCCTTTCTTACATTTTCTAATATTAAAGCCTTTAAAAGCATTTTGAGTGGAGGCAAAATTACCTGCATATTTTATTTTTGCACCAAGTACAAAACCTGTAGACAGTGCAGCTTCTTTGAGAAGGAAAGTTAAACTTTATTCTTTTTATGCATAATACATAATAAGTTGCTCATTTGGGCATTCTGTTGTATTATGATTTAATATAATAGACTTCACTAATTTAGTACCATCAAAATTTTTGAACTACTCTTCTTATGAGCCTCAACTTGGCAGTTAGAAAGGCTGTTGAACGGAGCATGGGATGTACCACCTTGTTCTTTTAAAAATAAAATATTGTAGTTCAGACTAGTAATTGCATGTTTTCCTAGGATATTAGTTTGTTTATGGTCTCTCAGTTTTGTGTGAAAGAAGGAAATTCATGCTAAGACACTATGACAATTTTCAGAAAGACAATGTAGTCTTAATTCAGTTCCTTCTTTTCTATTCTTGTCTCCAGTGACAACCTAATGTCTCACTCTGCATAGAAATAATAGATAAATTACCTTTTAGAGAAAATTACAAGTGGGAACCCCAGGAAAAATCAGAACCCATTAAATCCATGTGGTATATTTTGGGAAAAAATAAACAATATAAATAAAAAAAGAATATAAACAAAAAAATAACAACTCTGTTAGTCTGTAAGAAATACAACAGCTATGCCATCAACTCCATGCCACAATTGTAATGTGTGAGAAATTTGTAATGCTAGTGCTGCAGTCCTACATACAACTAGGATTAAATGCTATTGAACCCAATAGGATTAATTCTTAAATCTTGAGTGAGATTGTAACATAAGAATGTTACCAAGCCATACTCACTTTCCAGTACTGATGTGTAGAATTAGTACGGATACTCACTTTAAAACTTTCCCTCTTGCCTGTCACCAAAACTAGCTGGAAGATAAAAACAGATGATGTTGATGTTGAAAGCAACACTCACATCTATTTCTCTAATCTGTTTTAGAAGTACACTTTCCCCTCTATGTTTCTCAAATGCTTCTAGCTAGGTTAGAGTGTTTTCAGTTTGCTTCAGTCTAGTTACAGTACAGTAGTTCAATGGCTACTCTGCAGATGATCACCCATCAGTCAGTTGCAAAAGGTAGTTTTAAGTACATCCCATGACGATACCTTCAAAACCATTGAACAACATTTGCCTATCGCAAGTCCTTGGGAACGGATCGATAGGTGGATAAAAATATCAAATACAGTCTAAACCAGGGATCTCCAAACTTTGCAACTTTAAGACTTGTGGACTTCAACTCCCAGAATTCCCTAGCTAGCATGGATCTAAACATCTGACTGTGCTAACAATTATACTAATAATAGTTTCTGAGCTTGTTCTCTCTTCCTTTTTTCCCTAATAAATACAGTTCCACCACAGCAACAATTTCTAGTTATCTGAAAGAAAGCCTTCAATCTCAGCTTCTCAAAATCCCAAGGACCTTATAGGCTTGTCTAGAAGCTGAGTGAAACTGTTTTATCTCAGGTAATTAGAAAATCAGTGAAACAATGGAATTGCACTTATTAGATAAAGCAAAGGAAGAACGACAAGTAATAATAATAATTTAAAAAATCATTTTCTTG
This sequence comes from Crotalus tigris, assembly GCF_016545835.1. NCBI lineage: Eukaryota > Metazoa > Chordata > Lepidosauria > Squamata > Viperidae > Crotalus > Crotalus tigris. The sequence continues at coordinate 9,348,751 of NW_024096552.1, read as the reverse complement.
ATGGATTTTTAATTAACAAAATTTGCTGGCATGATATAAAAAGAGTTTTACTGACTATTCTATTCTACAAGTATAATAGAAGCAAAACAGCCTTTTGAAGAGATAAAGAGGTAAGGAAGATTTGTTTAAAAAAAACAACAACTTTGTCATGGTTGCATCTAAGTGGATTTTGATAATTTTGCATACATAAATTTAATTTAACCTTGTGTATGTGTATGTGAGTGTTATCTATACCTGTGTCAATCATTTATATATGTGTGTATGTATAAGTTTATATGTGTGCCTGCAGACATAAAAATACTGATCTCCAGAAGGATCTACCCATAGAAATAAAAGGGGGTAATATTGGAAAATACAAGTAGGTGGATATAGAAACAATGGGATGAAATGATAGCCTGAAGTATGAGGTGAACACTTATAAACTGATGCCAATTTGAATAGGATTTTCTTAAACTGGCTTAGGATCAGATCTGATAGGCACACAGAACAAGTATGTTGTGCATATATGCTCTTAATGAATGCGAAGGTGGCAACAGATGAATAGCAATCACATGTTAAGGTGTTGTCATTATATAGTATGAATGTTGTGGGATGAACCAAATGAAAACATGATTTATTTACTGATCTGATTATAATTTATACAAAAATGGTTTGGAACAAGAGTTCAATTTTTTCCCCCAATAGATTTTAGCAAACCATGCTTCAAATATTATTTTTCTATGTTTGAGGAGAATTAATATAGTTAGCAAGTTAGAGATTAAAGTTGTGGGATGTATTAGATATTTCTGCTGAGAAAAATCGATTAGTATATATTTGAAAGAAAATGCAAAATAGTGCAAATAAACTAATTATATGAAAGGTATTAATATTTTTCAGGTCCTCAATCATCTGCATAAGAAGCTGAGGAACATTTCAAAGAAGTCAGAAGCATCCAAGAAGAAGGTAAACAGCTTTTCTTATAAAACAATCTATAGTAGAGCAGCATATTTATTAAGCCAATTAGTATGTTACAAAGTAATTTGCATGTTTGAGTTCCCTTTGTCATACTATGATAAAACAAAGAAAAGAAGGTGGAAAAATGATAGCAATCAAAATTAGAGCAGAAGAGTGAGGTAACAGGTAACAGATATTAAGCTTTATTGCTTTCTGGGGAAAATTCCTGAAAAATAAATATACTGTCTTGAAATGCTATTTTTTCTGCCTTCATATATTAACCAACCCTAAATAGTCCATCAAATTAAAAACAACTTGTTAATTTACCTTGTAATTTCAATATTTTTCTCAGAAGTCCTGTCCAGTTGTGGGGAGATCACTCCATTTCAATACAGATAGTCCTTGACTTACAACATTTCATTTAGTGACTGTTTGAAGTTACAATGGTGTTGAAAAAAGTGACTTATGGCTGTTTTTCACACTTACAACCATGACAACATCCTGATGGTCATGTGATCAGAATTCAGATCCTTGGCAATTAGTTCATATTTATGACAGTTGCAGTGTCCCGGGGTTATGTGATCACCTTTTGTGACCTTCCAATAAGCAAAGTCAATAGGGAAGCCAGGTTCACTTTAACAACTGTGGTACTAACTTAATAACTGCAGTGATTCATTTAACAACTGTTGCAACTGATCATAAAATGGGGCAAATTTTACTTAACAAACATCTCACTTAGCAACAGAGCTTTTGGGCTCAATTTTGGTTGTTAAGTCAAGGACTACCTGTATGTCATCAACACTAACTTTCATAAGAAAAGTCTAATAATCTCTCCATACCTTGTTTTTAAGAGATAGCTTTCACCTCATTTGGGGAATAGAGTCTAAACAGTTTAGTTTTAACCCCATGTAAATTAATGTCTACCCCAGGGGTAGGCAAACTTGGCTCTTTTATGACTCGTGGACTTCAACTCCCAGAATTCCTGAGTGAGTTGCCTACCCCTGGTCTACCCCAACAAATCTGCTGTGTTCATTAGTCAATACAAGTTGTAGTTTAGTTTTAGTTGAAGGTTAATATAAAAAAACAATTCATTTTCTCTTTTTCATTCAAGGATTCTTCATTCAAGGATTTTATAAATGAAATATTTCAGATCATTCTTATTATATGAATGTCTTGTAAACAAATAATGTCTTTTTTAATTTTAAAAATTTCCAGTAGACGTTGACATTTTCCAAGATAAACCAGAAATATAAAAGATATATGATTTTCAGACTTCTGTCCTCAGCAGATACACCTGTGACTTTATTTAGCAGATCAGTGCCAATGATCAAACATGCAATCAAATAACATTTCCAAGAATTATATTTATTTTCTGTCTTACTTAAAAGCAGAAGTTATGTCCTTGCTTATGAGCCCTATACAGCAGTCTAAAAACAACATGATATAATAAAGGCACAACACTTTAAAAAAACCCTCCCCATAAGAAAAAAGATCTTAAATTCTTCTTAAAACATTTTTTATTTGTTTTTCCCCCTTTATGTCATAATGTTCTTTATTTGTTGAATACGTGCAGACAAAAAAACATATAAGGAACGGTTGCTGGAATTGGGAATGTCTAGTCTAATGAAGAAAAGGATGAGGGGTGACATGATAACAGTGTTCCAATATCTCAGAGGCTGCCACAAAGAAGAGGGAGTCAAGCTATTCTCCAAAGCACCGGAAGGCAGGACAAGAAGCAATGGATGGAAACTAATCAAGGAGAGAGAACAACCAAAAATAAGAAGACATTTCTTGACAGTTGAGCAATTAATCAGTGGAATAGCTTGCCATCAGAAGTTGTGGTTGCTACACCACTGGGAGTTTTTAAGAAAAGACTGGATAGCCATTTGTTTGAAATGGTATAGGCAGTGGTGGGGTTCAAATATGTGAACAACTGGTTCTCTGTGTGGATGCCGCTTCCGGAAATCCATTCTGGGCCTGGGCAACAAAAAACTAGCTACCGGTTCTGCCAAACTGGTGCGAACTGGCTGAATGCCACCACTGGGTATAGGGTTTCCTGCCTGAGCAGGGGGTTGGACTAGATGACCTTCCAACATTAACAACAACAACAATAATAGAGTTGGAAGGGACCTTGGAGGTCTTCTAGTCCAACCCCCTGCTCAGGCAGGAAACCCTATAGCATTTTAGACAAATGGCTGTCCAGTCTCCTCCTCCTCCTCCTCCTCCTCCTCCTCCTCCTCTCTTCTTCTTCTTCTTCTTCTTCTTCTTCTTCTTCTTCTTCTTCTTCTTCTTCTTCTTCTTCTTCTTCTTCTTCTTCTTCTTCTTCTTCTTCTTTTCTGTTGCTCTTGTTGTTAATAATAATAATAATAAAAACACTAAAAAGGATTTGAAGAAGTTCATCAGCACTGATCATTATGAAAGTAGCTTTGAGATAAATTCTATTTCTGCCACATTATCCAGCTTGCTTTTAGGAAAATATTCAAGATAAACATCCAGGTCGCAGGATCCTTGTTGGCCCTGGGTTCTGGCTATTGCTGTGAACAGCAGATTGATCTATAATAAAGTTGCCCTTATGTACAATTTGATAGTGGATGAAACGGCCAACCTGGCTTGTTTCAATGAAACTTGGATGGACCTCTTGGCCTTGTGCCACCTGGGTTTTGGGTTTGGCACTAGCCATGACTTCAGAAGATGGGAAGTGGTGGTGGTTCTCTGCAATTCGTTACTGGCTTTCAGAAGCTCTGCCTTACAGATAACTGAGTATGAAACTCTGGCTGAGAGTTATGGTCTAGGGCAGGGATTTCCAAACTTGGCCGCTTTAAGACTTGTGGACTTCAATTCCCAGCATGGCTGGCTGAGGAATTCTGGGAATTGAAGTCCACAAGTCTTAAAGCAGCCAAGTTTGAAGACCCCTGTTCTAGGGCATAGAGGGACTGTTACTGTTGTATCACTCTTGGGGGTGATATGTGCCTTCCTCAATCTTGGGTCCTGTATCAGAAACCTGGGGCTGGAGAGTTCTGCACAATATCTTAACTGTTCTAAGCACTGCACTCTTTTGGACAGATATCTCTGGTGCTGTTCCTGGGATCTGTTGAAGTCTCTCTCTCAGTTTAGGAGTCCCAGTCCTGAGTGCTCCTACCACCACTGGGAATACCTTGGTCTTTACTTTCCACAACCTCTCCAATTCCTTTTTCAGGCCCTGGTACTTCTCCAGCTTCTCATACACCTTTTTCCTGATGTTGCTGTCACTTGGCACCTCTACATTTACCATCACCTCTGTCTTCTAGATTATTAGATTTCTATATAGAAACCTATATATAGGTTTCTAATTGTAAGCATCTCAGAATCATTTGGGAGATGGGCAGTATATAAATTGAAACAAACAAACAAACAGACTGAGTGGATAGGGACATTAAGACTGAGTGGATAGGGACATTAATGTACTATTCAGAGATAAGTCATGCTTAATTATTTTTAGGGCTTACTCACAGACATATTGTGTACAATATAAGTCTCCTTGCTGAAGATTAACCCATGATACCAATGGTAAATTAAAACTAGAATAATACAAATGACTGAAATCTTGGATGATATCTAAAATGTTGGAGTCCTTATAAGATTGGAAGGGGGAGTTTGATACAAATAGGTTTTACAGCCTGGGTTTGATGTATAAACATAAATGGTTTTAAAATGTATTTGTTGTTTGGGAGAATCACTCTTCACAGGTTTTGCTTTTTATAAAATTTTATAAAATTACAATAAGTAAACAATAACAATAGTGTAGAATCTCCCCGGTTGCAAACCATATTAATAACAGTAAATGGCTTCTGCTGTAACATAATATGGTGTTGCAAGAGATTTTCAGCTTATTATATACAATTACTATTTTCAAAGGGCTCCTTTCTCATTATTTTAAACTGTCACCAGTTATAACATATACACCTCAGAGTTTTTAAAAAGGACAAAGGAAAGATACCTATAAATTAAATGTAAAGAAATATCTTTTGTTTCAGCTAGGTTTATAGACAGAAAGAATTATGGTTCACTATTATCAACAGATGATACAACACAGGTCGATTGATTTTTTTTATAAAAAAACCCTCCTTAATTAAAATAGTGACAATCAGAGCTTTTTAGACGACGATAAATTATATTTTTGATATTTATATTTTTTATAATGATATCAACTGTGAATTCAGATAACCTATGGAAAATTGGTTAACTGGTTATCCGCATATGCATCTGACATAAAATTTTCTGGACCAGTGATTATCATATCTCGGTCTGAAATCTCTTCATGGTTAAGATCCAGGAGTCTAAAGGGGGCTTTGAGTTTTAAATGTTTTGACAAGGTTAATATAGAAATTTCAGCACACCAATGGATAATTTACAAAGCACTCCTAAGGCTATAACTCAGAATTGAATGGCTCTTACTTCAACTTAAGTGTTTTTAGGATTTTTATCATAAAGTAATACCTTGCTCTTATTAAACCTCTCAAGTCACTGAAGGATTTGCTTAGACATATCCTTTCTATTTTCATTGCTTTTATGATGCATTAGTGATTATTTGTATAATTTAATCGTGTGACAGCCTTTTCACATTATTTATTGTTTCTCCCTCTCTCTCTCTCTCTCTTAGACTGCTCAAACTGTCCTTGTGGTTGTGGTGGTTTTTGGGATATCTTGGCTCCCACATCATGTCATCCACCTCTGGGCTGAATTTGGAGATTTCCCTCTAACTCAAGCTTCATTTTTCTTCAGAATAACAGCACATTGCCTGGCTTACAGTAATTCTTCAGTGAATCCTATTATATATGCATTCCTTTCTGAGAATTTTAGAAAGGCCTATAAGCAAGTGTTTGAATGTCAGATTGGTCACAATTCACCTCTGAATGAAGTTAAAGATAATAAGAGTAATATTGACACGCCTCCAACTACTAATTCTACACATGTTTGAAGAATGAATGTGGTTGGCTGTTCTGCTGCTGTTTCATAGGAATGGACTTGCTCTAGCTGCTTTGATTTAAAAAAATGCAATTCCCAAACTGAGCAAATATTTCAATTTTGTATGGGTCATTAGTACCCAACTAATTGAAGTTCAGTTTATTTTGCTGCTGAAAGGAGTAAGAAAATCTGATTCATAGACAAAATACTTTAATGCCCTTCTTACTGAAAGAAGTTTGAATAAGAATTATTTTTAAAAATTAAAACAATTAATTGAATAAGATTAATATATAATTCCTCTTGCTCTAATGCATTTGTGTTATGCTTAAAATATTGGGGTTTTTTTCTTATACAAGTTTATTAATGTAAATCGCTTAAGCCATTTGTAAGTTGTAAGTTGAGAACTCTTGCATAAAATTAGTTTGTATAGATGCATTTTTAGATTTTTGACGAAAGTAATTCAAAACTAATAGTATTAATTTATATTCTGCTTCCATCAATAATTTTATGCATAGCAGATAATTTGCTTATTTATTTAAACAATTCTGTAACTTGGATCCATGCTAACTATTTATCTGCCTGGTTTATGATTAGAGTTGATTTCAAACTATTTTTTTTTCTGGTACTTGATATTTACATAAACTGTACAACGCCAGAAATACAAATTATGGGCGGTGAATTTGGTTATTTACTATAATTGCAAAGAAAGTGATCAAGCAATTATGCTTCATATGCATTTTTAGAGGAGGACTAGAATAAGTAACGAGCTGCTATATAGCTGCTTTCATTCAAACCTATCAATTACTACTACTTCTAAGTGTGTTTGACAAAGGCACAGGATACATTCCTGTACATTCTGTGATGAACTGAATGAAAAGGACAATTATATTGGAGAATTCATCCTATCAAGCATTAAAAAAATATATGTTTGACTTTTAAGAAGGCTAGACTTCAAATCTGTTCTATAGATCTGACATGTTGAATGAGGGAGTAAGTACACAGTACATTGTGGCATATTACAAAATGCTATTTTTCCATTTTGATGAGTTCCTTGGCTCTGATCATTCCGAAACAAAAAGTCAAAATGCTCCAAAGTTTGTAGAATAATAATAATTATGGGTCAGATGCCTGAACCCCAGCTGTAACAAGGATAAGATCATAACAGGCAGCGTTAGAAAGAAAAGATGCAGAACTAAAAATACAGGTAATCCTCACTTAATGAATGCCTCATTCAGTGACTGTTTGAAGTTATAACAATACTTAAAAATAACTTTAAAACCAATGCCTGCATTTATGACTTTTGCAGCATCCTGCAGTAGCAGTCTTCCATTGTGGAATGGAAAGACTGAAGAGGAAGAGATTACAAGAGAGTAAGCAGCCACCCAGTGGGGAATACACATTGAAAGGAATGCTGTGGTGCTTGCAGCCCCAAGCATGTTTGGAGCTGGGAGCAGTGAACTGGCTATGCAAACATAGAGTGACTAGACCAAGGTTACCCAGCCAACTTTCATGTCTAAAATGGGACTAGAACTTAAGATCTCCCAGTTTCTAGCCTGGTGCCTTAACCACTAGACCAAACTGATTGTATATCAGATGGATATGTTTTGCAGACATATTTAGGTATTTATCTCACTGATATATCCATGTTATCTGGAAGGAAGCTTGTTAGGAAAAGCTGTTAAGCACGATGACTAGCTGTGCTAGAATGTAGGGTGAGGTAAAACATCTTTGGTATGCTAGACACTTTTTTTTTAAAGAAAAAAGTGACGTAGCAGATATTTTCTTCAATATATCCCATTCTCTTGTTTCTCTTCAGATTGATCATGTCCCATTTTGCTCAAGGATTCTGTGAAAGTGTTAGGTACTCAAGATTACTTCAGTATTATACCCAATAAACCATTAATATCCAATAAATGGGAGCAGAAGAAGACACTTTAATCTTTTGAAATCTGTGTCCTGTACTGTTTTTCTCTAATGCTTGATATTGCATCAGCTTAACATTCCATTTATGCTTGAATTTGATCATGAGAATGTCTTAACAAACACCTTCGGAGCAGGTTGTTGATGCTGTCTTATGGAAGCATTAAGAAAATGTCCTTTTTTAAGAGGGAGATCATAGTCACGTGCATAAAAGTTTTGCTAAAATAAATATATAAATAGACATGCCAATTATAAAGATATTAAGTAAGAGGAGCTCTATATCCCCCAAAGTAAAATCCTTTTCCATCTTGAATGATTCAGTGATTCAAATAATTCAGGCGGAAGAAAATGCATGTTTATGAACATTACTCTCTTTTGGATACTTACAAAACAATATTTTTCATGGCTGTGCATCTCATAACCTGAAGAAAGAAGCATCGCTAACATGTAACAAGTAAATGAGAAGAAATGAATGCTGCCAAGACTGAATTTAATTCAGAGCTGTGCAGAAAAGATCACAAAGCAATGACTTTAAACAGATTGCATTACTTGTTTAATTTCTGGTGTCTGTTTTTCCATTTAAAAAATGCATATGTATTTCTGTACCTGACTGTATAACACAAAACATAAACACTGCTTGATACTGCATGTGTGCCTTAATATTGCATTTAATTTTAATGCCTCAGGCATTTTTAGTCACTGGGTAGCCATGTACAAAGCTTTGTAAAGGCGCATCTTTCTGCATCATCTTACTGGTCTAAAATTTCTTGGCTCATGTATATATTTCTACAAAAGCAGAAGTTCTGCTCTACCATTGATATAGAATGTCTTTGTCAGGGTTGAGACTTCCTTTACATATAGATGCAAGTATACATGTAACACAACAGTACAGATAGTTCTTGACTTACGACAACAATTGAGCCCAAAATTTGGCTCAACTGTTGCTAAGTGAGACATTTTTAAGTGAGCTTTGCCCCATTTTATGATGTCTCTTATCACAATTGTTAAGAGAATCACTGCAGTTGTTAAGTTAGTAACGTGGTTGTTAAATGAATGTGGCTTCCATATTGACCTTGCTTGTTAGAAGGTTTCAAAAAGTATTCATATGACCCTGGGACATTGAAATTATCATAAGTCAGTTGTCAAGCTTCTGAATTTTGATCATGTGACCATGGGGATGCTGCAATGGTCATAAGTGTGAAAAAAGTCACTTTTTCAGTGCTGTTGTAACTTTGAACGGTCACTAAATGACCTGTTGTAAATTGAGGACTATCTCTACAGAAGTGCTTTAATACTATATACAGACTAATGTGCACCATGTACCACGGTACCCTTCTAGATTCTTTATTTTTTTCTATTTTATTTTTTTACTTCCCAGTGTATCCCACAAGTCTGGTGCTCTCTGGTAATGTGCTACTTACATGGCCCAACATTATTAGTGTCTAGGTTTAGATAAGATAAGCCTGATGATGCAATTCAAATTGAGACTCAAACAACATTCAACGTTTACATATAACAATAATAATTTCATTTGCACCAATGAAATTAGTGCTTCTACATCACACAAACATCTAGCTTTATAACTATGATGCGTGACAGTTGCCCACCCTGTACATATCTATTCCTGCAAAAGAATGATAAGTAAATGTGATGAACATTGTTTTAAGCTGAAATTCCTAATTGTTCTAACTTTTTAAAGTATGATAATAGTGCCAACTATTATTGCTATGTTGTTTGTAGAGGTTTCTGCTTCCAAGAGTAAGAAAAATAAACAGTAGCCATCAAATTGTATTGTAGTGACTTCATTGATCAAAGGGTAAATAAAATTATTGCAATAGCTAAAACCTATTCAAAAGCATCTGTCTCTGTCTATCTATCTATCTATCTATCTATCTATCTATCTATCTATCTATCTGATGTGCATCATGACATAAATTGGTGTTTGACAGATATTTACCTCAGTTTGTTATTTGATATTTATCTTGGTATTTCACAAATATATGTGCCTTTTGAAAGCCACATCTGTCTCCCTCCTGCCATTTTTGCCTTATATAATACACAAATGCATGAATCCAACTTTTTTCCAGTGTCATTTCATTGTGTGTTAAACTAATCCCCCTGTTTCAGAATATGTCTTATCATATTTAACATTTATTCATCATTCTTTGAATCTTCTCTTACCTGCTTTCAATTTTGTTTTTATCCAGCTCTATTCTTCCACAGGTGGTATTTTTTGTTTCCATTTCATAATAATGTCAGCAAACAAATACATGCAGAGAGAGGGAGAGAGAGCTGTAAGGAAGGTGAGAAGAATAAATGCCTTATTCTTCAACTGACAAATGTGTTAATAAAAGAAAAAAACAGCTCTTTTGTTGATCTGAATGAAAATCAGATCTTAGATTGGCAATTTGAATTCACAACCTGCTTCCCTTTAGCACTGAGTAGAGATTTACTTAACTTTGTTTCCCAATTAAGATGCCATCCTTACTTAGAAATACCATCATAAGTTTAATTTTTTACTGCCAATAATCAATTTTATGTATGGATATGTTAATTGTATACTGATTAATATATGTCAATAGTTCACAAATACTAGAAGAGCTGAATAGAATATTTTTATAAAATGATAAATATATTAAATCATGTTTGTAGGCCTAAGTATGTGATAAGATGCAGCACAGAGATGTTGCACATTACATTTGAAGAAGTAGTAGTAAATATTTACTGGATATGATTGAGACTCACTTCAAAGATGAGAATATTTTAGCTTCAATAAAGAATGGAAATGATGGGTATACTACCCAACTAAAATTTGACTGATGATTATAAATTCTAATTATGCAAAACCAAGAAAAGAGAGATGCTAGTTAGGAGGGGAATATTTTCTTAATTTACTCTCAGAATTTATTGGAATTATTGATGTAACCAGGCAAATCTGGAATGTGGTTCAATTTGAATAACACAGGAGGTCTCTCTCTCTCTGTCTCTCTCTGTCTCTCTCTGTCTCTGTTTCTCTCTCTGTGTGTGTATGTGTGTAAAAGAGAGAGAGAAAAGAAAGACGAAAGGAAAGGGAAGGATAGAAAGAAAAAGAGAAAGAAAGAAAGAAAGAAAGAAAGAAAGAAAAAGAAAAAGAGAAAGAAAGAAAGAAAGAAAGAAAGAAAGAAAAAGAAAGAGAAAGAAAGAAAAAGAAAGAAAAAAGAGAAGAAAGAAAGAAAGAAAGAAAGAAAGAAAGAAAGAAAGAAAGAAAGAAAGAAAGAAAGAAGAGAAAGTTTATATGTGCACAATATGAAGAGGATCCTTTTATTACAAATTTTATTAAAAGATAGTAATACTGGGAAAATATTCTGTATGTCCATTTACAATACTTCATAATTAATTCTATACCACTGTGTCCCCAAGGTATACTGTACATTTGGCAAATGAGTTGATATATTTCCTGGTCAGCTTCAGTATAGTCTACATTAGAGTGATCTTTCCATTTGCAATGTTGAACAGCCTGGGTCTCATTATAGCTTTGGTCAATTTGGGCTTTTACATAATACTATTAATCAACTTACAGAAAGTGTAAACCTGTACCATATTCATTGTTAATGAAAAAGACAATACAAGTCAGCATGAATGTATTTTTTAATAATATAACAATAAGCATAACTAAAGCACAGTTTTACCCCGAGTGTCTATGGAGATTCTCAGCCATCCAGGTCATGTTTGTCCTAAAGGTGTTTTTCAAAAAGCAGCTGGACTTTCTTTTGTTTTCTCCTTGAAGATGTTTCATTTCTCATCCAAGAAGCTTCAAGATAGGAAGTGATGGATGAGAAGTGAAACATCTTCAAGGAAAAAAAAAAAAAGCCCAGTTGCCTTTTGAAAAGCACCTTTGGGACAAAGTATGCAAGCTAGGATTTTGAATCTAGAGATTATTTTGTTGTTGTCCTTTTCCCACATGGTAAGAGATAATGTTGAGTATTGACTTGCTTAAAATGCACAAATGTTTCTGCCATTCTATAATCCCATTTGTATGGATTTCAGTAGTTTTTACATCTTCCTTTATTCTTTCCAATTGCCTCTATTAAATCTCTTCTGTAATTATTCTTCACTATTTCTATTTCAGTTATAAAATTTCTAATTAAATTCATTCTCCTGTTCTTGTTATTTTCAATTATTTGTTGACATTCTTGATTGAGATAGCTGTCCTTGTCTTTCCTTGCATAACAGTGCAAATTTGCATTTGATAGTCACAAGGCCTTGTTTCCCGAGGCTTTTATTTTCTTTCTTTTGCTACAGCTTATTCTTTTCATTTGAAGTGTGGGAATATTTTTTTCTGCTTCTATTTTCATAATGTCGCTTACCTTTATCCATGGTTCATCAAGGTTTGTTTTTTTTCTTATAAGTCTACTGAATCTATTCCTTACAGTGCCTCCATATTTGGATCGGACATCTTTCAAATCAAGGCTTCCATTACACTTTACTGTTATACATTTTTCTCTGTATATTTCACACCATGAGTTCATCCTCTGTTCAACAATTGAAACAATCACATAGCAATAAACTTTCTGTCACTTTGTTCTCTCTTGTGGTTTTATGCCATGAATAATCCATGGAAGCACCTGATCTGAAGTGCCTGTTCCATTTCACCTAATTTCACTTAAAATATCCAATTTGGTAAACTATATTTCCATATTGTCAATTTCAAATTTTCCTTGGATCATACGGTATTTCATACTCTATCTGTCCTTTTAAAACAAGTAACTCCGCTTTCATTTTTACTGTCCGTGACCAGTTCCTTACAGTCTCTGGAACTATTTGTGAAAGTGATGTTTCACCCAAATTTTTCTTAACATTTTCAACTATGTTCATACAGCTTTCTAGGTGGGTTGCCATTGCCTTTCCCCACGACTATTTTATACCATACTGGCAAGAGTGAGCCTACTAAGAACTCCCTCTCTTTCGGGTCATTGTGAGAAGTCTCCCACAAACTCACTGTGATCAGCTTTCTGGCAGAAGGTTATGAGGTTACATGAGCTTGGCAGATATTGTTAAGGATTATATTCGACTGTGACTTTTTTTTTATTTTAATTGGCAATTCTCATTTTTCATGTTCAGTTTATGTTGTTATATTGATATAACTTTCTTCAGAGTCATTTATTTGAGATGGGTGTCCACATAAATTGAATACAATAAAAATAAATTAAATATCTTAGGAAGGGTTTGTGAATAAATGGCTTTGGCTTCAAAACATTGTTGATCCCACAGGGGCAGACTTAAGAGAATTTTTTTAAAAAAGTAGATATTTTGCAAGTAGCCTGAAAATCTAATATGTATACATTATTAATTAGACCACATTTTGTAGCATATCCATTTATCTAAGGATGAATATGGTACCAATTTTTGCTTTTCTCTATCTTAAAATGCATGGCTTGTTTCTTAGGCTCACTATATAAAACAAAAAAAGAATATGCACAACTGATACTGATCAAGCCCTTTGAGACGGTTTTAAAAGATACATTGTGCTTCAGTAGTGAAGTTTAGGTCAAGAAGCAACAGTGAGAACTGGACACGGAACCACTGATTAATTCAAAATTGAGAAAGGAGTCCGGCAAGGCTGTATACTGTCGCCCTGCCTATTTAACTTATATGCAGAGCACATCATGAGAAAGGCAGGGCTAGATGAAACAAAAGTTGGAATTAAGATTGCCGGGAGAAATACCAACAACCTAAGATATGCAGATGATACCACTCTAATGGCAGAAAGTGAAGAGGAACTAAAGAGCCTCTTGATGCGGGTGAAGAAGGAGAGTGCAAAAGTTGGCTTGAAACTCAACATTAAGAAAACCAAATCATGGCATCCGGCCCTCTCAATTCCTGGCAAATAGATGGGGAAGAAATGGAGGTAGTGACAGATTTTATTTTTCTGGGCTCCAAGATCACCTCATATGGGGACTGCAGCCAAGAAATTAAAAGACGCTTGCTCCTGGGGAGGAAAGCTATGGCAAATCTAAACAGCATTCTAAAAAGCAGAGACATCACCCTGTCAACAAAAGTGCGTATAGTCCAGGCCATGGTTTTCCCAGTTGCAATGTATGGCTGTGAAAGTTGGACCATAAGAAAGGCTGAGCGCAAAAGAATTGAGGCCTTTGAACTATGGTGCTGGATAAGACTCCTGCGAGTCCCTTGGACTGCAAGGCGTTCAAACCAGTCAGTCCTAGAAGAGATCAACCCCGACTGCTCTTTAGAAGGCCAGATCCTGAAGTTGAAACTCAAATACTTTAATGAGAAGGAAGGACTCACTGGAGAAGCGCCTAATGCTTGGAAAGATTGAGGGCAATAGAAGAAGGGGACGACAGAGACTGAGGTGGTTGGATGGAGTCACTGAAGCAGTAGGTGTGAACTTAAATGGACTCCAGAAGATGGTAGAGGACAGGAAGACCTGGAGGAACATTGTCCATGGGGTCGCGATGGGTCGGACACAACTTCGCAATTAACAATAACAACAACAAGTGAAGTTTAATTGTGAGATTGGTTAAAGAAGTGCAAATGCTTAGACAGTCTGAGAGCACCTCATTATTTTCATAGTGTTATTTCTTTTATATACCGGTAAGTACGAGTGCTGAAAGTTCACAGAAGACCAATCAATGTAAATAAAAATGTTTCTATACCAAATAACATTGTCTTCATTAATGGGTAAAACAATAATAAAAACATAATTAATACAATGAGAATGTGACATATGGTTTATTTATTTAGTTATTGATCAGATTTATATGGTTGCCCATCTCACGAAAAATTATTTTGAGCAACTTACCATAGGTTTATAAAATATTTAAGATATTAAAATATTTAAAAAATAAAGCCACAAAGGCTACAATAGTACAGCAAATGTTAACAACAGTGGAGCCACCTTTGTACCTTGCTGGTTGCCGGGCCTGAAGGCATAACTAGATTTTAAGTGACTTTGGTAAAATCAACAGGGACGGAGTCAGCTTTACTCAATGTTGCATAAGGGGCACCACAGCAGAAAAGGCCTATCCTCTGAGGCCTGCCCATGTAGCTTCTCAGCAGATGATATCTGTAGCATGCTTCTTCTCCTGATCTGATAGGATGGGCAGATATAATCAGGGAAAGGTGGTCCCCCAAATAACCCAGTCCCATGTCATACACGATTTTAAAGGTAAAAAACAGTACTTTGAATTGGAACCAGAAGCAGATTGGCAACCAATGCAGCTCATGGAGCAGAGATGTAACATGCTGTTCTATAGGCACACATAACAGCCCATGCTGCTGCATTTTGCACCCAACTGAAGTTTCCAAATATTCCTAAGGGCAACCCCATATAGAGTGTATATAATACAGTACACTCTACATGGGGATTATAGAGTCTCACCAGGGAGTGGCTGGGGTATGAGTGATTGGGAGCAGAGACGTCCTAGCCTATGAATGGGTGTAACTGGCCCACAATACAAAACTGGAAAGCTCTCCTTGCCATGATTGCCACCTTCTCTTTGAGCAGGAGCTATGAATCCAGGAGAACCCTCAGGTTTTGCACCAGGTTTATTTGGGACAGCGCAACCCCATCTAGCACCAAAGATGGCATATTCCTAGAACAAGCAGGCCTCAAAAGTCAAAATCTTTCCAGGGTTCATCTGAAGCCTGTTGTTCTCTAAGCAGATTCACACCGCCTCCAGGCAAAAGGAAAGCTTGTCCACAGCATTGCTTAATTCACCAGGGGAAGAGAAGTATAATTGGGTAAAATTGAGATACTGATGATTCTTCACCCCATGGTGATAGATAAGCTCCCCCAGCAGCATCATGGAGACGTTGTAAAGGAGTGGAAGAGTGGCACACAGTAGGGTCGGAAGGTGGGATCTCTGTAGATGTCAGATAAATGAAGCAAACCAGCACGATACAGTCCTCTGAGCCAATAAAGAAGGGCACAATGGTTGATGGTCTTGAAAGCCAAAGAGGTCAAGAAGGGCAAAGATGGATGCACAACATCCATCCTCCTTCACCAGAAATCATCCAAAAGCATGACCAATGCTGTTTCCATTCTGTACCCAGATCTGAATCTTAATTGAAAGAGATCCAGACAGTCCACGTCATCCAAGGTCCTCTGAAGCTATTGCACAGTCACCTTCTCAACCACCTTCCCCCCAAAGTGGAGATTAGATATTGGATGGAAATTGTCTGAAGAGTTGGGACCAGCAATGGCTTTATGAGGAGGGGGGAAAAACTAAGTACCTCCTCATTCAAAGAAGAATTCATTATTGCTAGAATCAACTCAATAACTTGTCCTCAGCACCAGCACCAGTTTGAACATTTTTTTATTGCTGAAGGCATCATATCATATCCCTTCAGTGAGGTAAAAAATAGTAACACCCTCAATTTTTATGTACTAGACATTTCTACAACAACAGACTTAATCAGCAAAACCCAAAGTCAAAGTTTCATGTTTTTTCCATCTCAAGCACAAAATCCAGAAGCAGCTTCCAAGTCGAAACAAAGTTGGATTTGTTGTTGTTTTTTTCTTTGTTTAAAGTTAAGTTAGCCATCTCTGCCAATTCTGTCAGTTTTTTCATCCATTCATCCATTGTGGTAATTAAAATATCTTTCCATTTTTGTGCATAAAGCATTCTTGTTGCTGTCAAAATATCAACTGAGCCAATGCTTATTATGCACTTTAATAATTTCTATACCTTTCTTTATCAGCATGCTGAAATAGCACAGTGCTTCATCTTTGCTTCATGTGGAGAAGATTGCATGTTTGAAACCATGTAGAAATTTTATGCCTGTGTATTTTAATGCCTTCCTTTTTCCAGAGGAAAATGTATTTTCCTCTGGGCTTTTTGTCTTGTTTTATATTTAAACATCCATCGATTTATTGTTATACCATTGTTCTGGTCACTGTTTAATTTAGTCCCCATATAGGCTATTTTCGTATTTGGGAGCTGGGACTGACCTCTCAGCTGTCTACAAATGCTATTAAATGGTAAACTTTTATTTTCTAAAGCCTAAGGAAAAATCCAGATACTCAAGGAAAGAAGAATGACATTTCTTCTGATTTTTCGCTAATAGCCTTTATTATGATGAACTTATAACCCCTGCACTATTTTAGCAATGCTGACATAAAACATATTAGTTCATACAGAAAAAAAGAAATGTCTCTCTTAAAGCTGCTTATTATCACTATTTGTGTGTGTGTTTATGTGTGTGTAAAACTTTCAGTTAAGATGTTTTCATCCTGCCCTAGGCTGATTCAGACCAACAATAATAAAACTTTTATAAATTCAGTAAGATCCAGACACATTAAAAATTGATTGCCATTATTTTCCTGGAAATCAAATGTAGGGATCCACAATAGCAGAACTGTTAGCTTGTAGCCTGGACTGAATATCTTGTAAAAGTTGTTGGCAAAGTGCCTTTGTTTCTTCAGGTTTTGCTTAAATTGGCTCATGCTGGCATGAACATTGGACAAGCACAACTTAAATGGTAAGTGTGCCCTCTTAAACGGATGTAAATATTGACAAGCGTGCAGTGGGCTGGATAACTGTAATGTGTGGCTGCCCTGGCCTGTGTTGTTGGATTTGTATATTTTTGAAGGGATAAACATGTTTGGTTTAATTTAGCATTTATACAAATACAGGCAAACACATTCAGGGACTTAATATATGAATGCACTGAAGCAATGTTGAAAATGTCCCAAGTGTCCATTTGAAACCATTCATTTAGATGGTCTGCACAAGGTACATACTCTTCCATTTCAATGAAGCCCAAGGGGATTTAATAACCCTAACATCCAGTGCTGGATTGGGAACTGAGTTGCTGATGGCCATTAGTGTGAGCAAAAGCACAAGCAAGCTACACAGGCTGCTGAATGCAATTCTCAAATGAGTTTCTGTTTTCTCCAGCCCTCTAGTGGTGCTTGAGGGAAAGCAAATGCCACTGAAGGGTGAGTTGGAATTACAGATTTGACTTGGATGGATTTCTCATTACACCTAAAGTGTACAAACAATTAAATGAAATATGTACAGCCAGATTCTTAAGGCTGCTATTGAGCATGCATGGTTTCTGCTGCAGCCTACATAAGTGTTGTCTTGCCAGGGCTTCTGGCGGAGTTAATACCACTAAATTAAACAGTTTTATTCAGCTGCACACAGCTCTTGACAGAAGTAGTAAAATGCAATGCTTCCTAAATACAGACATGTTTCAGGTCTAACCTGAAACAAAAAGAACACTGCAGATTCAGCTATTAATTCCCAAATGCTTATTGTTCTCTAGTCAAGGTGAGAGATGTGCTATTTTTCTTTTCTTGTTGAGAAGTCTGAGATCCATTCAGAATTACAAACTCTCTTTTGAGATTGTCTCTGCAAAATTGGACTTTGTTTGTAAAAGAGGCTGAATTATCAAGCATCACCTGAAGGCAGGCAAGAATCAATGGATGGAAATTAATCAAGGAAAGTGTTATGTCCCGAGCCTTGCAACCGGCTCGGGCGTTTGCAGGCAGTCCCGGGCAGGTGCAAAGCTGCCTAGGACCAGACAGGTTGTCGCCAGCGCCGTGCGCATGCGCGGGTGCTGGCGCGGGAAAAGTATCGCATTTACCCGGGAAGCGTCTATATAAGAAGCTGGGAGGTTTTGGGGAGCTGCTGAAGCCATCTACTTGTAAGCTGAACGCTGAATAAAGGAAACTGAGAACTTCAACTGCTTCTCGTGTCTGCTTCCCGCCAAGGACTCAACACTGGCGACGAGGGTGGGATCCTTGCACTACCTGGAAAGGAAAAGTGTAAGCTTACCCAAGGAGTCCTGAGAGTTTCTGGTCCAAAAGGAACGAGCTGTCCCTTTCTCAGGGTTGTCTGCTTGGGGAAACAGAGTTGTCATTCCCACCTCAATGAGGACTAGGGTCTTAGAATCCCTCCACGAGGGTCATCCTGGCATTGTTCGGATGAAGGCTCTTGCACGAAGCCACTTGTGGTGGCCTGGTTTAGATAAAGGTATTGAGGCTAAGGTACACGCATGCCACCTGTGCCAACGATCTCGCCCAGAGATGCCCCAAGCTCCTGTGCATAGATGGGAGGAAACACAGTCCCCATGGTCTAGGTGCACATTGACTACGCTGGGCCCTTTCAGGGCCAGTTCTTCTTGGTCCTTGTTGACAGCCATTCAAAATGGCTTGAGGTTGTACCTGTCTCATCCCCCACCACTGCAAAGACTATTCAGGTACTGAGGGGGATTTTTGCTGCACACGGGCTTCCAGATGTCATTGTGTCTGACAACGGCCCTCAATTCACTTCCTCCGAATCCCAAGCTTTCTTACAGGCTAACATGATTCGTCATGCCACGTCTGCACCCTTCCACCCGTCCACCAACGGTATGGCTGAACGTATGGTGCGCATCACGAAGGACGCATTGAAAAGCCTCACCTACGGGGACTGGCATCACAGGTTGGCTGACTTTCTCCTTTTCTTATCGCACCACACCGTCCACTTCTACAGGGAGAAGTCCAGCTGAACTTCGTTGGGGGCGCCAACTTACTACTAGACTTGACCGTTTGCATCCGGACAGACTGCCTTCATCTACCTCACATCCTAGGGCACCTAGACAACTACTTGTGGGTGCCCCGGTTTGGGCTCGCAATTACGGGCCTGGTCATACCATGGGTCCCCGCTTCTATTGTCCGGGATCACAGGTCCTCTCTCCTACGAGGTTGCCCTGGACAACGGTCGTGTCCTGCGTCGGCACATCGACAACTGCCGCCCTAGGCGGGACGTTGATGAACTCCTGGGTCTTTTCCAGGGGGGAGGGGGACCCCTTTGGAGCAAAGGGAAAAGGCACAGCTGCTGCCCATCTCCACTGATGGAGCCACAACGCCCATCCGCGGTTCCGCAATTGCTCCGAAAAGGAATTCATGGAGCTTACCCACACAACAGGCACTCACGCCTACCCACCAGGGAGGATACCCGGGGCATCCCCAACACATCATTCCCCGCAAGAGTGCTGGCACACAATTCCCCAAGGTTGGCCTGACCTTACCCCAAATTCCTACAGGGTGTCAAACATACAGGGAGGTGGTCGAGGAACCAAGTCCCGACTACAACACCTCTAGCCCAAATCAGGGAGTAACTGAGTTTTGGGAAAGTACAGAAACCCACACAAGCCCGGACACAGAACGGGGTTCAGGGATGGTCAGCCTCCTGACAGGTCTTGGACGGACCTAGGAGGTTCAACAGAGACGCCCAGCAGTGGCTATCACTTCAAGGGGCCCGAGGGTCTACAGCTAGGCAGGTCAACCAGGTCACAAAGTGACAGAAGCCCTGGCCTGACGAGCCCGGTGGGCGAGCAAGCAGGCCAGGCATCGGGGCACAGTCCTTGGAAGGCACCAAGGCAAAATAAGGAGAACAGGCTCACATCTCCCTCCAGTCAGGGAACTCATGCTAGTAACCCAGAGCTGAGAAGGTCACAGAGAGCAAAGAAGTCTCCTAAATACTTAGAGGATTACATAACATTGCTGGCTAAACAAAAGCCAGGTAACGATAGGAGCACTGAGAAGCAGAACACTGCATAAAATAAATGTTTATATGTTGGTAGTAGTTTTAGCCCGGGGGAAAGGGGTGTTATGTCCAGAGCCTTGCAAACGGCTCGGGCGTTTGCAGGCAGTCCCGGGCAGGTGCAAAGCTGCCCGGGACCAGACAGGCTGTCGCCAGCGCCGTGCGCATGCGCGGGTGCTGGCGCGGGAAAAGTATCACATTTACCCGGGAAGCGTCTATATAAGAAGCTGGGAGGTTTTGGGGAGCTGCTGAAGCCATCTACTTGTAAGCTGAACGCTGAATAAAGGAAACTGAGAACTTCAACTGCTTCTCGTGTCTGCTTCCCGCCAAGGACTCAACAGAAAGTGTCCAATCTCCTCATAAAAACCTCTAGTGAAGGAGCACCCTCATCCCTTCTGTTTCAAAACAATTCATGAACTGGAATAATAAGTAATTTCTGAAAAGGAAGGTTCTTAATGTCACATCTTTGCATCTGATCATACTGTGCCTTTAGTCTTCTCATGGCCTGTATCTCTGTGATACACCCTGCTGATCTCCACAATATCCTGCTTCTTTCTGACTGACTTCTATATTTAAATGATGTTTCCAAAGTGGCAACTGAGGTCTTAATCAGGATCAGGGCATTGTTGCTATGGGGTTCTTCAAGGAATTTGTGATCACAGCAAGGAATCTCTTTCACATATCTCCTATAGAGTATTGCTTTTGAAAGCCCCATAGGAGCTATCCATTTTAGCACCTTTTCCCAAGACGAATGATACACCCAAAGACATGATACAGTAGTCCTTTCTAAATTGGAAGAGTTGACAGATATAAAACAAGAGTTGTTTTGCTACTCACCTTTCCATGAGAAACTGCAGTTTTGTATGTTTTGTACCTGAAGCTGATGATTACTATATTTGTTGAGTCCGTGGCGGGAAACAGACACGAGAAGCAGCTGGAGTTCTCAGTTTCTTTTTATTCAGCGTTCAGCTTACAGAAGATGGCTTCAACCTCGCCCAAACGCCTCGCAGCCTCTTAAGTAGGCAACTCCCGGGTAAAAGGGTTACTTTTTCCCGCGCCAGCACCCGCGCATGCGCACGGCGCTGGCGACAGCCTGTCTGGTCCCGGGCAGCCTTGCACCTGCCCGGGACTGCCTGCAAACGCCCGAGCCGTTTGCAAAGGCTTGGGACATAACACCCCTTTCCCCCGGGCTAAAACTACTATCAACATACAACATTTATTTATATGACATTTTGCTCCCCAGTACTCCCACTGTTTACTGGCTTTTGCCTTGCCAGCAATGTTATGTAATCTTCTAGGTACTTAGGAGATTTCTTTGCTCTCTGTGACCTTCTTAGCTGTGGATTACTGGCATAAGTCCCCTGACTGGAGGGAGGCGTGAGCCTGTTCTCTCTATCGTGCCCTGGTGTCTTCCAAGGACTGTGCCCCGATGCCTGGCCTGCTTGCTTGCCCACCGGGCTCGTCAGGCCAGGGCTTCTGTTGCTTTGTGACCTGGTTGTCCTACCTAGCTGTAGACCCTCAGGCCCCTTGAAGTGATAGCCACTGCTGGGCGTCTCTGTAGAACCTCCTAGGTCAGTCCAAGACCCGTCAGGAGGCTGTCCATTCCCTGAACCCCCTTCTGTGCTCGGGCTCGTGTGGGTTTCTGTACTTTCCCCAAACTCAGGTGTTCCCTGATTTGTGCTAGGGGTGTTGTAGTCGGGACTTGGCTCCTCGACTAGCTCTGTGTATGTTTGACCCCCTGTAGGATTTGGGGTAAGGTCAGGCCAACCTTGGGAATTGTGTGCCAGCTCTCTTGCGGGGAATGATTTGTTGGGATGCACCCGGGTATCCTCCGTGACTGGAGTGCTGTGTGACGTTGATGTGTGTGGAAAGTGAGTATGCCCCCGGGGGGACTCCCTGGCTGGAGTAGGCGTGAGTGCCTGTTGTGTGGGTAAGCTCCATGACTTCCTTTTCGGAACAATTGCAGAATCCTGGGATGGGCCGTTTGTGGCTCCCTCAGTGGAGATGGGCAGTAGCTCTTGCCCTTCCCTTTGCTCCAAAGGGTCCCCCTCCCCCCCTGGAAAAGACCCAGGAGTCTCAGCAGAAAAGTCTCGCCTAGAGCGAAGTTGGTCGATGTGCCGACGCAGGACACGACGTTGTCCAGGGCAACCTCGTAGGAGAGAGGACCTGTGATCCTGGACACAGAAGCGGGGACCCATGTATGACCAGGCCCGTAATTGCGAGCCCAAACCGGGGCACCCACAAGTCGTTACTAGTTGCTAGGTGCCCTAGGATGTGAGGTAGATGAAGGCAGTCTGTCCGGATGCAACCGGTCAAGTCTAGTAGTAAGTTGTCGCCCCCAACGAAGTTCAGCTGGACTTCTCCCTGTAGAAGTGGACGGTGTGGTGCAATAAGAAAGGAGAAAGTCAGCCAACCTGTGATGCCAGTCCCCGTAGGTGAGTCTCTTCAAGGCGTCCTTTGCGATGCGCACCATGCGTTCAGCCATACCGTTGGTGGACGGGTGAAAAGGCGCAGACGTGGCATGACGAATCAGGTTTGCCTGTAAGAAAGCCTATTCTGGCTGGGGAATCTGGTACCCTTCAGGCGTTCTTCTTGGGGTTGTGTCTTTCGTCGACCCAGACACACAGCTGCGATGTGCCCTTGTTTGCCGCATGCCCGGCAGGTAGCGGAGCGGAACTTGCAGTCGGTTCTCCTGTGGCGACCTCCACAGCCGATGCACTTGAGCGGAGCCGAAGAGCTTCCCTTCGGGTTCTCTTCCTTCGCGGGGTGTAGACGGTCGACTTCTTCGTCCGGATCCTCCTCGGAGTTTCGTCGGACGTCTTCCTGGTGCACGGACGCACCCTCTGCACTGCTTCTGATCGGCCGCATGTTCTTGACGGCGCCGCCTGCTGCTTCTTCTGCGGTGAATTCCCTTAAGGCGTCTTGGAAGGATAATTCTTCCTTAGCGAAAAGTCTCTGTTGTAGCTCTCGATGCCTTAACCCGCACACGAATCGGTCCCTCAGTCGTTCCTCGAGGTCCTTGAACTCGCAGGGCTTGGTGGCCTTCCGTAGCGCGGCGATGTATTCCTTGGCTGTTTCACCGGACCGTTGATCCCTCTGCTCGAAGGTGTGGCGCCATGAGATAACGGACACCTTGGAAGTGCTCCTTCAGCAGCTTCTTCAGGTCTGCGTAGCTTACAGACTCTACTGGAACAGGTGCTGCAAGGTTTTCTGCGATTTCGAAGGCGTCTTGGCCGCAAACGCAAAGCAGGGTGGCGGCCTTCAAGCTATCTTCCCTCACTTGGTTTGCCTTGAAGTAGTTCTCCATTCTGGATACGTCGGACTCCCACCGCTCTGGATGTGAGACGTCGAATTCCGAAAGCCTTCCGATTTTCGCCATCTTCGGATCTTCAGGAGACGGGTCTATCAGCCAGCCTACCCCCGAATGCACACCGGATTGGCGGGCAGCTGCCGAGTCGACGCCGTTCCTCTTTCGCCGCTCAGGACTCATTGGGTAAGCTTACACTTCTTCCTTTCCAGGTAGTGCAAGGCATCCCACCTTCGTCGCCAGTGTTGAGTCCGTGGCGGGAAACAGACACGAGAAGCAGCTGGAGTTCTCAGTTTCTTTTTATTCAGCGTTCAGCTTACAGAAGATGGCTTCAACCTCGCCCAAACGCCTCGCAGCCTCTTAAGTAGGCAACTCCCGGGTAAAAGGGTTACTTTTTCCCGCGCCAGCACCCGCGCATGCGCACGGCGCTGGCGACAGCCTGTCTGGTCCCGGGCAGCCTTGCACCTGCCCGGGACTGCCTGCAAACGCCCGAGCCGTTTGCAAAGGCTCGGGACATAACAATATTGATTGACTGATTGTAGGCCATCAAGTCACTGTTGACTCTTAGCAATCATGAAGATTTTCTTTAAGAGGTGATTACCACCAACAAAACAAATGTGAATATCTTACGCAGTTCTAGGCACCTTGTCAATCTTCCACAAAGTGTCTCCTCATTATGCCTGCAAGTACAAGGAAAATCAGTCATCTTGACATGAATCTGGAATATATTTGGAGAATTAAGAAAGACAGGTGTATTCCAGGAATCTCTTTTATGTGTCAGAAATAAACTCAGATTTGATTTGTAGCTTCCGTCCTGTTCATTCCAGCTTCCTTTCATCTAAGCACCTCCTGAAGAACATGAGAAAGGAACTGTTGCAGGTTTTTTTTTTGCTATTTAGTTCATGTGGTTCATATATATATTATATGTACAAATCAAATGAAATTGATTGTCACAGTTACAATATATTGCTTCTGTGTAGTTATGTTTCATGTGTATGTACAAATATGACTAGATTTCTCTTTATTTCATTTTTTATTTGTTCTTTTATATGTTCATTTGGATTGGTCTATGAATCTATGATTAATTTGAATGTTATTATTTTGAAAATAAAAAGAATATTTACTAAAATGAGCAAATAGATGGAGAAATGTTAAGATATGCACATGCTGCTAGAAAGCTGAACTGTGGAATGTGATCTAGTGCAGAACATTTTTTGAAAGAAGTGAAAATGCCATTGTGGAAGAATGGGATATTTTTTTCCTACACTGGTATATGAAAGTGAGAATAGGTATGTAGGATAAATAACAAAGTTCAATGCAATGGGATGGTATGCATAAGAAGTAAAAGAAAAAGAGAAAGGTTCAAGAATTAATTAATAGGTGCTGGATAAATACAAAAGTGAATTAGAATTGTTAGAATTAGAATAACAGAGTTGGAAGGGACATTGTAGGTCATCTAGTCCAACCTCCCACCCAAGCAGGAGACCCTACACCATTTCTGACAGATGGCAGTCCAGTCTCTTCTTGAAAGCTTCCAGTGATACCGTTCCCACAACATCTGAAGACAAACTGTTCCATTGGTAATTGTTTTCACTGTCGGAAAATTGATCCTTATTTCTAGGTTGATCTCCTTGATCGGTTTCCATCCATTATTCCTTGACTGGCTTTCAGGTGCTTTGGAAAATAGGTTGATTCCCCTCCTCTCTGTGACAGCCTCTCAAATATTGGAACACTGCTATCATGTTTCCCCTGGTTCTTCTCTTCACTAAACTAGCCATGTCCAGTTCCTGTAACCCAGTGTTTCTCAACTTTGACAATTTTAAGGCATATGGACTTCAACTCCCAGAATTCCACATTAACCTTTCTTCATATGTTTTAGCCTCCAGTCCCCTAATCATCTTTGTTGCTCTTCTCTGCACATTCGCTAGAGTCTCAACGTCTTTTTTATAATGTGGAAACCAAAACTGGTTGCAGTATTCTAGGTATGGTCTTACTAAGGCCAATGCACATAGTGTTTTGCATAATTACGAATAGGATTCAGTTCTATTTCCTTTTTTAATCTCACATTGTTTATTTATTTAAGTTTATTATTTTATACTTCCTTTCAGATCTTTTTATAATGTTCCTTACTCTGAAAGGGAATACATGAAGAAATACAATATGTGTGTATTTATGTATGTCCACCAAGCCATTTTGTGCAATTATTACTTAGGAAAATATATAGAGATATTTATAAGACAAGGAGCTTTCAAAACTGTAATCTTCTCAATAATATTTTGGTATTCAAACATAGGTTCACAGAAATGGGTAATTTATGGAATTTTTAAATTGCTTTTTCTAAGATATTTTTGAATGTTGTATATTATATTTTTTCCTAAAGTACATAAGCATAATCTTTCAAAAATGAAAGATGATCATTCTCATGGTTTCATTAGAAGCAAGCTAATGTGTATGACTAGCAGCATGTACTAAGTAAATTAAAGGTGCCTTGAGTTCAGCTTCATTCCAGGTGATTGCATTTATGCAATTTTCTTGGCACAATAATGGAAATGGTTTGCTGTTGTCTTCTTAATTTAATATTAAGGTTTAAGAATTCCCTAAACCAAGCACTCAGCAGGTATCTCCCTACTTAGATATTGAGTTCAGCTAAGGTTGGTCATGTGACAATACATTAATGCAATATAATAATGACGAACACATTGTATCAGGCTTTTCCAACTCCCAAACACCAAGAAAACGTCATTTATTAAGTATCTTAATTTAAGAAGGCCTAAGCACTTAATGAATAACAGTATTAAGAAGGCAAAGATATATCCTATACATATACATTTCAACTGAGCATTTTTTTTAATGATTACTTTTATACACTATTTGATTTTCAGCCGCGCACATATAGTACTTTCAGAAATGCCAAAATACAAATGATTTCTTTACTGACCACTAAATAATCTGGCAAGAATAATTTTAGATGTTAAATTGATTTATGATCTGATATTTTATATTTGATAGGAAACCAGACTACCAAAAACCCACGATGCTTGGATCCCATCAAAGCTGACCCCAGCCAGAGCATTCAAAAACTCAAAGAAGCAGTTCAAGATTGGAAGATATGGAGAGACCTGGCCAGAAGAATCACCAAGCATCGGACATGACTGAATTGTTATCATCATCATCATCCTCATCCCTCTAATTTTCCCTTTTGAAAGAAAATTCATCTGAAACAACTATTCTTTGTCTGTAGTCATTTTTTTTACCCATTTGTGTCTTTGAATTTTATGTATTCCATACTCATACATATATATGTGTACAGTAATTGTATCAACAAAAAATAAGCTGAATGTGTAACAAACAATGAGTACTTAGAATAAAAAAAGTGTATTTTTTCAGTGGACAAAGTAAATAATCATTCATCTATAGAATGTAGACAAAGAATTGGTATCACATTTTGTAATATCATTCAATGTACAGTATATACAATACATATTTTATATTGAATTGAAAAACATAAATGCATTTGAAATAGAAATAATTTACAAGCTTATAAAACTTAAGGTTTACTTTTATTATTATTATTTAGCACACTGATATGGCACTTTGGTGTTTTCAGAAATCCTGCAAATCGCATGATGTGTCAAAAGCAATTTAAATATTTTTATCCTATAATATAATGCAACTGGTTTAAATAGATAAATGCAATAAAATATATCCATGGCATTATCCAATTATGCCATCTTTGTACTTTCTATAGATTCTCGTGCTTCGTTCGGTCTACATTAATCTTTTCAGCTTTTGTTAAATTAAATATCCTCTTCTCCAGTCATTATCTCTAAATACCACCATAGATTTAATCTTTCTTTTACTCTAGCTGATTCTCTAATGCGTTCATATATGCTCATTGTCAATAAAAGAAAATATAATCTCTAGGCTCATCCTGCCCTTTTAAATTATTTCCTGATTTTTGTCTTTATCTTTTCCTTTTAAGCTTTAAACATGCAGTGATGCTTGACAAATATGATTATTCATCCTCCATTTTACTTCTGAATTCTGGTTTACCTTTGTTAAGACTTTCCTTGAAGTCTCTCTATTGACTTGATACATTTCACTTCATTCCATCCATAGATTGCAACAGGCAAAATCACTTTGGTTTTCCATTAGAACCATTGACTTACTCTTTAATCAGACATAGAGAGCAAAATAGTCTCTTAAGAAGACAGAAAGAATTGTAGGAGGAGAACAGGCCTTTGACAGCAATCCAAAATACTGTGTACTTCCTGACTATCTGCTAAGATTCATACTGCCTTCTATTTATACTACTTCTGTTTTCCCTTCAAAAGTCTGTTTCAAACTACTTCTAATTAAGTGACATATAGCTGAGCTTAGCACAAACTTTTCTCACTTCCTTTTTTGATTATTTCCTGGTTTTTATTTACTGTAATGGCTTTAAACCATGAGTTCCTTAAGTCAAATGCTTCTTCTTTTTAAATCTTACACTATGAATCATTATGAGTCTAGTACTATGCTAATTGCCATTCACACACATTTCATCAATGGTCCTTGGTGCTCTCTGAGCTTGGTTGTTTTCTTGCAGATATTTCATTACCAAACTGTAATGTAATGTAAAGTATTCCATACATATACATGTATAGGAATTGTATTAACAAAAAATAATCTAAATGTGTAACAAACAGTAAGTACTAAGAATAAAAAAAGGTGTATCTTTTCAGTGGACAAACTAAATAATCAATGGTAGACAAAGGAGACAAAGAATTGCTATCACATTTTGTAATGTCATTAGTGCTGAGCTACAAATATTCTCTTCTGCCAGTAAACAGATTTCAGTAGATAAAAGCACATGCAGAACAATAGCATATATTATAAAGCCTGTACATTTAAATTATGGGAGGATATGCTCACAAATTATGCTCACAAGTAATTCATTTCTAGTTATGCCTAACAAGAATTTTGCTTATTGGCAAGATATTATTATGATAAATCATTTGCTCTTGTGCTGTTATTCTGAATGATAGTGCTTCTCAATGTGAATGCTTCAACGAATGAATTGTCGCTACTAAAGGTTGACAGTAGACATAATTTTATTAGCTTTCTCAGTTTCATGTGAAAAGCCTTCTCAGGATTTTTCCACACTGTAGCCTTATGAGTACTTGATACTTCTGTATTAATCAGCTGAAAATGAAGTTAATTTCCCTTTCTATATATTAATATCTCCCTCTGCTTTGGCATAATGACAGCTGGTATTCTATCTGGATCAAACTTATTATAAACCTTGATTGATAGATTCTGCTACATCTTTACTGTTGTTACCCATGCTTGGAATATGGACAGATCTTTTAGGACATATGGTTTCTTTTGACAAACCACTCTATGCTGAGAGAGAGGAGAGGAGAGGGCCAGTTCTATTGTTATTTCTGTCATTTAGATTAGATGACGAAGATTGCAGAACTATTTTCAAATTCACCAAGTTGGGAAGGAAGGAAGGGAGGGAGGGAGGGAGGGAGGGAGGGGTCCAAATCCATAGACCCATGGAGACTTATGGAATAATAGTTCCTTAATATTAAAGAAAGAATATAAATAATAAAATGTCCATGGGACACACTAAACCAGTAGTCCCCAACTTTTCTGGCATTAGGGACCAGTTTCATGACAGATCATTTTTCCACGGCCCAGTGGGAGAAGGAGCACACAACCTAGATCCCACACATGTGCAGTATCGCTCGCCCACAGCTGCGTGGCCCAGTTCCTAACAGACCACAGCCCAGTACCAGCTTGTGGCCTGGAAGTTGGGGACCCCTGCATTAAACAATAAACCATACATCATAACCAAATTCAATAAACAGTCCATAAAAACCTGTTTCCCAGTGAAAGCATTTCTAAGGTACCATTTCTAAGGTTCTAGTTGGTGGAGTGTTTGTATGAATACATATTCATTAAAATTCAAGGGCACCACCTTGTAATCCCACTGAGAATTAAACTGCAGTGATCTGAAGTGATGCTTATAAATCACCTGTTAAAGCTGAGTTGTATATTATAGTTCATAACCTTCAGTGAAGAAGCCTTCATGTTGCCGCAGATTGTGTGGGATATTAAGACAGAAAGAGAGAGAAATGGACAGAGATGGAGAGAGATACTGTATAGGCTAGTGTTTCTCAACCATGGCAACTTTAATATGCGTGACTTCAATTCCCAGAATTCCTTAGTGCGCATGGGTAAGAGCAGGGCATCATGAACAACACTAGGATGAAATGTAGAGCTGTCTATCTCATAAAACACAATACAAATTATGGGGAGGGGGGAGTGAAATCCAGCTCTTTTAGATGTTATGATTTCTCTTTATATTATGTTTTATCTGCAGCTTTATGTGGGGCTTTAAAATCTTCTATTCAGATACAATTCAATGGGAAATACCACAAGCAATACAACTGTTACCTAAATTTTATCTTCCTCACGAGAATGTTTCTTAATGCTACCTACAGAATTATTGCTACATTTCATGGAAAATACAGCTCTGTTTGAAATTATTATCAAAACATGCAGCATTTTGAATTTTAAATATAAATGCAATCCCATAAAGTATTCCTCTTTAATCAATCAGCAAGGCCTTTACAGGCAGGAGGAAGGTTTCTGGCTTGATTGTTCAAATAAGAGATTTTTTTTTAAATGAATGTAGGAACAATAAGATGAACTCCATGAACAAAAGAAATAAATAGACACATAAATAGAGATACAAGTAGCTTCCATTTAATAGTTGTGATACACTACAATATTGCTGCGTTGCTGCTATACTAGGGGTGTCCAATCCTGTCAACTTTAAGATTGTGGACTTCAAATCCCAGAATTCCTTAGTCAGCATGGGAATTCTGGGAGTTGAAGTCCACAGGTCTTAAAATTGCCAAGATTGAACAGACTTGTGCTAGACAGTTCTGCATGTATCTTCTTACCAAGCATAATGGTATTATATTAACTCAGTTTTCACTAATTTTCAGCATGTACTTTCTTCTCCTCAGGCAAGCAGCCATGTCTACTGAAAATTAATCACAAACCCAATTTAAATCTCAAACTGTAAATTATATTCATCTAAATATAATGTTTCTCCTCACTCCCCCATTAATTCCTTCTTATTTAGAAGATTGTAAAATATTACAGTGGAATAAAAAGTTAAATGGTTTCACTCCTAGCAGCTGTGACCAGTGACTTTGCATAATACTTTGTTATAAAATCTGCAATGATATGAGAATAACAGTTATTGGGAATTATCCTGATTA
The DNA here is from genome assembly GCF_016545835.1 of Crotalus tigris. Lineage (NCBI taxonomy): Eukaryota > Metazoa > Chordata > Lepidosauria > Squamata > Viperidae > Crotalus > Crotalus tigris. The sequence goes on along the minus strand of NW_024096552.1, from coordinate 9,317,834 downwards.
ATTAGGGAAGCACAGTTTATGATACAGTTCCATTTATGGAGTTCTCAAACTGGGAGTTAGAACAATTGGAGGGGTTGTGTTTTTTCTTTTCTTTTTCTTTTTTAAAAGGTGAAGTTGAAAGAAGCAAAGCAGGAGCTCAGTCAAAAGTCACTTTGTGCTGTGTTCTTCATTTTTCCTGCTGAAACTTATAATGGGCAGCTACAACTTCATAAAAGCTGACCACACCCACGGAGTAAATATTCAAATGTAATTATTATAAATACATGATGTATTCATTTTTTTGCCCAACCCTAAACTTTTATTCATGACCACACAACTCTGATTATCATTGTAGGGAGTCACTGTATGCAACTGAAAACTTTCAGAACGGCTGGTTTAGTGTGGTATGGATGGCCACTATATCTCTGCATGTTAGGTGAGTATTGATAGAAAGATACTAGCTATTTCAAGCTTTTTATATCAAACAACTAAGGAAAACCTTACACTGGGTCCAGAAAACAGCAGAAAGTCAAGCAAAGTCTGGAGTACATCCATAAGCGCTGCTTTTGTGGTGAATTCATGACCTCACCAAATTCATATGGTTATAAATATCAAAATGAAAAGATCACTAGAGAGAAGAGGAGGAGGTGAAAAAAGTCAAGATGGTAGCCAGAGATGAACAATCAAAGGCCTGCTCTTTTTTACCACCACCACCACCACCCTCCCCAGTGATATTCCTAACATGTTACTGGGGGGATGTATATGTGATAAACGCACTTAGCTTGCTAGTCAAAATAAATAGGGTAAATCTTTGTTTCAAATTCTTCTCTTCTTCCTCCTTTCTTGTACCAATCAACAGTGCAGCGGCAAATGTATCCCAGATACCTGAGTGAGTTATCACTGTGGGTATATGTGCCTGGGATACGTGTACATTTGTAGTGGTGAATGCTTGCCCACTATAACAAAACAGCTGAAAAAACATAACTTGGTGATGATTCTAAGGTGTATGACCTGAGTATTCACAAAACTATTGGGGCAAGGTAAAAGCTCTTCACATTGCAATAGAACTAAGCATCCTGCATTTATGCTTCAATACTTCTCTAATGCTGACCTCTTTCTGATGGAAATTGATTAGCAGAAATCTGCATTTTCTTTTAGCAGAGATATTATTTTTGATGGTAGCTGCTTTTAAATTAAATCCTTGGTAAGGCCACACTTGGAATACTGCATTCAGTTTTGATTACCACAATGTAAAAAAAGATGCTGAGACTCTAGAAAGAGTACAGAGAAGAGCAACAAAGATGATTACGAAACTGGAGGCTAAAACATATAAGGAACGGTTGCTGGAATTGGGTATGTCTAGTTTAATGAAGAGAAGGACGAGGGAGGACATGATAGCAGTGTTCCAATATCTCAGGGGCTGCCAGAAAGAAGAGGGAGTCAAGCTATTCTCCTAAGCACCTGAAGACAGGACAAGAAGCAATGGATGGAAACTAATCAAGGAGAGAAGCAACCTAGAACTAAGGAGAAACTTCCTGACAGTTAGAACAATTAATCAGTGGAACAACCTGCCTCCGGAAGCTGTGAATGCTCCAACATTGGAAGTTTTTAAGAAGAGATTGGACAGCCATTTCTCTGAAATGGTATAGGGTTTCCTGCCTGAGCAGGGGGTTGGACTAGATGACCTACAAGGTCCTTTCCATCACCATCACCACCACCACCACCACCATCATAATTAAATCTAATTGGATTTTAAAGGCAGACACATTGTGTTGAAAACACAAATTTGTACTAGAACTGTTAAATCAAATAACAGACAAGAAATATTTTTGCTGTTTATACTATGTTTCTATAAGATACTGTGTTTGTATAAGAAATGAGTGCCAGTAATCCTTGACTTACAACCATTCATTTAATGACCGTTCAAAGTTACAACTGTACCAAAAAAAAGTGACTTATGAGCATTTTTCACACTTAGGGCCACTGCAACATCCCTATGGCCATGTGATCAAAATGATCATGCTTGGCAAACGATATGTGTTTATGAAGGTTTTGTGACCTTCTGACAAGGAAAGTTTATAGGGAAGTTAGATTCACATAACAACAGTGTTACTAACATAACAACTGCAGTGATTCACTTAACAACTGTGATTAGAAAAGTCGTAAAATGTGGCAAAACTCACTTAACAACTGTCTAGTTTAGATATGGAAATTTTGGGCTGAATTGTTGTCGTAAATTGAGGACTACTGTAAATCACCACAATGTTGGAGATACAATGAAAATAACCCTAAAACAATATGTTTTTGCAACATCCTAAAATTATTATATTTCTGAAAAAAGTAATTGCATATATTATTTTGGTTTTATATTTAGTATTAAATAATATTAATAAAGTAGCATTTAAGAGTTTCTATGTTCAAACATCCACATTGTTTGAAATTTTTCTTTGGAACCCCCCCCCCCAAATTACTGAAATTGAACTTTCAACTTTGTACTTACAAACCAGGAGCTATAGTAATAGTGTTATTATAGCATTCATAGAAAAAACTGCTCTAAAAATTTTAGAAAGAAACAGATAAGATGAGACGAGACAGGACAGGACAGGACAAGACAAGACAAGACAAGACAAGATGATAAAGACAAAGATAAAGATAAGGATAAAGATAAGGCAAGGCAAGAAATAAGATGATGATAAGATAAGATAAGACAAGATAATCTTTATTGTCATTTTTTACTATGAGCATACTCCATACATACATACATACAATATTAATATATAAATATTAATCAATGTCCATTTTGAATACATAGCAGAAGGAGGAAACTTGAGAGTTCATAAGGTTGATGCTATATGGAACAAAACTGTGGCTGAAACTGGATGTTCTGCTGTGGATACCACGAAGCCTCCTCCCAGAAGATAACAGGGAAAACAGGTCATGAAGAGGATGTGTAGTGTCCCAGATAATCCTGCAGACCCTGCTCAAGCAGTACTTATATGCTATGTCCTGGATGGAAGGGAAGGAATCACCAATAATCTTTTCAGCCATCCTCACCACTTTCTGCACTGCCTTCCTCTCCAAAGCAGTGATGCTTCCAAACCAGACTGTGATGCTGTATGACAAGATGCTCTCGATCGTCCCTCTGTAGATAGTGGTAAGGACAGGGGAAGGAAGATGTGCTTTTCTCATGGGAAGCAGAAAATGCAGGCACTGCTGTGCTCGCTTCACCATTGTCTTACTGTTGAGCAACCAAACAGAGGAGAAAAATCTTTTTTTTAAAAAAAAAGCTGCTTGTTTTGTCTATACAGACACACAATGGGGGGATTTGTGCAAGTGCACAAAATATACTCACATGCAAATATATAATGTCCAGAAAAATCTGCTCAAGAGAAAGAAAGGGATTTCCAATGCTTTCCTGGATGAGAAAGATGAAAAAGGACAGCAGCAGAGAATTTATTCAGTGAGACAACATGATAGCCTATGGTCCAGACTGAATATTTGCAAGCTGTTGCTAAAGAGCCTCAGTCTGGAAAGAATTTTCTTAAATCAGCTCAAAGTCAAAAAGGCATAAGCACAAGACAGAAACTAACTGAAACAGTTAGCATAAATATGCCCTAAAACAAATCAGTTGCTCACCATACGAGTAACATGGGCTGTTAATACAGGTAGTTCTCAACTTCTGACCATAACTGAGCCCCAAATTTCTGTTGTTAAGAGAGACATTAGTTAAGTGAATTTTGCCCCATTTAATGAACTTTCTTGCCACAGCTGTTAAATGAATCACAGCAGTTGTTAAATTAGTAACAGGATTGTTAAGTGATTCTGGCTTCCCCATTGACTTTGTTTGTCAGAAGGCTGCAAGAAGTGTTCATATGATCCTGGGGCACTGTGACCACCATAAATACGAGCCAGTTGCCAAGCATCTGAATTTTGATCCCATGACCATGGGAATGCTGTAATGGTTGTAAGTGTGAAAAATGGTCATAAGTCATTTTTTTCAGTGCCCTTATAACTAAATGAACTGTTATATGTCAAGGACCACCTGTATTTGCCTCATTTTGATTAAAGATTCCAATGAAGCTGACTATGGATTCATAATCTTAGACAGTGGAAGAAGCATAAATAGAGCTATGTTCAGCAGAGCAAGCTGAGATCTTGTTAGGACCCCATAGAATATATTGCAAGAAATTACCTGGTGGATTAAATATTAGTAAGAGAATATTTGGGTCAGCACCCTTCTTGATTTTGTTGGCAAAGCAAGAGGAGAGTAGGTCCTATGTCACCATCTACTACATCAAAACATACAAGGTTTCTTAAGTATACAAGGTCAATAACATCAGAGGATTGTTTTTAAATCCAAAAAAGACTTACAATTGAATTTCAATTTTTCCTCATCATGCAAAATCATTCCAAAAGAATTGCCCAACTGTTTCTTTCCATCACAAATGTAAGACAGTCCTGAGGCAATTCTCTCAGTTTTGAATACATCACTCTAAAGGGTATGATGACCTGACATTACTCAAAGTGTATCAGCTAGTTCAGGCAGACCCTGTTAGTCAAATATTACTGTCTGTGATCAGAATAATGGTATAAGAGAATAACAGGGTTTGAAGGGACGTTGGAAAAATATATTGCTATTTGCTCAATTAAACCCAAGTAAGTGGGCTTATGGGGAACCTGTCTGGTGTAGTTGTTAAGGCACCAGACTAGAAACCAGGAATATGTGAGTTCTATTTCTGGCTTAAGCATGAATACAGCTGGATGAGTTTTTTCACAGTGCTAGGAAAAGGCAATGACAAGCCACTTTTATAAATCTTACCAAGAAAACAGCTCAAATTAGTCCAGAAGGGACTAAAAAAAAAAAAAGCTGTTTGTGTGTGTGTGTGTGTATATGCATCTGTGCACGTTAATATCTATGCTATTTGCAAGTGTATTACTCTTTATGCCCTCCCTCCTGTAGATAAATGTTTTATTATGTGCCCTTTTTTAACACTAGGAAGAGGAAGGAGCAAACGGAAATATTAGAAGGAAATTTTGAATAGCTGACATGGGGTATCAGCAGGAGGGAGCAAGAAAAAGTAAATGATGAAACATGTGCTATGATATCATGATACAAACATTGTGTGTGATGTTGGGATACAAGTACAAAAGAGCATGATGTATAACAGACATTTTGTGGACTGCAAAGTATGCTTATGCTATTAAATCTTTTCAAGTATTTGCCAACTAGAAAAGCCTGCAGAATGTTCTGAATGTATCTGTAGACATTCTATCCTTCCATTAGATTTAGTTTGGGCAAAGGGCAGGTTGTTAGAATAATAGCTGCTAATTTGACAGGCACATATATTTTCTTGCAATTGAGTTCTACCAAGACCTTACTCTTAGATGCTGTCATTAAAGCAGGCAGCAGAATACTAACTATTCTTATTCAGCACATTCCATTGATCTTGTATGATTTATGATCTTAGCAAAATTAACCACAAAAGTCTGTTGTGGAAAGAGGGGGAATGTATGGAATATTAACACCAAGTAGATAATTCCAGTTATGCAAGAAATCACTTTTTAGGTAATGGAATGTGAAAAAGAAAAAAGAAAGAAAAAAGGAAGACTTTTGTAAACTACATGGATTGAATAATGCATACCTGATCTAAATTTTCAAATGTTTACAAGGAGGAGCTCCCGTACCAGACAACTGGCTGAATTTGAACCCTTAGGAAAATCTAAAATCTTAAGAAAACCATTCTTTAGGAATTGAAAGGGGAGAAGAAAGCAGATATGAAATCAATGCCTTGGCCATAATTAATAGCAACTACAATTAACAAGAAATAGTACAATTAGGAGGAAAGAATTTCCCCCATCACATTTGAAAATCCTTGAACTGCTTAAACTGCTGGAATCCTTGAATCCATTATTGCTTTCAGTACAAATTTTCCTCACAGACTGTAGAAAACAAAACAAAATATGAGCATGTTCTCCAGCAACAAAAGTAGACCTAAACTGGAGAGATAATGTACCTTTCCCAACCTCTTTTTCAAATACGGCAATCTATGATTTCTTGAGTCTTTTCAAAGCTTTGTTCTAAATGCAAGAAGGTCTTTAAAGAAGAGAATGTTGGTGCAGGATTTATAGGCACATATACTTCTTTGATCTACTTCTTTGATCTGCTTTGATCTGCCTGAGTAGTAGGCAAGCATATAGGTATACTCGTTCACTCAACATTCCCAATTTCTCATCTGATTTATTTCAAACAACACAACACAACCAGTCACTGCCTTCAGATTTGAATTTTAAACCATTTCCTTTCTGTAAATCAATTTCAAATGTTGTCCTTATAAACCAAGCAGAAAAAGGGAAATAGAACTGAGGAAAAAAAATCAGTTTATTTTACCCCCAAGATTGAGAAAGATAATGCGTATTTTCACATTTCTACATCTGGCACAGGGAACTGCTTTAAAGGAAAAATGGAATAAATTGCCCGTCTTTCAGACTCTAGCTCAGGGGTGTCAAACTGCTGGCCCATGGGCCGGATGCATCATAGCGAAACCGCCCCACCCCATTGCCAGTAATGGCAAAAAAGTCGTGATATGTCGTGACACACCACGTGACATTGCGAGTTTGACACCCCTGCTCTAGCTGAAGATTCTGATCACTTGTGTTGTTTGATTTATGAGGCTAGCCTTTCCTAAGATGCAAAAAATATCATATGAAAATAAGGATTTTTTTTTTAAAAAAAAATCTAAGTTCCAGTGTCAGTGATTAGTTCGGAGAGAAAGTCCTCATCTATGAATTTAGGTGAAGGTCATCTTACATTACTACAGGTAGTCCTCAAATTACAACCGTTTGTTTAATGACTGTTCAAAGTCACAATGGCATAGAAAAAAGTGATTTATGACTGTTTTTCACACTTATGACCATTACACCATCCCCATGATCACATGATCAGAATTGGGATGCTTGGCAACTGATTCATATCTATGATGGTTGCTGTGTCCCTGGGTCATGCGATCACCTTTTTGCGACCTTCTGACAAGCAAAATCAGTGGGGAAGCCAGATTCACTTAACAACCGGGATACTAACTTAGCAACTGCGGTGATTCACTTAACAATTGTGGCAAAAAAGATTGTGAAGTGGGGCAAAACTCACTGAACAACTATCTCGCTTAGCAACAGAAAGTTTGGCCTCGATTATAGTCATAAGTCAAGTACCACTTATCTTGTTAGAAAGAATACAATGTTAGCAGGTACAAATGGCTGCAGGATTTGCTTGGTAAAACTTGAATGTTTTTGAAGATTAGTCCAGAGCAGGGGTGTCAAACTGCTGGCCTGTGGGCTGGATGTGTCATGCCGAAACCATGCCCACCCCACTATCGGCAATGGGAAAAAAGTTGTAATACATCGTGACATGTCACGTAACGTTGCGAGTTTGATACCCCTGGTCCAGAGACTAGCTAAGAGGGAAGGAAATATGTGCACACCTAAACCCATATATGTGTCTATGTGAGAAACAGGTTTGTATCTACGAGAAAAATGGTTGGAAAATACTGAGGATCAAGACATTTTGTAAATATAGCACCTGATTTTACAGACAATTAATCTTTATTAGTAGTTATTCATTGGATTTGTATGACTGGATTTGCTTACTCCTGGCTCTGACTTTTGTTATTTGAATTTGGCTTCTGGCCAATGTATAATACATACGTATTTTCTCATGTCAATATAAGGGTGCCACGTGCATACATTATGAGTGGGTGGACTCATCAGGATTGATTTAAAGTGGAGATGGTAACCAAAGGCTAACAAGGAGAGAAAGCTGGAGTTACACATATTCCCCTCCCCCTCACTTTTTTCTACCTCTATTTTTTTAAGTCTACGCTTAAATTCAGGTTCATCTTCCTGGTAGCCAAAAAAAGGAAATCCACATCAGTCCCAAACATCAGTTATGTACTGTGAGTCCATGTATTTGCTAGTCAGTTTTTAGACTATAAAAATCAGTTTTTGTGCTTTATACTTTAAAATCTGAAGAGATATCCTTGTTCCATTCAAGAAACAGTGTCAGGACATAAAAATAGCTTTCCACTGATGCTTATTTGAGGACTATAGATTGGAGGTTTCATCTCATTATTTCTTCACACATTTTCACTTGTGTATGTTTAGTCATTTTTTCCCCCAAAAACCAAAGCAAGTACAACTAATCATATTTATCCAGTCTGGGCTATCCCAAAATGGATGCAGTGCTATTATATTCTATCTGTCTGTATTCTTTCTTTCTTTCTTTCTTTCTTTCTTTCTTTCTTTCTTTCTTTCTTTCTTTCTTTCTTTCTTTCTTTCCTCTGTCTGTCTGTCTGTCTCACAAATATTACTGCCTGCTGATTGGACTAGACAAACTTGGGCAAGGCCATCCTTTAAATCTGCCTGGAGAAGAAATTTTTTTTAATTGGGTCTGGTCAATAGATCAAAGACAGAACTGACATATATTTCGTACTGGCTTCAGCATACAGAAAAAAAGGAGTATGATAGCTATTTAGTATAAGACAGCTATTTAGTAAGACAGCTTCACTTCTTTTTCATGCATCAGATCAAACTACCAGTACATCTAGACTAACTTTGTCTATACTGACTCCATCCTTCCCTTCATCCTCCCTCCCTTCATCCTCCCTCCCCTCCGTCCCTCCCTTCCTCCCAATAATACAATGTGATCCAAAGGAGACACTACAGGCACTCCTGTACTATACCAGTAGTGCACAGTGATTGAAGTGATGCTGAACAGCTTATTTGATGGTCTAAACAACAAAGAAAGTGGGGTCCTTGGTGCTCTCTGAGCTTGGTGGTTTTCTAGCAAATGTTTCATTATCGAAGTACATAACATCTTCAGTGCTGATTGGTAACAAAATGTCTTCTATCTGGTAGAAGATAGTACAATTAGTAGGGCTTCTACATGTTTTTATTTGTCTGTTTTATATAATTGCCCTTTCATTCCAGAGGCTTACATAAAACAACAAAGCATAACAACGGATAATCTCAACCTTGACAGAACTGTATAAAAATCTCTAACTACAAATTACATTTTTTTAAAATTTATTTGTCCTGACTTATATGAACTCTGAATGGTGAAAGCCAATCCAAAGAAAGAGCAGATAACAGCCAGTAATTATAATTGTAGCAATTTTGTTTTAGAAGCCCTTGAAGTTATTTTGTCTTTTTTTTTTCGTAAACATATAAAAGTTTATGCCTTTATTGAACCCAGATGAAAGAACAGGTCTTCCTCAAATGTCAGGAGTACTGTTGTCAGACAGTACTCCTGAAATAAAAACACACATATGAAAGCTAAAAACAACTTGAGAATTCTTATTTAAACACAATAATAATATAAATACAATAGATAACTGAGAACTAATATTTGAAGATACATAAGTAGAATTATGTAAAATATTATTAGCAGATATTAATAGAAGGGAACAGCAGACAGGTGTTGAAGGATGGACTTATATGTACATTTGTCCTCTAAGCTAGGGTCAACACTACAAACAAATTTGGCTGAAGCCATTTCCACTTCATTTTTGGTTGCCACAGAATTGGGAGGGGGGATGTGTACTTTTATGTTTAGGCAAAATAATAAATTGTCCTATGGGAACCAATGTCATTGCTACCTGAATTTTGGCGGGCTGAAACCTCCGTTAGAAAGCTGGCCAAAGTAGTTAATTGGGGGATGTGATTTATGACATATTACTGGGGTGGGAAGTTCAACTTTATAACATTGTAACCTTTGGAAGGGAACTTCAGTCTTGGTTTCACTTTTGATCGTGCTGATACTTTGTAGCCAAATACATATGTTCTTTAAGGAAACCTCTTGCCTTGGAGTTCTGTTTTTACTGGTCTCATCTATCAGAACCATGTCAGCTAGTCTGTGGCCTCTTGATACAGAGGAAGATGCTAGCTTATCACTCGTTGAAGAAAGAATCATCTGCCAAGTTAATTGCATTTCTACATGAAATACAAGATAATGCCATCTTATCTTTTTCACTAAGACACAATTATTAATATTGTTTATGCTGATTTTTAATAGAACCTCAATGTTTGGGCAGTAAGAATCTTTTCTTAAGTTGCTGCTGAAGTTCCTTCAGTTAACAATGATGAAGATGGATGTTCTCAACCTTCTGCAGGCAACCTATGGACTTCCCCAATGAGTCTGGTTCTCTCACTATCTTAGTTAACCTACTAACTAAAGTGGCTCAACTCTGCCTGCTTAACTACTAGGATCATCCTGCTTACTTTTACACTTAGTAACTTATTAATGAAGAACTATAGCACTGAAAATTTAAATCCAGAACTTGGCTATTTTCAGGAAAGAATGTAGAAGAGGGGAAAAAAGGTGGGGGGAGATATTTCTGCATGTGTTATGACATAGAACTGAATTACAAAAAGTGAGAGAGTTAGACAAGACATAAATATAAACTGCGAGTCTCTAGTTAAAGAACCTACATCATCTATGAAATTTGATTGGGTGCAAATGTCTTTACCTGCAGACAGAAATATTTTAAAGATGGTTCTATTTAAGAGATTTCAGGAGAGGCTGTTCTATAATTGAGGCTTTATCACCCTTATCATCGCTTGCTTTTTGTAGAGGTCACCTGGCTCATCTCATTGATGGCGCACTTAAAGAACATTATCTGAGAACATTGACATTTCTCTGAATAAAGAAAATGGCAAAACTGTAACCATTTTACATAACCATTGTGAAATACTGAAAAACCCCTTTGAAACAGAGGCAGAATAGAAAAGAACAGCATATTGTAAGCTGCAACAGCACTCTACTATATATAGAAAGTGGGTTTCTGTTGATTTAGCAAATAGACATTTTCATTTTTAACGTGGAATTCAAGAGCAATGCAGTAACTGTTGATGTTTGTATAATCACAATTTCTGGATTTACCTGTTAATGCCCATTTCACCTTTAGATCACAAATATCCATGCAATTCCCACATAGTGCATAACATGGTAAATTTCAACTCAATGTCTGCTAATATAGAAAACAAGAAAAGCATGTTGTTATCAAAAAGGTAGATAAAAGATTACCAGCCTGCTTTTTTACATTTTATTTTGTATGTGTTCTGTCCCAGCCTATGTGAGTCCTTGCTATGCTCACAAGGAGAAACCCCTCTTCCAAGAAACAGGCACGAACCGCAAGAAAAAACCAACCCCTTTTATTCTCACAGACCTGAGTCAATGTCCAAGGCAAACAAACACAGTCCACAGAAACTCGATCTTCAACACGAACACGCCTTTGGCAACCAGCACCTCCCACACCTTCTCTTTTATAATTCAGCCAAGACGTGGTTTCCTAATGCCTTCTCCTTTGCCTTTGGAGCCGCCTCATTGCATTCCTCTGTCCTACTTGCTTCTCTTGCCTGCACTCTCGTGCATCCTGGATTTGTCCCAACTGTTTTTCATCACTGTCCAGCTCAGGCTCCCAGCACAGCTGTGTGTCAGCCTGAGCGTGAGTAGAGGGGCCAGGGTCCTCATCTGACTGTAAGTCTTGGAGCTCCTCAGAGACTTCCTCTGACTCTAATGTCATTCCAGGCTCCTCCTCCTCATCTGATTCCTCAGACTCAGCTGCTGGATCCACCAGCTGGTGAGGAATCACAACAGTATGGTGCAGTAATGAACATGTAGGACTTGGGTATAAAAAGTCCTTTTTCTTGTTCTTGTTATGTATGAACATAAACTCAGTGTTATACCATAGTTTGTTTTTTTTCCTTTTTAATGACCCTGCAATTCCTTGCTTTGGGTGGGGTGGGGCGACTGATTGGAACTGAGCATTTATTGGCAAGATGCCTTTCCTGATGTCTGTGTGGAGTTCACAGCAGACAATTACTTACTGAGTCCAGAGAGAGAAACATTATCAAAAGAAACAGGGAACAATTTATTTGCTCCATTAGGGAATTAATAAACATTAACCTGAATTTTCACCTTTGATTTTTCATGAAAAGAAAAGTGAGTGAGTAAGAGGCAGGCTCTGCACTAGACTAGATCAAATACTCCTTTGGGTAGATGATCATGGAACTGTCACTTTATCTCTTCTGACATTACTGTATATTGGCATTTCTCTCTCCTTTCACACCAGTCCTCCTGAAGTGTGTCTTCTTGTCTTTTTCTCTTTTACTTTGGAAGGAAGGAAAGAGGATAATTACTTGTTATTTCAGTATTAAAGAACTTACCAAATTTTTGTTTCTTGGATTTTTCCCCATTCCAGTTTCTCCAACTGATTTATGTGTGATGTCTAAATAACTATTTCAAAACATGGATGTTAACTCACAGGGCAAGCTAGCCGCAATGTTCTTATTTTATCTTTTGGCAAAAATCTATGCACATAAGATAAATTTCCTATTTCACTCTTTGGTCCTTCCTGTTCTCCCATCATCTTCCTTTTTCTGCCTCTGTGGCTTTATCCCTTTCCAACTGAATAAATAATGAAACAAAGGAGATAAGCTTCTGTAGTTTATTCTCCTCCTTCCCAAAATCTTTTTAAGACTCTTTCTCCTCTTCATATCATTTCTTGAATTTTTATAAGCTAAGTTGCCAAAGGTTTGCTAGCATTATCCACTTCTGCTGGTTCCAGCAAACTGTTTGATCTATGGGCTTTTTTACTACTTAACTCTGCAAGCTAAATAACTCACTCCAGGTCTCCATTTAACAGCTTGTATTAAATCAGAATTGGGCCAGACATCTTGGAAATATCAAATACCACATTTACTTAAATAATATGAATTAACAAGGCTGTTGGCTCAACTGCGGAATAAGGCAAATCTCTATTAAGATTAGAAACAGATACACAAATATGACGATCAGGGATACAATGGTGCAATGGTGGCTAAGTCTGCTCCTCCTTGTTGCTGCTATTAGAAACTGCCCTCTTGCAAAGGTGGTGCTGGGTTGAGAATGGACAAACAGGCTTGGGTGACAAACTGTAAACTATCAGTATTTTTTTTGTAACTAATGCATCAATAGCCATATACAATATTGAACAATGCTGGGGTATCCCCAGAAGTGGCACATGTCAGCATTGCCTCATCACCATGATAAGTAGGCAAAGGCTACTGGTTGAAGAGTGGAACCAGCAAGAGAAGCTAGCTCAAACATCACGATTACGCATTGCCACACTGAACATCAACACTTTGACTGGACACAGCCTTGAGCTTGCAGAAATGCTAAAGTCTGGCAACAGATGAGCACTGTATGAATAGCAGAGAAAATGGGAGAAAAATGCCTAGAGTTTTATATATATGGCTATGTTCTACAAGCAGCATTCTACCCCATTGCCTGAATTACCCACCACTTAAACATTAATGGTAAAAGTCTGTGCAGAAGACCAAAATGAAGATGACAATTAATATGGATATGAAAATCACCCAGTTAGACTCAGTTGCTATATTTGTATCATGTGACATGGTGTTTGTTGTTCAGAAAAGCAGACTCTGCACCTGTGGGAAAACACTAGGGAGAAGGAGACAGAGAAGTTGTTTAACTGCTGCAACACAGAATCCTGGCAATGCAAGTGTTTGAATCAGAAAGTGGGAGCCTTACATATCAGGGAATGTTTGTCCTGTGTACTGATGCATCTCCCTAGTAAAAACACTAAGAATAACGCATTATGCCATGCCAAAGGAAGCCTGTGGAAGGCAAGATTTGTTAATAGTTGTCTGTCACTCAAGTTCCCCTTAAAACCTGAATTCTGCTATAATTTAGGATATGATATGATTAAACTCTAGTTGGTACTCCATGTCATCTGTTTTTGCAAGGAATGCCAGTGTGTTGTTGCATATAGGGAAATTAACCTTAGTTTGGGTTAGTTAGGTTAGGTTAGGTTAATTTTTATCTGTGTGTATTTAGGCTAGATCCATGAGTGGCAGATAAATACTAACTCTTTATCCTTTGTTTGAAATACATAGCACTTTAAAGGTGTTTTTTTCCCCCTAAAGGTTGGGTTCAGTCCTTATGGATAACAAACTTTCTCTGCATGCATCTCTTAACTTGATAACTGGAATTCTTGTTGGCTGAGGAATTCTGGGAGTTGAAGTCCACAAATCTTAAAATTGCCAAGTTTGAAGACCCCTGATTTAGAGCATGAAGTATGGGAGAAGGTGTCTGAAGACTTCTCATATAGAGTCTGAGGGTTATGGTGATTAGGCTTATTGTACACAACACACTAGAATTGAGTGAGATTTATCTCACTAGAAAGAGTACAGAGAAGAGCACAAAGATGATGAGGAGACTGGAAGCTAAAACATATAAGGAACATTTGCTGGAATTGGGTATGTCTAGTTTAATGAAGAGAAGGATGAGGGGGGACATGACAGCAGTGTTCCAATAACTCAGGGGTTGCCACAAAGAAGAGGGAGTCAAGCTATTCTCCAAAGCACCTGAAGGCAGGACAAGAAGCAATGAATGGAAACTAACCAAAGAGAGAAGCAACCTAGAGCAAAGAAGAAATTTCCTGACAGTTAGAACAATTAATCAGTGAAACAACCTGTCTCCAGAAGTTGTGAATGCTCCAACACTGGAAATTTTTAAGAAGAGACTGGAAAACCATTTGACCATTTGTCTGAAATGGTGTAGAGTTTCCTGCCTGAGCAGGGGTTGGACTAGAAGATCTCCAAGGTCCCTTCCAACTCTATTATTAAAAAAGAAGAAAATTGGAACAAGACATATGCTGCATGCCTTTTCAGAATCAGAATTCTACTCGGTTAGTTGCAGACTTGAAAATATTTGGAAACACATCTCCCAAAAAAAAGCACAATAAATGAACACCTTCATTGTAATGTTTGATTAGACAAAGTGAATATCTAGAGAATATGAAATTAACACCTATAACAGAAAAATGATCTTTGTCTAAAAGTGACACAGGTTGTGAGCTAAACATGGAGAGTGAAAAGCTTTGAGTCTGTTGTAAAACCAAAATCTGTAAAAAAGTATTTTCCTGCAGCAAGCCAGAGTAAAGATTCTCCTGAAACGAAGAGCTCCTTATTGTATAAGAGAGGCAGTTGGTTTCGCTTTTTGTGTCCATGATATACCATTTCAGGAATATTTGGGCATGCTTGTAACTCAGGGACAATAAAAGGGGAGCAGGAATCAATTATAATTGTTCATAGGGTGGACTTCTACATGGATTGCAGTAAGCCAAGACACTATAAAAAGGGAAACAGACCTCTACAACATCTTTCAACAAAATGGATACACACACATTTATCAAATAGCACCTGACCACCAAACTCAATACAGCACATCCAACACAAGGATATCATTGCCATACATAAAAAAAACAAAAAACCCCAACCATAGATTACTACAACTATATAGCACACAATATAGCACACAAACCAACTAAAGCTCTCCAAAATATCTTAAATACCCCCACAAAAAAGCAGATAAAATAAAGTAAACCAATAGCCCAAGAAGAAAAAACAGGAGTGATCTTCAACGTAAAATGCTAGAACTTTAACAGCCTTTAAGTAGGACAGACAGATAGAAGACTAGCAGAGTGCATCCATGAATACCAACTAGCAGTCAGAAGACACAATGAAAACTCCTTCACAATACATGGACATAGTTTCAACTAGAAAACTATGAGGATCATAGACCATCCTAAATCCAAAAAGGCTAGGGAACTCCTGGAAGTTTAGGACTCTGACAAATCAGCTATCAGCAGGCACATAGAGATAAATATTTAAACAACTTTCAAAAGAAACAATAAAAAATAAAATAAAGAACACTCTTATTAGCAATTAACACTCACATAAGCAAGGACTAAGACCAAGATTAATACTAGACAAGCACTAAACAAAACCTCAATCAAGGGACTACCAGCTCAGGCAAACAATCAAGCAGTAAACAATAGCCAATCAAGGAACTACCAAGAAGAAAACCACACCTCCACCAACAATAACAGGGCAAGTCACTGTGTATAAAAAGACAGCAAATGCCACTCTCCTCTAGCATTGAAGATGTTATCTAGTTTGGTAATAAAACATCTCCAAGTAAACAAGCAAGCTCAGAGACTACCAAGGGTTCCATCGTTTTATTAGTTTTTATTGAACTTTTCTTTCCTGCATATTTAAAAGCCTCAAAACATACCTGACTTTTTTTATCTATGTTGATAATGTATCTGGATCTGCATGACAGTTTCTGCTGTAAAGAGGTTGCTTAGGTAGACTGGAAGAGGTTCATGGATTTTCTTTGGCTTTTTTTTGATCTCCTCTTAATGCTGCTCCAAAAAGTTTACTGGGCCAGAATTTTTAGATCACGAAGATGATGCCTGATATAATGCAGTCTGATTGTTTTTCTAGAGAGCCAGCATCCTATACCATATTAGACTAGAGAATGTCTGCAACGTGTGCTGTTTCATCTAAACCTGGCAATTTTACTTTGCAGATTCTTTTAATTTGGACAGTCCATGCTTGTCCAATCTGAGTTTGACTATCCAAAAAGTCAACTTGCTGAATGCCTTGAAGGTCGGTATCCTAAGTTTCATAACTGGATATTTTTGTTTAATAGTTTTAGAGTCACATTTTTTAGCAAGTTGTTCTTGTTTACTGTAGCTAATTGTTCAAAAAAATGGCAATTGCAGTTTGTGCTGTCAAATAGACATTCCCTGGGTACGTAGTCAGCTAAATCCTTTTCTTTAAAATTCCTCTGGGGGTGTGAATGCTCAAAGTGAGCCTTCCAAGTACGATTTAATAGCATTCAGCTATGCCCACAGGAATACTTAGCAAGCACAGAGAAGGCAAAATGCAACTTGCTACGTTCTGCTTAATTCTTCCAACAGAGAAGCAGAAATCTCAGCAGGACATTGTTTCAAATGGTTCTGATTCCAGCAACATCATCTTTGTTAAGAATTGGAATAATCTAATGCAGAGTTCTCCAACCTTGGCAACTTTAAGACTTGAAGTTGAAGTCCACAAGTCTTAAAGTTGCCAAGGTTGGAGACCCCTGATCTAATGTATCCATTTTGGTTGCTGTTTTCTTATCAAGTGCCTTGCTCGGAAGGAAAGCATTATTATTATTTTATTATTTTACTAAGTTTGCAAAAATCAAAGAGCCAAAATGGTTTAGGGGTGATTCTTTATTGCTTCCATCCTCAGGATTGCTTTGCACGCCTATATTAAATGAATTTATCAAAACAAATAAACAGATAAAACAGGCACCGAGGAAAGAATAAAAAGTCAATAAATAAGACCAAAGTGGATGAAGATGAATTGAAAGAATATTGTTTTCCATATTGTGGTATATGCTTAAGATATTTGATCACGCTTGAGAGCCAAAGAATATGTGAATATGTTCTCATACACATATGTGCAAGGCCTGCTTAGACATTTTGACACCCTAGCTAAAATCATAGTCTGGCACCCCCAATGATTAGGTTCATCTGATTTTGTTAAGAATTTCAAAGCGGTGTTTTCATGTTTCTATTTTTTCTTCAAGTTTTTGAAATTTATACTTACAATTTGCAGCCTTGTGCATTCCTCCTCCTCCTCCTCTTCCTCCTCTGCTTTCTTATTTCCTCACAGAAAGTTTTTAAAATTAAATTTGTAATGTGATTTTAATCACATCACCAACCATAGTGGTCATGTGGCAAAATTCTGTAAAATTGTATTTAATCCTCAAGTGGACACACTGTCTCACAGAATGCAATATTACTGCTTTTTGTTTTTGTTTTATTGTATTTTTCAAAAGCCCTTTCCACTTTAGTGCACCCAAAAATTTGGTGCCTACTTAGCCTTAGCCCAGAGCCATCCTACATATGTGTGAGATTCTTGAGCTGAGGAACTGTCTAGTCCTGGGTGGTGGCAGTGACAGCTCAGATCAACTATTTTAGAAAATAATTCTTCCTTTCTTTCAACTTTTTTTCTAGCCCTGTTTATTTTTAAGTATGATAAACATTTAAAATCTTAACTCATAGGGTCCACTCTGGTAAAGGGATCTTTTTTTTTTAATTTTATTCAAAAAATTAAAATACAAATTATAACAAAACACAAAGAAAAACAAAACTAGACAAAGCATTTAAAATGCGCATTAAAAAAGACAAAAACACATATACCTATATTGTCCTGTCATTTGAATACAGATAAATATATTACAATAATAATCCCACCCACCTACCCACACACACACAAACACACACTTGCAAAACAAGCCCACAATGTCTGGAAAAAGGATCTTATGTTTAGCCTATATCTTCCTGCCAGGTTACAGAAAGCTTGTCCCCTCCCCTCTTAATTCAGAAATATGAATTTTCCTGGATTAATGTGGTTGGTACAAGCCTCTTTAGTTGGCTCTCCCCCCAGAGCTTGTGGGTAGCATGCAGCAAAGCCATGCTATGGAGACCACTTGTGAGGAACAGCAGGCTCAAGTCATGATAGCTTGGTGGACATGTCCCCCATGCAGGATTGAAGCAGGCAAGACAAAAAACCATATTTCTTAGACTTGACAGAACTGTTATGGAGGAATTTTTTTTTACCACTTTAAAAAAAGGAAGAAAGAAAATACTTAAACCTTGCAGCAGAGGTAGACCGTCTTTTGTGTATAGCTTCAGTTTAATTTTCAAAAAAGTGACTGAAGTAAGCATGTCTTCAAACCTGCACACATAAAGCAAGAGCCTGCATAAAGGACCAGTGGCTAGGCATTTATATACACAATTGTGTAAGGAATGTAACAATATGAAACATCTTTTCTATTTCCAAACCTTCAGTAATCCTTGCTTGATAATTTTTCTTCTTTGGGGTTAGAATATTGTGTTCTCTGTTTAATACTTTCAAAGGGGAAGAAAAAGATAATTTGATTTTTCTTTTTTTTTAAAAAAAGGACCAATGAAGCCGAACTACCTATGGGATAATGATGTAATATTCTTTTGCAAAGCTTCATCATTTACCAAGAAGCAGCAAAAGAAGAAAAGTGCTGGAAGAAAGGCTCTCAATGAGAACAAAAATCTCTTAAAAAATAAATAAATTGCATCACTTAATTCAAACACTGTTTTACTTATCTTTATTGTACAAATGTTCATCGATTTTTCCTCCAAAAGTAGTTATGCAGAAATTGAAGGATATAACCACCAACACGTTTACACAAATATACCCATAATAACTATAGATAGATTAGCCATTCCATTCTATCTGTGTTCCCCTTCATTTCTCTCCTTACCCACACATATGACAATTCAGATTTCAGAAAACAAAGCCAGTTGAAACTTTGATCTTTGGTTTTTGTTTTGAATCCTGAAGGCTGTTTGAAGACTGGAGTTATAATAGTGCTAAGTAGCTGAGCCTCCATCCAAAGTTATAGCTAAGTTCATGGCCCAAATATTTCTTACCTCTATGTATAAAATTATAATATAAAAAAATAGGGCAAAAGTGTTCAGGGATGAACCCTTACAATGTTACAATGTTTGCAGTGCTAAAAGAAGAAAGCAAGAATTCTTTAGACAGACAAGTTCAAATATTCAGTTATAGATAATTGCTGTGCTTCATTGTTAAAATAAAATATCTGCATGAGAGTGACAGAGTATGATTTCAGTGACTAATTTAACTCAGAAGCCTTTTAAAATATGTAAATATTTGAACACATTCCTGAAATGAAATGAATCATAATTTGTTTGATTTGTTGAACTTTGGAGAGGCAGCTAGGCAAGGACTAAACTTACTCTTTTATATACATTGAAATTAGTACTTCTTGGTTTGAGAATCAGGCTCAGACTAACAGGTTGGAAAACAGTAAACATTGACCAACCAGAGGCCTAATATAATTTGCAGTGCACAGGTTGGGTGTGCGTGAACTGGGGAGCTACAATGTTCACTTTCTTTTAAAACTGAACACAACTATTTGGTGAGAATCATATTCTAGATGGAATAATCATGGGCATAAATGATCATTCTAAATGATTGAACTGAAACATATTCTCACTCTTTTGACCTCTTTCCCAGTAGTAAGATGACCAACTTTTTTACAATGAAAAGGAAGACACAAATAAATTGAAGAAAAAAATATCGTAAATAAAAGAAACATTTTATTCATTGCAACAATAATACAGAATACATTATAATATGATAAATGCATAATAAAAAAACATTTGTAACAATAACATTTTATATTGTAATTATGTTTACATGCCGTGCCCCTGCCCGCAGCCACCCTGCCAGCACTGCTGCCCCACTGTGTAGAGCGGGCCCTGTGGCTCCCAAAGCACCAGCTGTGCTGGCTCCAGCCCCAGGCGGCAGCCCGCTGTCAACACACCCCGCCTGCAGCTGCCCCGCCAGCACTACCGCCCATCCTGCGCAGCCCCATGTAGAGCAGGCCCCGTAGCTCCCACAGCATGGGGGTAGCTGGCCGCAGCCACCCCTCACACCCCCACCCATAGCAGCCCCA
Organism: Crotalus tigris; assembly: GCF_016545835.1. Lineage (NCBI taxonomy): Eukaryota > Metazoa > Chordata > Lepidosauria > Squamata > Viperidae > Crotalus > Crotalus tigris. Next base: position 9,297,442 of record NW_024096552.1, on the reverse strand, counting down.
CCACCCCTGCCTCTTGCGCCCACAGCCATTATGCCCTAGCAGGGCTGAAGATCAAGACAAACATATCATGGTGTCGCTGGTCCAGTCTCCTCCAGGTATCTTTGGGACTAACTAGGAGATGGTGTAGTTGGGTAGTAGGGAGGGATGCAAAGTTCCTGCCAATTCACCTTCGCTGCAGACAACTTGTATGTGCAAAGTTTGTGGGCCGGGTGTTTTGGCGCACTCAGTAGCAATTCCTATTGGCTTTCGAAAGCCAATAGGGGGAGTAGCACAGCTCATGCAAAAGTTGAAAAAAAACCATCAATAAAAGGTGCCGGAACGCCGTTCTGAGTGTTTTATGAGAAAAAAAAAGTCCTGCAGATTAGTCTTCAAATATCGAAAAGGAGGACATGTAGGAGGACACTTTTTGAGGGAGGACAGAGCTTACAAAAGGAAGACTGTCCTCCCTAAAGGAGGACGGTTGGTCACCTTACCAGTAGACATTTGATTTGCCTTGTCTATCCTTCTTCTGCAGGGAAACCCATAAAGCCTATTTGCTTCTGTTGGAAGTCAGCCCCCGCCCCTCCTAGAGAAGGAAATATTCTCCAAAGGAATAATGGAGAAGATCTTTAGCAAGGAAGAAACTTCTCTCTCCCCCCAGCCAGAAACTCAGCAGAAATCAGTTCTGTAGAAATGCAGATGCGATAATCCTTTCAGAAAGGCTGGAACCAGGAAGCCTAGAGCTGATGGGATTAGAAAGACAAAGATCCCTCAAATCAACAACCCCTCACCCCAAAAAAAATCCAACACAGGACATAGTCATCGGCCATAACCCCAGGGAAGTAGGATATGATCTTTGGGACATAATAGGATTAACCCATCACCATTAGAATACCAGAAAGGCACACTGAACCTAAGGTCAAAGTTCATGCCACAGGAACAACTCTAAACACAAAAGTCCAAAAAAGTATAAAAACCCACCACTCAATGCTCCATGTGGTCAGCTTTCCCTGAGCCACCTTTGTGTCTGGCTCTGCTCTTCAATAAACTACAATGTTCTTTCTAAAGCAGTCTCCATTTTGTTTATTCATAGCTTGGATTGGACCCTGATGAAGACTTTTCTTTCAACAGAAGAAATATATTCTTTGATTAGAAGACAGGATTGTTGGCACATGGTATTTTTATTTGTGGGTCATTCATTTTCATTTTTATATTTATAGGTACTGGAGTTTGGGAATGTTTGTTTACACTGATAGTTGCCCAGAGAGTCTGAGACTAGATAGACGGCAAACAAGCATTTGCAATTAAATAAATAAATGAATAAATACAATAATTTAACAATTAGATAATCAGACTGAAACTTATTTTCTTCTCAATCTGTATGTATGATGGCCTACTTATGATGGCTTACTTCATATACCTTCAGGTATATGAAGAACATTGACCAATGGGCCATGTTGAAGAATCAACCTACAGTTTTTTCAGTTTATTTCACAGACTGGGAGAAGGAACAATATTTTTTTCACATCAAAAAGCAAAATGACTCCTTCAGTTCTTCTAAAAACTAGTGAACAAAAATGGGGAGGTGGCCAAGTCCTGGTGCATTCCATCCTGGACTGTCTGACCTCTCCTCCAAAAGTATCAACTGAAATTGTCCACATAGAAAAGAGCAGTTCCACTATAACATGGTGCCTTTCCTATTTCCAACCCTCACAGGTAGCCCCCCAAAATACTGTGATCAATAGTGTTAATGCTATTAATAGACTAAATAGAACAAGGTTGGTATGCTCTAGTCATTCAAGGACCATCTCATATCATCCAGAAGAGAACCAATGCTAATTCTATCCCATGCCAAGGTGTGAATCATCAAGGGATCAGGTTTTTAGCTCTTCTAGATACCTTTGTGGTTACTATTTTACTATTTTCTCCTCAACCTTTCCCAGTAAGGGAGGTTAGGGTTAGAGCACAATAGTTATACAGTATTACTGGAATCAGAAGCAAATCTTTGAAGCATTGTCCACTGCCCAGATCCAGTTTATCTTTTTTTTTTGGCAAGGATGAAACCCACAGATTGCAGAACTGATCTTATAGAGGACCTTGTCTACTTAACTGAGAACATTTGAAGAGACATAGCAAGATGTCACCCCATCAACTTCCCAGACTCTGATCAGCCAACTTAGAATGAATGTGAGCAACTTCATTGGCAAAACATTCAATGAAAAGGTCACACCAGCTCATTAGCAATTCTTCCATGCACTCTCCTGTAATAGGATCTAGATAGTAGCTATCGTGTATGTTTGAGTGCATGTTGTGGTCCCAATTTTTTTATTCATAGGCCTTAGCTTTTTTTGAAAACTGATGACTGGTGTGCATGCCTACTTTTATCTTCATTGTAGGAATTACTTTTTGCCTAATTTGTAATTTGTATGGTAAATATTCATAGATTGATTCATGAATGTATGGATACATTCATTTAAACCAGGAGTATCCAATCCTTGGCAACTTTAAGACCTTATGGACTTCAGTTTCAACAGCTGGCTAGGGAATTCTGGGAGTTGGTCCACAAATCTTAAAGTTACCAAGGTTGAACATCCCTGATTTAAATCCAGAATAAAGCAATTGGAATTGTTTTTCTCTGCTATACACAGCAGTGTGAAAGAGAATTTTAATATGGCACAAATAGCTACACACCAAGGTTAATTTGACCTTTGCTTCAGTTTGCTTTGATTTGTTTTCCCAAAGCTTATGCATAGTCCTTACCAAGTTAAGAATGCAGAATCCTTGCTGTAACAATAATCCTTTAGTGAGTTCATGTTTATACATATTAAAAATAGTATGCAGATGTTATGATGCTATCTTATTTATTTCATCTATTTTATAAATTTTACAGCTACTTAGGGATTTTTTTTTCTGACATCAAAATAGAAAACTAAAAGTAAAATCACATTTATGGAAGCACTAATATAAGATAAGATGACATGGAGCATTTGAAATCTGAACTGCAAAACTAGACAATTATTAAGAGATGGCAGTTAGAATTTCCTGTATCTCTTTGCTATCACTCATGGTTGTAGGGACTTTCACAGCTCCAAAATACAGTATATGCAAGGTAGCCCTAGCATATATTATGGCTGAATTAGTACAATCATGTATGAATAAAATTTATTTGTCTCCACTCACTTCACTTCAATGGAAATGACTGTATTCACTTCTAATCTTACAAGTATTCTCAGTGTATTTATTCTTTTATGAAATAACTAAAAGAAACAGACATTCTTCTATTGTTTCCACTGAAAAATTGCATTTATCTTTCTAATACATAATCTGCAACTTCACCTCTTTCCTTTAAATATTATTGACAGCCTGAATGTCTAGACTATGCCAGACAGCTCCTGGTTGCTGTGGGAACTGATGTGTCATTTTTTTTCAAGTGAATCAAATAGTTGTGCCATTATATCATTTAATAAAGAAAGCATAAATAATATTGCAGCAGCAACTCCTGCTCCCTAAAGTGAATAAGTCTCATTCTTCTCAAGTGCTGCATTAAAATCTTCAAAATATCTGTTGGTTTAATTAAGCTAAATCCATTCTTTGCAATCAATTCCTGACAATGTTCAAGCCTTTAAATTCAATGGTGGTGCCATCAGTCTCTAGCAACAATAAGAATTGCATAAATACAGGTAGTCCTCAATTTACGACAATTGAGTCCAAAATTTCTGTTGATAAGAAATTTGCTATGTGAATTTTGCCCCATTTTATGACTTTTCTTGCCACAGTTGCTAAGTGAATCACAGCAGTTGTTAAGTTAATAACCTGATTGTTAAGTAAATCTTGCTTCCCCACTGACTTTGCTTGTCAGAAGGTCTCAAAAGGTGATCACATGACCCGGGGACGCGGCAACTGTCATAAATATGAGTCAGTTGCCAAATGTCTGAATTTTGATCATATGACCATGGGGATGGTGCAATGGCTGTAAGTGTGAAAAATGGTTGTAAGTCCCTTTTTCAGTGCCGTTGTAACTAACCATTACAATGAAATGTTGTAGGTTACTAAATGAACTCTTGTAGGTCATGGACTACCTGTATCTAGTGCAGTGGTTCTCAACCTTTTTAATGCCGCGACCCCCAACCGGTCGTAAGTCGAGGACTACTCAACCGGTCATAAGTCGAGGACTACTCGACTGGTGCAGCACCGTTTGCAGAATGGGACTTTTGGCAGGCTCAGCAGGGCAGAGACAGCCTGGACAATTCTCTATTCAAGAGAGTCTATTCTATTGGCTTTCAAAAGCCAATAGAATAAAAGGGAGTAGCACAGCTAAGGAAAAGGGGAAAAAAATGGCAGACTGCGTTGTTTGGCGACCCCCATGAAATGGTTGTTCGACCCCAAATGGGGTCCCGACCCACAGGTTGAGAACCACTGATCTAGTGGATTCTTTAGAAGAATCTTGGCATTTTTCTGAAACATAAATAGTAAAGAAATATGCTTCTTTGTGAATCTTTGAAGAGCTAGTAGATAATCTCATGCAAACTTAGAACCACTACAGGAAAGTCCCTGATCTTAAAAAAAAAAAAGTATAGTAAAGTGGAAAGAAATAGAATAACATAGAATAAAAATGAATAAGTATAATAATAATAATGAAAAAAAAATCACTAAAAGCAAAATGATGTGTCTGCATAATTCCTGGAAGAAAGCTGTTAGCAATTGCTGTAATGACCTAATGCATATTGAGAAACATTGTATAAAAGTGAAACCTTCTATTCATTGTATGCCTGTGAGAAACTAACTGAAAATTATACAATGTAGATTCCATATACAATGTAAGATTCCATGAATACTCCCTTTGTTCCTTAGAAAGGGAGAGCTATAAAGATTGTAGTTTGGACCCTCCCCCTTGTTCAGAAATTTGTTGATTGTTAATCGCTTCTGAACCTTTGCGCAAAAATAAACCTCTCTGTTTCACCCTTTGGAATTCATAAAAGTCATTTATAAAGGAAACAAAAATAACTATTTGTTACAATTTTAACATAAACTCTGTGAAATCCAGTTTAGCAATATAGTTCCAACTAATCTATCTGCATTTAAGTTATATGAAATGTAATTGCCTCAAAACATTTCAGTTTCAGGAAGTAATGATTACTACCCTGGCAGTTATGTTTACTTTTACTAATCTTTCTCCTTCAGGGTTTGGTAGTTTTTCACGTATGACAGAAGCATATTTTATATATCAAAATCCCCAGATTCATTTAAAGGCATCTTCAAATTATGCAGTAAATTCACAGAAGCCTAGCTCTTTGGAAGACTTTAAAACCTTCTTACTGGAGAGAAACATGTTTGCTGGGATAATGGGATTTTCAGTCTACCTTGTCTGTAAAAGCTAAGTTACCTGGATAGAGTCTGATACATTACAAGGCAACTTCCTGTCTTGTTTCTGCAGTTTTTATCTTTTTCATGCACTGAGAATAGCATAACACTTAGGGACAAGTGGTAATAAGCACCTAACACACAAAAGGTATCTAGTATACAGGTGGTCCTTGACTTACAACCATTCATTAAGTGACCGAAGTTACAACACAACTGAAAAATGTGACTTATGACCATTTTTCACATTTATGACCCTTGCAGCATGGGCGTATACTTTGTTTCTCCAAAAGTAAGGCCTACCCTGAAAATAAGCCTTAGCTTGATTTTTGGGGGTGGGCCTGATATAAGCCCTACCCCAAAAATAAGCCCCAGTTTTGGGGTGAGGCACACACTTCAAAATCAAGCTGGGGTGGGGTGGGATGCGTGGAGCTGCCCCATGTACCCCACACACATTTACCTTGCAGCCAGGCCTCTTCTCACCAGCCCACTTCTTCTGCAGCATCTTCTGCAGCCAGATCTGCATTTCTCAGTCATAGGCCTTTCCTGAAGGCCTGTGCAGCTGAGAACCAAGTTATAGATTCAGTCCATAGCTCGGTTCTGCAAGACATCTGCAGCTGAGGACCAAGCTATGGATTGAATCAGTACTCAGTTGCAGAGGCCTTCAGGAAAGGCTTGACTGCAAAATGCAGGCCGGAATGCAGTTGCAGAATGAAGCTGCTCCTTTGGCCCCAGAAGAAGTGGAGTGGCTGGGCAGGGCTGTCAGTGCTAGAGGTAAGACAACCCCTGAAAGTAAGACCTGGTGCCTCTTTCGGAGGCAAATAAAATAAAATAAAATAAGACCCGGTCTTATTTTTAGGGAAGGTAGTTGGGCGCTAACTATCATGTATTTATGACCATTGCCCTGTCTGGGGTCATGTGATCACCATTTATAAGCTTCCCAGTTGGCTTCCAAAGCCAATAAGGGGAGTTAGATTCGTTTAACAACCTCATTATTCACTTACTAACTGCAGTGATTCACTTAACAACCATGGCAAACAGGTCACAAAATAGGACAAAACTCACTTAACAACTCTCTTTCTTAGCAACAAAAATGTGTCGCTCAGTTGTGATCATAAGTCAAGGATCACCTTAATGCAAATCCTTTATAGCAACTGAACCTTTTTTGTCTATCGTCTTCTGGTGCAATTTTGTGCTGTAACCACAAATACAGAGCATACACAATAGAGTAAAATAAGCTACCATTAATAAATACATGTAACATGCAAAATGTTACATGTTAAAATGGCAGTAGTAAACTCAGGAGTGACTGAGAGTTAATTTCCCCCCAAATATGCTAGCAGGGGTCACTCTGAGCACAGAATTCATTAGGAGCTCTGTTTTCACATTGCTTGGCAACCAGATGTAGTGAAGGAAAGGCCTAGCATAATCCACATTGAACATTGGATTTTAGCCATCAACCACTGATTTCTCTGTTACCAATCTAATGCAGGCATAGTGGAGATTTTCCATATCAGCTGCAGGTAGGAAAACCACCACTTTTTTTTTTTTAAACCCAAATCACTGTGATTAGACTAGAGGCTGCAGTTAGGAGAATTTAAGGCTAATTCCCAGATACTGAAATACCAATTCTCTGAAGTGACTATAGGTTTCAGTTAAGTCGATGTTAATTGACAGGGTTTTTATTTATTTTTTTAGTTTTCATTTTCTTTCTGTCTTCAACTAAACCCTTTGTGGTACACCTCAATTAAGTCTCTCAGCTGCCTTTCAGGAGGTCAGCTGAAAAGGCTTATCTGTTTAATGGTTCACTTTTCTCTTTTATCTGCTGTAATCATTCAAATGAAACTCTTCAGAAGATGGGCACAGATAACAAAAAAGAAAAAGACAAGAATAAATGCTCAGATCATAGTCAATTTAATTTACAGACAGCGGTGTACAAGATGGTGTGAAATAGGGGCGTTGTCTTACCTGAACGCCTTTTCTCAGCATGATGATGGAGAATCCACGGATGGGTTGTCTTAATCTATCTGCTCCAATTAGACTAAGTCTGAAATTTAGTACCGCCCCCTCTGTGCCAACTGCACCCCAGTTTTAGGCTAAGGCGATACCCAGACTTTAGTCCGACGCGTCTGAACAAATGGGGACCAGGCCAACTGACCTAATGGGAGGGAGTGGATTCTCCATCATCATGCTGAGAAAAGGCGTTCAGGTAAGACAACGCCCCTTTCTCCAGCATGATTGGATGGAGAACCCACGGATGGGACATACCAAAGCCCTGTGTCCCTAGGGTGGGAATTAGATTGGGCCTGGTTCCCACCCAATGTTAATGCGTGTTCTAGGACCTTGCGGCCAAATGAAGCCGTAGAAGATGCATATATATCCCTCTTGTAGTGACAGACAAAGGAAGAGGGCGATGTCCATGTTGCTGCTCTACAAATTCCCTCTACGGAGGCCTGAGTAGACGAGGCAGCTGTAGTAGCTGCCCCCCGGTGGAATGGGCCGTGATATGCCTGGGATCTCGCAGTGACTGAGACTGGTATGCCAGAGAAATACAAACTCTAATCCACCTGCGTATTGTGGTTGAAGAAACCTTCTGACCTAGTGATGAAGGGTGATAGTACACAAACAGAGCCTCTGTTCTGTGGAAAGATGAGGTTCTCTGTATATAACAATATAAGCCCTGCGCACATCCGATTTGTTCCACTGAACCTCTATCTCATTAGATGGGTTAGGACAGAAGTCTGGCAAAACTATTTTCTGAGATTTAGGATACAAGGACTTGACCTTAGGCACGAAGGAGGGGCCTAGCCTAAGGGTTACCCTGTCCTTATGGAATGTACACAGGTCCTTCCTCACTGAAGAGTAGCCAGTTCAGATATCCTTCTCGCTGAAGTTACAGCAACAAGAAATGCCACCTTCATCGATAACTGTTTGAACAAACCAGTGTCAATAGTTCAAAGGGTGCGAAACAAGAGCCTATAAACCTGATTAAGATCCCACGAGGGGTATCTATGTACAGTTGATGGTCTGACGTTGTTAGCTCCTTTTAGGAAGGAGCGTATCATAGGGTAATGTGTTAAGGATTCATTGCCACAGGAAATAACTGTGGCAAGTGCTGCTACCTGCCTGCGGATGGTGCTTGTGGAAAGCCCTTTGTCTAGACCATCCCTCAGGAACTCCAAGATAACTGGCATTGAAACCGCCAAAAGGTCAATTTTTCGAACTGAACACCAATTACAGGAGTCTCTCCATGTGGCATCGTATATTCTATTCGTCGAGGGTCGCCTGGATTGCTGAATCATAGCTATGACCCTTGACGAATATGAGTCTCAGCCTAAGGCCTGCCTCTCAAGTGCCAGACAGTTAACTGGAGTCATTGAGGGTCTGGATGGCGTAGTTCCCCCTGAATGTGGGAGATGCGATTTGCTGGGATCCTCCATGGAGGTGATGCGGAGAGCTCCATCAGGTCGGCGACCAAGAGCGTCTCGGCCAATGCGGCGCAACCAGGAGGACCTCTGCTCGTTCGCGAAGGATCTTCCTGATCGTGGCAGGAAGAAACGGCAGAGGAGGGAAGGCACAGAGCAGTTCCCTGGGCCAGGGACTGCGGAGTGCATCTGTTCCCTCCGCTGATGGAGGTGGGAACCCAGAAAGGAATCTGGGAAGTTGTGAGTTGGTGGGGGAGGCAAAAGGTCTAAGGTTGGGGAACCAAACCTGTCCACGATCTCTCTGAACACCTTCGGATCCAGCTGCCATTCAGAATGATCCATGGTTGCTCTGCTCAGTGAGTCCGCCTGCTGGTTGGTCACTCCGGATATGTACTCCGCCCTGATGGAGGCAAGATTCAGTTCCGCCCAGGACCCCAGCAATTTGGCCTCCTGCATGAGAGGCCTGGACCTTGTCCCCCCTTGTCTGTTGACATGGGCCTTGGCTGTAATGTTGTCGGTTAAAATCAGGACATGTTGGCCCTGTACTATATCGGTGAATCTCTTTAGGGCCATATGTATGGCTCTGAGTTCCAGCCAGTTTATATTGTTCCTTAGGTCCTGTTTGGACCACCGACCTTGAGCCCAGTGCGTGTGAAGGTGTGCCCCCCACCCAAACAGGCTTGCATCTGTGGTAATGGTAATCCTGTCTGGTTCTAATACTGCTCCCCGTGACAGCGCCGGGGAGTCCCACCATTGAAGGGAGTTCAAGTCTCTGAAATGGAAGGAGGAGCCATGTAATTCTCTGGCATGGAGGTATGCCCATGGCACAATTTGCACGCAGGACACCGTCTTCCCCAGTAGCTGTGATACGGAGGCCAATGTGACTACTCTGGCCCTTAGGATCCGACATACAAGAGTCTGAATAGAGTTCCTTCGGTCCTGAGATAGGTAGACCGTACAATTGTCCGTGTCTATAACAGCGCCCAAATGGAGGAGCCGGGTTGTTGTATGACTTTTCTGGAAATTAACAGAAAACCCGTGCTCCTGAAAGACCTTGATGGCTAGGGCGAGGTCTGACTGAGCGTTTCGGAATGATGATGACTGAATTAGTATGTCATCTAAATAGCATTGAATTCTGATTGGAATTTGTCTAAGGTGGGCTGCGAGCACTGCCAGTACCTTGTAAATACCTTCGGTGTCGATGAGAGGCCAAATGGTAGGGCTCTGTACTGGTAATGGGCATAGCTGAATCTGAGGAATTTGCGGTGGTTAGGAAACATGTCTCAGTTAGGTCTATTGAGGTAAGAAAGTCACCTTGCCTGATGCTGGCCAGGATTGATTGAAGTGGTTGCATCTAAAACTTCTTATACCTCAAGTAAGGTCTAGACCTTTCAAGTCTAATATTGCCCTCCAGCCCCCCAAGTCTTAGGGGTGACGATGAGGTTTGAGTAAAACCTTCGTCCTTCTTGGTCTTGTGTACCGGTTCAATTGCTCGTATTTGTAATAAATGAGCTATGGCATCTGACATAAAGTCAGCCCTGGACCTGCTCGTTGGGATAGGGCAAGAGCGGAATTGTCAGGTGGTTGAGAACAAATTCTAGTCTCAAACCTTGTTGACAGTGTCTAACACCCATGCATCTGTAGTGATGGCTGTCCAAGTGCTGGAATAAGGGACCAGCCGGCATCTGTAGTGGTGACTGCCCAAGTGCTGGAATAAGGGGCCAGCTGGCTTCCTATGGGAAGTGAGACTGTGAGATCACTTGCCTCGTTTAGAGGAACGGCCCCTCGGCCTTGAAGGGGCCGCTTGGCCTGGATCTGTGGTCTGCTTCTGCATGCTGAACGATCCTGCTGTCGTTCTTGTCTCTGAAAGGAATAGAGGGATGCCTGGGCCCAGTCCCAGGATGGAGCTGGTCGAAAGGCAGCCTCCTGTAACTGCTCTGTGACATGAGTTAACCAGAGTTTTACGTTTGTCCTTACCTTCAGTTAAGTATGGTCCTAGTGCCTTACCAAAGAGATGTCCACCTGTGTAAGGTTTAGGGGCTAGACGCCACTTGGTCTTGGTGTCTGCTCGCCAATTCCTGGGTCAAAGGAGCCTTCGTGCTGAGATGTCTGCAGCGATGGTCTGGCAGTGTATCTAGCCATGTGCAGAGAAGCGTCGGCTAGGTACTGGGATGTAGCCACTAACTTACCCAGATTTTGGTGAGCTCTGAGCTGGTCTGGAGGGATCCTGTCCTGGAGCTCACGTAACCCAAGGGCTGAAGCCCTAGCGAAGAAGGCCATGGACGTTGCCGCCCTTGTTGCCCAGGCTGATGCCAGATGGGAACTACGCAATGCGGAGTCAATCTTTTTATCCTCCGCCCTAAGTGCCTCATTTATGTCCCCAGGGATGTTAGCATTGGGAAACAATGAGTTCAAGGCTCATCAATCTCAGGAATCTCCAATAGGGAGGCCAGAGAACGGGCAACATTGAATAATGTTCTCTCTACTGCACCGGGGCTTAAGAAGGATCCTAAGTTCTCCCATTGTTCTTGAACTATATTCAGAAAAAGGGGAGGGCAGGGAATATTGTTCTGCGAGACTGAGGGCTTGGTGTATATGGCGTGGGGACCCCTGGAGGTGGGGTCTCCTGTTCTTGGGGGAGGTTTGCACTAGTGCAGGCCCTGAGTAGCAGGGAATTAAAGAATGAATGGTCAAAGAGACCGACAGGAGGGGTGGGGTCAGAGGGAGTGATGCCCTCGTCCTCAAACAAAATCAGGCCAGATTGTTCAGCCCCTGTAGATTCCAAATCCGATGAGGGATCCTCCATCAATCTGGAGATTGTGGATGATACGTGGCCTGGGGGGGTGTCTGTGGGGTGTTGGAGGCCATAAATTGAGCCACAGCCTGGGCTATCATGGACTGGAGGAGGTTTGGGTTCAGGGCCTGGTTCTCAGGAGGGCGAAGTCCTGCTGCAGTGGGAGTGAATGTGGCCTGGGGCCCTGAGGTGTCCTGACCGGTTATACCCCTCCCTGAATCCACTGTTAGGTTTGAATCTGACTCAGGAATTCCCCTGGGGGGAGACCAGGCCCCTGGGGCTGAGGCACTATGTGAAGAAAGGGGTTCAAAAATAGACCTTCCCATCGTGTCTGTCAGATCTGGGGAGGCCGCTCTCAGTCTTTGGCACCCTTCCTCCCTCTGTGGCTCCCTGCTTGGCCGGGCTCGCTTGGTGGTGCTCTTACCACTTGCCTCTGATTGGCGACTCCTCTTGGCCGGCTCGCTGCCTTTCTCTGCCATGATGAGTTGCTCTGGTCTCAACCTTGGCAAAACGCCCCCCTCGGCGCTGTACTTCACCAAGGGAGTCTACAGAGATACTTCAGCCCAAGAGGGGAATGGGCGGGGAGTTAATGGGCACCCCGATCGCTTAGGATCGATCCGGCCCTCCCCGGTCGAACCTGCTCTCTCGACGATCCTGCCACCGATGATGTAATACTGCCTTCAGAAGAAAGTTCCAGGCAGTCTGGGCCTCAGCCACACACAAAATGGCCACCAATGACTTCAGGCACACTCAAAATGGCCACCGAGGCTTCAGCCCCACAGAAAATGGCCGCCGGTGACTTCAGCCACCCACAAAATGGCCGCCAGTGACTTCAGTCACACTCAAAATGGCCGCCGAGGCTTCAGCCCCACACAAAATGGCCGCCGGCGACTTCAGCCACCCACAAAATGGCCGCCAGTGACTTCTGCCACTCACAAAATGGCCGCCGAGGGCCTCAACCACATACAAAATGGCCGCCGGGGGCTTCAGCCACACCCAAAAAGGCTGCTGGGAGGCAATTCAAAATGGCGGCCGCCAATTTTGCGCCCTAAAAAATGGCCGTTGGAAGAAGGCCTTGAGGCCTAGGGTCTAAGCTGCAACGAGCCCTCGTTCAGGTGAATCGCCTGGGCTCCTAAAGCAGCTGGTGGCATGTGATTAGGCCGGCTGGAAAAGCTGTCGTCCAAGGCCTGACAGGCCCTCCCGGCTCCGAAAATTGGGAGAAGGCCTTGAGGCCTAGGGTCTAAGCTGCAACGAGCCCTCGTTCAGGTGAATCGCCTGGGCTCCTAAAGCAGCTGGTGGCATGTGATTAGGCCGGCTGGAAAAGCTGTCGTCCAAGGCCTGACAGGCCCTCCCGGCTCCGAAAATTGGGCCGCGCCCAAATTCTCACCTGCTGCTCTCTGCTGGGGCCGAGGGACCTGGGAAGGCTCCCTCCAGGCTTGATGAGGCTCTGAAAACGACCTAAATCAAAGGTTTGATCTTGCTGTCCCTAACTGAGGGAAAACAAAGAAGGGAAAAGTTCCCCCCCCCTAGAGGGAGAGGATTGTGAGTCTGTCAGCCTGAATAGGCTTCAGACTGGGATAATTGATCTTTCTTCTAGATATAATCGATTCTGAATCAATAATAAAATAACAAATAATAATAATAGCCTGAGCTAAGTAATTAAATAGAATTAAACAGTCTTCTGCTCCAGGAGCGAAGACAAAACGCGTCTTGGGGCAAAGAGACTAAGTCTAAAACTGGGGTGCAGTTGGCACAGAGGGGGCGGTACTAAATTTCAGACTTAGTCTAATTGGAGCAGATAGATTAAGACAACCCATCCGTGGGTTCTCCATCCAATCATGCTGGAGAATAACCAGGAAGTCACAAATGGCATGCTGGAGAGTTATAAACTTGGGGGGGGGGAGAGACAAAGGGAGGCTCCTGCACCCACAGCTGGTCACCAACAGAAGTCACCCTAGTTCTGCCTGGACAAGTTGACTACAAATTCAGGATTTCAATAAAAATCAATACAAAATAAATGGGAAGTGAGAAATTAAATGACAGAAAATGGAATGCTTTGCCTCCCTTACACTATTTAAAAAAGAACAGCCATTTTTTTTTCATTCATTTTTCATTTTTTTTAATTTTATTTTCAGTGGGGTATTTTAGGTCCTGCTTATGGAGTGTTGTGGGTTTTATGTGACTCAGGTATTGTCTAGTGTTGCTCCTCATTGCATTCCAAAGAATATGCCTATTGGAGATTGGGCCTTATCATTATACATTTGCAAATCATAAATCATGTGATTTAAGACTCAGTGCAGAGCATATTGCATAATTCCTATAGCAACTATTGGAACAGAGACAAGTTAGAAGCAAGTTTTTAAAAAATTAGAAAAAAAGGAGCAATACTTTAAGTCAGGTGAGAAGAAAATTGAATAACATAGGAACTGATTCCAAGGGCCATGAGAAAGTCAGTCAATCATAGAAAGATACAGGCAGGAAGCTTTCTGAATGAATATACAGAATTGATATATAGTCTATAAGAAAAGATCTCGTCTTGATAGCATATTTAAAATATTAAAAAACACATCTCTGTGTTCATTACAACTGGTAGGTTTGTGATCTAACTTTAATAACTCAATAACAATAGAGGATTCAAACATCAGATTATAAATAAATCACATTATCTCTTAATGTTACATGGGAAACACATCTTTCAAAGGAATTGTAAAGTTCTTTCCCCTGGAAAAAAGTCTTTATAGTATTTTTAGTTTATTAAATATATATAGCCATGATTTAAACACCCTTTAGATTGTTCCTGTTTCTTCAGTTATCTTTGCATTATTATTTTAAAGGTTTAACTATGAAAACATAAATATTGGATTGAGTTATGAGCTGCTAGGCAGTCTTGTATTTCCTTAGGGTAGATATAAATTTATCAAATGGACGTTTCTCATACAAATCATTCCCTTTCGCCATTCTTAGTATCTTTGAATACAGGCTATTTCTGCCGCTGAGATTGACATTTCCTTCCGCTCCAAGGTTTGTTAAATATTTCATCTTGGCTAAATATAAAAATGATTAGAGAGGAGACTTTTTTGAAATGAAATAATGTTATGATTTTTTATCTACAAAATACTTTAAACCAGTGGTGGGATTCAGATATGTGAACAACTGGTTCTCTGTGTGGATGCTGCTTCCGAAAGTCCATTATGGGCCTGGGCAACAAAAAATTAGCTATCAGTTCTGCCGAACTGGTGCGAACTGGCTGAATCCCACCACTGCTTTAAACCTTAAATAATTCCAATCACTAAAAAAAATAATTTATTAACTGTTTAGGTGTTAATTTTTCTTATTAACTGGTAAGGTATGTTGATTTTTCTAAACCAATGAGATAGTTTCTTCTTATCGTTATTTTAAAGGAAGACAATGAACAGCCAGACACATTTTTTAATCCAAAAAAGGAATGTTAGTTTGCCCAGATGTTTTCTCATTATTTTATATTCTTTCTGTTGGCCTATGGGCAAAAGGTTTATCAGAAGTGTTCTTAAAGCAAGATTAAGCTTTTTCTTACTTAGCCTGATGCCCCATTTGTATTTTAAATTATTGAATTTAAACAAAATATTTAAAATAAATACCATAATACATAATAAAAATAAACACATAAATAATAATTAAGGAGAAACGTCCTGACAGTGAGAACAATTAACCAGCGGAACAGCTTGCCTCCAGAAATTGTGGGCGCTCCATCACTGTAGCTTTTTAAGAAGAGATTGGACATTTACCCGTCTGAGATGGTATAGGTCCTCCTGCTTGAGTAGGGGGCTGGACTAAAAGACCTCCAAGGTCCCTTCCAACTCTATTCTATTCTAATTCTATTCTAATTCTAATTCTAATAGGAACAAATACTTAAAAAAAACCTTTTAATTTAGCATATAGATACATATGATATTTTAAGGAAAATGCAACATTTTAAACATCTGTATTCAATATTTCTGATCTAAAAGACATTAATGCAGATGAGGTAATTGATTTTTAATTACTTTGCTGATTTTTTTTGGATAATTATGTGAGAAAAGCATCAGAATGATATATTTCTTTTATATCTGGTAAAATGAATCTTAATTACCTTAATGAACTTGGCCCTTGATATCTTTTGAATTATAAAAAAACAAAAAGGTTAGCAATGAAAAAAAATTCTGTTGAGTTATTGGCTTCTAATTCAAATAGATACAAATAAGGTAATTTTATTACTATAATTATGACTTTCTAATGCAATATTTTAATTAACCACATTTTTTCATATTTATATCAAACCTCATTATTCATTCATTCACTTTCAGCACTTTACATTAATGTTACACAGCAGTTTTGATGTACAAATTAAGGATTTTTAAAAATAAAAATAATCTTGCAACATCTTTCTGGAATAAGGAATTCATTAAGCAGTACCATTATCTTTTCAAAAAATAATGGATACATTTAAATCAAGGACATTAGGCAAATTATATGTTGATAGGATGCTCCAGACAGTTTTTTTTTTAGTAAGAATTAAGTCTTAATCTCTAGATGTTGGTGGAGAATGAAAGACTCATATCTTTGGTATTATTCCACCTTTGCAATATTTTGGGTTAATAAACATTAGATTGTTAATAGCGTGTAGAGAAAAGAAATAACGTTTAATATGTGAATATGATGTTAATCTATATTTTTCATATTTTCATTTTTTCCTATTTTGAAAATATGAAGAACTTTGGATTCATCATGCTTGTGCTCCAGTTGACAATATCATTCTATAATAGTGAAAAAACTCTTATATACCAGCATTTACTTTCTACCTATAAAAGAGCTCCAAGATTACTCTGTATGGTCAAGGATCAATTTATTGTTTAAGGCCTGACTTTTAAGCAACATGTTTCAATCTCTAGATGGATAGCTGGACAGATATATGATATCCCTAACCCCCACTCTGCCATCCACATAATTTATCCACCCAACCGAACTATAGATATGAAAGCAGTAAAAAAAAAACTATGATTCACTGCTTAGCCTAATAAAATAACAAATATCTTGTTCAATATGTACTGACTTAAAATCTATTTAAACAAGTGGATAACCAAACTTCTTAGAAAGAAGAATTGTTTCCTATGAAAATGACAACTCAGCATAACAAACATGTATCTACGTGGCAAATTCCATAATTTATTTTCCATAAGAAAACTATTTGCCCATGCTGTCAATTATAGGTTGTTCTTCATGAGTGCCAACATTTTAAACAATTACAGTCTAATAGTCATTAGGATATGTTATCTAAAGACATCATGAATTTCCACTGAGATAACTTTATTTATTGCCAGTTGCTAGAAAGTTGCTACTTTCCTTCTACTAGTGGATATTAACTGTAAAAGAAGAAAGGATCAACATGGAATTATTTTCAGAGGACCCTCACTGTTATTTTGCCATTGATTTATGCCATTATTAATTTTAAAAGACTCATCATTCCTGACCTCTGGTACTGAGAAAATCCAAGATCAATTTATGGGTTTTACAGATCAAACTTGTAATTAGCAACTACCTCCAAATAGTTGGAAATGCCTTTTCATGAGGAAATTCTGAAGTTTTGAATATACACAATAACAGAATAACAACACAATAACAAAGTTGGAAGAGACCTTGGAGGTCTTCTAGTTCAATCCCATGCTCAAGCAGGAGACCCTATACCATTTCAGACAGATGGCTGTCTAATATCTTTTAAAAAGCATTCTGTGATGGAGCACCCACTACTTCTGAAGGCAAACTCTTCCACTGGTTATTTGTTCTAACTACCAGGAAATTTTTCCTTAGTTCTAAGTTGCTTCTCTCCTTGATTAATTTCTAGGTTGCTTCTTGTCCTGTCTTTTGGTGATCCCCCTCTTCTGTGTGGCAGCCCCTCAATTATCGGAACACTGTTATCATGTCACCCCTACCCCTTCTTTTTCACTAGACTAGACATACCCAATCCTGCAATCATTTTTCATATGTTTTAGCCTCCACCCCCTAATCATCTTTGTTGCTCTTTTCTGCATTTTTCAACAGTCTCAACATCTTTTTTATATTCAAGTGTGGTCTTACCAACGCATTATAAAGTGTTACTAACACTTTACGTGATCTTGATTCTATCCCTCTGTTAATGCAGTCTAGGATTGTTAATGCAGTTAGAAGATCTTCCTAGTCACATTTCAAATAAAACCTTCATATGGAGGGCTCTGTTAAAGGTTAAGGAGATAGAGGGGAGTCTTATTTAGAGAGCAATAGATCAGTCCTAAAATTATACTCATCTTTGTAGTCAGTTCACAGATATATCACCATTTGTTGCTTCAATCATGTGTTCCAGAGGTGTTGTCATCAGGATTAAAAAGGTAAAGATGGCAACTATGCACTCTAAGCTCCAACCCTTTGTATGTGCATTTAATCATGACACATGTACAAAAGGGCAGGGGCTTAGACAGAGTGATAGTAACTTGCCATATGTCTTCTCACAGATACTTGATACTTTAGAAGTGAGTTGAAATTATATATAAAAAGAATGTCTGAAATACATTCCATAGCATCAGCATGTTCTGAGCTACAACATCTAGCTGAGAAGACCTATTAGTAAGTAGTTTTTAAGTTAAGTTATGCAAACTTTTGAGTTTATTTCTCATATTTATGCTACAAGTGTCCAAAGTTACTTCCACTAAATGTTGAAGAGGCATTGTTCCTTACAACTGTCTTGTTACACAACTCCATGTACAGTTTATATCTGGAATGTGCACTGATAATACTCAAAGGAGTATGGTTATTGCTTTAAATTTTACATGCTCTGTCTTAAAATGAAAAAATTATAGATACTAACCAAATTGGAATGAGGATCGGGATTAGAAAAAATCCTTATTGATTTTTGTGAAAATTCACAAAGCAAAAAAGCTATATAACTTTTTATTGTTTACATGCTTGACTACTGGAGAACCAAGCCTATATTTTTGAATCATGCTTCATTTCTTGAAATGGTAGATTTATTCTGAAAGTGAATTGAAATGAATGGAACCATTTCAGAATTCTGCCGAACTATTCCTCAATGCTTTTTATGTTTTTTTTTTGTAGAATCAAGTTGCAAGAATATGCTCTAATGTAAATCTCTATCTAACTCTTCCCCCCCCCTCCCCAAAATGGTAATGGCATTACAGCTTGGGTCAACATTTTCCTTATTTTCTGGTGTCCAAGAAAGTTCACCCTTGCTAATCCTTACACCTAGCACATTACGTAGGTGCAACCTGTTCTGTTCCTTGAAATTACAAATTGCCATGGCTTCATCCATCCATTTCTACTACAGAACAGTGTTTTTCAAACTTGGCAACTTTAAGACATGTGGACTTCAACTCCCAGATTTTCCCAGCGGGCTGTGTTATTGGGAGGTGGGTCCAAGGTAATTCATTTTAAGAGTACTAGAATTTTGTTTTAAATGCTGTGGAGAATGAAACAATCAATTACTCACATTGATAACACAAGAATTTCTTCTTGTTATTTAAAACTATATTTATGTTTGGAAGGAATGTAATTCAGTTATGACAATGCTGTTTGATACTATTTGTTTCACTTTTATTGATTCTGCTCTAGTAATGCAACTGACAGCCACTGAAGAGAAACTAAGAGCTTGATTGACTGAAATAATCACTTAAATGTCTGCAAGAAAAGGAAATGGGCAAATAGTATCAAACAGCATTGCCTGAATTAAATTAAATGTCATGTTGCTATCATGAGCAGTTGTCATGTCGTGTGTGCCATGATTTTTTTAAAAAAAAACTAACGAACTTCATGCAGAAAACTTGAATTAAAAAGAAATAAAGGCTACCAGCAGTAGAACTGCACCTGAGTCAGAAGCACCAAGGCACTTCCGGGTTGAAAGGATTAGCTGGTGACATCACTATTTCCCTGGGGACGCCCAGTTGGAGTCTTCTTTGATGTCCCTGACAGGAGCTGGAGTGAAAGACAAGAGCTCAGACCCACCCCATGGTAGCTCTCGGGTCTCAAACGCGGGCTTGCTAACCTCCTGCCCAGCCACCATACTTCACAGCAGTAGATAGGAAACAGACTAGAAGATAGCATTTCTTTTAGCTGTTGTGTATCAGTATTTCAACTTCTTGTTATTTTTTGCAAATATTTAATCTTAGAGAGAAGCTAGAGGGCTAGAGAGAAGTTCCTTGAAGATGGGCTCCAGCTACGAGACTGATAGCTCAGAAGACAAAAACCTCTGGTCCCAGTGACCGATCCAGATGGGATCCTGCAACATTATCCTGGGACATGTATTTTCGCCTTCATGCGTTAATCTTTTTATGTAAACTCTTTTTGTAGGTAGGTAAACCAAAGCATAGAAATTGTCTTTTGAATAATACTATTTATTCTTACAATACCAGACTCTTCATGGGTAAAGAACACAATATGACACAGAAGAGCATTACACCTTTGAAAGATTTCAGGAAACTTCAACCTGCTGTCTCTTGCAAGTTCTGGTCAGAATAGCTATAAGCTACTATTGATATCAAAGGCAACTTGCTTCTGATGGTTGTTTTAAGCATCTGATGCTGTAGCATGACTCAGGTTGGTTATTTTTATTTGGATATAATGCACTAGATAGAAATAGTGAGATTAATTTACATTCATGGAACAGACAGGTGCCAAATACTTCTAACTTCCAGCTTTGTATATGTGGTCAGAGGAATTAAGGAATCTGCTGGATGCTCAGTTCATTGTTCAATATTGTCTCAGCAAGGGATTGCTTTATGTTAGAATATTATTTTATGCACTGTTGTGAGCCATTTTATGAGTTAGAACCAAGGAGTAAGTACCTACAAATCGGGAACAATAAGCTAAATAATTGATTGACAGCTGATCTCCAAGATCCTTTGCAAACTTTCTACAAAGTTTGTAGAAAGTTAACCGTGGTTCCTTTCTAATGTTTCCCTGAACCTCAAAATTAAAAATACACCTTTATATATTTTAAATTTATTTTAAATATTTTCTGTTGTTGTTTTTTATTTAGACAGTGTTCAAAGCAGCTTTCAGACCACCTATCTATGCACACATTTTAATTCTCTGCAAAAGCATTATGAAAATAGTTATTTGCATTTTAAATAATAAAAACATGTCCCTTTCTCTATGTAGTCTTCAATGTAGACTTTATCCATATGAATAGATGCCAAATGACATAGGAAGGGGAAGATAGAGAAACTAAGACAATGGAGAAACAGCCATTCTGTTTATATGGCACTTGATTTTTGAATTCATTTCTTTTGATGTTTAGAAAACAGTTAAAAATTAGCTTTCAGCAGTTGGCAAAATCCATCACTGTTCATAGAAAATCCACATTTCAACTGATGTTTTATTGAATAAATGGAATCAGGGCTGCCAATGTAGCACCTGCACAGGAAACAAAAGCTCATAAACCCAAAGCCACATTCATGGAAAATGCTGGCTTTTGCTGAGCTCAACTGGGAATTGGCTCAGTTATCATGAATCTTCTTGGCAAACGTGTTTAAAATGGTTTCCTGGGAAACGTTTGGTAGAACCGTTGTTTTCATTATACTGTTGAAAGGCATAAGCTGAACAAATTTAGATTTTCAATGGGAAAATAATTACAAACATAGGTGACCTTATTAAAAAAAATCTGAACAAATGTAGAATATAAAAATAACCCACTAGGGATTATTTTCTCCTGAATCCCGACAAAAATGTTTCTGTCAACTTCATAAAATCTGATTCAGAGATAATCTGATTGAGCTGCCAAGAGTTCTGCCAACACAAATCATGAGCCTATTTTAAGAATGGCACTTTCAGTCTGTATTATGAAATGAATACATCTGTTTGCACTCAAAGCAACTGTGTACAAAAGAAAAAAACCCATTAATACCAAATTAATTATAATTTTGAAGGAGAAGTTCATATCACACTGGGCTGTCTTGGATGAATGCTTGGAAACTACCAACTGTTATATTTAGTATATCTAATTAGGTATGTGTGCAACTTTGAATAGCCTTGTAATAATAGCACAATTAAATTTAGACTGGGTTTTTTTAAGCCGAGCAGTATTTACTTGGATGATGATGATGATGATAATTTAATTCTTTTGACTATCCATGAGTTGGGGCAGAATCAGTTCAATTTAATTATATTACTGTTCTTTCATGAGTATACTATATTTGCTTATTTCCCATGCAAACATGTTTGGTTCCCTGGAATGCTAGATTTCACCATTTTGTTACTTATTCTACCTTGGTAAACTATATACTTGGGGAAGAAATTCAATAATTATAAATCTAGATCCTAAAACTCCTATAATGAAATTAGGAAGCAATTAAGATTGATTATTGTTTTTTTCAGACCTGAACACATTAATATATAAACTTGGTTTGGTATAAGGATGTTTATTGGGTGTGCAGTTAGTTTATGATTGTAGTATTAGAGATAATAATGATTGTGAACTGGGAATGTTCTGGACCACGTAGGTCTGCATGTTAGAATATCTGGCATTTATTGAGTTAAGTGCTGTCTCCTTAAGAGATAGCTCATGGGTAATGTAATTTAGCTAGTCAGCTATATCATGTTAGTAGGTTAGTGGGAGGAGTTTCTAAAGGGTATTGCAGGACTTCCTGGACACGAGCCAGTTTGGAATGTCTTTGTCTGAGAAAGCATGGGGTCATCGCATGTCTCCGATGGCTCCAATCCAAGTTATAGAAATGGTATGGAGAAAGTATTAATTTCTCACCTATAAGGATGAACAGATGTGTAATATCCAGAAGCAACCATCATAAATGCAAGTATTTATCTGAATAAATATATATCTGTTTTGCAATCATTTCTATTGAGTTTATCTGTCTGACCCGATTTTACAAAGCATCAACTCTGGGTGAGAACAGTGAGAAATTAATACTTTCTCCATATCACTTCTATAACTTGGATTGGAGCCATCGGAGACATGCGATGACCCTATGCTTTCTCTTAGACAAAGACATTCCAAACTGGCTCGTGTCCAGGAAGTCCTGCAATGCCCTTTAGAAACTCCTCCCACTAACCTACTAACATGATATAGCTGACTAACTAAACTACATTACCCATAAGCCATCCCTTAAGGAGACAGCATTTAACCCAATAGATGCCAACATTCTAACATACAGACCCACGTGATCCAGAACAGGGAACAATAATAGATCTCTGTCCAGATTATTCATACGGTAGTAATTGCCCATTTTTGTCAGTGTTGTACAGAGTACAAACATAGCTGTCTATATAACATGTTTTTATATGAAATTGAGCTTACATAGCCATTGGTAGATCCTGATCTTGACTCTTAGTGACCCGATATAGGTTTCTGTATGGTAATCTGACCTTAACCTGGTCTTCATGTTTTCCAACAGTTCATTCATCACCACTTAACTGAGTTCATCCTACTTGCTGTTTGTCATCCTTTTATTTCTTTCCCTCCATCTTTCCCAGCATTGGGGCCTTTTCAAGAGAACTAAGTCTTTGCATAATGTGTCTAAAGTAGGATAATTTGATCATGTCCATGTGTTATCTTGAATGAGAACTCTAGGTTGATTTGTATGATGATCCATTATTTTGTTTTCTTGGCTCCCCTTGGTATTCCCACAATTCTCTCACAATGCCAAAGTTTAAAAGCATCAATACTATTCTTATTGTGTTTCTTCATAGTCTACCTTTTGCTTACATAGAGGGTTACAGAGAAAACCATGGTTTGAGGTTTTAAAAATCATTATACTAGGAATGCCAGAAAAAGAAAAGAATTCATTCAAATTCTACTATAGTCTATTCCTGGTCTTCTGCATCTGTATTAAGTGTTTTTATTAATTGTATATATATTAAAACTATTGAAAACTACCGTATATGCTGGCGTATTAGGCGACCCAGCGTATAAGACGACCCCCATCTTTATAGCCAGGCCGAATTCCTAGAACGTCATCTTATACGCCGGAAACTACCAGTATTTCTGGTGTATAAGATGACTCAGCGTATAAGACGACCCCTGTCTTTGGCACCGATTTCAGCACTCACGGAAGTCGTCTTATATGCCGGCATTTACGGTAAATCCCTTTCCAGTCAATTGTTTTCTTGAGTTCATGTTAAGCTCCTCATTTTCCTGTGCTAGCAAATCTTTATATGTTAACCATTTATCTTTGCCCACTGTTTTTCTATAAATTGCTTCTTGAGCTGTGGCCAACAAAATTATTTTTGGATTTGTGTCTTCCATATTTGTAGCATGACAGGTCTGTCAGCTGCCACCTCATGCTTATTTGTGCTTCACTGATACATGGTGACAGTCTACCATGAACCATGGAGAAGGGAGGAATGTTTGGTAAACTGAAAGTAGGTGCTGTGCCTTCTCAAGGAGCTGGTTCAAGATCACCCAGCTGGAAGAAGGAGTGAGCAGTATAACAGAACATGCTTGAATTGAATTGAGCAGCTTGCAAGATTTTAATTGGTTACCTTGGGGTGGGAAATGAAAAACTGCTAAGGAGGGGAAAGGAGGGGAAAGTATAACATAGAGATTTTGATGTGCAAATGAACCTCAGTTCTGGTTATGCATTACTGCAATACACTTGATCTTTAATAAAAATACACCTTTTCTCAGCAAATGGAGCCAAGGATTGTTTTATACTTAGAGGCTTAAGTTTGTGGCAGGCCTGAGCAAGGTCCTATTGTTGGAAACTACAGGTGCTCACAGTCCCATCCCTGCAAAAGAAAGTTATCAGTAATTGCTTTATTAGCAAGAAGGTGGGTGGGGTGAAGGTAGAGATACCAGAGAATACATTAGATAGGGTTTTGATGGTCCAGACAGAACACTAAGCCTAAACTTTAACAAACATAGAAAGGGATTGAAATTCAGAAACAGATTTCTTAATTTAGCTTCATTTCCAGTTCATGTGTGTAGAGGAGTCAAACAGCTTAAGGCTGCAATGTGGAAAAAAACTACTATCTATATGGATTATTTGCTTGCTAAAACTGGCAAGCAAAAGCTGTACTTGTTGTTCAGTGATTTACCATTACCTTTGGTAGCATGATCAAAGAGAGTTATGATGCTAGGGGTGGGGAGAAGCAATAAATAATTTTTGGGAAAACATGCAGACCTTGAGAGATGGAATCCATTGCTTTAAATTGATTTTTTTAAAAAAACCTTCCTTCATTCAACAATGTCAAAGGCCAGGTAGTTACAACCTGGATGATTTAGAGGTGGCAGTGGGGGGGGGGGGGAGAGACTCTATTATATTAACTGGCATTCCATTTCACATGTAACCGTTGAACATAGTTATCATCTTCTACAGGTAGTCCTTGACTTAGGACCACAACTGGGACTGGAAATTTGATTTCTCAGTGATGTGGTTATTAAGTGAGCCATCATATGTTCAGGCCCTATTTTATTAACATTTTTTACCATGTTCATTTGGTTGTGAAACAAATCACATGGTTGTTAAGTGAATCCGGCTTCCCAATTGACATTGCTTGTCAGAAACAAGATGAAAAGATTGCAAATCACAATCGTAGATCCACAGGGTGCTGCAACAAGTTGTAAATGTGAGCCGATTGCCAAGCACCCAAATTGCAATCCCATTACCGCAGAGGTGGTAGGATGGTCACAACTTTGAGGATGGGTCATAAATAACATTTCAGCAAGGCCGCTGTAACTTTGCACCATGTGTTAAATACACAGTACAGGTTGAGGACTAGCTGTACTCAGTTTCTACATCTGGATGTAAGTGTGTCCTGACTAGCCACATTCAAAGTTGTTTTACAGATGGAAATTTAAAAAAAAAAAACGTCTGGGAATTGTAACGAAGTTTTCATGTACCTACCCAATTCCTGCCTCTGTGAATCCAGGGAAATGAAACAGCCCCAAGAACTGCAATGCTGCCATTGAAACAATATTCTAAATAGAAAGGGCAATAAAGGGGAAACCTCATTCTAGAAGGCAGGTGTGAGTCTACAAAGAAAGTATGC
The DNA here is from genome assembly GCF_016545835.1 of Crotalus tigris. NCBI lineage: Eukaryota > Metazoa > Chordata > Lepidosauria > Squamata > Viperidae > Crotalus > Crotalus tigris. The sequence goes on along the minus strand of NW_024096552.1, from coordinate 9,271,882 downwards.
TTCCAGAATCCTTAGAGATGACATTGTTTCACTGAATGAATTTAAAACACACCAACTCGCAAGATTGATTGGCTGCGCAAGTGGTATAGGAGACAGTTAGTCCATTAAGTGACCAGGCCCATGCCATGTAGGCTATTATAAATAGAACCAGTGCCTTAAATCACGTCTAGAAGCAAACCAGTGCAGTTCATGAAGGAGAGATGTTATATGGGCATAGTGAGGCCTGGCCATTATTGCTAATTATATATAATCATATGTTGCCTCTGAAGATCTTTGTTGAAAACATCACCAAATAATCACACAGGTTCATTGTATTGCATCCAGTTTTGCTCACCACGTTACAAAAAAGATGTTGAGACTTTGGAAAAAGTGCAGAGAAGAGCAACTAGGATGATTAAAAGTCTGGAGACTAAAACATACAGTATGAAGAATGGTTGCAGAAACTGGGTATGGCTAGTCTAGAGAAAATAAGGATTAGGGGTGACATGATAGCAGTATCCAAATATTTGAGGGGTTGCCGTAAAGAAGAAGGAGTTATATTCCAAAGTATTGGAGGGCAGGACAAGAACAATGGATGGAAACTAATTAAGGAGAGAAGCAAGGAATTAAGGAGAAATTTCTTAACTGTGAGAACCTAGTGGAACAGCTTGCCTTCAGAAGTTGTGGATGCTCCATCACTGGAGATTTTTAAGAAGAGACTTGTCTCAAATTATATATTTGAGACTTGTCTCAAATCCCTGTTTGAGCAGGGGGTTGGACTAGGAGACCTCCAAGATCCCTTCAAGCTGTATTCTGATTGATTATTCCTCATGCTGTAAATCAACTTTCCTCAGTTGTAGTTACTGGTCAAGCTAACTACACATTTTGAAATTTGTAGGCACAACTAGTGTATATTGGGAAAGGCTGTTTGTGTCATTTAGTAAAGCCAAAGGTGTTGATGTGGAAAATCCCAGGATGTTTTCTTGATAGATCCAGGAAAGGAAGGGAAAAAAAATCATTTCTAAAAATGTAGTCCTCATCGCATGGATCATTAGTATTGAGTTAGATGTAATCTGACTCAGTGTAATACTATTCCCCATTTCCTGACTATACTTGTGCGGCCTGATTTCAATTACCATCAAGTCAATTATGTGCCATCAAGTCATTTTCAGCTCCTAGTGACCACCTACCTGTAGACGGATTTTCTCCAGGATGATCTGTCTTTAACCTCCTCTTTCTAATCTCTCAACAGTGTACTTCACCACTTTTTAAAAAGAAAGCTCTAATGGAAAATTCTTTGTATGTTCCAATTTTAAAAATAATTTCGTTACACCAGATTGAATTTATTATCATCAGAATAAAGTCCAGATTTTGTAACAGTGTGATTTTAGGCTATGATCAGAAATGAACAGAGATAAGAAAGCATTAGGAAAGAATATTGCAGTTCCATGGAACCGTTCACTGAATTAATCCTTTATATTGCAGATGGTTCTTTGCATAAAAAGTCTCAAAATGTACTGTTTACAAAAATTTTGTTCCTATCGAAACATATTTTGACTTTAATTACGTCTTTGCTCCAGATAACAAATAATTGGCAGATACATGTACACAGATTCTCTCCCCTGCCAAAGAAGAAGAATGCTGTATTTAAATATTTTTGTTTCCTTTATAGATTTTGAAAGTCTGGTGAAGAGTGTAAATTTATGTTAGGTAGTGTTGCAATTGTAAAAGTTAACATGTTTGGTTTTGAATGTAATCAACATGATGAGTCTGAGTGAAGAAGATATCTGGTCCAATTTTGTAAAAAAAAAAAACAATCAGTAAGTTAGCTGAAAATGTTGATTCTCCATCTTGTTATGTGTATGAGCAATGAAGCCTAATAGTCTTGGTCTCAGCAGTCAATTCTCATTATATTGCAGCTACATAGGCCAGAAAGGTGACTTTCCCACAGGAAGGTTATAGGAATAAACTTATACCACCATCAAAATGTAAGTATGTCTTGCACAAAATTTAGTGCAGGATTCTCTGAATAGTTTTATTCCAACTATTTCATCTTTCCCTTATATCCTGCTCCTTGGCCCCCACCCCCTGGAACTGCCAAACTGTGAACAGTTGAGGCCCAATTCCTCTGAGAGCAGAAAACATTACTGAGGTAACTTAACAGGCAGCTTGGCAAATATTCAGCCGGTGACAGATGGCTCTATCTGACATGAATACCACAAAAGGCAAAGGAATTAAACCTTGGCATGGTGGATATAACTTAAAAGTCAGAAAGAATGTCTCTGCTGCTAGAAAAGTTCCAATTCTTTAACGTAATTGTTTTTATGCATGCAAAAGTAAAAAGGAAGACCAGGGGTTATAATGTCCCTCCTCTAAATCAGCTGCTATTAATGAGAAAATATCAATACAAGCAGTCCTCAACTTATGACCACAATTGAGCCCAAAGTTTCTGTTGCTAAGTGAAACATTTGTTAAGTGAATTTTGCCCCATTTTACAACCTTTCTTGCCACAGTTGTTAAGTGAATCATGGCAGTTTTAAGTTAGTAACACTGTGATTAAGGTCCTCTTCACGACCTATTTTCCTTGTTACCTTCTGGGAGGAGGCTTCGTGGTATACGAAGCAGAACATCCAGATTCAGTCACAGTTTTGTCCCATACAGTATCAACCTTGTGAACTCTCAAACTTCCTCTTTCCACTGCGTATTCAAGATGGACAGTGAATAATATTTATATCTATTTATATGTAAGGGTGTAGGAATATACATAAGTGTGTATATAGCATGTTTATATGTGTGTTATGTATGTGTACACTTCTGAGAGCAGGCAACATAATTTCATTGTTAATGTGTGCCAGCAGATTATCAGCCAGTTTTGGTTCTCATATAGAAATGAAACAAACATACATTTCACAAATAACTTGAAATATCACTCTGAGAGGTGATTAAAAAATGAAATGTTGATACATTTTAGAGATATTACTGAGATTGTAATATGTTAACAGACTGTGTGAAAATATACATAGCTTCTTTGAATTACTATCCATGAATCATATGATAAAAATGTTTCTCAAATGAACAGAAGTTGTTTATTTATTGAATTGCAGACACAAATGATCTTCCATAATACCAGAACATCTGCTACTAAGGATTAGCATTCCAAAAATAAAAGTGTTATGTTGCTTATATCAAATGATATATCAATATTTTTATTAATTTTCATTTCAAGCAGCTACAGAATGGAATAAATGTTCTTAGGAACTGTTATGAACAAAGAAACTTGACAGATATCTATTTGAAATTAATCTTTACTTGACCAGGAATGTATCTTGTATTTTTTAAATTTTCCTTCTTATCCAATTCACAACATGTTTTTCTAATAGCACCTCTTTTTGTTATAAAAAAGAATGAATGAAAGTAAAATAAAACCCAGACTTTGTTCTCCATGCTTTTCTCATGCACTATAATCTGGATCATGTCAGATTGGAAGAGGTGGCTTTCCCATTATGTATTCTCATCCTATCAGAAATGGTGACCCTTAGGAAAATATGTTATTTTAAAGCCATAACTATCAGTTACATTTTTCTTTGAAACCCCATCCAGCTTAGACACAGTATGCTACTTCCCTGTACCTACATTTTTCATTATAAAAAAAAAAAGTACATTGAAATGAATGGATTACTTCATGAAGCAAACAAGTATATTCCAATGTCTGCCAGCAGTTGTGCATGTTTTCTCCAGACTTATTTGTAAAACTTTTTGGAATGCCGAAAGCTCCAGATTATTTGACTTCATTGAGAACTCTTTCTCCTCATCATCCAGATTTAGTCAATTTATAATGATGAGGCCTGCATGGGTAAGTGGTGATCTTTAGATAGACATATCTTGACTTGACTTGAGGTGTCAAGGCAAGCACTAGCTGGAGGGAAAACCACTTCTAATCCACAGCAGCATATTACCAATGTCTTTATAGATTATGGTTGTTAGACATTAAATTTCTAATTTGCTGTAATTTTTAGTAAAAATGGCATTAGCTTAATATTATACTCTTTTATAAGGAGCAATTATCTTGATCAAGCTAGGAATAAAGTGCACCCAATTCTCTGCTTTTTCAGACTGCCATGATAACTGTCATAACATTTGAATTAAACATGATTGGCACTTGAAGAGCTGGTGGAGGGAGACTTGGTTTATGTAATCCCTGTTTTTGTGCCTTGGCAGTAAATGAAGAGTCGTGCCTGCTTCTCAGTACTGGACTGAAATCAATCAATCAATCACATAATTAGCTGGGGAAAGTACGTGTCTGTTTAGTCTTCTACAAGTACTCAATGTCTTCTTCCTTGTCATCTGCTGCCCAAGTTATTCTTTGTCTGGCAAACACAGGGGATGAATCTCAGTCCTTCTGCATGTAAATTATGTGTTCTGTCAAAGCACTGTGACTTCCCCTTGTCATATCAGAGCTTAATTTCCAAATTATACAGTGCTACACAATTATTTCACTGAATTTACTGAGTAAAGTTTAAGCCGATTTTTAAACTTCTCCTTTGCAGGAGAAGTTGCTACAATGACAATAAGATCAATATTGTCTTTCCTAGGAATATTGTCAAAATCACACCCAGAACTGATCTACAACTTGCCAAATCTACTCCATGTGGACTATGAGAAACAAATATGTTTTCAGATTGAATAGATTTTGGAAATTCTGCCATGCGTAATCATGGCTTAGTGCAGATAAGCATATCAAAACAATTCAGAGCACAACTGGAAATTTAGAAGCAAAGTATCCGAATGTCACTTCTGCCTTCTCTGTTAATATCTCAATGATTCAACATGGAAATTCACTGGAAGAGTACAACAAAAGCCATCTAGTACTTGTAATTGAATGTATTGTATTTATTTTCTAATCTTATATCCTGCTGCTCAAATAAATAAATAGACAAATAAATTTTAATATTTGAACATAGATACAAAAGTAAAGATCAGACATGATGGAAGCAACAACAAATGGCATTTTTAAAAAAAGTGTGACTGAAAATACAGTACATTGAAATGAACAGTACATTGAATTAAAATACTTGAACCTATAGTAACATTTTCATCTACCTTTAATCATATCAAATTATATACATTGCCTTAGTATCTGATATGAAATGAGGTCAAATTGATTATTTTTAAAAATTTAGTTCCAGGTTATTATTATTTTTTTCCTGCTGGTAGATGAAAAGTGCTGAGAAGTCATATAAATCATTTCTTTCTAAATAATTTCTTTCTGAATGTGTAGCATTTTTTTTTATTGGAGAAAGGAATCATTTACTGAATATGGAAATTAATTTATTCAATTTTTGGGCTGCCCATCTTACCACAGGGTAACTCTGATGGAGTTATTTATTATTATTTATTATAAACAAACAAACAAACAAATATTCAAGCTTCAGTCACCTGCAGCCAAGCAAGTTAAATTCTTCACATTTTCATTAATGAAATGAAAAAGGGCTAGATTACAGAGTCTTAGAAATGGGATATCCCTCCCTCCCTCCCTCCCTCCCTCCCTCCCTCCCTCTCTCTCTCTCTCTCTCTCTCTCTAATCTTTGATTGATAACCACAATCAAAGTCAAGTCGAATCCATGCAATCATTAAGTGAATCATGTGGTTTAATCTGGCTTCCTCAATGGGCATTTTTTGCTGTAAATCAGCAAACAAATAATAATAATAATTGCACATTGCAATCACATGACCGTAGGACACTGCAATCAATTGTAAAGGTGAACTGGCTGCCAAGTGCCTGAATTGTGATGTCGTAACTGTGGGGGTGATGCAATGGTTGTATTAGATAACAGTCATAAGTAACTTTTTCCCCTTTTCAATATTTTTTTGTATTAAATGAGAAAAAGATAATAAGGAAATAGGAAAGAGAAAAAGAAAAAGAAAAGTGTGCGGTAGGAGGAAAAAAGAAGAAAAAAGCATTAACTTACAACTTTTTTTCAGTGCAGTAGGAAAAAAAATAAGGTTATAGTCTCAACTTTTTAATTTTAGTTTTATATCCTTAGTACACTATCCATTTCTATAACAATAGGCCGATCTAATCAGCAAAATCAAACTTTCATTTTCTTCTGTCTCAAGCACAAAGTCTAGAAGCAGTTTCCCAATAGAAACAAAACTAGATGTGTACATTTCTTTGATTAAAACAGTTAATTTGTCCATCTCTGCCAGCTCCATCACATTTTCCATTCATTCTTTCATTGTGAGGATTAATATGTGTGGGAAGAATCCAGCGAAAGAAATATTTTGGGAAATATTAAAAAGGCAGAATATATTTCCTCAAAAGAACAAAGGAGAAGATCTTAAAAAAAAAACAAAAAACAGAAACCAGAACCCAGAAATCAGCTCCAGCCCTTAGGCAGAAGCCAGTTTTCAGAAATTCAATAATCCTTTCAGAAAGATTGGAGCCTTCCAGCTAGAAACTGAAGAATTAGGAAGACAAATAACCTTAAAATCTACATACCCCACCCAAACTCTAAGACAGGACATAATAGGATTAACCCAACAAAACCAAAAGGGCACACTCAGACTCGGGTCAAAGTACATGACACAGGAAATACAAAACCTCAAACAGGAACAGGAAACAACCTCAAGAGCCCCAGAAGATATAAAAGCCCACTACTCACCTCCACATGGTCAGTTGTTTTTCCACAGCCATCTTTCTGTCTGGCTCTCCTCTTCAATAAACTACAACCTTCTTTCTAAAGCTGTCTCCATGTTGTTTATTCCTGGCTTGGACTGGATCCTGATGAAGATTTTTCTTTCAACATATGTATAAGAAACTTTTTCTCAGGCCATTGTTAACTGTGAACCATTGTTAAACAAACAGTTGTAAATAGGCATTCATCCATCCATCATCCATCCATCCATCCACCCACATACTATTTATGAGTAAATATATTATTCATCTTTTCTTGGTGCAGGGGACATTGCTTTCCATTTGCCTGAAGGATTGCATAGATGTTTCTGACCTATATTGTTTTGCAAAATATCATTACTGTTCCCAAATCAGGAAAAAAAATGCATTACGGAAACACAATATGTCATTTCAGATCTGAAGTCTTCCAAGTTACTTAATTACCAGTGTGACTCTAGACAACCTATTTTTATCCAAGGCTATTTTGGCCCAAGATAGAAACGCCCAACTTAACATTGCTAATCTTTTAACTGCTTATCAAAAATATCAAAAAGAAGTGTTTGAATATAAAGTAGCAGATTTAATAGAGCAGACATTTGATTTTCTACAGAATAGATTAATTGCATTTACACCATCTAATTGTATTCTGTTTAATTGTTTTTAAAATGGAATTAGAATTAGCTTGGCAGAATTTATAAATATTAATTGTATTCTATATATAAATGTCAGAAGATTTTATGCATAATGAGAACTGCTACTGATTTTTTTAAAAAATGATGTTTGGATATCTGGAGGTGTACAGATTAACATGTCATTTCTTTTTTTAAAAAAATCCTGCCATTTCTGCAAAAGTCTAGAATCTCTTTAAGTTTAATTTTCCTTGAAGTATGTTAGATACAGGAGTTGTGTAACTGGCAAATACATTCAATGAATACACTTTTCTCTATGTACTATTTGTCTTTAATTTTCTTATTATTTCTTAAACTATTACTAATGATTCCAAAGTTAGCAAAGAAAAAAGAAAAGAAAATAGAAAAGAAAAGAAAATAAGAGCAATGATTAAAGAGAATAGCTCTATTTAGTATCTGTATTTTCCATGAACTCAAAAAATTAAACATCCTTGGTTTTATGTATTCGGTTCTTAGGCAATTGACAAAGACACATGATGAACAAGTAATCTCTTTATTGATCTTCTCATTACAACCAAGCAAAAGCCAAAAGGCATGCAGGCCTTTTATATAGTCCTGAACCCGGACAATGTCAGCCAATAGGAAGCTGGCTGTTTCACACCTTGCGCATGCACACAAGGTTAGTGACAGCCAACTACTGCAGCAGGCTCAGGACACAACACCCCTCCCCCCTAGATAAAACACACCTTAGCTGTATGCACAGGTACATTTGTTCAAGGGGCAGGGAATAGTGGAGTTAGACTGGCCTGCACACAGACAGAGCCTTCTTCAAAATAATTATTTTAACTAAACAAAATGCACCTAAAATAATATATGGTATATAACACTCTGTACTGAGTGTTAGTCAACATCCTGTTACAGACTAGCAAGATTCGCTTTGTATTGACAGAAACCTCACATAATCTCCAAGATGTTTGGGTGGGCACTTGGCCTGCTGTGTCCTTCTACTGGCCGGTGAGTGTGCCTGGCCTACCTGCTCACCTGCCAGAGTAGACATTCCAGGACTTTGATGCCCCAAGGACCCAGATGACCCACCCAGCTGCTGACTGGCTGGACTCTCTAAGTCCAAGTCAGAGTTCCTTGGAGGGGTGGAAGTCCTCGAGTCCACAATGGACTCCTCTTGGGAGCACTGTCCCTTGAGCCCAAGGCCAGCAGCTGGAGTGGCCTAAGTGGGGGAATAGCCCCCATGTACATGCCAGAGATGCCAAAGTCAGGAGCCACCTCCATGGCAACCCCCCTTTCCAGCGACTTCCTTTTTGGAGCAATAGCTGAACTGTGTGAGTGCCCCTGGTGAAATCCCCAGTCTGGGTTGTGTTTGAATTATGTGGATACCCCCAGTGTGACTCCCTATCTGGAGCAATGACTGATGTGCGGGATGACCCCCCTTCTGGAGAATTCCTGTTCGGAGCATGCGAATGACATGTCCATCATCCAAGGCCACTTCATATGACAGCAGCCCAGAGACCTTGCATACCACTGTTGTGACCCAGAGATGTCCAGACCCATAGTTCCTTGCCCAGACTGGATCGCCCACCTGAAGTCTCCTAGGTGCCCGCGGCTGTGACACCTGTGAAGCCACCCGGTCTGGGTGCAAATTGTCCAGTTTGGTGATGAGGCAGCAACCCCAGCGGAGTTCTGCTGGGCTCCTCCTCGTAGCTGTGCAAAGTGTGGTGCAGTGTGCAAGAAGGAAATCTGCTAACCTGTGATACCAGTTACCATAAGTCAGTTTCTTGAGAGCATCTTTGGTAGTGCGCACATCCTCTCTGCTTGGCTGTTGGAAGATGGGTGGAAGGGAGCAGATGTCGCATGCCAGATCAAGTTGGCTTGAAGAAAAGCCTGGAACTCAAAAGAGGTAAATTGGAGGCCATTATCTGAAACCAGGACATCTGGAAGTCCATGTGAGGCTAAAATTCCTCTCAACACCTGGATGGTCCTGGCAGTAGTAGTGGAGAAAACAGGAATAACCTCTAGCCACTTGGAATGGCTGTCAACGAGGAGAAGGAAGAATTGCTCCTGAAAGGGCCCAGCGTAATCTATATGTACCTTGACCATGGGGTTTGTGTTTCCTCCCACCTATGTACAGGGGCCTGTGGCATTTCACGCCTTGACTGTTGGCACACTTGGCACCCATGAACCTGGGCCTCAATGTCTTTATTAAGCCCACGCCACCAGAGATGGCTGCAAGCAAGCGCTTTCATCCTTACTATTCCTGGATGTCCCTCATGCAGAGAGAACAAGACTCTAGACCTCAATGAGATTAGGATGACTACCCTACTACCCCATAACAGGTACCCTTTGAATGTAGAAAGCTCGTGCTTCCTTTGCCAGAAGCTTTGAAACTCTGTATTTGGACACGTGTCAGGCCATCCTGACAAGACCCATGTCTGCATCCGTGTGAGCATGTGATCAGTGGCAGTTTCTGCAGCCACGTCCCTAGCATTGAGGGGAGATTCAGGTAACTCCTGAATGGAAAGAATGTTAATAGCAGGAGCAGGATCTGCCTCTATTTGTTTGAGAGGTAATCTGCTGAGGTTTACTCATTCCAGGTTTGTGAATGAGTGTATAATCATATGTTGACAGGAAAATTGACCATCTCAGCATACGTGGAGAAATAATGTGTGGTGTTTGTTTGTTGTTTATAAACAAACCCAGCAGAGGCTTATGGTCTGTATAGACCATGAAGTGGCAACCATATAAGAAATCATGGAATTTCTTTATGCCAGCCACTATGGCCAAGGCTTCTCTGTCAATCTGAGCATAATTCCGCTGTGCAGATAACAGAGTCCTTGAGTAGTAGGCTACAGGGACTTGTGTCCCATCAGCCTTCAGGTGGCTAAGTACTGCTCCCACCCCATAAGGAGATGCATTGCATGCGATGCACACAGGCAGTTGCTCATTGAAATGCACTAATATAGCATTTGAAGAGAGCAAGGCCTTAACCTCATTAAAACTCCTTTCATGGACTTTAGTCCACTGCCATTGAGTCTGCTTGTCTAAGAGCTGGTGTAATGGCTCTGCCACTGCAGCCTTATGTGGGAGAAATGTGTGATAAAAACTTAAGAGCCCCAAGAAAGCTTGCAGCTCACTCTTGGACTTGGAACATAGGGCCTGCTGAATCACTTGAAGCTTGGATTCAGCAGGGTGGATGCCTTGAGCATCAATCCTGAAGCCTAAGAAGTCAGTGGAAGTGACTCCTATTTTGTATTCATCTTGCTTCAATTTAAGACCTGCTTGGCAAAAAGAAGCAAAACAGCTCTAAATCTTTCTGCTTAAATTTTGAGATGACTCCCCAGCAATGAGGACGTCATCGAAGTAGGGACAGACCCCAGGAATACCACGAAGTGTGCATTCCATGACACTTTGAAATATGCCAGGGGCTACATTAATCCCAAACTGCAGTCTTTTAACCTTAAAGGCCCTCTATGTGTTACAATCGTTTGAGCCTCTGCAGTTGCCACATCAACAGGTAGCTGTTAATAGGCCTGTGCCAAATCAAGTTTCGCAAAAAAGCGCCCCCCTTTGAGGGAGGCCAGAATGTGGCTTACCACAGGCACGGGATATGCGTGCTGTTGCAATGCTTTATTCAGAATGCACTTATAGTCTGCGCATATGCGGACTTCTCCATTAGCCTTTAAAGGCATTACAATGGGGGTTTCCCATGGACTAGAGTCCACAGGTTCTAAGATGCCCTGCTGGAGCAGCTTGTCCAGCTCTGCATCTATCTTGCTTTTGAGGGCAAAAGGCATCCTTCTAGGCTTGATCCTGATGGGCATGATAGTTGGGTTTAAACATAATGCAATGGGAGGCCCCTTGTAAGAGCCAAATTCTGAGCTAAACACATCAGCAAACTCCTTGCAGACTTCTGCAAGGCCCAACGTTTGCAAGCTGTGAAGCCCAGTCACTTGAATTCCAAGGGCCTCGAACCAATTGAGTCCAATAAGACTCGTGCGTTTACCCCCAACTACCACCACGTCTAGGAAGCCCTCAAAATCCTTACGCTGCACTTTGAGTGTAGCCTCCCCTTTCACACTGACTTTGGAATTCTGGAAGTCAGTGAGGATTAAATTCAATGGCCTGAGTTTGACTCGAAGGCCACTACTGCTGCAAATCCTTTTGAAGGTGTCAGGTGAAATGATTGATAGAGTGGACCCTGTGTCCAACTCCATTGATAAGGGAACCCCTTGCAACTTTATGTCAATGCGAAGTTTTTTATTAAGGGGCTTGTGTGTCTCTGTCTTCAGAATACTCCTGTGCGATGCACAGAAACCCACCCTGTGTTGGCTGGGGTCCCTGGTACCTTTCTGAAGCAATTCTCCTGGAGGTTGGACCTTCTGCTGACCCAAACAGATGGAGGCAATGTGGCCTTGCCTGCCACATGCCCGGCAAATGGCGGAGCAGAATTTGCAGTCAGCTCGCTTGTGGTGTCCTCCACACCTGAAGCACTGAAGAGATGCTGGGGTCTTGTCTGGATGCCCCTTCGGCCTTCTTTCTGCTGGCTGTTGAAGTCTGTCCACCTCCTCTTCAGGATCCGCTTCTGAATCTTCTTGAGCATCCTCTTGATGGACGGTCATGGTGGTTGGAGGGTTCCTGGCAAGCCACAAAGCCTTCACAGCGCCGCCTGCTGCTTCCTCAGCTGCAATCTCTCTTGAGGCATCTTGAAATGATACTTCTTCTTTCGCGAAGATCTTCTGTTGCAGTTCTCTACTTTGTAGGCCACACACAAAATGATCTCTCAGCCTCTCTTCCAGGTCCTTGAACTGACAAGGCCTGGCCGCTTGTCTTAAGGCAGTGATGAAGTCCACAGCAGATTCACCCAGCCTTTGGTCTCTCTGCTTGAATGTGTGCCTCCAAGCGATGACAGACAATTTAGGCTAGAAATGTTCCTTCAGCATCTTCTTTTTTTTTTTTTTTATTGAAAGTTTTATAAATTTTACAAAAAGAGAAAAACAATACAAAACAAAAGACAACATATACAAAAAAAAACTAAACATTACATATAAAAAAAAAAAAAACCCCGTCCCCCACCCCTCACAAACACCCTCCCTTCCCCCCCCTGAGCTTCCCAGAGCAGAATATAGGCTTAATTAAAAATTAACAAGTAAAAATAAAAAAATAAATTAAAAAATTTATATTTATATATATAAAAAAATATCTATATATATATATGAAAATAAAACTTATGAAAAAGCTATATGATATTTTTTTATACCCAATCTAAATTGTATAAATTTTATCCATTTATCCCAAACAGCAAGAAACTTCTCTTGCGTTTGTAGCTTTAAGAAAGCCGAAATCTTTGCCATTTCCGCCAGATAAGCTACTTTAAGAAACCATTCCTGCAATGTAGGCAAAGATTCCTTCTTCCAGTATTGTCCTACTAACAGCCTGGCGGCTGTAATCAAAGTTAACATCAATACAACCTCCTTTGTATCACAATCTGTAACAATGCCCAACAAAAATAATTGCGGAGTAAATTTTACCCTCCTTCTAAAAATTCTCTGGATATTCCACCATATTTTGATCAAAAATGCTTTTATCTCTCTGCATGACCACCAAATATGATAATAAGAAGCATCCGTATAACCACATCTCCAACATTTGGGTTGTACGTCAGGGTACATAAGAGACATTTTTTGTGGATCAAGGTGCCATCTATAAAACATTTTATAAAAATTCTCCCTAAGGTTCTGTGCTTGTGTAAATTTGACATTTCTCACCCAAATGGTTTCCCAGATATCCAATGAGACTGGGACACCAAAATTCTGTGCCCATCTAATCATACAGTCTTTAATTAATTCCGTTTCTGAGTCCATTTCAACTAATACCCCATAAATTCTCTTGATGTGGGTTTGTCTTTGATCCTTGACTTGCTTAATAAGATTTCCATCTTCTCTAAGAAAACCCAATTTACAATCCACCTTCCATTTATCTACTAGTTGCCTATATTGGAACCAAGAATAAATAATATTTTCTTGCGCTAAATCTTCCCGTAATCTTAACTGCCAGTCTTCAGCATCTTCTTCAAGTCAGCTTACGTTACTGACTCCAGAAGTGCAGGGGCCACCAGATTTTCAGCAATGTAGAATACTTCCTGGCCACAGGCGCACAGAAGAGTTGCCACTTTCAGGCCATCTTCCCTGATTTGATTCACTCTAAAGTAGTTCTCCACCCTTGCTACGTACAAATTCCATCTCTCTGGGTGGGAGACATCAAAGTCCATCAAGCGGCCAATTTTTGACATCGTAAACCTTTATGGCCTCCGCTAATTGCCTCGCTGCAAGCTAGTATTGGGGGAAAGGGTCCTTTTGCCGAGCTCACCTCCAGCGATGCTGTACTGGCAGGCTGAGTCGCGAATGCAGGACACCATCTTCCTAGTCTTCAGGACCTTCTTGGTGAGTCCTATTTGTTTCTTTTGCTTGCAGGGATCCCACCTTCATTGCCAATTTTATGTATTCGATTCTTAGGCAATTGACGAAGACACATGATGAACAAGTAATCTTTTTATTGATCTTCTCCTTACAACCAAGCAAAAGCCAAAAGGCACACAGGCCTTTTATATAGTCCTGAACCCAGACAATGTAAGCCAATAGGAAGCTGGCTGTTTTGCGCCTTGCACATGCACCCAAGGTTGGGGACAGCCAGTCTGGTCCCAGGCAGCTTTTGGTTTGCCCAGGACTATTTGCAATATTTCTGAGCCTGCTCACTACTGCAGCAGGCTCAGGACACAACACTTGGAATTGGCTAATTATTGCATATAATATTGAATAGATTAAATGTATAATTTTCAACAACTCAGCTCTCCAAATGGATATCAGTTCCTCAGTGAAAGTCATGGGAAAATATGATGGGAAGGTGCTGGATAAGATACTCGTTCAGGAGATGAAGACTAATTAGTTGGTGCAAGTCCTATCTGCTAACTATATCTGGGATTAGGTGGCTTGATTATTGGGCATCTTGGCCTTCAATTTCTGGAGGTAAACACCATACCTGTGTGAAATAGGACTAATTCCTTTATGACATAGTGGTAGATGAGCACACAAATATGATGTATATTACTGAGGCAACAAGGAAGATGTAGCCCAAATGAAAAATTGTCCAGCTGAGTTTCATGTCCTACAGCAGTTAAGAAGCCAAGGTGAGGGAGGAGAGGAAGCTCTAACTCTTGGTGAGACTCATAGTGATAAGGAGCTGTGGTTAGTTATTAGTGCCTGAGCATGAAGGTGGACTGCGTTGATTGTCTAGGTCTTTTTCTAGTGTATTGATTGTCCTGTAATGGTCTTTTATGAGCTCCTGAATCTCATCTCAGGAGTTCCCAAGGCTTTATGGTGGTCAGATTACTTCCTTATTAAACTGCAGATCATGGCAGTTTTAGACCTCTACAAGGGTAGCAGATCCTTTAAAAATGGTTCAGCTCAGGCACTTAATGGATCCAGAAAGTTTCCAGAGAACACCTCGAGTTTGCTTCAGCAATTTGGTGAGCACTTTATGTCTATTTGATCTCTAGAATAAGGAAAACGGGTAGAAAAAAAATCTACTGAAGGCACTTAAAATCCATTTACTTATAGGATTATAAAATCCTGTGAAGAAGAACTAGAAGAAGACAGTGGAATTTATTCTCAAATAAGTATAGGCACGAAGTGGCTCTCTATACACTCTCCACATCAAAAAATTAAGGATGTGCTGTAGTGTGGGTTGAGAATTCTTCATGCAATGAATATCCAAATCAGACATGCAAGCTATTTTCATTGTGATTCCTCTAATTGCAGAATGTTCTATTTCAAAAATGAATGGTTATTGCTATAAAGTATAATTATACACAAAGGCTCTCTAATTTTTAATTTGCTCTGCCATAGGCTCACTAATTTTGAGCCCAAAATAATTATGCAGAAGAAAGGATCCTCAATTATACCCGGAATATTTCCTCCAAATGTAGCTCTTCAGTTGTTTTTAAATACAATTGGAAGATTGTGTTGTGCATAATATTATTCTTTCTCACATATTATAGAAAATCTATATTTATATCTACTATATATTTGTGTCATTTAAAACTGTTCATTTTAACTACTGACTATTTCACACATTTAACTGTTCAATATTTAAAGTCAAAATTAGGCAACATGTCTTGGTCATTTGCCTAGAATTTATCCCTATGTAACTCAATAAATGCAAAGATTAATCTTCCAAAATCTCTATGTTAGGCGAATATGTATTGCGAGTAATCCAGATATACTGAACATAATAACTATCATTGATGAAACCTACCCAATTTCAGAAATTCTCACGTCAGTTCCATTGGTGGTTCCACAGTCGAATATAATTTCATGACATCTCTATTTTTTACACATTGGTACTAAAGACTTCCACTGGGCTTGTATTCTGGTATATAATTTATTAATAACACATTCATGAAAAGTGCTCTTTTTGGTAAATGGTGGTGCACACTACAAGCAAGTTCTATATAATGTACATTATGTCTAATGTAGTCAGGCGTAAGTGGTGTGTAGACAGACGAAAGTAAACCTGTCATTGTGTTACAATTGACTAATGACCACAACTGAGTCCAAAATTTCTGTTGGTGAGACAGTGGTTAAGTGAGTTTTGCCTCATTTTACAACCTTTCTTGCCACAGTTGTTAAGTGAATCACTGCAGTTATTAAGCTAGTAACACGGTTATTAAGTGAATCTGGCTTCCCCATTGACTTTGCTTGTCAGACAGTTACAAAAACTGATCAGGTGCCCCTGGGATGCTGCAACTGTCATAAATATGAATCAGTTGCCAAGCATCCGGATTTTGATCATGTGACCACAGGGATGCTGCAACATTTTTAAGTCACTTTTTTCAGTGCCACTATAACTTTAAACAGTCACTAAACAAATGGTTGTAAGTCAAGTTCCCCTTTTCTTCTTTCTTCTCAGTGAGGTCCTCCCTAATGAGCTTCCAAGTGTCCACAATACAAGACAGGAGACACATAGCCTCATGCTGGGTACTCTATCATTGAATTATGGATATCCAATATGTAGACTTTCTGCAATTATATGCTGAGTGGATTCCCACTCTGTTGTGGTGATATCAGCAAGGCAATTGTCAAAGTATGTCTGATATAATTTGATTTCTACTTCCACATCACTTAAATTCAGAGAAGGCTCTTTTCTGCAATTTCATTGCTTAATTAGTTGCATTGTCATTGTTTGGAGAGATACAACATATTGCAAAATTATATTCTGCCGCTGAAGACTCAAATCCATCCCAGATTTTACCACCTTTTAGCTATATAACTGGCATATGCTGGAATATTCATCATGGCGTTGATGATATTTCCCTTGTGTGGATTTGGTTAGGATAAAATCTGTATTTAATTTTATTTAAAGGGGGGAAACATGACGTTAGTGCTTTTCACTGGCATAATTTGGATATGCAATTGTACTAAGAGGTTTAGCTTGTATTTTTGTACATATTCCATATCCACCTTAGTTTTGCCACTTGTTTTCTACAGTTTGACAGATGAGATGTGCTATGGCACAATTGTGATAAATGCTCATCTATTATTTGTTTTCCCTTTGGTTTATGAAACACAGATCCTTGTGGGCCTTCTTTGGCTCAGAGTGAGAATGTTATACGCTCCAAATCAGAGTCTGGCTCAATAAACCAATCTCTTTAAAAGCATTATGCTGTATTTCTTGGAGAAATACAGCTGTAACCCAGATTTAAAACCTTGCTTGGCTTAATAGCCAAAAAGAGGGGACTCTTCAATTACACCATGCTTTAAATGACATTAATTAGTGAAGGGGATTTTCCCCCACCCAATGCGTCTGTTTGAAAACAATTTACCTCTGTCCTCCCGTTTTTTTTTCATCTCATGCAAATGATTTCCTTTTCATTTGCAGAACCTGGTGAAAACTAAATTTTCAAATATTATAAAATCTATCCACGACTATTTCAGCAAAGATTGGTCCTATTGTTGCAAGGCAATGAGAAAATGTTTGCATCCTCACCCCTGTGTCCTTATGATTATAGACATACAAAGACACACACTACAGATCCCAACTGCTTTTTAGGAATCTCCATCTAGTTTTAATCCCCAGTATCAATCAACTCAGAAGTTTCTTGGAAGAGTCTGAAAGCACTTGGTATGTCTCCAGGTTATTTACAAACTGCTGCTAAATTATAATTTGAATGGGGCAGAATTAAAGTCACAACAGGAAACAAATCATACCAACAAGATTCATGTTAATTAAATTAAAATTAAATCAGATCAAATTTAGATTTTGCTCTCTCTTTTTTGAAAGAAATCCCCTTTCTCTCTATTCAAACACAGGTTTGGTTGTGGAAAAAACATTCATGTTCTGATATAATAGGACAGGTATTTTTTCCATAAATTTAAACCCAGATCACAAATGATGATAAGCTAAACCTTCATACAATAATTCTATTCCTGCAGTATTGAACAGACTAAAGGTTAGTAGCCTTGCTTTTCGGTAGCTCTTAAAGTGACCTCATGTGATGATTTCCAAATATTACTCAAAGTATGGATTCAAGTCCCAGATGACATGAAACATTATAAAATTATATTGTCCAAGATGTACAGGGCAGTTGGGAGAAAATACTTTTAAACCGTCTAATTTATACTGCTGCAAAGAATGAAATGCAGAGTACTTTTACGTGCTTTTTGTCTCCTGCCTCCCCATCATGGTCTTTATGATTAGAGAATAACCTACATCAACAGGTGAAAACTCTGTTAGGCTTTTAGGCTCTTGTACTCAAGCTGCAATTCCATCCAACAACTATGCTTAATTAATTAAATTAATTATTTTTGTTTGCCAAAAAAGATAATCATAATCTCACTACATCATGTGTGATTGTGTGATTATTAGAAAGACGAAATGCAAAATGAGCCCACTGCATGAATGCAAAAAGATTTTCTTGCATAATATTCACAGCTATGTGAAATCTAAAGTAGTTATTGTTGAGTCCTTCGCGAAAGGCAAGACACGAGAAGCAGTTGTAGTTCTCAGGTTTTCTTTTATTCTGTGTTCAGGTTACAGATGAAGGCTTCAGCAACGCCCAAAAGCTCCTAGCCTCTTATATAGGCATTTCCCGGGTCAATGTGTTACTTTTCCCGCGCCAACACCTGCGCATGCGCACAGGCGCTGGCGACAGCCTGTCTGGTCCCGGGCAGCTTGCACCTGCCCGGGACTGCCTGCAAACGCCCCGAGCCCATTTGCAAGGCTCGGGACATAACACCCCTTTCCCCCGGGCTAAAACTACTACCAACATACAGTCATTTCTTAATGCAATGTTCTATTCCCCAGTGCTCCTACTGTTTACTGGCTTTTGTTTAGCCAGTAATGTTATGTAATCTTCTAAATACTTAGGCGATTTCCTTGCTCTCTGTGACCTTCTCAGCTCTGGGTTTCTGACAGGTGTTCCCCGACTGAGGGGTGACGTGAGCCTGTTCTCCTTATCATGCCTTGGTGTCTTCCAAGGACTGTGCCCCAATGCCTGGCCTGCTTGCTTGCCCACCGGGCTCGTCAGGCCAGGGCTTCTGTCACTTTGTGACCTGGTTGACCCGCCTAGCTGTAGGCCCTCGGGCCCCTGGAAGTGATAGCCACTGCTGGGCGTCTCTGTAGAACCTCCTAGGTCCGTCCAAGACCTGTCAGGAGGCTGTCCAATCCCTAAACCCCGTTCTGTGTCCGGGCTCGTGTGGGTTTTTGTACCTTCCCAAAACTCAGTTACTCCCTGATTTGGGCTAGAGGTGTTGCGGTCGGGACTTGGTTCCTCGACCACCTCCCTGTATGTTTGACCCCCTGTAGGACTTGGGGTAAGGTCAGGCCAACTCTGGGGATTATGTGCCAGCTCTCTTTCGGGGTATGATTTATTGGGATGCTCCCGGGTATCCTCCCTGACTGGAGTACTGTGCTGTGCAGGTGAATAGTGATTGTACCCCCGGGGTGACTCCCTGGCTGGAGTAGGCGTGAATGCCTGGTGGTTGGATAGGCTCTTAGAATTCCTGTTTGGGGCACTCGCGGAATCTTGGAATGTGCCATTTGTGGCTCCATCATTGGTGATGGGCAGCAGCTCGTGCCCTTCCCTTTGCTCAAGGGGGTCCCCCTCCCCCCCCTAGAAAAGACCCAGGAGTCTCAGTAAGAAGGTCCCGCCTAGGGCGGAGTTGGTCAATGTGCCGACGCAGGACACGACCGTTGTCCAGGGAGACCTCGTAGGACAGAGGACCTGTGACCCTGGAAACAGAAGCGGGGACCCATGTATGACCAGGCCCGTAATTTCGAGTCCAAACCGGGGCACCCACAAGTAGTTGTCTAGGTGCCCTAGGGTGTCAGGTAGATAAAGGTAGTCTGTCCGGATGCAACCGATCAAGCTTCGTAGTCAGTTTGCGCCCCCAGCGAAGTTCAGCTGGGCTTCTCCTTGTAGAAGTGGACGGTGTGGTGCGATAAGAAAGGAGAAAGTCAGCCAACCTGTGATGCCAGTCCCCATAGGTGAGTTTCTTCAAGGCGTCCTTGGTGATGCGAACCATGCATTCAGCCATACCATTGGTGGACGGGTGGAAGGGTGCAGAAGTGGCATGACGAATCATGTTGGCCTGCAAGAAAGCTTGGAATTTGGAGGAAGTAAATTGAGGGCTGTTGTCAGACACAATGACATCTGGGAGCCCGTGTGCAGCAAAAATCCCCCTCAGTACCTGAATAGTCTTTGCAGTGGTGGTGGATGAAACAGGTACAACCTCAAGCCATTTTGAATGGCTGTCAACGAGGACCAAGAAGAATTGGCCCTGAAAGGGCCCAGCGTAGTCAATGTGCACCCTAGACCATGGGGACTGTGTTTCCTCCCATCTATGCACAGGAGCTTGGGGCATCTCTGGGCGAGAGCGTTGGCACAGGTGGCATGCATGCACCTTAGCCTCAATGTCCTTGTCTAGACCAGGCCACCACAAGTGGCTGCGCACAAGGGCCTTCATTCGAACAATGCCAGGATGACCCTCGTGGAGGGAACCTAAGATCCTAGTCCTCATTGAGGTGGGAATGACAACTCTGTTTCCCCAAAGCAGACAAC
Source organism: Crotalus tigris (assembly GCF_016545835.1). Classification (NCBI taxonomy): domain Eukaryota; kingdom Metazoa; phylum Chordata; class Lepidosauria; order Squamata; family Viperidae; genus Crotalus; species Crotalus tigris. The sequence continues at coordinate 9,251,475 of NW_024096552.1, read as the reverse complement.
CCTGAGAAGTGGACAACTCGTTCCTTTTGGACCAGAAACTCTGAAAATCAGGACTAGGGCAGTGCTCAGGCCATCCAGACAAAACCCAAGAAAGGACACGTGAAAGTGTGTGATCTGTGCCCGATTCAGCGGCTACATCCCTGGCGTTCAGAGGGGACTCTGGCAAGGCTTGGATGGATAGAATGTTAACAGCTGGCGCAGGGTCAGCTTCTATTACTGGCAGGGGTAATCTACTGAGGCCATCAGCATGGCCCATCTCTTTCCCAGGCTTATGAAGTAAGGAAAAATTATATGCAGACAAAAAAATAGACCACCTGAGCATTCTAGGTGAAATGATTTGGGGAGTTTGCTTACATGTGGTAAACAGTCCCAGCACAGGCTTATGGTCAGTGAAGACCGTGAAATGCCTGCCATATAAAAAATCATGGATTTTTTTAATTCCAGCAACAACAGCTAAAGCCTCCCTGTCTATCTGAGCATAGTTGCGCTCAGCAGAAGACAATGTTCTGGAGTAAAATATGCAATAGGAACCTGAGTTCCATCAGACCTGAGGTGGCTCAGGACAGCTCCGACCCCGTAAGGGGAAGCATCACAAGCGATGCACACAGGAAGGGACTCATTGAAGTGTGCAAGTACACTGTTAGAGGTGAGCAAGGCCTTGACCTCATTGAAACTATTCTCATGTGTTTGTGACCACTGCCACACTGCTTGTTTGTCTAATAGCCTGTGAAGAGGCTCAGCTACACTAGCTTTATGTGGAAGAAAAGAATTGTAAAAATTCAGGAGGCCCAGGAAGGCCTGAAGTTCGGCCTTAGACTTTGGCCTAGGTGCTTCTAAAATGGCAGTTAGTTTGGATTCAGCAGGGTGAATCCCAGCAGCATTAATTTTGAATCCCAAAAATTCAGTAGAAGGCACCCCTATTGTGCATTTGTCCTTCTTAAGCTTGAGGCCTGTCTTCCTGAATCTTAATAAAACAGCCCTTAGCCTTTCAGCTAGAATGTGTGTGGAGTCTCCTGCAATTAAGACATCATCAAAGTAGGGGCAAACCCCCGGTATACCCCGTAGTGTGTTTTCCATTACGCTTTGGAAAATCCCAGGAGCGACATTCACTCCAAACTGTAGCCTTTTTACCTTAAAGGCTCCTCTGTGGGTCACAATGGTCTGAGCTATAGAAGCATCATCATCAACAGGCAGCTGTTGATACGCTTGAGCTAGGTCAAGCTTTGCAAAAACACGCCCCCCCTTGAGAGAGGCCAGGATATGACCTTCAAAATTCTTGTACTGAACGTTAAGGGTGGCCTCCCCCTTAACACACACTCTCGAATTCTGAAAGTCTGTTAGCACAATGTCAGAAGGCCTTAACTTGGCCTGAGTTCCACTGCCGGAACAAATCTTCCTAAATGTATGCATAGAAATGATTGAAAGTGCAGACCCCGTGTCTAGTTCCATAGTTAATGGAACCCCTTGTAGCTTCACCTTGAGTGACAGCTTTTTCTTAATTGGCTTGTGTGTGCCTGTCCTAAAGATGCTCCTTCGCGAAGCGCAAAACCCCACCCTATTCTGGCTGGGGACCCTGGTACCTTTCAGGTGCAATTCTTCTTGAGGTTGTACCTTTCATCGGCCCAGACACACAGCTGCAATATGTCCTTGTTTTCCGCACGCCCGGCAGATAGCGGAGCGGAACTTGCAGTCGGTTCTCCTGTGGCGACCTCCACAGCCGATGCACTTGAGGGGAGCTGAAGAGCTTCCTTTCTGGTTCCCTTCCTTCATGGGGTGGAGACAGTCGACTTCCTCGTCCGGATCCTCCTCGGAGTTCCTTTGGACTTCTTCTTGGTGCACAGATGCAACATCTGGACTGTTCCTGATCGGCCGCATGTTCTTGATGGCGCCGCCTGCTGCTTCTTCTGCGGTGACTTCTCTCAAGGCATCTTGGAAGGACAAGTCCTCTTTGACGAAAAGCCTCTGTTGTAACTCTCGATGCCTTAGCCCGCACACGAATCGGTCCCTCAGTCGTTCTTCGAGGTCCTTGAACTCGCAGTGCTTGGCAGCCTTTCTTAATGCGGCGATGTATTCTTTGGCCGATTCTCCGGATCATTGATCCCTCTGCTCGAAGGTGTGGCGCCATGCGATGACAGACATCTTAGGCTGGAAGTGCTCCTTCAGTAGCTTCTTTAGATCTGCGTAGCTGACAGACTCTAATGGGACAGGTGCTGCGAGGTTCTTCGCGATTTCGAAGACGTCTTGACCGCAGACACACAGCAGGGTGGCAGCCTTCAAGCTATCTTCCCTCACTTGGTTCACCTTGAGGTAGTTTTCCACCCTGGCTACGTAGGACTCCCACCTCTCTGGATGTGAGACGTCGAACTCCGAAAGCCTTCCAATTTTTGCCATCTTCAGGAGACGGGTCTATCAGCCAGCCTACCCCCGAATGTGCACTGGATTGGCGGGTAGCTGCCGAGTCAACGCCGTTCCGCCGCTCAGGACTCACTTGGGTAAGCTTACACCTTTTTCTTTTCTGTCGGTGCAAGGTATCCCACCTTCGTCGCCAGTGTTGAGTCCTTCGCGAAAGGCAAGACACGAGAAGCAGTTGTAGTTCTCAGGTTTTCTTTTATTCAGTGTTCAGGTTACAGATGAAGGCTTCAGCAACGCCCAAAAGCTCCCAGCCTCTTATATAGGCATTTCCTGGGTCAATGTGTTACTTTTCCCGTGCCAGCACCCGCGCATGCGCACAGGTGCTGGTGACAGCCTGTCTGGTCCCGGGCAGCTTGCACCTGCCCGGGACTGCCTGCAAACGCCCCGAGCCCATTTGCAAGGCTCGGGACATAACAGTTATCTTGGAAAAATATTAATGGGTCAGAGTGTCTTGATTCCGTAATTTTTAATATTCACACACTATTTTTCCATTTTGCCAGTTATTTTCCATGCCAACTTGACCTATCCTTTCTCCCACTGTTGCTCGGTGAGATGTTTCTGCTGGTCTCTTCTGGTTTCTTTTTTGCCACAATGTGTTTAATGCTGCCCATGTTAATGACTCTGAAAACTCGAAGGGCTCTTGAGTTTATTACATTCAACTCAAAAACATCAGGTGAGAATCATTTGCATATTATTATGTACGATTAAATCTTTGATTTAATGATTGTTTTTTTTAACTACAGATGTTATTTGAAAGCACAGGATTTTTTTTGTAATTGAAACGTTCCATTCATCCAGCCATAGATTTAGCTTAGTAATATTTTCTGATCATATTCAGATAACTGGAGAGTAATTTGAATGGCAAATTAGAGACACACAAGAATGTCAGGTTGTCATGTTTCCAGTACTATTTTTTTTTAGAGTAAGCAACTAACCAACTCATTTTCTAAAACACATCTCTTATAGACTTGGTTTAAGTTTTGTGTGAATGCAATCTATAGTTAACACTAAAGTTTAATGGACCTTTCATTAACATCTCCACTACATAGGCATGAAATTATTCTGTATTATCTTTCTATTGTATGGGCTTAATATAGATGTGTTCTCTTTAAGCTAAGCTCAATTTATTTCTCTGCATAAGCCTCTCTAATCTTGGGAAGAAAAAAAAGAAGGGAACCAAATGCTAAAAAGAAATAAGTCTTTAGTTATACTATACAGGTGCTCCTCACCACCACAACTGGGAGCAGCAACTCTGTCATTAAGCGATGCAGTCATTAACTGAAATGTCACATGATTGCACTGGACTTATGACATCAGTTCTGCTGTGTTTCTTAAGCAAATCATCATGGGTCATCAAGTATGATTTCAAATGACTATGGCTTACCCATGATTTAAGCAGTGTGCTACCAGTGTGCATTTTTTTTACAGTCACAGCATCCCACAGTTGTTATTTGCAACTTCCTGCCAGCTTCTCCATTGATTTTGTTTGTCAGAAGCCAGCTGTGAAAGTCGCAAATGACTGTACGATGCTGTGACTGTAAAACAAAATAATCCATTAGTTGCAAAGTGTCCAAATCACAATCATGTGACTGCAGAGATACTGAAACTGTGGCAAGTTTGAGGACCAGTCTTAAATCTATTTTTTAGTAAATTTGTAACTTTGAACAGTTGCTGATTGAGTATTTAGTAAATGAGGATTAGCTATATTTTAGTAAGCTCAAAGAGATAAACAGAGACATATCTCTTTGTTTCAGAATCATCATGAGACATGATTCTGCTCATCTTGGAGAATAAGATGAGGCACATAAGGAAGTCTTCGACTAAAGGTTGTGTGCATCATTTTCTGAAATGTATTGCTGCATGTTGTGAGGGCTTGATTGTGCCCAGTTAGGAGCAGAGACCATCTTGTCCTTTTTAATAAGACATCAACTGCTTGTCCCACTACAAAGCAGCATTTGGACCAGGAGCTGAGAACCTTCTCCTTCATAGTGATCAGAGGCCATGTCATCGCAACCACTATTTCTTGCTCATTCTTTGCTTTACAACTTGCTTTTGCTAGTGCTGGGCTGGGGACTTGTTTTACTTTTTGTCTTATTCCCACTTGTATGGGAGGCAAGGTGACTTTGACTTCCTGTATTTGAGTGATTATCTTGACTTGAATCAAGTCATTATGTTACTTCAGAAATGCACATTATAATTAGGTAGCAGTCCAGATGTGCCACTTAAATAGGCAACAAGTAGACTGGCTGAATAGTTAAATAAGTATTTCAAGACCCCAGAGCCATAGAAATAGCAGCAACCCTATTTTCTTATGATGTTAAGTGGGCATGTACAATAGACAATTATTGCTCTGTGCCTTTTTTAAAAAAGACATCCCCTGCTGGTTGAAATGAGCTTTGATGTTTTAAAGAAGGAGCTACTAGGCATCAGAAGTGCATTTCAACACTGGTACTATCTTCTCAAAGGAATGTCTTATTCTTTTAGAGTCTTGACAGGTCATATGAATTTGGAACAATTACAGAATTCTTGCAAACTCTCACAGTCTCAGTTCAGGCAGACACTATCTGTTTTTCATTTTAATTTCACATTGCCTGTGTTTTTTGCTTACTGAAAAAACAAACCTTGAAAATCATCCCAACCTTATTTCCTGCTGAAGGATTTGAAATCCTTGAACAGAGTTCTAAGATACTCGGCCAGTTTTTCCCACAGATCTAGCAAAATCTCTCATCCATCTCAGAGGCTGGATTCATAGTTTCTTTCTCTCTCTAATAGATTATAGTGAAATTTAACAAGCAAAAATTAAGAAATGCACATTAGTAATACAATAAACATATCGTGAACTAATTAAAAAAGAATGAAAAAGGAAAAATATCCATGTATTATGGACTAAATATACAACTAGCTCAGTAGTTTAACATATCATAGTAATGAATCTAGACTATATAGAAGTTTAGTCACCTGATCAAAATTCAGACGCTTGGCAACTGACTCATATTTATGATGGTTGCAGTGTCCCAGGGTCATGTGATCAGCTTTCACATCTTCTGACAAGCAAAGTCAATGGGAAAGCCAGATTCACTTAACAACCATGTCACTAACTTAACCACAGAAATGATTCACTTAACAACCGTGGCAAGAAAGGTCATAAAATGGGGCAAAATTTATTTAACAACTGTCTTGCTTAGCAACAGAAATTTTGGGCTCAATTCATATGTTAAGAACTACCTGTAGTAGGTCCTTTTGTGTATTTTCAACCACACACAGAGTGAATGTCTAGCTCTGATTTTTTAAAATATCTTCCTCATTAATAATTAATTATGTAATTTGTTGCTGGTAATTTAATTTGTGTAATTAAATTGCCAGCAATACATTACATATGATTAAAGCATAAATTACATATGATTATATATGATAGAAGCAATAAGACTATGATTAAAGATTCCATACAAGATTAGCTATGGAACAATGGACTAATGCTTAATTCCTTGCAATAAACACAGAATTATTTTCAGTCTTAGATAGAAAAGGAAAACTTATAGCTATACTTTGCATCCATAAGTACAGAGATTATTAATCATTTTAATACTCTTCTATACCATGCATTTGGGTCCAAAATCTTTTAAAAAGATTATTGAATTAATATGTTACATAATATATAAGGAAATAATTAACATACTAGAATTTTGAAAGTTGTGCATATTTGTATGTGCATATACACAAATAAATACTATACAAGTTCAGTGTTGTAGATATACAATTTAAAAAAGAATAAATTATTACCTCCAAAGCTCTTCAGACTTTTCAATGGTTAGCAACAAAAATGAACATCTGTTGATTGGCTTTAAAAACTTGTTTTTAACATTTAGTTTGTTCATTCAAGAAAAATTGGAATAGACTTTTATTTTAAAAAGATTTTAAGTACAAGAGAAATATGACAATTTAATGATGCAAATTAAGCATGATATTTCTTGACAATATGATAAATAAAAAGAACATTTTATTCAAAAATGCCATTGAGCTGATAAGAATTTTGTGTTTTATTCCAATTATTAACAAGACTGTCCCATTCTAAAACAAATTTTAGATGTTTGTTCATTTAAAAATGTAAAATAGCAGTTATATGAGAAATCAACATAATATTGTAGGATAGCAGAAAAACTGGTTATCTTTTTAATAAATGTTCACTATTGAAGCATTGGGTATAAAAGACCATTTGTTTGACTATCTGATGATTTATCAATATCTGGGCTACATTGAAAAAGTGACAAATTCAAATGGACGATAGTGGTCTTCAAACAGAACATTATGCTATCAAATTCACAATCTGAAACAAATTTCCCCATTAATCTTGGTTAAAGAATCCCAACGAATAGATGGATTGCACTTTATTGGGAAATTACATATGACTAAGAAACACATTCAGAATATGTACGCCTGAGAAATTTCCTGTCAGGACAACTTGCCTCTAGAAATTGTGGGTGCTTCAACACTGGAGGTTTTAAAGAAGAGATTGGACAACCATTTGTCTGAAATTGTGTAGGGTTTCCTGCATGAGCAGGGGGTTGGACTAGAAGACCTCCAAGGTCCCTTCCAACTCTGTTATTCCATTATTCTGAATGATTTTTCAGAAAAATAATCCACATGAAATAATTCAGGAAATATTTTCATGAGTAGGGAGGGGCTTGCCTGTTCCACAACTTTTCTTGTTGCATTTTATTATTTTGTTTTATATTTTATTTTATTTTCATTAGTTGAATGTTTTTTTATAAAGCACTTTGTAATTTTTTTTAAGGAAATAGTGTATAGGTATTTTAAATAAATGAATAATGACCATTTCAGTACTTTAGGGCATTCCCCCCAAATTAGCATTTGATGAAGGCTGAACAGATAATGTTAGATGGGACTTGGGTACCTGCATTTATTTGCTAACATAGATCATTGTATCCTTTGCTGCTGACTACCACGTTGAGTGGATAAAGCTTTTCCTGTGCCTTTGTTCTAATTATTATATTTTGTTTTTAAACATTTTGGAAAAGGAGGAGAAAGAGGGGGAGAACGAAAAATAAAGCACAAAGTAGATAAAGCAGATAAATAGGTAATGTATGTACACCATAGAATTAGGTTAAAATGTTCAATGTTTCATTGATTAGCTTCAGTAAATAAGTGTACAGTTTTAAAAACTATTAATCTTTATTAAGATACACGCAATATATGCCTATCTATAATAATTGTCAACAAAGCATAAAACATTAAAATGAGGTTAAGAATTACAGTCATCTGTCTGAACAATAAAGATTTTCTATTAAGAGAAACACACATTTTGGATGTGGTACAAACCCTTATGTAGAATTATAATTCAAAAATGGTTTCCACATTTCCTCAGATTTACTGCAATGGTTGCATTTTAAGTGATGCTTTATATGCTAGGGTTGCCTTTAGGGAGAGATGGGAAACAGAGATGCAGTTGCTAGGAATGAGAAGTTAAATGTCAGACATACTAAAAGGAAGATGGGCATAGACACCAGCTCCTTCAAACTCTCAAAGAGCTAAGCCATCTTGGCAGCTATAAAGAAATGCAGAACTGATTTTGGTTCTAGAGAAAGTAAGAGAACTGCTACAGGGGGGATTTCAGAAAAAAAGATCAGTCCTGAGAAAGTGGAAAGAGCGAGAAAGAAATTTGAAACAATCCCATCTTAATTTGGTTTACCATAAAGTGGGACCATGAGAAACTTGGACAGGCTTCCAAGATTCTATTGTTTTACTTTGCTACAATCAAGAGCCTTTGGGGTTTCAGGATGTCCACAAGGCATAGCTCAAAAGAGTCAGTTGCTCACCACCACCTTGTCATTTTAAACTCTGTGCTCTGGACATCCATGATGCTAGCAATAGAAGTTTAGGTCCTTTAGCTTTTCCCTCTCCATTGGGCAAGGGAGAATTCATTCCTTATTTTGAGGAAACAGCAGGTTTCTTCCCTGGAGTCTAATACTTCAAGATACAATATATGGGGCACGAATCACCAGAGAATTAAAAAAAAACCCTCATGTTTCTACTTTATAGTAGCTTTGGCCAAAAGATAAGCAGCTGTAGACATGATTTGAGAAAACAACTTCTTTCCCTTCCCAAAATTAAAATACAAAATAAAGAAAAAAGGGAGGAAACAAACTAACAACCACCCGACACTAATAATAAAACTGAAAAACCATGTGTACAAAAAACAAATAATGAATACATCATTCACACTGACATTGAACATAAAATGTCTACTCTGGCTGAATGCTGAGAAGGCAACTTCTTGATTTATTTCTCCCCACTGGGGTGTGATTGCTGCCCCTTTAAAATTAAAGAAAAAAAATATATGTAGGGGGAGGATTGGTCTGCCTGTGCAACATTTACTCATTGCTAATAGTGTAGCTGGAGAGGACTTTATTATATAATATGTTAAGTTCAGCCCTTTTAAAATGGGTGGATATTCAAGTCTTAAAGCTTTAAAACCTCATTTGGCCACTGCAGGTAGTAATAACATGTTGCAAAAAACGAAACAAAGCAGAAAGAGCAGTTGAGAGACTGTTAGTTAACCAGCTCCACAAGGTAATCCAGTCTTCTGATTTTCATTGGGAGGCAGGAAACAGAGTTAACATAGGAAAGCACCACACAGCAGTCCATGTAGAAAGCTGAAGCTGACTATAGTAACAGAGTAGTTTATCAAGGAGAGACTGAAGTATAATAATAATAATAATAATAATAGTAAAGTTGGAAGGGACCTTGGAGGTCATCTAGTCCAACCCCCTGCTCGGGCAGGAAACCCTACACCATTTCGGACCAATGGCTGTCCAGTCTCTTCTTAAAAACTTCCAGTGTTGGAGCATTTACTGCTTCTGGAGGCAAGCTGGTCCACTGATTAATTGTTCTCACTGTCAGGAAGTTTCTCCTTAGTTCTAGGTTGCTTCTCTCCTTGATTAGTTTCCACCCGTTGCTTCTTGTCCTGCCTTCAGGTGCTTTGGAAAATAGCTTAATTCCCTCTTCTTTATGGCAGCCCCTGAGATATTGGAATACTGCTCTCATGTCCCCCCTTGTCCTTCTCGTCGTTAAACTAGACATACCCAATTCTCGCAACCGTTCCTTATATGTTTTAGCCTCCAGTCCCCTAATCATCTTTGTTGATCTTCTCTGTACTCTTTCTAGAGTCTCAACATCTTTTTTACATCGTGGTGACCAAAACTGGATGCAGTATTCCAAGTGTGGCCTTACCAAGGCATATAAACATTGCAATTCAAATCAGCCATTCTATATCAACCTGAGTAAGACTTCTCCCTCCTGGAGAAGTCCTTCCCTTCCTCCATCTTGGAACTGACTCAAACACAGATGGTTATTTTATTTTATTATTTTATTTTATTATTTCCTGCCTTTATTATTTCTACTAACAACTTAAGATGGCTAACATATCCAATGTGCCTTCATCCTCCTATTTTCTCTACAACAACAACACTATGAGTTGAGCGGAGCATGAATGGCCCAAGGTCCCACAGCTGGCTTTCATGGCCAAGGTGGGACTTAAACTCATAGTCTCCTGCTCTGGCTCTCTTTAGTACTAGGGTTTTACTTCCTGATCAGATTCTTCTTTTTCTTTTTCTAAAAAGAAAACATGATCAGGTCCCATGGCTTTAAAAAGTCTTAAACCCCTGCATTAGCAGAGAGTCACAAAGTGTTCTCAAAACATAGGATGGGTTAAAACTGGCACACAGTCTCTCTGTGTTCACACACATATGAATACATGTGATTTGTGATACATATATGTGCACAAACAGGTATGGCCACTGTCCCACCATTGTATCACATGCTCGATGCTGATTTAAGGGAACCAGAACTTATCAACAACAACATTTTTAAGAAGCCTAGCACAACATTATATGTGAGAAGCATGTTTTTTGTTTTCTAAAATATATCCATCCAACACATTCTTCCTATGGGATCAGAGGTCTGTATTACCGACAACTGGATTTGTTGAAAAGACTATGAGTGCTGCTAGAAAAATGAGCTCAAACTGTTTCAGTCAACTAAAATCAAGAATGTTTGCTCAATTGCCATGAAAACAATATATTTTCCATTTCTCTTTAGTTAATTTTGAAAAAAAAATGTCCACACATATATATCATCTGATATTATGACATGTTCCCTAATGCTTTGAAAAGTTGCTGGAGTATGATGGGCCTGACATCCAATTTCTTTATGTCTGATGGAATTATGATACTTCCTAACACCAGTTTCTGTTTTCTATTTCCTTAATTGTATATATATATTTTCTGCTGAGGAAAAAAAAAGCAGGAAGAAAACTCAGGAGGATTACAAATGAAAGGCAATATTATCTCGAGCCCCTCTAACATTATGTAAATGAGCAGAGTATAAAATATTCATTTCAAAACACCCAGTGTTTAGCAAGAATTTAAGCTGATGAAAGAATGAGGAAAAAAGCATCAGCCACTCAGTAGTGGTGAAACCTTTTAATCAAGACTGTAGTTCCAGATTACACATTATTCACGATAGATACTATAGGGAGTTTGAAAAATATTAATTGGGAAAGAAGAAAACAGTCTTGAAAAGTTTCTGTCGCTTACATTTTGGCTTAGTTGGGGAATTTTGCAACTATGTTATACAGGTAGATCTTGTTTAACAACTGCCCTGCCCTGTTTAGTGACTGTTCAAAGTTATGAGGGAACTGGGAAAAAAAGTTTATTTATTTGATTTTTATCCCACCTTTATTATTGTTCATAATGCAAATCAAGGCAGAGAACATGCCTAATACTCCTTCTTCCTTCTATTTTTCCCCACAACAGCAACCCTGTGAGGTGGGTTGGGTTGAAAGGTGTGACTGACTCAGTCACCCACCTGGTTTTTATGCCTGGTTTCTAGCTCAGCCTCCTAACCACTAGACCAGGGGTCTACAACCTTGACAACTTTAAGACTTGTGGACTTCAGCTCCCAGAATTCCTCAGCCAGCATAGCTGGGGAATTCTGGGAGCTGAAGTCCACAAGTCTTAAAGTTGTCAAGGTTGCAGATCCCTGCACTAGAGCAAACTGGGTCTGTGAGCCAGTCTTGTGACCAGGCTATGCCCAGTCCTCATATTAATGATTGTTGCAGCATCCCCACAATGATGTGAGCGATATTCAGATGCTCCATAATCAACAGGAATTTACAACCACCACAACATCCTACATTCACATGATTTTCATTTGCATATTTCAGAACCAGTTTCTAACAAGTAGAGCCAACAGAGAAGCTGGCAGTAAAATCACAAATCATGGTCCCATAATGTCTGACTTAATGACCTGAATAACTGGAGCAGAAATGAGGTCTTAAGCTGGTTGTGGTCACGTGATGTTTTACTTAGTGATAGTGTCAATGGCCCCAGTTGTCAACCAGAGAGGAGTTGCTGGTCCCTTGCTAAACTGAGGACACCTTGTATTGTACATTAAAGAACAAGTAAAAAGTATCACTTGCTTATCATTACAAAGGAAGATATAGTACTTTTTTTCTTACTTTTTTCATTATTTTTCATCCTAACTTGAAATGCTAACTGTTTACTATTACATTTAAATTAATTTTTGTACAATCTTGTATCTTGTGAAAAGCTTATAAGCATCTAGCTAAGAGATTTATGCTCCCTCTTTTGAGTTCTACTCAAAACACAGAATCCATAATTTCTTCTTAAATTATCCATTTTTCTGTTTCCTTGTCCTTCACATGCATTACAGAATTTCAGGTTGAATTCACTGGTTTGCTACAAAAGTGAACAACTGGAGATCCCAGATTATCACCTGATCGTCCTCCAACACAATTACCAGATAAATAAATAATCAACATCACATACTTTGAGCTAGGAAACATATACAAACCTTCTGTCCTGAGTCACGAAATATGATGCATATAGAGTTTTTCAAACTTGGCAACTTTACGATGTGTGGACTTCAATTCCCAGATTTTCTCAACCAGTTAACCCTCCCTCCCCCCAAAACCCAAAACCCAAATGCTCCCTTAACTTCATATGAGTCTCATCTATTTATGTCAATGGTCTTCAAACTTGGCCCTTTTACGATTTGTGGATTTCAACTCCCAGAATTCCTCAGCCAGCATGAGGAATTCTGGGAGTTGAAATCCACAAATCATAAAAGGGCCAAGTTTGAAGACCCTTGATTTATGTGCATATTTGTCCTTCAGAAGATGGCAACAGCAATTCACAGAAGATACAGACTCTGTTTAAACCATTTTGATGGTCTTTGTTGGTGCTGTATATATTGCAAGCGCTGGCTGCCAAGTTGTGCAACTAAGGCAGCAAAAACAAAGCAGTTTTATGCCAGTCAACATGTTGGTATCTGAACATATGATTGTCTGCTTTGATATCTTGTTTGAAATGAAGTGTAAAATATGATTGCATTGTATGTTTTTGAGTTGTTTGTTGCTGTGACACCACCTGGCATTCACAAGATTGACAGCTACTTCACAGATAAAACATACACAAAATTCTCCATCTCAAATAGAAGCACATGAGAGTTCACACATTTACAACAAGCAGATGTCCCTATACCCTTCCCTTTTGCTAGTTAAGAAAAAAAGTGTTCTCTTTTTAAAACCCAAGTTGGTGGATTTGAGGCTGACAAGAGTGTGATTTAATATCTCTGTTCATATTCAGAATTTGTGGGAATCAGGATTTTCAAGATAACAAATGGGCACAGAGGTAATATCCATTCCAAAACTCAAATAATAATAAAAAAATAAAAAATAGGGCAAGGTTCCTAAGAATTGGACTGAGTTTAGTTGCTTTCCTGTTACTTAATGAGTATTGTCTCTGACATTGATGACGCTTCTTCATACTCAGAAGATTCTGTGTTTTTATGCAATTTAGTAAATTCTTCGCAGCAGGCTTTTTTCTATATTTATAGTAGGCCTACCATTTTTTAAATAATCTGCTCGGAATCTTATACTCCCCTTTCTAGTTTTCTCAAGAAAGATAATTTTAAGGCATAATCTGTGAGCTGAGGAGTTTTGTTTGATTGTTTGTGGCTTCGAATTAATATTGACTCCTGGTGACTGCCTGCACTAGTTCTTGTAATTTCTTGGCAAGATTTCACACATGGTTTGCCACTGCCTCCTTCCTAGGGCTGAGAGAAACTGACTGGCCCAAGGTCACCTAGTTAGCTTTAGGTTCACGGTAAGATTAGAATTCAAAGTTTCTAGCCCAGCGCCTTAACCATTACACTATATAAAGGAATCCCCCTGGAATATAAGAATGGCAGCAGCAATTCCAAATTTCTACATCAAGGCAGGAGGCAGCTCAAGAGTATGTAAGATCTGGAGAGGAGCTTGAGATCATATGTGTTCAGCCTTGGGCTCAGTTTTGCATCTACATTTGCTACTTGCTGGGATTTGTTTTAGTATGAGTAGGGGAGACTGAAGATCACATAAGGCAAACATAACCAAACTTCAACAGAATATGTACTTAGCTCGTGACTGCTCCTGAGGAGATTATAATTTGCTTTTACATGTTACCTCTCACTTTCAAATGTGATCTTATTTGCTCCTTTCCCAATCTATGGGAGGTTAAAACCAGTGAATTCTGAATATCATTATTATCTTTAACCTAAAGCTTAAACAATAAAGATGCTGGCTTTTGTTTCCTGTATGATATTTCACATGTGAGGAGTGAAGTAACTTAATCATGTATTATGCACAATCCAATCTGGCATCAGCTAGGAGCAATTGTTTTAAATATACTTTTTTTCCCCATTCTTACAAATAACTTAGAAGACAAATTGGATTGCCAGCAGGTCTTTTGAAAGGGAAGAAAACGTATCAGCAAAAACAGACATTACAATACAGGTAGTTCTCAACTTAACAACAGTTCATTTAGTGACTGTTCAAAGTTACAAGGTATTGAAAAAAGTGACTTATGACCATTTTTCACACTTATGGCCAGTGGTGGGATTCAGATATGTGAACAACCAGTTCTCTTTGTGGATGCCACTTCCAGAAGTCCATTCTGGGCCTGGGCAACAAAAAATTAGCTACCGGTTCTGCTGAAGTGGTGCGAACTGGCTGAATCCCACCACTGCTTATGACCGTTGCAGCATCTCCATTGTCACATGATTCAATTCAGAAGGTTGGCAACTTATATTTATGATAGTGCAGTGTCCTGGGGTCATGTGATCACCTTTTGTGATCTTTTGACGAGCAAAGTCAATGAGGAAGCCAGATTCATTTAACAATCGTATTGCTAACTTAACAACTGCAGTGATTCACTTAACAACTGTAGCAAGAAAGATCATGAAATGGAGCAAAACTCATTTAACAAGTGTCTTGCTTAGCAGTGGAAATTTTGGACTCAAGTGTGGTCCTAAGTCAAGGACCACCTGTACATAGTTAGTGCCTTTAAAATTTCTCCAATTAATTAAAAATGAAAAAGAGAGCTGGGAGAATGCAAGCTTCATTGGAAGAGGTTGACATCTTATTAGCCCTTTCTCTAGATGTCATTTGTCTGTCCCTCTATGACAGGGGTGTCAAACTGCCGGCCCGTGGGCTGGTTGCATCATGCAGAGGTTGTGCCTACCCCAGCTCTGGCAATGCCAAAAAAGTCACGATATGTTGCAACACATCACATGATGTGATGAGTTTGACACCCGTGCTCTATGACATTTAGAATAGAATAACAGAGTTGGAAGGGATCTTGAAGGTCTTCTAGTTCAACCTACTGCTCAGGCAGGAAATCCTATACCATTTCAGACAAATGGTTGCCCAATCTCTTCTTTAAAACTTCCAGTGTTGGAGCATTCACAACTTCTGGAAGCAGGTTGTTTCACTAATTAATTGTTCTAACTGTCAGGAAATTTCTCCTTAGTTTCAGATTGCTTCTCTCCTTGATTAGTTTCCATCCGTTGCTTCTTGTCCTGCCTTCAGGTGCTTTGGAAAATAGCCTGACTCTCTCTTCTTTGTGGCAACCCCTGAGATATTGGAACACTGCTATCATGTCACCCCTATTCTTTCTCTTCATTAAACTAGACATACCCAACTCCAGCAATCGTTCTTTATAAATGTTAGCCTCCAGTCTCCTGATCATCTTTATTGCTCTTCTCTGCACTCTTCTCTTGTTTCATTAAAGTAAAAAAGGATCATGATATTAGATTATTTTTATATTCTTACTGCAGTCGTTCCTTATTAACATTCATGCAGATATGCACATCTATGGCCTAATATTACCAGTGCATAACGTCATAGTAGCAAAGAGCAGTCAGTGTAAAAGGGAAAGCCATTTCTTAAAGGGAATTTTTTAGGTGGAAATACACTATATTAATGCTGCCATCTGCTGGTGCAAACAGTTATGGCAACCCAAGCAAATCTGCAGCTTTATAATCATAATCAAAACAATACTGCATGGAATGGATGGGAACTTTTAAATTTAATTTAAGTCAAATCAAATCAATTTTACTTTTTTGTCCCAGATCTATTTGCTGTGGTGGTGGTGGTGGTAGTAGGGAATTCAACTCTCCGCCTTTCTTTCAAATATGTAATGTGACACACAGTTCAGTAAAAGTTGTAGGTCTATACAGAAATGGCCTAATCGGTCGTGTTGCAAAGACTGAAGGAAATGTGAGAAAATTAATTTTTCTTACCTTTCCAAATTGTTTGTGCCATTCTTTACCAGCTCTATAATCTTGTTCACACTATTCCCCTGTTTTTACCTGCTGCACCAGTTTATTTCCAACTGAGATGTGATTGAAAATAAATGTTATGAATATGGTTTTCAGTTAGGAATGTCAGAATTCTGTAGGATTGACGACAGATTCACTGGAGGAAACTTATAAACTTGCTTTTGTGCCAGATCCTGAGTTTTCTCTTCTGGAAAAGCAGGATGCAGTGAAATTGGCAATATTCTGTAGATTTAACTCCTTTCTTCATCAGAGATCAATCTGAGTCTATGTTTTATTTTTTTGTTTCCCTTTATGCAGTTTTTTTGTTGAGGGATGCAGAATCTATAGCAGTAGGAAGGAAAAGTAATTTTCTATATTTACTCATTGTTTCCAATCTGACGGAAGTGAAGACAATTGTAGCTCCCTTGCAAAATCATTTTTGAAAAATTGGGGAATTTAACCCCTAGCAGTTTGGAAATGTGGCTAGCAGTAAAAATACTGAAAATGTCAACTGATCTCTCTTGTGCAGGACATAAAATACAGGAAAGGAGATTCTGTCTAAATGGCAGAAGAATTTCCTAATGGTAAAAGCAGGCGAGCCCTTAGAGGTGCTGACCTCCCACTCATGAGATGGATTCAATGTATGTAATGTATTCAAGCACTAGACAATTCGGTCATTATTTCAGAGATATTTCCTTACCCAAACAGAGAAACAGAAGGATCGTGGGTAGGCAAAAAAGCAGTGAGAGCAGGACTGATTTCTGACTCTCCTCTCCTCTCCCCTCCCCTCCTCTCTCCTCTCTTCTTTCTCTCCCTTTCCCTTACCAGTAGGCAGGTAAGTGGCTGCTACTGGGTGGGGGAGGGTATTGTAAGACTGTCTTGGAAACTGTCACAGAACATTGAAAATGAATATCACATGACTGGAACATCAGCCAAGCAATGCATCAGCAATCAATATATAGAAGAAGCCACAACGTCCCCAAATTTCATTTCCTTGTGAATCCTGGGTCCTGGATTTTGAACACATTCTGTAAGTTATCCTATTTGAACTAGCTTGGTTCAAATATTGTTGCCCTGTGAATCTCTTTTTACCCAGTTAAAGGTCATGAGAAGAAGAATTTTAGTAGTATTTGGAACTTCTGAGATGCTGTAATTGAGACATCTGCACTGAACAGAAATGGTCTCTTCCAGCTCTTTAATTCTATAAACCTAATATATAGACATTTTACTCTGAGAGATTATTATTTTTGACTGAGGAAAAGAGGTGTACAGATGTTATGAGGTTTTCATGTCATATAATCAGAAGGCTGTTGGTGGTGTGTAAATTAGGAATAGAATTAACTGAGGGTAGTCACAGTTAGAATGAGAAAGAAATTCAGACTATGGAAAAAAAACAAGGTAATGGTGGCTGGTCTTTAATCAATCCCAGTTTGGTTTTACAATGAGTTTGTTATAAATGTCCTGGGAGCGGTAAAGTGGTCAAATTTCATTAGAGAATAGTGAGTGGTGCAAAACTCAAAAAATATATTTCAGTTATGGCTTAATGGGAGACAAGGGTGACTAAATATCTGTAAAAGCAAGTGTAAAACTGGCAAGTATAATTTTATAAAATAGACTCTGCTGCATGGAAAGAATTTAGGAGATAAATCTAGGAACATTCCCCTCCCCATTTTCCTCAGTGAAAACCACTTTTTTACTATTTTCCCAGATGTTATGGGCACTGACTTTATATCCATATGCTTCAGTTGTCATATATATAAAACGACTGAGCTAAAAATTACGTGTAAGATTGTGGTTGGCTCAAAGCTTATTTATTATGCATTTTTAATTAAATATTATTCATTCCAATATACATGTAAATTTACCATATTTTCAATAAAACAATGGTCTGTTTTTCGGAGCAGAGAGTTTAAATCCTATGATTCAGATTATTGCAGATATACATGTTAAGATGTATTTACATTTAGAACTCTTCTGTCACAGACACTAAGTGGTTTTCAGTAAAACAATATTAGTAGAATAACAACCAATTATTATCAAACCAGCAGATAAATTATCAACATCAGAAAAATGTTACAACTTAACACAAACTCTCTTATAAAAACTCATCTTATAGTATATCCAGCTCTTTGATATTATAATAGCTTTCATTCCACAATAGGTCAGTGGAACAGTAGCATTTTTTAATAATACTTTATTAGTTTTCTAATTTTACAGTCAAGTATTTAAAAAGCAACATGGTGACTGGGTTAATCAATAGTTCAATAATATACATAAATCTTTAGTATAAATCTCAACTTACAGCATCAAATATTTCCTCTCTTTTCCCCTTAATATCTACTATCTCATATTAGGCTAATACAGTTCTTATTGTTATCAACTAAGTAAAAACATCTTTGTTACATTTATCAATATTTTTTAGCTTATACATATCTTAATTGTATTTGCATTCAATCCTTATATACAATCAATGTCCTGTTATTGCTTTCTTCCCAAGCTTTAATTTCCCGTCAATATTCAAATTAACATTTGGTATTTATAATTTCTAAGCTTTAGGTAACTAAAGTTTCCTTTATCTCAAGTTCTTCCATTTTCCCTTTTCATAACAAAATCTAATATTCTAAATACACATCTTATTTATTTGAATATAGTCTTATTCTGTTTTCTAAAAGTTATCTATTTTCCACCATATTAAACCATCTAATTAATAATACAGTATACCCCCTAATAGATCAAAACCAATATATGTATTGTCTGGGTTAACCAATAAATCAGTAATATACATAATATTTTTTCATTTAGGTCTAATTTTTAAAAACTCAAATACTCCCTCTCTTTTTCTGGTAATATCTATTATTTCATATTGAAATCAACTGATTTCCAAATATTTTATATTAGGTGACCAAAATTTCCCTTATCTCAACTTCTCCCTTTTTCCCTTTTCATATCAAAGTGTATTAGTCTTGTTACACATCTCACCTATTCAATTATAATGTTACTTTATTTTCTAAAAATTATCTATTTTCCACCATATTAATAGCTGAGAATTATGCAACCATTTTGAAGTAGACTTCTCTAATAAATGTAGGGTTGTTTATGGCAATTAGGTGTAGTGGGTTATGTAAATTTTGTTTCATAGATATTCAGATGAGTAATTGCTGAACTGTTTCTTCTTGTGTATTAGATGCAGATATAATATGTGCTTTATTTACATAATGTTACTATAATTTTAGAAACATTAGTGAATCATTCATTCAATAAACCAAATCAACAATCTAGATAATTGTAGTAATGGTAAACCACCTGAGTAAACAAAACCAAAAATTTCAGTGTTGGCTCCAATTTTCTGTACACATCATTGATAAAAAGGACTTCTTTTCTTTTTGAATAACAAGTCTCAGATAAAGAAGATAAGATATTTCAAATGATCTGAAAAATGAGCAGATGTTCTGTTCCTAAAATATTTGCCCCCCTGCCACATCCCTAAAAATGTCATCATTTTGAATTAGGACAGAAATGAACAAACAGGCAGTAAATGTTCAATAAATACTTAATAAACATTGAAATGCTGATTATTTCTTTTTTCCCCATGCAACTTAAGGCTAAAATTTACCTGGAAGTAAGTTTCATTGAAATCACTGAATCTCATTTTTGAGTAAATATGTATAGCAGGGGCCCCCAACCCCTGTGTCTCAGACCAGCACTGGCCACACAGCCTGCCAGGAACTGGGCCATGCAAACTAGCAAAGCCCCATCCACAGGATCCAGGAATACCCTCCTGGTCCACAGAAAACCACCCTCCATGGAAGCAGTCCCAGATGCTCAAAAGCTTGGGGACCACTGACCTATAGGATTACATTGTAAGATTAGTGAGTTAAAACAGCTGTGCTAACAATGCCAAAATTACAAGTAGTTTTGTAATTATAAAATTCAAAAAAGTAATTTGAATAAATATTTGATCCAAGAAAAAAAGAAACATGAATATGCTTTAGGCGTGGTGAGGATTATGAATTTCATAGGAAGCCTTGAGTTAATCATGCTGTTTTGGGGATATACTACTACTCTTTCAATGGGAAAAGGTACTGCTTTTATGGAAATCTATTTCCACCCAAGAAATCACCATAGAACTGTCACCCAGTTCTAAGTTTGCCATATAATATTTGTTATAACATAGAAGAAATCAGTTAAAGAAATGGAGGGCATAATACTATGAGTATGCTAGTTTTGAGTGCTTGTTGTAGGATTACATAGTGATTCTCTCCATATATTATCCCTCTTCTTGCTCAGCCATCTTTTCAGAGCTACCAAGGAAGGTCTTATACCAACTTTAAGATGTGAGGCCTTCAACTTTCAGAATTCCCAACAAGCCATGCTGGCTAGAGAATCCTGGAAGTCGAAGTCTACACATTTAAAACTTACCAAGGTTGAGAAACATTGTCTTAGAGCAGGGGTCGGCAACCTAAAACAGTGAAAGAGCCAGGGTTCCCTCCTGCTTTCGGGGTTTTTCTCGCCTGCCCACCAGGTTGGAGAACCTGCGCCTCCCCTTCTCCTGAGTCCGGGGAAAGAGGGCCAGCCCTGAGCCTGTCCTGGAGGACTTTTTCTTGGCTATAATGGATCAGAGACATGTAGAAAGAACATATCAAGAAAACATAAATACTTCACAGAAGGAGATATATAGTATACTGCAACTAATTCAAACAACAATGACTTTAAACCACAAAGAAATCCAAAACAAGTTTGAAAATATAAATCAATTTATTTCCAAGTTAACTCTACAACAACAAAAAATCCCAGAAAACAACAACAGAGAAGGAGCAGCTAAAACAGATAAATGGATATAAAACTGAACATAGAGACTTAAAGATGTAACTTAACAAAACAAGGAAACATGATTTAATTCTAGTGGAAAAAAATTCACAAGAATTGGAAAAAACAACTTATCCCTTAAGACTACAAAATAAATTTGAGGACAAGAAAACAGATTGGATAAAATGGACTGTAGAGATGTCAGGAACATCGGAGAGAAAGAAAATGATAAGAGAAGTGGAGAGAAAGAAAAAGAAAAAGATTTTCAACAAACATGGAAAGGCAGAAGTCCTGTACAAAGACACTTCTCTTGATTTACTTTTTATATCTACAGCAACACTTATGAACATACGGGAAAACTTTTTGATTCAGCAAAATACATTGATTAAGAAAGATACTGGGCAAAAGAAAAAGACTAAAGTGAAAACTAAGAAAATAGATGATGGGACTTACTAGAGGGAATACTTAAAAAGAAGCATTTGTTTGAATATGGTTAAAGAAATAGAAAAGTTTTGGAATATATATGTCACTCTAAGAGGGTGAATTCTCTAAATATAATATATGCTTTTTTCCGTTTTTTGTTCTCTTTCTTGATATGAGTAATATAAAAAAGTTGAAATGACTCAGATAAAGGAAATGTTTTAGATATTTAAATGTGATTGAATTTAAGAAAATTATAATGGATAAAAATGTTTTAAATAAGAGTTAAAGGACCAGATGACTAGATGTATTAAATGGAAAGATTAAACATATTTTTAATTATGGTTAAAAAGAATAAGAAATTTAGGAAATAAATACATATTAGCTTAGGAGGGATATATATTTTAAGTAGTATGTTATTTTTTATGTTTCTTTACTCTTGCTTTTCTTTCTGTTTTTCTACTGTTTTATCTATTCCTTAAGAAATGTAAAAGTGTGAGATGGTTCATATGGAAAAATAGAGTTAAATTCTTAAATGTAATTAATTTTTGAGACCATCTTAACCCATAAGAATATCTAGAATTTGGTGGGAGATTAAAATAAGAACTATAACAGGGTCTATGATAAGGCAACCAGAATGATTGGATAGAAAAGAAATATTATATTGATGTGATTATTATTTTTAGGACTATTGGGAAAAATTATATATTTAATTGTTATCTATCACAAAAATAAGAATTGTATTAACTCAACGTTTGCAAAAGATATTTTGGGAAAAGAGGAAATCAACTAAAACTATTATGTGGATTATGGATTATAGAAATCAATTGTTAGTGATTGTTTTACAAATGTAATCCAGACAACACACTGTTCACCAATTATTAAGTGATTTATGTTTTTTAAAAAAATCAATAAAACATATTACAAAGAAAAAAAGAATATCTCACCTGCATGCCAGAATACATTGTTGATGGCAAGTCAACTGCCTTTAATACAGCGGTTCTCAACCTGTGGGTTGCGACCCCTTTTGGGGTCGAATGACCATTTCACAGGGGTCACCAAAGTCCTGGAGTTTTTCCTCATAGAATCCTTATGAAACACAGTCCGGCATTTTGTTTGTTTTGTTTTGTTTTCCCCTTTTTCATGAGCTGTGCTACTCCCTCTTATTCTATTGGCTTTTGAAAGCCAATAGAATTAGACTCTATTCAAGAGAGTCTATTCTATTGGCGTTCGAAAGCCAATAGATTCTATTGGGTTTCAAACGCCAATAGAATAGACTCTCTTGAATAGAGTCTAATTCTATTGGCTTTCAAAAGCCAATAGGAATTGTCCAGGCTGTCTCTGCCCTGCTGAGCCCACTAAAAGTCCCAGTCGGCAAACGTTGCTGCAAGTTGTCTGCAGCTAAGGCAAGCTTTCTGGAAGTTTCCACCCCTCCCTGCTGAGCAACTACTAATGTAAGTAAAAGAGGGCCAGGAGTGGGAGGGCTGCCCAGGAGCACCTGGGCCTGGCTGCCACCGCACCGAATAGGCAGTGGCCATGGTGAGGCTAGCGGGGCAGCAGCGGGTGCTGGGAGGGTAGCTGGTGTGCATGGGGCCTGGCGGGTGGCTTATCTCCCTTGGGCTGGGCCAGCTGGTGGCCCAGCCAGTGGTCAGCCTGTGCCAACGCTGCCACTTGCCATGGCTGCCCAGGAGCACCTGGGCCTACCTGCCGTCACACCAAATGGGTGGTGGCCAAGGTAAGGCTAGTGGGGCAGCAGCGGGTGCTGGGAGGGTAGCTGGTATGTGTGGGGCCCGGTGGGTGGCTTACCTCCCTTGGGCTGGGCCAGCTAGTGCCCCTGCGCCATCACTGCCACTTGCCATGGCCGCCCAGGAGCACCTGGGCCTGCCTGCCGCCGCACCGAATGGGCGTCTTGCTCCTTGATTGCCATGAGGGGTGGCTGAAGCAAGAGGCGGTCCCTCTGGTGTCTGGCTGGCATGCCTCTGATGCCCAGCCGGCGGTAGGGACTTCCCCGGCGTCCCTGTCAATGGAGGGAGGCGGCCGCGGTGCATGGTGGCCTTGCCAACTCCCAGCTGGTCTTCGGAAGTTGGGTGGCACCCCGGGCGGCATATGGATGTCAGCTGGCCGCTGGCTGCTCCTTCCCTGTCCCCCACTGGTTCATGTCAAGTGCAGGGGCTCGACACACTGCTTATAAAGTTTTCGGCGAGCTGTTTCCAAAGCTAGGGACAAAGCTAGAATTCAGAAATAATCGCTCATTTAAAGCCACGCAAGAAATGGGTGGAGGGGGGGAGAAAAAGAAGAACACATGGAATTAAAAGCGCTTCTCCTCCTCTCCCCCACCGAGGAGGCTTTTTCCTGCATCCCACATGCATTTTGCAAGGGAGTGGGGCATCGGCACCGAACACGTTTCACTCTCTGCGGTCCCCCAGGCAAATGTGGCAAGTGATGGGTAGCGTGAGAGACAATGTAACACTCTGAACATTCTGAGCCATTGTGACGTTTCGAATCCCGCGAGTGTGAAAGTACCAACCCACAAAGTTGCAAGCGCCACAGCAGGGATGGAAAGGGGAACCCCTCGCTCTTCCAACTCTCACGCTGCTTAAGGCTTTGCATATGGTGAGCCACCGAGGCCAATTTCCTCTGTGAGAAGAGAACGCTTTCCCTCTGCTTCCCCTCACCTGAACATTCCTCCTCAAAAGGGGCGGGGCTGAGAGACAGGAGCTCCTCGAGTACCACGGCGAGCGGTTCTTAGGGAAATTACCCTCCTCTCTGACCGTTTTGAAATAAAATAATAAAATATACTAAGGGCAATTTGGGATTCATTTCACTCCAAATGCAAAGTTGGGAGATGTAGAGAATGATCGGAAGGTTGTCATTTCTATAACTGAATCTTTTTCGAATAACCAAGAAGAAGACGATCCTAAATTGTCTAATTGTAGAGTAGAATAGAATAGAATAGAATAGAATATAGACCAGACCAGAAGAGAGTAGAGTAGAGTAGAGTAGAGTAGAGTAGAGCAGAGTAGAGTAGAATAGAATAGACAATATGGAAGAGAGAATAGAGTAGAGTAGAGTAGAGTAGAGTAGAGTAGAGCAGAGCAGAATAGAATAGAATAGAATAGAATTAGAATATAGACCAGACCAGAATAGAGTAGAATAGAATAGAATATAGACCAGACCAGAATATAGAGTACAGTAGAGTAGAGTAGAATAGGATAGAGTAGAATATAGACCAGACCAGAATAGAATAGAGTAGAATAGAATAGAATAGAATAGAATAGAATAGAATAGAATAGAATAGAATAGAATAGAATAGAATAGAATAGAATAGAATAGAATAGAATAGAATAGAATATAGACCAGACCAGAATAGAGTAGAGTAGAGTAGAGTAGAGTAGAGTTAGAGTAGAGTAGAGTAGAATAGAGTAGAATAGAATAGAATAGAATAGAATTATGTTTAATTTGTAACAATGAAAATACATCCTGCATATCAGATATTTACATTACAATTCATAACAGTAGCAAAATTACAGTTATGAAGTAGCAACAAAAATAATTTTATGGATGGGGGTCACCACAACATGAGGAACTGTATTAAAGGGTCACGGCATTAGGAAGGTTGAGAACCACTGCTCTAATATATAGGCATTGCCCACAGTTTGCAGTAGAGTGGTCCCATTAGGTTTCTCTTAGCCTTTTACCAGATCAATAGATACAGAAGGCTTTTTTTAGCCTTCTACTATAGTACCACAGGAGAAGGGCAAAAGGACTATCAAAACAGGTTGAAGCAAAACAACTTGGTCACTTAACTTTGCCTTTAAAAATGAAGGGGACTTTTTCCTTTGTAAAGCAGCATCAAGGGAAAGGTTCCTTCAGAACTTCATCATAGTGAAACACTTCTCCAAGGCTTTGTGAAAGCCTAAGTAGACTACTAAGCAAATCTGTTCCTATCCAGGTCAGACATGGCTTTCCAGATTGGACCATTGCATCTAGAATGGATTATGGAGCTATTTTTGAAGAGTCTTTGGAATCTGCTACTGGTCCAGAATACAATTATGAGACTGTTGATGGATGTTCACAAGACTGTGTCTTTTGGGGAGTAAATCAAAGCATTGATGTAAATCTTTAAAGCCTTGAAGGACTTAATTATACGATACTTCTGGAATCATCTTCTCCCATATCAGCTTTCCAATTTTCTTAGGATCTGATGGAGAGACAATTTTCTTGTGATCGAGACACATTTACTTGGGACAAGACAGAAATCTTTCTCAGTGGCTGCAGCTCAACTCTGAACTCCATATCTGGGGAGGCCAGATTAATATTTTCTCTGCTGATACTGCATATTACTAATAGCTAATGTCCTCCTATTTTTAGTAAGCTATTGCCTTACCATAGATAAGTTGCCTTCTATTGTTTTTTTCCTTCTTTACAATGTATATCAAATATTTTTATAATTGTACCTGGCACTGTCTTTTAAAACAAATCTTTGTTGGAAAATCATTTTGTTATAAATTTTATGTTTTCAGCTGCTTTGAACATTGGACCAATATTAAAAGAACAGAACATTTATATACATAAATAACTGAAAACCTACATATGTAAAGAATAATTTAGCTAACTAACTATGCAATTCAGCAGTGCTTTCAAAGCAATACTGTAAGGTTGGAAAGGCCATAGAAGAAAAACATTTTAAACCATATACTTTTGAATAGCCCAATCAATACTTTTATTCATTGCCCACTTTAAATACATATAGTCAAGCTAAGAATTTCTATATGTACGCATCACACCTTTCATTTCTTTAATGAAGTTTGACAATTTGTGACAGGAGAGAAAGGAAATTCATTATATTTAGTAATAGAAAACCCATTTCTCATTTCCCCCACCCCCCAGAGCCTAGCTGCTACAATGAAATTGCCTAAACCACTAGATCACAATTCCCCACCTTTATAGTTCTTAAGGGTCACTCTCAAGGGTCTTCAATTGCTTCATGTTCAAAACTTGGCACCTGGTAATTTGCAGACCAAGGTAGAAAGGAAACTATCTTTTCTTCTAAGATGAAGATTTTTTTTTATTTGGTCCAGGAAGAAATAAATCTGTCAGGAGGGGAAAATATTAAAATTAAGAAGCTTGACTAATAATCAGAGAGTGTCATGATCAATTTTGTTCAGCAATAGCCACAGGGGAAAGCTATAGCGTTTCTATAGAACTTTCCATCACACGCTCTCACATTGTCAATGTGAGAGAAATTGGAATTTTATTTCAATAATATGTATGGCTAAGGTCAATTCTTTTGTAATATGGCCCAACGGCAAGCAGAATTTCTTTAAGGCATAACTTAATACGCAGCCTGTTTCTGACATCATGGGACATTTCAGCAGAAAAACTGTAAGAATGTTTTGCCAATTACAATAAATAGTAATTTATCACAATGCTGTAGCAGTAATTTATCAATGGTGGTATTTCAGCCCAAATTCTACGGTTCTGTCTGATATCATTCAGATGACTAATGTAGCTAAATAGGTCATATGGAACATTTAAACATCTTCTTTTTAAATGTCAACTGCTTTGCTATTTAAAGTGTGTTTCTAAAAGCTTTTTCCAGGCAGTTTTAATATGGCACCTTTCCCACATATTGCTAAGCCGCAATATGTTTTTTGCTAATTTGTTTTTTTTACTTAGCATGAAGGAGAAGAGAGGATTATAATTACTAATTGTTTCTCTCCCCCCCCCCCGCCCCCATGAAGAATAGTATGAGGGCTTGTAATAGATTTACAGATGAACAGAACAAAACAGAAATAATTGCAGGCAGTGGCAACTCTTTTTATGCCTTACTTTCAGAAACTTGTATAGTTCTTATGAGTTTCTCTTAATTGCATTTTTAAGTTTGTTGATGCTACTGGTATGAGAGTTTCTCTCCTGTTTTACTTCCTCTCATTTTTCTAAAGCTTTCCAGACTTCCTTTATTGCTTAGTCTGACAAGGTCCAACTTGGTTACCTTCCCTTGGGAAGCATGAGAAAGTGTTAAAAAGATGATTGTACGATGAAAGAGTAGGTATTCACAGTATTCATCTCCTAACTTAATAAGAATAAGAAAACCTTATGGCTACAGTTTAGCAAACATTTTCCCCTTTGAAAGATACTGCAAAATCAAATTCTCTTTCATCAAACTGAATGAGATTGATAGAAAAAATACAGTATCATTTTTCTGCATGGCAGTAGCTTATACCATCATGACAACTGCACACCAATCATCATATGCCCTTCTAATTACCTTGTACTTCTGGGGCCTAAGGATAGATTACTTCCTATCCTATCCCTTTATTGCATCCACTAGATCTTTACACAGTATAGTAGTTCTGTAATAGCACAGTAGAGCAGGTCTTGCTAAGTCTCATTTTAACTCCTATTCTTCCACAGCTTTATTAAAACTATTTATTAAGGTAAGATAATAGCAAAGCAGAACTATATAGTGGAAACATATATGGGAAATAGGGATTTTGATTTTAAAGGGCATTGGTGTATTTATATACAATTTAATGTTGGAGTGTTACTCAGTGATTTAGTAAAGAATAAAACTATAGACAATAAAGATAAATGCTGTATGGGTGTTGTATAAATTTTCTGAAATACATGCAAGATATATGACTACTCCCCCCGAAAAAAACCCCAGTTTCATCACAGTTCCCGTTAATATATGATATATTTCAATGAAAAAAAGTATAATATATACTTTATATTACCTGTTGCCCTGAAATATTCAAAAGATCATGATGGGGATGATCCTGGAAACATAGGATAAATTGGGAAGAAGTTTCTGTGAAGATCTAAAGTTCATCTGGGCAAGTTCTTCCCTCTCCAGCGCCTCCTCATGCCCCATAGTGAATGTCCCAAAGATGCTTTTTACAGAACGCAACTGGCCTTTCTTGTGTGTGTTTTTTTCCTTTTAAAAACATTTCGCTTCTCATCCAAGAAGTTTCTTCAGTTCTGAAGTTCTGATGTTCAATTCTGAAGAAGCTTCTTGGCTAAGAAGTGAAACATTTTCAAGGAAAAAAAACAAACAAACCAAGAAAGCACCTTTGGGACAACCATGACCTGGATGATTGAGAATCTCCATAGATATCCGTAGTAAATCTGAATATCTTCTGTTCCAAACAATATATCAGAAGAGATTCATATTCACTAAAGATCTTTTCCTTGGGGAAGGAGGGAATGTGATTTGTTTCTTTCAGTGAACCTCCTACGCTTCTCTTTTCACGGGATGCAAATAATGAGCGTGAGGGAAAACAAAATGCATGAGAATGCTACTTTTTCCAAATCAAAGTGCTTTGTGATCATTTAAGAGCAAACATATTTATGATCACTAGATGTCCTTCTCTTCCAGCTTTTGTTCAGGTTTGTCTTAACCAAATAGCAATATAGTTGATAAAACATTTGCTCAATCCACAGGATCTCTAAGCTGTTTTTGCATAACATTGAAGTATTTCATAAAGCAAATGGCTCCAGTGCTTTTCATTTCTGTCTTTACAAAGCAACACATGCTCCTAGTCTTAAATCATTCCTGGAAATATAGCTGACTTAACTGTAGTACTTTCTTTCTAAAGGAAGTTTTTCTTTATATGCTATCATGCACATGAAGTATTTCATCACCGCTACATTTATGCAGGCATCTGGAATAGCCTTGTGCTATTTACCACCCTTTTGCTTGGCAATTACTTCTTACCACAGATGACCAGTGGAGGAGCAATTTGCATTTCTTATTTAAAAGGACCACAGGTGGAATAGAACAGACTATATTACAAGAAAAAAACATTTTTTTGGGAAATGTTGCCATCCACCCAAATACACAGGCAACTGTCCTCCTGTAAGCCGATCTTCACCTGCTTCTCTCCATCTAAGCCAGACATGTCAAACTCGCGACGTCACGTGACATCACACAATGTATCTGAGCTTTTTTGCCATTGCTGGCAATGGGGTGGGCGCGGCTGCGGTATGATGAAACCGGCCCGTGGGCCGGCAGTTTGACACCCCTGATCTAAGCCATCAAAGTAATAATAATAATAATAATTATAAAGTTGGAAGGGACCTTGGAGGTCATCTAGTCCAACCCCCTGCTCAGGCAGGAACCCCTATACCCTTTCTGACAAATGGCTGTCCAGTTTCTTCTTAAAAACTTCCAGTGTTGGCGCATTCACCGCTTCTGGGGGCAGGTTGTTCCACTGGTTAATTGTTCTAACTGTCAGGAAGTTTCTCCTTAGTTCTAGGTTGCTTCTCTCTTTGGTTAGTTTCCACCCATTGCTTCTTGTCCTGCCTTCAGGTGCTTTGGAAAATAGCTTAATTCCCTCTTCTTTATGGCAGCCCCTGAGATATTGGAATACTGCTATCATGTCCCCCTCGTCCTTCTCTTCGTTAAACTAGACATACCCAATTCTAGCAACCGTTCCTTATGTGTTTTAGCCTCCAGTCCCCTAATCATCTTTGTTGCTCTTCTCTGTACTCTTTCTAGAATCTCAACATCTTTTTTACATTGTGGTGACCAAAACTGGATGCAGTATTCCAAGTGTGGCCTTACCAAGGCATTGTAAAATGGTATTAATACTGCATGTGATCTTGATTCTATTCCTCTGTTAATGCAGCCTAGCACTGTGTTGGCTTTTTTGGCAGCTGCAGCACGCTGCTGGCTCACATTTAAATGATTTTCCACTAGGACTCCGAGATCCCTCTCACAGTTACTACTATTGAGCAAGGTACCCCCTTACATTTGATTTTTCTTGCCTAAATGTAGAACCTTACTTTTTTCACCATTGAATTTCATTTTGTTAGATAGCACCCAGTGTTCAAGTCTGTCCAGATCCTCCTGTATTTTAAGCCTGTCTTCTGGAGTGTTGGCTATTCCTGCCAGCTTGGTGTCATCTGCAAATTTGATGAGTTCCCCATCTATCCCCTTGTCCAGATCGTTGATGAAGATGTTGAAGAGTGTCAGCTATAAGCCCCATGCCTAATTTTTATGAAGCCTCCTTAAAAGTGGACATGAAAACAACTCCAGATTCCAAAGCTTTTCACTAAAATCAGAACCTCAAGCCTATACTTTGTGTGTGGGGGATACAATGTTTTATTAGGAGAGCAAAAGGTGATCCATTTTTAGTGGTCCAATTCATCATACTGGTATGCTTAGCCCATATCTTCCAATTCCCACTGATCATTTTCAGGTTCAATGTATATATGTGTCATATATACATGGAAGAAAATAGCGTTCTGATAATTTTGTTGTTTCTTCTAGAAGTGTGGGAGTTTCTATAAATTGGGAGTTTTTCTTGACTGTGCAACTAATGGTTGCATTCAGGGCACTATTGTTTTCATTTCATGCATGATAAGAAGTGGTATTATGTTCTTATCAAAGTATACTTTCTGATGCGCTTGTTGGTTTTGTGGTCTGGATTATGGTCTTTCTTTCAGTCTTATGGTTGACAGTTGGCCAATAAAATTCATTTCCATAACACATGCTTTCTACAGATTCAGAAATGATAAATTTTGTCTATACCACCTTGCAAAGGTTTCTGAAGCACATGCCTCATAGTTTTTAACATGCCCATTTAGACTGGAAATAACTTAAGGTTAAGCACATCACACTAATTCCCCAATCAAAAGCAAATTAAATCATTGTTTTACTGGAAAACAAATGGTACTTCATTGACAATTATCTCATCTGGAATACTGTGGTGTGCAAATATTGCCTTTAGACTAGCAACCACAATTACAATAAATTGTAACCTACAATTATGAGATGGTTGAGGTATAAAACATAAGCTGAAGATTTTCTCATAAACATAATTTTTTTCAATCAACAAGTTAAGAGGTCAACGAGGATGGAGTTCACACTTACCTATTTCAACCTTATCTTTTGTTGACTTCTTTTTCAATAGTCTTTGATTTTTCCAAGCATCAGGACAATAATACTTGTCTTTTCTCATGTGTCCAACATATTTAAACATCAGCTTCACTATTAGTGCGTCCAGCAATCTGCTTTTACTTCCTCTAGTATTGAATGATTCCCCCCCCCTTGTTGCAGTAATATATATTCTCGGACATTCAAAGGTATCAATTTTGCATCAAGTTTTCTTTATCCAGCTTCACAGCCATATTTGACAATTGCCTGGTATATATCTTACAACAAAATAATTTCTCTAACTACAACTACCTGTCTTGCGCTGTAGTGAAGTGGGAAAGTTATGCACTATCTCACCAGTAATGAGGTTGTTGGTAGCATCCCATTTGCTGAAAAATTTCTCTGCTTCATCCTAGCACTCTCCAGGGTACTGGCACTCACAGTGGGTTTTCCTCTATAGTCTTTTGTTCTCCTTGGTTCTTTGTCACTCTCTCTCACTCCAAAAAAAAAAAAAGACTGGGTGTCCCAGAAATTCCTTTGAATAATATAAAGAACTGTCTACACCAATTCATATTTGGAACTGAGATTTAAAATTATCTACCAATAAGTTATTAAAAGACACATCTATTTGAATCTAGTGGAAGACATCTTAATCTACAGAAATCGCTTTTCTAGTGAACTGAGATTAAAACTAACTTGGAAAGGATAAAGAGTAATGAAACTGGTTTTATGACTTGCAGTGATTGGTATATTATGACAGCCCTTTCTCATGAAGAAAAGATAAATACTATGGTACTTCTTAATAGTACTAATATATTTAAATCAAGGCAAACAGCAAAGTCTCTCTCTCTGTGTGTTTTTTGTATCATCATCATCACTATCATTATTATCATCATCAATCATCATCATTCTAGCCATTGTCTATCCACTGCAGGATGAAGGTCTCTTCTGCATGTTTCCAATCAATACAGTCCTGAGCTTTCTTTTGCCAATAGGGCCGACAATATTTGCTGAAGTCATTGATCCATTTTGTTTTAGGTCTCTTTCGTGGATGCTTTTTATCAAGTGGGATCCATTCTATGACTGCCTTAGTCCACTGCCATCAGTTCTTCTTGCTATGTGATCAGCCTATTTCCATTCCAATTCTTTTACTCTCTTGATGATATCATATACTTTAGTTTGTTCTCTAATCTAATGTCTTCTCTAAGACAAGATAGAAAGACCTGCACATGGATTAGAGAACAAATAAAAGTATCTTTTGTATAGCAGCCAGTACATTCAAATAAAATAAGGCCAAACTCCAGCATGCTCCTTTACAGCTTGTGTGGGTATAAAAATGCTCTTGACTGTTTTCTTTAAATAGCAATTGGTTAAGAGAAAATTGGAGACCCCTATTTATACAAGAGAAAGTGTTTGATACAGGCATAAAGCCAGTATATTAGTTCAGATGGAAATGGCTAAATCCATCTGATATGTGTCTGTGTATATATGGAGGAATGCACATTCATATGCATACATCCTGAAATAAGAAAAAGGAGATGTTCCAGACTATAAAACCAATCTTTTTAATGCATCTGGTGTAATGTTCAAAGGATACAACATTACTGATTGAACAGTCTTAAAGGAATTACAGGAAATGAATTAACAGCTACACCACAGGTGGTATTGCTAAGTGACTAAACAAATTTTAGAGAATGATAAAATTGGATTGAGATTTGTAAACTACAAGTAGCTAAAAGAATGATTATACTGAAATATTGGAATGGGTGAAAAACACCATATAATGGAGTAATAATGTTCAGTTTAATAGCTATTACTGAAACACTGTACAGCAGTAACTAACTTTGTGGACTACAAGAAGAAAACATTAATCCACCTGAAAAAAATGATTTGATTTTTTACTTAGAAATTCCACAGAGAGATTTATTTATAGATTTACTTACATGAGGATAAATTAATTTATTAAATTTAGTGAGATTTAATTCTGTGCAAACATATACAGGATTACACTATATTTCATAAATTATCACTAGTGCTGTAAAATTCAACATTTGAAAATAATTTGTGTCCTTATAATATTCATGGTTTGAAGTTATATTGTTTTTATTATTTAAGCATACAACTTAAATGCCATTGACTTCTTCAGTAAATATAAATGTATATGAAAAGTAGAGCCACATTTTTACAGTGTTCTGCAGAATATTTATGCGCATGCTATAAACTCAGAAATTCTAGACAATGATGGATTAAGACTGGGTTTTCCATGACCAGGAAAGCTATTTCTGTTTAAGAACTAGAGCAGAGATATTATTCATTTAAGTTGTTGGTTCTCTCTGAGCTTGGTTGTTTCTTGCAGACTTTCATTACCCAAACTAGGTAACATCATCAGTGCTAGTCACTAGTACTGATGATGTTACCTAGTTTGGATAATTAAACTTCTGCAAGAAAACAACCAAGCTCAGAGAGCACCAAGGACCCTTCATTTCAACCCTTTATTGGTCATTTAATTTCCTTCACATTGGAGGAAGAGAGCAGGGTAGTGTTCTGAATCAACTCCATCTTCCTGCTCCATCATCCGTTGACTTTCTATGGAACAAGGGGCCTCTGATTTTTTTTGGGGGGGGGGCAATGGGTACATTTGAGAGAATGTTATAGATACTCTTCCAAAAATACTTACTAAGTAGGAAGCAGCCAATGAGAAAGCAAGTTGTACCATCTCTACCATCCATCTCTGAGAATGCTTTTAAAATACTCACTACTAGGCATCCACCATTCGTTTTGCGAGGGAGCCCAATAGCATCACTAAAAATTCACCTGAGGTTAAGAGTTTTGCTCTGAACCATGAAAAATCCATTGTTGTTGTTGTTATTTTACATTGTCTTTAAAAAATAAAATTAGGAGGAACAGGTAGCCTGGCAAGGGCACACTGGCACCAGCAGGAAGCACAAAAGGCTGCAGACATGCAAATATGTCCCCCTTTTTTTCATTTAAGCCCTCCTAATTGTTGTTCTGGACCCAAACTTGTATTTACCAGATTGTATTATGTACTGATGGGAAGGGTATATGTTTGAGTCCTTCTGGACCATTGTTGGGAAGGTGGCACAAGATTTTGGAAGAATAGTCTACTGATAATAATAGATAATAATGTTTCTGCATTATTATCTATGCTAATGCTAATTTTGAGGAAAAAAGAAGTTTGAGAAAGCCCAACATGCCCAAGAATTTGTGCATAGTATTAGGAATTTGTACAACTTACATTTTAAAAACTCTGGAATAAATGAGAAGTTCTCTCCTCTGCTGAGAACCTTCCACTAAAAACCTTGGTGTCTGATGATGCATTAAATGTATTTTCCCTTCTCTTCTGTTAAACTGAATTATTCAAAGCAGGTTGCAAAATATAAAAACAGATCTAAAAGTCGCAATCATTTTTTTATTTAAACTTAATTACAATAAGTAGACAATAAGTAAAAGGCAACGATAAATAATGTCTCTATAATAATCACTGAATGAAATTACAGTGAAATCACATCTTAAAGCATTATTGCTTTACATTTCATATAAATAACACGAGTAAAATTTTGATTTGGGGAAAGAAAATAAAATCGAAAAAAAAAAATC
Organism: Crotalus tigris; assembly: GCF_016545835.1. NCBI lineage: Eukaryota > Metazoa > Chordata > Lepidosauria > Squamata > Viperidae > Crotalus > Crotalus tigris. The sequence goes on along the minus strand of NW_024096552.1, from coordinate 9,216,659 downwards.
AAATCTAAATGGACAGTAATAGTAGCAAAAGCAAAATCAGGTCTACTAGGAAAATGCTTTTTAACCTTTATTCTTAACATAAATCATGAGGCTCATTTTTCACGGTCTCATTTCTATAGAATTCAATTAAAGGTCAGATTTCTAATGGGGATCCTAATTATTAATGTATTACCATTTTTAAATTATTAATGAGTTAACATATTTGCATAATGGGTAAAGAAAATGCCCAACAACAACTTTCGTATTGTATGAAGAACTTTCAAAATGTTTAATCAATGTCTTTTTAATATTCTCAAATAATCTGTCTTTTAATCATTCTGCCAATACTTGAAAGATACATCTAAAATATATTTAAAATTAGCATTGTTATTAATTGGTGGGAAAATATTAACCTTTGTGATGATAAGCCAATGAAACTGTTTATCCAGCACTTTGGAATTTTGAAAGAAGACATACTCCCAAATTTAGGCTGTAAAAAAAAAAAAAAAAAAAGAGAGAGAGAGAGAGAGAGAGAGAGAAAGAGAGAGAGAGAGAGAAATTTGTTTAACCTCTATAACACACTTTTGAAAATATTCTCTATTTCACTAGGTTTTAAAATCCTACTGTTTTTCAAAGCCCCCAAAAATAAATCTGGAGGAAAATGTCTACCTTGTTTCGCCAAAAGTAAGACCTACTCCAAAAATAAGCCTTAGCTTGATTTTGGGAGGATGAGTCTAATATAAGCCCTACCCCAAATATAAGCCCTGGTTTTTGGGCGAGGCGCATGCCTAAAAATCAAGCAAAGGTGGGGGTGGGAGGTGGAGCTTACCATTGCAGCTAGGCCTCCCATGGACTGACACTTGCCTCGCCAACCCACTTTTTCTGTGGCCAAAGGAGCAGCTTCATTCTGCAGCTGAGAATGGAGCTCTGACCTGCATTTCATAGTCAGACACCTTTCCGGAAGGCCTTGGCAGCTGAAAACCGAGCTATGGATTCAATCCGTAGTTCGTTTCTCAGCTGCAGAGGTCTTTCCGGAAGGTCTCTGACTGTGAAATGTAGGCCGGAGCTCCATTCTCAGCTGCAGAATGAAGCTGGTCCTTTGGCCACAGTAGAAGTGGGCTGGCTGGGCAGGGCTGTCAGTGCTGCCACCTCAAGGTGAGTGGAAAAGACACCCCTCAAAAAAAATAAGACCTGGTGCCTCTTTTGGAAGCAAAAGAAAAATAAGGCTGTGTCTTATTTTCGGGGAAACACGGTATTATCTTTATTCAGTGGTATGACACTGAATGTGTCAGGCATGAACAACCAGATTTGTACATGTAAAGTTCAAACTGACTACTTTATTGTTATCTGTCTGTTACACAGGAATCTCTCCAGATTGGCGGCTTTTACATGGGAACTGCTAGAGAAGGCTCTAAGGCAGGGGTAGTCAACCTTGGCTCTTTTATGACTCGTGGACTTCAACTCCCAGAATTCCTGAACCAGCTAAGCTGGCTCAGGAATTCTGGGAATTAAAGTCCATGAGTCATAAAAGAGCCAAGGTTGACTACCCCTGCTCTAAGGCATTCAGGGTGGACTAGACCTAACCCTTTGTATTTATTTAGAGAACCTATACTAAATCTACACATGAGCTTCCTCCCAATCAAGATGGTTGTCAGTGATGTCTCAGGACCCACCAGGAAATCACAGAACAGCTTGCACTTCATAGTTCTGGGTCTATCATCTAGTAAAGTTCTTCAGTAGTCCTGATTATTATCTTACTTTTTTCTTTTCCAGCCTGTCTCTCTAGCTGTGACCAATGAATTCTATAAGCAGTAGTTTGTAAGACAGCATGTCACACAATAAAACCTCCAATTAAAATTCAGTTCTATCCTATAGACAAGACTCTTTAAATCTGTATATGAACGTCCTGTTCAGATGGTTTGTTCTGTTCTAGCATGGCATTTGCATCAGGAAAATCCCACAAGTTTCAAGGATTTGCTAAATACCGTAAATGCCGGCGTATAAGGACTTCCGCGAGCGCTGAAATCGGCACCAAAGACGGGGGTCGTCTTATACGCTGAGTTGTCTTATACGCCGGAAATACTGGTAGTTTCCGGCGTATAAGATGATGTTCTAGGAATGCGGCCCGGCTATAAAGACGGGGGTCGTCTTATACCCCGGGTCACCTTGTACGCCGGCATTTACGGTATGCGAAAGTTTGAAAATAGATATGATGCAACTATTTTCAGGCTCTTGTATGTTCAGCGAAACATATATCTGTAACTACCTTGCCCTTCAAAATAATATTGATTATTTTCATATTACAATACTGCAACTTCACCTATAGTACATTAGGTCTATTAGATATCATGGTTCCACAAAGTTTCTCTTTTTCCTCTTTCCATGTTTTCCATGTGGCTATATTTTAATGATATGCATCTATAAACCCATGCAAGTATATTCAGTTTTTAATGTAAAATACATACAAGAAAAATGTCTTCTTCTTTTTTAAGAAAATGGCCTCCTGTTTAAAGGAGCAGTAGTTGAGGCTGTTGTAATAAAGCAAATACATTGTCTTGCTTAATAATCTACAAAAGGAATGCAATTTTCATCTTAGTATTAACTATTTCATAATATCATAAGTGTATGTATGTGTGAATCAAATTAGATTTTTATTGCAGTCATAGACCAGGATAAAGAAGGTTGAATCCTTAAAAAAAGCATAAAGGGTGCATCAAGAATAAAAACAAAAATTCTCCAAAATGTGGAAAGCTAAAAGATATGAAATATATGAACATATATGTATGTAAAGTGAAAGTGAAATGCATTTAGGGCAATTTATGCTAATAGTGGTTCCAATGTGTAGTTTTATCAGTTTATTCTTACTTTTTTCACATTAACAAATACAAGATGTGTAGCTCTCCCCCACCCATATCTTTTATCAGTCCATTCCAACCATTAGCTAGTGAGTAATACTCTGGCTGGAAGCCACTGGGAAGATTTTGTTTTGCGGTTATTGCTACCACAAACCACAGTATGACTAAATGTCAAGGTCTAGTTATAGGTCAAGGTCAGACAAGGAGAACCTATTGTCTGACAAAGAAGGTAAATGCCAAAGAGCAGTTACAAGGTATTCTAATAAACTTAGTTTAATAAAAAAATTTTAAAAAATAAATTAGAATTATAGCTTAAGCAGCAGATCAAATTTCAGTCATAACAGGCTGCAATATACTCTGGTTCTTTTCACATAAATACACAAACACATACAATTGTATGAGATGAAAACAGAGGATATTTGTATGATGTTCTGCTTAGAGAACATACCACTTGTGAATGATGCATTAATTCAGTAATGACCACTCATGAGATAGGACTGATGATTGAAGTGGATCTATCACCCTGTCATGCCAGGCTATGCTAACACCATCTTATTGACCCTTTCTCAGCATGGCTTCTATAACCATCTGTGTTTTCAACATCATGCTTGAACTGGAGTAGCCTTTTCAAGTATTGCACAGAATAAAAGGATGGTTACCATGATAAAAAAAAGCATCACAGTTCAAAAATGGTCCCAGAAGAATCCAGTTTTTAGGAAAAATACACCCATAAGGAGTTGCCAAACTATGCTTTCCAGGTTGCCTCAGAAATACTCAGCTGGAGTGATTCACTTAACAACTGTGGCAAGAAAGATGCTAAAATGGGGCAAAACTCACTTAACAAATGTCTCACTTAAAGACAGAAATTTTGGGCTCAATTGTGGTCATAAATTGAAGACTACCTGTACATGATATCATCCTCAATCCAACCCTAATCTATGGCAAAGGCAACTTCAATCAATCTTTTCTTATTCCACATCAAAGTAATATTTTCTAACTTCTGCTGACAGTGCTGGTCTGTTTGCTGCATTTCATTTTCATACAGGCAAACATCCAGTTCCAGTCGACTATTGTGTGCATGGATATTTCCAGTATTATTAATTGGAACACTCCATAGCTGTTCTGTACTGATGGGCTTCTTTTGCTTTGCTTTTTACACATTCAAAGTGTAAAAAACTGTGAATGGTGAAATTATTCTTCTTGTTTTTATTTTCTTACCACTTCTATCTCCACCAATGCCCCCTTTTAGCCCAACTAATAAAAATAATGGTAAAGCTACAATCTGTCTTTTCTTTCCTTCCTTCTGTAAATGTGCCAGATAGGAAGGTGTTAAATAGAAAAAAGAATCATTGTGGGGAAGGGGGATTCATACAAAGATCTGTCAATGGGTCCAGTGACCTCCATGTCCCACCCACAGAAATGAAAATGACTGATGCTTAATTGTCCGGCATAGGTGGGAAGAGGTAAAGAAGCAAGAGGATCCTGTTATTGGAGGTTGCAGTAACTTCTATGCAAGACATCTAGCTAGCAACAATACCAAATCTGAAAAATGATTTGAAATCTGAATAGGACTTTTGTAAGCTGACTTCATTGCTTGTTGGTGTCCGCCTGGGAGATAGCAAGTTTAGGCTGCTATGAGGAAGAACTGTATGAATGGACCACTGAATGGCATCTAACTGACTTTGGAGTTGATCCAGAAGATAGCATCATGGAAAAAATTCATTCAGCTGGGAATTGGAAGTTTCTATACTTTTAAATACCGCCATTATGTTTAGATTTTATCCTTGCCTCAATGCTCTAATGAACATGTGAGAATTAGCCTGTGAGCCTTGACCCCTGGGTCTAGACCTTTTATATGCAGGGTACCAATGTCCTGAAGGCCCCTAGATGGCAACAAAAAGTCAGAGCTTTGAGTTTTGTTTTGTTTCAACTGTCCATATATGCCAAGCCTAGCATCTTTCCCCAAATCAGGGTGTTTTCCAATGAGTCCTCTCTTCTCATTTGGTGGCCAAATTATTTGAGCTTCAGCTTCTATATCTGTCCTTCCAAAGAAAAGTCAGGGTTGATTTCCTTTAGGATGGACTTATTTGATCTCCTTGCAGTCCAAGGGACTCTCAAGAGTCTTTTCCAACACTCTCTTTGGTGCTCAGCCTTCCTTATGGTCCAACTCTCACAGCCATACATTACTACTAGGAAAATCACAGGTTTGATTATATGGACTTTTGTTGGAAAAATGTCTTTGCTTTTTAATATGCTGTCTAGGTTTGCCCCAGCTTTCCTCCCAAGGAGTAAGCATCTTTTAATTTCATGGCAGCAGTCCAAGAATATAAAATCTGTCACTGCTTCCATTTCTTCCCCTTCTATTTGCCAGGAAATGATGGCATCAGATGCCATGATCTTCTTTAAAAAAACTGATGAAGGGAGACAACTTTTGTTATGATACAAGCAACCTAAGGTTTCTTTTGTAATCATGGTTTTAGTTTTAGTGAAGTATCTCACAACATCGATACTGCCAACTGCAGCAGGATTAGCATGATAAAGATTCTTTCAAACCACCTATAGCCTAAAACCAGTCTTATTGTAAAGTCTTCTCAAAGAGATAGTAATTTCAAATTATGAACAAAGTAATAATGACAAGGACAAGCTGTAAATGAAAAGTATGCCTGCAATCACAAAAAAAGATACAGCTGATGTTATCTCTGTGTGGAATCCACGCAACCTTGTTAAAAAAGCTTAGTAAACACATCCCCCTTGAAAAGGATGTTTTATTTGTAATGATAAAGATCTATCTTTTCTTAAACAAATAAATAAAACAGAGACTTGTCCAAATCTAAAAGTTGACCTGTAGCATCTTCATTTAGAGGTACTGCTGAATGAATGGTGAAGCAATGAGTTTTGGATCATCAGATTAATCTTTTGAGGAGGGAGAAATGTAATCTGTGAGGAATAGAACATAAGGATGGGGAAAGAGAAATGTTATTTATTTAATCTAAACATGACCTTGTTTGCTGGGAACAAATATTGGCAGAGAAAGACAAGAGTTGCTCTCGTGTGACATTATTCCATAACATCGCCCTGTCCTATAAATGTCTCTGGAACCACAGAAACTTAAGATGGAGGGGCTGTGCTTACAGAGAGGCTATCAGTAAATGACTTGTTGAAAATTTAATTCTCTGAATGCATCATGTGGTTTCAAAGGACAACACATTCTAGAGCAACCATCCTTCTTCATGTTATTTGTTCTGGAAGGCAGCAGTTAAAGCCTGGCAGCTTTATTTCAGTGTCTCGGGTTACAGTGCTTTCAGCACCAGAAAACAGTAAGTAGAAAGTCTGATGGGCAGGAGAGCATAAAAGATAGACAGAAAGGGTAGCACGATGCGCAGAGGCTTTGAAAGGGATTAAAAATGAATAGCCACAATGACCAAACCTCCGAAAAGCAAAACTTAATGTATCCAGAGCTAGCAACTTTTAATGCAGCTTGCATTTCACTTTTTTTGCTTTGGTATCTTGACATGGCAGCCTAGCTATCTACCCCCAGTTCTCTCTGTTCTAAGGATACTCACTAAAAATCCATACACACACACACACACACACACACAAACACACAGCCACAATTTGGGGGTGGGGGAAAAACAAAGTGCTATATTCAGAGCTAGCAACTTTTAATGCAGCTTGCATTTCACTTTTTTTGCTTTGGTATCTTGACATGGCAGCCTAGCTATCTACCCCCAGTTCTCTCTGTTCTAAGGATACTCACTTCCCTTCCATATTATTTAATTTGGGGGGGGGGCGGGGAAGTGCTGCAGGTCTACCTAGGAATAGCATTCATACACACACACACACACACACACACAAACACACACTGTTGGCTTGAAAACATGATATGCAACTTTTTTTTTGTTTAGCAAAAACAAAGAAATGGTGTGCAGGTCTAAATCAGAGGATCATTCTAGGTCAGGGGTCCTCAACCTTGGGAACTTTAAGACTTGTGGACTTCAACTCCCAGAATTCCTCACCCAGCAAAGGAATTCTGGGAGTTGAAGTCCATAAGTCTTAAAGTTGCCAAGGTTGAGGAGCCCTGTTCTAGGTGGTTTTTATTTTTTTGCACATTTTCTTTCAGTTCAGAATCTCTCCCTGCGCATGAGTAAAAACACAACAGGAATTATCTTGCATATTGAACATTATTTGTTCCTTAGCCCTCTAGTCTAGACTGTACACACACTGGGTAATCAGTTTTTCCATTTGTTCAGAGTTTTCTTCTTCAGGATTTTTGTTCATCTACATCAGTGGAGGGTATCTATGGCAGGTTTACAACTTGTAGACTTCAACTCCCAGAATTCCTGAGCCATAGTCACCATAGTTGCCTGCCCCTGATGTAGATGATTATTTACAGGATACTTTAGAACAGGTTTGTCAAACTGGCGGCCCACGGGATGGATGCATCACATGCAGGCCACAGCCACCCCAGTTCCACAATATCACAATATGTCATAATACGTCACGTAACACAATCAAGTTTGATATCCATGCTTTAGAATGATTTCATGCTTAGTTTTGGTGGTACCTTTGAGTGTGTTTTGTGTTTAGGAGAAGATAAAAAAGGCGCTGGTTTCTTTCTTTCTTTGAACTACATACTTCTCCTTCATTCCATGGCATCCTCAGCTTCATGCCCACAACAGGAGTTTCCATATGCTACCTTTTGAATTGAAAACCAGGGAGACTGCAAACCCTTTGCCAACTCAAGTTCATCCATGAGTCTGCCAAAAATTCTTGCTAATTTCTTTTCTTTTCTTTTTCTCTCTCTTGCCTTTTATTTTCCATCAAGCGGCACTTTTTACAGAAAAATAGCTGATAATAGTATTAGGTCATCACACAGCTAGAGTTGATACTTGTTTTTGAACCAAATTGCACAAACCGGATACTGATATCTGCTAGTGGCCAATGAATTAATGTAATTTTCAGAGACTTGCAAGAGTTGTTACTAAATAGACATTTTAAGGGAGTTGTTTAATGTGAATTAGATTCAAATGTAAGGAATTTCATTTTACCGATGTCTTATCCACATAATTAAAAATACATATGTAATTAATATATGTGTAGATGTATTTAATAAGATTCAGAAGCCATCCATATTTTCCCCTATGCGCGTGCACACACACACACACACACACACACACACACACAAACACACACAAAAACTCTCATCACAATACAGTAGACAGTCAATACAGTTAATTGCAGGAAATAATTCTGTAAAATCTCCTTTTCCAGCAGAAAAGATAGCAAAATATGGGTAGACCATGCTACCATTCAAGGGATAAAGAACTAATTGGACAATTGTTTTGAAAAAAAAAAGTATGTCCATGAATCCATTTCAAACTGGATGGAAATGTGAAGCCCCAGATTCCTTGTAAGAATAATTCTTGTCCTATTACAAAAACAAAAAAGGTAGGAAAAAGCAAAACTGAAAAAGCTCTTAAAATTTGGATAGATAATGGGGAAGCAAAATAGTAAATAGCAGAAATCTGTCCTTTTGAAAAAGCTGCTTTAAAAAGTGATATACTGCAAATAATGATACAAAGGTCAACTGATTAATATTTATTTGACTTTGTGCAATTTTTTTTTTAAAAAAAGAACATGAAACTTCTGTTTTAAGAGCATTCAGTGACCTTTCCTCTCTTTGAATAAGTTTCTTACTTTAAAGGTTATTTAGTTCAAATCCAAGTCAAAGACTTTAGGAAAAGCAGAAGAAATTTTCCATCAACAGTTGTTCTTATGGTTGCAATTTTCCACAGGACAGTTAGATATGTTGAATTTCTATTTAATTTATAGTTATCCCTGTTTTTTGTGAGCCATTTCCATTTTTCTCCTTTTTAAATAATTCATATTTGACCTGTATTTGTCCATGATCAAAATACTCCATTACTTAAATAAAGCATTTCTCCTGCTTCAGCCTTTCATACGTGGTTTAGGAATACAAATGAATCTCACAATATCAGGTCTATGGCAATAATATAATCTGCACAGCTTATTTTAAAGATGAAAACTCCCTGGGAGAACATTCATGTGCAAGAGTTGCATTTTACTTTTTAACAAATTGTCTCTGTGGTTCCCTCATTGCTCATTGGATGGCAGTGTTGACTTTTCTAATAGAATACAGCAGCTTAGTTCATGGAATAATCTCTTATTTGGTAGCTTTTAACATGAGTGCACATATTCAGAATATAGTATACTGTAGCATAATGTACATTACCTAGAAATATTAAGGAATGGAGGAAACTGGTTTTCCATAAAGTATAACCCTCTTTTGTAGATTCAAACTAGCAGCCACAATTGGAATACAACTCTTGAGGAGGAGCAGGAGGAGTTAAGATTAAGAACTAAGATTAAGAACTAAGATTTTTGTATTTACAAACTAGAATTCCGGGTATTCAGTGGTGGGACTTGATATTTGTACAAACTCTACAGTGAGTGATTAATTCTCCATTTCCTTCCCCTCTCAAAAACCAATCAGTAAATAAACAACATTTTTTGTTTTAAAAAAACCAGATCTTATGCGTTGGCCTTATATTTGTGCCCTATTTCATTATGGAATTGTGCCACTCTGAATCCTTCCTCAAATGCCAACACTGAAAGGAAAGCATTAGAAACAGTATTTATAGCAAATGTATCGCAAAGAAAACCAACAAATGGAGAAAATGTTTCTAGATTGATATCCCTCATTTCTAGCCAGAAGGAATGCAAGGCAATTTAGAAATTTACAGTCACGCATGCCTATAACAATGTCTAGAACACTGAGAAACATGGCAGATGCATATTTTTGCTGAGAAATGAGGTGTCTACAAACAGGCATGAAGTGAAATGTAATAGTCCCTGAATGTCCTTGCAAGTCCTGATCCATCCTCTAATATTTATGTATTTTGCATAATTTCAAATTAAGGATCATTAAAAGATAAAGGCCAAACCTGAATCTTAAATGTAGGCTCATCCATGAAATTTAATTGGCTACTTTTGATTCAGTTATTGGTTCAATTACTTAATCTAACCTCCTTTGTTAGATTGATATGACAGTACAATGGAGAAAACCATATACAGATCAAAGAATTGTTTTGTCTAGTCTAGTCTGTTTTACCAACTGGTAGGATTTTTATGACTTTATCTAGAGAAGCCCATAGATGGCCCTTACAGGCAATCCTTGACTTACAACCACAATTGAGCTCAACATTTCCATTGCTAAGCAAGACAGTTGTTGTGAGTTTTGCCCTATTTTTTTGCCACAATTGTTAAGCAAATCACTGTAGTTGTTAAATGTATCATGCAGTCATTAAGTGAATCTGATTTCCCCCATTGACTCTGCTTGTTGGAAGATGCCTGGGAAGGTTACAAATGGTGATGACATTACCCTGGAACAGTACAACTGTGATAACTATATGCCAGTTGCCAAGCGCCTGAATTTTGATCATGTCACGATGGGGGATGCTGCAAGGGTTGTAAATGTAAAAACTCATCATCACTCACTTTTTTCAGTGCCATTGTAACTTCAAACAATTACTAAATGAATGTTTTTAAGTTGAGGCTCCCTGTATTTCTTCTATTTGGAAAGCAGGAACCTGGTGATCAAACTGCTGTTCTACTACATTCGGTCCTTGAGCTTCTTGAAGCAAGAAAAGGCATGCAATTAATATAAAAAAGGAAGTTCTTCTTTAAATTAAGTATCACAGGTCCAGGCAAATTATATTTTTCTAGCATATGAATATTATGAAATTATTTATGTGAAAACTAAGATTCATGAATATATCAGCTGCAAACAGGATGTATTAAGAGTATCTGCTACTCCTTGGGGGGTCTGCTAAGGAGTTGCATGGTGTAAGATAGGAGAAAGTGGCCCACTGGTTATTTATGACTATTCTGATCTCTGAATCTCAATGACCATTTTCCTTGTCTGAGGAAAATATGCCCTTTCATCTTTGCTGTTCTTTAAGATTAGAGCACTAAATAAAACTTTATTTAAAGTGTAGCCACCATTTCAGTGCAATGCTTACTCCCTTGGCTACTGACATAATACGCAACTAGTAACTCTTCCTAAGAAGGAATAGAATAGAATAGAATAGAATAGAATAGAATAGAATAGAATAGAATAGAATAGAAGCTGGAAAGGACCTTGGAGGTCTTCTAGTCCAGCCCCCTGCTCTCTGCTATAGCTTCTAGAAAAACTTATTGTATTTCATTTTAGATTCCTACAATTTAAAGTTACTAATTACCATGGAAGATATACTAGTAATCAAAGATATGAGCAAAGTTACTTCTCCAGTCCTGCAAATCGTCCAAATCTATACCTACATTAGTCATGAAAGAAGACACACAAGGATAAAGAAGCAGTGTAGTACAAAACATCTAGAACTTTCTCCCTTCCAATCTGAAAGACAACATATTAAATCATTCCCATCCAATATTGTTTTGTTTGTAAGAAAGAAGGGGTGGAATAGGAATGACAGATGAAAGAAATTATTTGACAGAAGACTACATTTGCCTTCCCAATTTCTTTCATTGGACATGTGTGCCTATTTATCTAAGAAGAAATTGCATCAGCTCTCTTATCATTGTTTCCTGCATTTCTCTTGTGCTTTCAAGCTCAGATCAGACAGGCTTATGATAACTCTCTGAAGAAATTTAGCTCTTTTTCTATTGTCTGCCTGATTTCAGACTCTTCAAGCAGGGCTTCAGCCCGCAAACTAGTTCTGATAGGAAGGTTCTGTCTAGATAGCTTAAAGCAAAACTGTGAAAAACAGAAATGCCATCACTTTACATTCAGTAAGAATGGTTGGATTCTCATATTGTGTAAACTGTAATGCAGCCTGCTAGTATGTGATTTAGTGCAATTTTTTTATTGAAAGTTTTTTAAATTTTACAAAACAAATCCCTTCCCCAAGCCCCCCCACCCTCCCATACCCTCCCCCACCTCCCCAAGCCTCCCAAACCCTCCCCCAACCTTCCCAGAGCTGAGTACAGGCTTAATTAAAATTTTTCAAAAAAAAGAAAAAAAAACTTAAAACACATATAAATCCTAAACAAATCTTAATACATTAAATTAAATAGGTTATCTTCTCTAAAAAGTAATAATTGCAATCATTAAACACGTTATAATATACTCTAAACATTTTCTAGTATGATGCTTATATTATTATCCATCATTCTATATAAACTCCCTCCAAAACACAAATTTAAACATTACTTTCTTTGAATATCTATCCATACAATATAAAATCTAATCTCTCCCCCTTTCTTTATCCTAAAACACAAAAATAAACACATAAACATTCATTATACCATTAAAACTAAATACTCTTTGAATACTTAAACTAAATACTTAAACTTAAACTTCTTATCTAAGATTTTCATTCAATCTCCATAATCTTCTCTCCTATCAAAAAAAAAAAAAACTTAAAAGACATATAAATCCTAAACAAATCTAGGTACATTTAATTAAAAATAATGATGATAATAATAATAATAATAATAATAATAATAATAATAATAATAATAATAATAAAAAACCCAATCGTTAAACACATTATAATATACTCTGAACCTTTTCATATCATACTTATGTTATTATCCATCATTCTTTATAAACTCCCTCCAAAACACAAATTTAAACATTACTTGAAACATTAAAATTCCCTTATACACATTTAAATCTTTACCAATAACACAATAACAAATTCCATCCACAATAAACACATTCCTAATCAGTCTCTCTTGTCCATAAACCTCAAAAGAAGTGCTTTAAAAACTGCCCTTAAAGGTAGCTCCAAAAAGTTTATAAATCCTGCTTCTCCCACAGACTCGGGAACCAATACTTGTGAAGCTTCCTTCAACTCCTTCTTCTGTTGCTCTTTTTCTTTACGATCATATGTTGCACGAGTTGTCCTCTGCTCTTTCTTCTCGACTTGTTGAGGCCCCTCGAACTGAGGTTTCCCATTTTTCATTAATATAAGCTCTTCAGACTGCAATTCTACCCTTGAAGGTTGCTCCAAAAATTTTATAAATCCTACTTCTCCCGCAGATTCAGAGACCAATAATTGTGAGGCTTCCTTAACCTTCTTCTGTTGCTCCTTTTCTTTACAGTTATATGTTGCACAAGTTATCCTCTGCTCCTCCATATCAACTTGTTGAGGCCCTTCAAACTGAGATTTCCCAATTTTCATAAGTATAGGTTCTTCAAACTGCAATTCTACCTTCTTTTCTTCCAAAGCTTTAAACTTAATGGATGGCGATGAACATACCCCCAGGACCGAAGTATAAAAGTCTTTTGCTTGAGAAACAGTATTAAGTCTATAACATGTCCCCAGGTAACTCACCACCATTCCAATCGGAACATCCCATCTGAACAAAATTCGTCTCTTTTTAAGTTCATCTGCTAAAAAAGCAAACTCCTTTCTTCTTCTTAAAATTTTAGATGGGATCTCCTTTAGAATTATAACATCTTGTGAAGCAATTTGAAACCTCTTCTTATAAAAAGCTTGTATAATTTCGTTATGCAGGGATCTTTTCCCAAAGTAAATTACCACATCTCTTGGCAAATTCTTTTGCGCTGCCACTACAGAGTTAACTCTAAATGATTTTTCAATTTCACTAAGTATTTCCTCTTTTTCTTTATTCAAAATCACAGCAAAGTCCTTTGCAACCATCTCTCTCAGATTTCCTTGCACAGACTCTGCCAGGCCTCTAATTCTTAAGGCATATTCCATTTGTCTATATTGAAGCATAAGAATCTCATTTTCCATTTCTTTTTCCATGCTTTCAAATTTTCCCTCCATCAATTCCACTTTTTCAGTTACCTCTTCTACACGAGAGTTCAGCTTTTCAGAGCAACTTTTAGGCCTCAAAATCTTATTATTTTTCTCTAAAATCTCTTTCATTTCTACCCTATTTGACATAACATTTCCCATCATATCTTGCAAAACAATTATTCTAACAAAGAAGAGGGTGAAGCTAATTTAGGTTGTTGCGCTGAGCATCGAAGAAGAAACCACCTTTGTAGGAATTGCTGGATGCTTTGGAGCCATCTTTAAAAAAAAAATCTTTACTCCTTCTTAAAAATTACAAAAATTAAGCAAAAGAAAAAGAGAAATTAACTCCAAAAAAACTCCCAAAAAAAATTCAAAAAATCCTTCAAAAGGAGATCATTATAATAAAAGAAAGGAGTTAAAAAAAAGAAAAGGGAAAAAGAAAAAAATAATTAAATAGAAAAAAGAATCCATTCCATAAAAAAAGTTCAAAGATGCTTCTAAAATCCACCAAAAAAATTCAAGAAATCCTTCAAAAGGAGATCATTATAACAAAAAGATACTTCTTTGGAGCCATCTTAGAAAAATCTTTACTCCTTCTTAAAAGTTACAAAAATTAGATTAACTCCAAAAAATCAAAAAATCCTTTCATTATAATAAAAAGAAAGGAGTTAAAAAAAGAAAAGGAAAGAAGAAAAAAGTAATTAAATAGATTTTTTTAAAAGTACAAAAAGAAGAAGTCTAAAATCCAAACCCAACATCAAAATTCATTCCGTTCCAATCATTAAAAAAAGGAAAAGGATAAAAAAAAACACCAAAAAGCCTGCCGATCACCATTCTACCTTCCCCCCCCCAAAAAAAACCCGAAAAGGCCATTTTACTTTCCCTTTCAACAAAAGGAAAAAAATAAAAAGAGAGAATATAAAAGACTTAAAACAAGTAAAATCAAAGAAAGCAAAAGCTAAATCCTCTACTCAGCTCTGTCCGCCTCTAAAAAAAACTCACCAGCACTTTAATCGCGGAGGTGGTTGCAGCGGCTTGTTTTGTCCCTAGGGACAAAAGCAGCTGGGAAGCGGAGACAGTCTGAACTCCGTGGGAGCACTCCTCTCACCCCCACAAAAAAGCCTTGGGGGTGCATGAGAGTGGCTCTACCACTATTCAGACAACCCTCTTCCCCCCCCTTTGCCCGGGAGGGGGATTTTGAACTGCTGAACAGCTGATGGCCGCTGTTCATAGCGATTCAAACACTTACCCAGGAGGACGGCTACAAAGTAGCCGCCATCACGTGCGCAGATCCACCGGAAGTCACTCATTTAGTGCAATTTTTTTGATGAGCTCAATATTATATTTGTTCTGCAAAATATACAGTAGTTGAAACCATAATAGCAGAAAGGTGGGCACTCTGCAGCCTCAGAATATATGTGGCTCCCAAATTCTTTTCTCCCATATGATTGACATCTTCGTTTCTGATCACTCTGAAGCAAGAAGCAAATAACCGTCCCAAATGTATACCATTCATCTCAAACCCAGCGGTCTAATGTGCCCAAATGCATGATGTGCCATCAAGTATTTTTCCATCATCACCCAATTTTCACCCACATCCCACAAAATGTGAATTATAGTCCCTAGCTAGCAAAATATTGCCCTCCATTTGGATGCCTCATCTCCATCCACCAAATTGTTCCTTTCATGATACAGAATAGTGGACGTCCTGCCTAGTACTCTCTATTCTGTTGCTGTTAAAAGGGTTAAAGCTGGAATTACCAAAATCCCAATTCCTTTGGGACTGCATGCTAATAACCCAAGTATTGTTCCAGAGGCCCTGGAAAGGCCTGTGACCTCTTATTAACCGGGTCTGCTCTGCTCAATTTCTAGAGCCCAGACAAGATCAAAAGGCACTGCTATATAGGTGTAAGTAATATAATATTAACAACTAACAGCCACAACTTCATAGATTCCATTTTAGGATGGAAGAAACATTGCTTAAAAGTCTTTGTCAGCTAGTAAAGTAAATGGTGTAGTTCTTGTATTACAAATGTTGATCAGTGCTTTAACAGTGCTTCTGTGCTTTAACTCCGGTAGCTGATTAAACATTGCATGCTTGGATGTTTGCAGCCAACATGTCAAAACATTTGGATGTCCACAAAACACTGGCCATTCCATCTTAAATTTATAAGAAATATTAGGTAAAAGAAAGAGCTTGATGGCAGACAACAACTTATCTGGCTAGATATTCTCATAAGGCAGAGCAGGACTTTCTTGTGATCAGGAATACACTTATTTTTCAGCTTCCAAGAGCCATAAGGCCATAGCAGTTATTCACTTACATCACTGGATGGGATACTCCTTCATTTTGTTTTTAAAACAATTAAGAATATGTCCACTATTCAAATGATAAGATACTAATGGCTTTTAGAAGTATCCTATATCAGAGGCCCCCAACCTTTTAGGCACCAGGGACTGGTTCTGTGGGGAGAGGTTTTTCCACAGACCAGAAGGGGTGTGCTTTCATGTGCTACCTGCATCTCATGGATGGGGCTTCGCTTGTTTGCGGGGCCTGGTTTCTGGGCATGTTGTGGACCAGTGCCGTGGGGACCTCTGTCCTATACATATCAAAGAACTGATATTTGTATCATATTATAAATAGTTTATGCTTTTGCTTATTTAAGAGTCCTGGTGGTACAGTGGTTAAAATGTGATATTGCAGGCAAAACTCTACCCAGAGTTTGGGGTTCGACCCTGATGGGGTTCATTGTTATTCAGTCTTATCTTCCAAGTCTAAAATGAGGACCCAGATTGTTGAAGGCATGCTTCCATTGTAAACCATCCAGAAAGTGCTATAAAGCTATCAGTATATAAGTAAAATGCTATTGCTATTTATGTACTTATCCACGGATTTTAACTGTATGGTTATTGGACCACACTATTAACAAAATATCTACTTTTATTTTGAAGGCAATCCATTGCACCTATATAATGAAGGCACTTCTACATTGATGAAAGAAAGAGAGCGAGGACATTAAAATCCAGAAAGTGCTATAAAGTGCTATGAAGCAGTATATAAGCCTAAAATGCTATTGCTATTTATGTACTTATCCACGGATTTTAACTGTATGGTTATATGGACCACACTATTAACAAAATATCTACTTTTATTTTGATATCCAGAATTCATAACAAAGCATCCATTAAAATTCCATTGCCCAAACCTATTTAGTTTTACACCTATATGCAAAAACTTCTGAAGGCACTTTTTTTTTGTTTACCTCAGGCATTCTTTAAGAGGATGAAAGAAAGAGAGCGAGGACATTAAAACCCCTTTCACTTTTGTTATTTAATAGCATGTTGGAGGCCATGAAATTCTCTGAGAAACTTTATATATATGCTAGCAAGAGAGAGAAGATCTGGGATACTCAGTCAGTGTGTAACACAGTTCACGTTATCTATTATGTGAATGAGATGTGAACAATAATTTCCTCTATCTTTAAAGCATCGCTCTGGAAAGCCATTCTCTGGCACTACCCTATGGAAAATAATGAAGTGGTGTGCTCTCTCTGAGTCTTTTAGTTTGGATAGTTCTGCTTCATTGTAATACACATTCATCAGAAACAGTTAGTCCTTGGATATTAGCAAAGATGGCTAGTTTTCTGTCTCTGAAAAGAGAATTTAATCAGGTTTCCTTCCCGGCTCTGTTCAAAGCTGGTACTTTTCACATTTCCAAATGCCTAGAGATGGATATAGAGTCACATGATCAGTTCCGTTTTCTCCTAGTAATGAAGTGCTATTTCTGACATTCATGGAACCATGAGCATTTCATCCTCTGGAATAGCTCTTATGAAAACAGTAATAGTTGGAATGTCATTAGACCATATTGGCAATTAATTTTCCAAATGATCAATGGAGAGAATGTCCTTTTCCCTCTATCTCTGGTTTATTTATGCGTTCCCATTAATTATGCCTAATTTTCAGGTGGCACTTTCCCCCCTTATTGTAATTCAATTTAAGCATATCTTTCCAGAGACTTATTAATAGGTAGGGTCATTTATATTGTGTAGCACAAATATTTTATAATCCACTAATCTTGACAAAAAGGCAATGCCTTGCTAATAAAAAATGTATGAGGAGTAATGGGTCCCTATTAATAACTTATTAGGTCAGATCACACAGTTTGAAGTGTCTATTACACTTTAATTTTATCTGATTTCTTTCTTTGGAACCTGCAACTCTTTATCTAGTTATTGACATTATTTTGAATCCAGGCTCTTGGATCATTGACCTCCCAAATCCCAATCTGCTAGAAAACATTTCTTTTCATTCTTGGCCAATGAAAACTTGTACAAAAGTATCAGGGCCTAGAGTAATGTCCAGGTTTTGGTTTTCTTTCTAAAGATTGTCTCTTGGTTACTACAGTTGTAAATCAGTTATTTCTTTGCTAAAAAGACAGACTATTTTTCAACCCAGTTCTTTTTCTAATGAACTTCCTTTTTTAAATAACAACACTGAAACTTTTTATTAATCACCTATTTCCGCTCAGTTTATACTTTCTCTGGTCCGTTTAGCAATTCAGATCTTCCTGAGAAAATGCATTTTGGGAAAGAATCTCAAATTAGGGTGTGTTTCCACATCCATCCCTCTTTCTTATTGAAATTATGCATTGAAAGAAAAGAAAAATAGGAATGAAAAGGAAAGGAAAAGAGACGACAGGATAGGAGAAGAGAAGAATCTGAGTTTTATAAAATTTGTACAAGTCTACACTCATTCATACACACTGGGGCAAAATAAGTTGCAATTTCCAGAAATTACTCACTAGAAATACTTTAAAGATGGGGATCTATGTGACTGCTTAGGGTAAAGTCAAAACACCATTGGTGGTCTCCTTCAAGAGCCCTCTGCTGTCTTTATCTTTAAAGGAGACTTGGAATGAGTGGGCCTTGCTATAAAGAGGAGCACAGGACCACTTTAGTATAATGAATAAATGTGCTATCATTTTCTTTGAATAAATAATCTCTCTGGTTAACTGGATAATGGACTACAAAATATGAGAGTTGGGGACTTGAGAGATGTTTCATTCTCATAAATGTGATACAGTATAAATGCATGCTATGAGACTTTTTTTAGAGTAAATGAAGAATACACACACACACACAAAGAAACACATGCAAATATATACTTCAAGCAGATATGAAGGGATGCAAAATATGGATTTGAAATCATACAATATGGAAGGAATAGATAGTTTAATGCATAATGTAAAATTTGAACAGAAAGATGCTTCTTCCTTTAGACAAGCAAAGTAAAGATGCATTAAAAATAAGCAAGGAGGCTGAAAAAAGGTGGAACAAATTATTTCATATTTCTGAATGATGTAGGACAAGCTAATTTACAGACAAGTCCTATGTGAAGGCTGACCTTCTTCAAGCTTTCTGTGGCTTTGTATATAGATTTTATTCTTTCTTCTGCTCCCTTTTCAGCATTAATTCTCCCTTCTGTTCTTTGTGATGCAATCATTGTCTCTTAGAAAAACCTTCAGGCTAGAGAATATTGACCTTGAAGGCTTCTTTCTCACAACCCAAATACTCCTGAAGTGTGGTCCCTAAAATGATTGGATCATGCAGGTGTAAATATTTAGCCTGTTCCCCTCGCTCTCCTTGAAATAAGTGTGAGGACTTGCATACTTTTCGCTGTGTTTCATCATGTGTCACATTGTGTGCTAAAACAACAATTTATTATTGTAGCACACACCAGAACTGGGTAAATTAGTTCTATTCAATACCCCAGTGCTGAACATAAAATATACATCAGGGTGTCAGCTTCTCTGCAAGTTTGGTCAGATACCTGTGTCTCCATTATTGAAAGATCATTCTTACTTATGGCCATTTAAGAAAACATAACAGAGTAGAATTTGCTGTATATCGTGGGCAAAGATCTCTTCTGCCAGCAATTGTTCAGAGTGATCGTTATTCAGGGAACATTCTCCCTGAAGTTAATGAGTGTTTTGAGCATGGATATTCTTTTTTCCAAGAATGTTGCTGGGACTTAGATTCCATTACAGAGAATAGAATGTGATGACCAAAAGGGCTGAAATCTTTTAAAATAGGACCCGAAGGAGGAAATGACCAGGCAGCCAAGACCCATAAAATACAAATATCTCTGTTAGCAATGGATTAATTTGTCAGTTCACATCCTACAATGCTCACATCTCCCCCCCCAACACAAGTTCACTGTGTTCAATTTCTGCATCAATTTACAATTAAAATTGAATATAGCTTTGAGGTGTCTATTGTCCTTTTGTTCGGATATCTATTGAAAAAAAAAAACCCTCTTTACCCTCTCCTTGTTTATATAAGTATTGCAGTATTCCCCTTTATTTTCATTTCATTTTTAAAATTGGTATATCGCTCTACAAAATTAGACTTTCCTACTTTTACTTATCATTTGATGCATATGTTATTGTTTAAAATTTGTATTTAATTTTAATTCTGTAGTCTCTTCAAGGTGATCAAATGGGAAACAATATCAAAATATATCCCGTGTCACAAGTATTTTCCCCAAAGATAATCTCTTCCTTTGTATGCCCATATCCCCAGTGTGTACATTTTGCATAGTTTTGTGTTAGTTTTCATTGGTGAATTTCCTTGCAAAATACAGGGGTAGCAACAATTGAAAGATAATTGTATAGTTGTGCATATCAGTTTAGAAATGTGACATACTGGACTCAAAATGCTAAATACTGCATAAAATGTTCTAGACAACTTTGGACTGATCTTAGGATTCATTTTATTTTTTTTTAATTTCGGTTTTTTAATAGTCTATTATATATGTTATTGGAGATGATTAATTATCATGTCATTACAAACTACGCAGTACAATTTTACAGCACTGTTTGTCTTTCTTCAATTGGGAACTAATTGGAAAGAGGAGCAGGAAACACCTTTCTCCAGTCACAAAATATGTGGATACTTGGAAGATCAAGTAACTCTTTTTGATACATCTCCCCAATACCAGGAAACTGTCCCAGCTCCCAGGAGCCCAGCTCTTTTGGGCATAGCCCATTGAATTAATGAATAGCTCATTTGCAATGTAATGTCCCAGTATTTACTCTTTGAAATCTGATACCCTACTCAAACATAAAATGCAAGACTGGCAAAGTGGTGTTGATGTTAAGGCCTTGATGGCAAACCCTGGTAGGAGTGACTTCTGGCAGTCTCACCCAGACCTCAACATATGCTATTAAAAGAGAAAGAGAAAGAAGAGGCAGAAGCCAGTTGGCATTGAGTAAGAAAAGGGAGAAGGTTCTTGAGAAACTTTGACGGTCCTATGGAGCAGGTGAATTGATAAGGCAGGACAAATCAGGCCTGTACATTTCAACATCTCTTCTCAATGTCTGGGGAAGAAATAGGACGATATGAAGGAGAATTTAGGTAACTGTCCTCTTTGGGTCAAAAATCACGTTGTAAGTTACATGGTTGATATGTCTCAAGTCCAATACTTGATCCTGATTCTTTTTATAATAATGCTCATCTCTTCCATTCTTACTTACATATTTACAGTATGTAGAAAGTATGCCAGAAAAGCTGCAGTGATGTAGCTGAGAAGTACATTTTCTTATTGGAATATAGGAGTAAGGTAGAAGTTTAGAGTATCAAGGGCTGCTTGGTGTTATGGTTGATTTTCTGTCCTATGAGAAATAGCAGCATAAAAAGAATGTTGCTGTTAATTGAAAGCACAATTAATTTATAGAGACTTGAAAAGCTAATTATTACCAATTAAAAAATTGTCAGCTTGTGTTGTGAATTAACCAGGATCATGGGCACCTGGTGAACATATCTAAGAATATTTAGTTGATCAAAGGCAGCCAGATGACAAACATAACAAGAATTGAAGAACCAAAAACTTCTAGACAACTTGAGATCATCTTTCCAATGTAAGTCTATTGAACTGGAACTACAGTCATTAAGATGTTCACTTGATGGCAACAAAAGGAAAAAAAAAAACACAAAATATTAACTCTGCTACCACTTGTGATCATCTACATTTTGTACCTCTATGAAGTTTAACAGCAACACAAGTAACTGCTGTTGGTAGATCTTCTTTTTTTTTTTTAATTGAAAATTTTTTAAAAAACTTTTACAAAAACAGAAAAAAAACCAATAACAACAACAACAAAAAAAACAAAACAATACAACCCTCCCCCAACCCCTCCCAAGCCACCCCCTCCCTCCCCCCCCAGAGCTTTCCAGAGCAGAATATAGGCTTAATTAAAAAAAATAACAAAGTTATAAGATAATTAAAAATAATGTATATATATATATATATATATATAAAAAATTATAATCCTTAAAAAGAGAAAGTATTTAAAAAAAACAAAGAAAAAAAATAGAGTTTTTATACAAATTATAAAAAAGCTAAATGATATTTTTTCAAATCCAGTTTAAATTGTATGAAATTTATCCATTTTTCCCATACAGCAAAAAATTTCTCTTGCGTTTGCTCTTTTAAAAAAGCCGAAATCTTTGCCATTTCCGCCAAGTAAGATACTTTAAAAAACCACTCTTGCAAAGTGGGCAAAGATTCCTTCTTCCAGTATTGACCTACTAACAGCCTTGCGGCTGTAATCAGATTAAGCATCAATATAACCTCCTTAGCATCATAATCAGTAACAATACCAAGCAAAAACAATTGTGGAGTAAATTTTACCCTCTTTCTAAAAGTTCTCTGAATATTCCACCATATCTTAATCCAAAAAGCTTTTATATTTTTACACGACCACCAAATATGATAATAAGTGGCATCCAGGCAGCCACATCTCCAACATTTAGGCTGTAAGTCAGGATACATGAAAGACATCTTTTGTAGATCGGTAGATCTTATTAGACCACAGTTAGCCACTGGAGAGGATGTGATCTGAATAATATTGATAAAAAATAACTTGTAAGATTTTGATGTTAAAATGTTTCAAGAAATTGGGAAAACATTATTTTTCTTGTATTTTTTTTCTTGTAAAAGAATATAAAAAAGTCCGTGCAATTATGCTGTATCCGGGGCACTACATTTGATTACAGTTAAATGTAAGGGCTATGCTCCCTTGACTTTTTATAGACTTAAAATCAAACAGAAGAAATATTTTGCCTGCAAGTGTGATGTGGACTGGAGCAGACCATATGATACAACTGTCCCAAGTTCTCAGCCACCACCCATAATCTCCCACAATTTTTCCTAAGGGCACTTTAAACAATGCTGTCACTTTGCTACAGCTACTGAAGCAAACCCAAATACATTTAAGCTGTTTCAGGAAAGGCACAGTTGATAGCGTTTTGCTTAGACAACGGGGTTAAAGTACTCCTTTGAGAAAAAGGCTGCAGGAACATTTCGAGGACAAGATAGTAAAAATGGAAACATATGACTTAGAACAGGAATATTGGAAACACTGACATTTATTCCAACTTCCTCTAAATGAAAGTGAAGCCTGTCTGAAGTGGTTGAAGATATTTGATTATTGTGATTATTATATTAGCGGGATCCAGATCATTAATGCAGTCTTATATTTGAATTCTCATACACAAATCCCAGCAAGTTTAATAATGCTTGCTCTGAAACAATTGTATGTAGCACAATTGTATATCCTTATTCAAAAATAGAACTAGGCTTGGCTTTTGAGGAGGATGCTGGGGAGAACCCACTCCCCAAAATGAATGGGACAAAGAAGTTAGCCAGAAGGCTTAAGTAAAAACTAACACTCGACAATCAGGAGCGCATCTAAGCCTGCTTTGTTTTTGGTGAGGAGACAGGTATGACTCTGGGGCCTCAGATTGCGTACATCTAGTATATAGAATTGCAATTCTAGTAGTAACCAATAGTGCTTTATTGTGTCCAGTTGATTTCAGTGATAACCACATCTAACTAGGGTAAACTCCCCACCAGTGACTTACAACATTGTCTCATGTCTCCAGTCATTGTTGAGATAAGGTAACAATAAGCCCATCATTTCAGCTCAGTAATGATCAGAAAAGCGGAAGGTACAAATAATTCAGTGGGGAACCTGGTTAATTTCCTCTGGATATCCTATTATTTTTGTAGAGGACATGAGGATTTCAATTTATCACTGCATTAAGTGCTCATTTCAGATCCTGTCAAAGTATGTCTATAGGGTTTAAGTCTAGACTCTGACTTGGCTATTTTGAAACATTAAATTTCTTCTTTATAGCACTTTTCTTGAGTCTGAGATCACTCTCTTGCTATGTGACTTTCACTGCAGCTTCAGCTGATGGATAATAGGACACATATTCTGTTGTACAATTCTCAGATGCATTAAAGATTTGGTGCTTTGTTCAGTTAAGACAAGTCATCTAGGTTCTAAGACAGCAAAGCATTCCAAAACTATGATATTACTGATAACTTGTATGTTTTTTTAAACTGTAAAATTCTGTGTTTGGTTTTTACAAGATCCACACTGTTTCACAATTCCACAATATTTCCACAACATCCATGTAGCTCAAAGTTCCTTCTTCCAGAAACCTGCAGATTCCTACTTCTTGTTGAGGATGATGTTCTTGATTATTTTATGGTGTGCTATTGGAGAGATTTTAAAATATTCTTCTTAAAAAAAATTCATTCTTGTGACAAATGTCTCCACAGCAGACTTAATGGCCATTCTGCCAGAATTTAGGGGGTCTTTTGCTCAGCAAAGTAGAATTTAGCTGTTTACCAAGTAGAAACACTAGACACACAGTGTGGCTAAAATCCACTTTTTTTTTTCCTAGCATATTTGGTCCCCTTCCAGCAGACTTCCAAAAGGCCACTGGTTAGTTGTCAAAAATGTAGACCCACTCACCCCAAGATCAGATGGAGCTGATCTTGATTCAAAAGGTTGGATGAATGTGAGAAATGGAGAAGTTTGGAGACTCTTTCAGTTAATTCTGTTCTACTTTTTTTTTAACAGAAAAGTTTTAGTAAAATCCAAACAGGTGATTGACTTTTTAGGCCTATGATTAGCCAGGTGAAGGAGTTCCAGAAATGAACAAATATTCTGACACTTCTCAGGTTGTGATTGCTGTTCTGCCTATAACAGATGTCATCTGTATTGAACTTTTTGGCTGCAGAAGATGAAATACAGTATATTTGCAGAGTGAAACTTTTGAGAAAAAAAAGAACTACTTGCCAGCCATTAAACAAAAGATTGGCTTTACTATGCTTTGCTGTTGTGTGGCAGCCAGTTCCATAAGATGTATGTGGATGCAAATTATAATGGATTCAACAAATCCTGTCCAACTATCAGTGAAAATAAAGTATTTACAACAAAGAAAAATAAAGGTTTTGGAATAGGCTTCATAGTCTCCAGATTTCAATATTTTTTAAAAAATTGTGAAGATATCTCAAACATGAATTGCGTGCAAAAAGAATCAAGAGACTTTCTGAGTGTAACAGTTCTGTAAGGCAGAATAGTTTACAAGGCATTTTGGAAAGGATATGTTACGAAACGTTTGCACAGTACTCACAGAACTGGCTGTAGGTATCCTTTTAATTGAAGCAATTACTCTAAGGGAGCAATTACTTTTCAGTCTGGCAAAGACATGTTAGACAACTGTCTATGAAATTAATTAGTTAGCAAATTTGGTGGTATTTGTTTGTTCATGCTCTATCTATATATCAGTAGGATGGATGTGAACTTCCGGTAACATTCAGTGACCAAGATATACAAAGAGTACAGAGAAGAGCAACAAAGATGATTAGGGGACTGGAGGCTAAATCATATAAGGAATGGTTGCTGGAATTGGGTATGTCTAGTTTAACGAAGAGAAGGACAAGGGGGGACATAATAGCATTGTTCCAATATCTCAGGGGCTGCCACAAAGAAGAGGGAGTCAAGCTATTCTCCAAGGCACCTGAAGGCAGGACGAGAAGCAACAGATGGAAACTGATCAAGGAGAGAAGCAACTTAGAACTAAGGAGAAACTTCCTGACAGTTAGAACAATTAACCAATGGAACAACCTGCCCCCAGAAGCAGTGAATGCTCCAACACTGGAAGTTTTTAAGAAGAGACTGGACAGCCATTTGTCTGAAATGGTGTAGGGTTCCTGCCTGAGCAGGGGGTTGGACTCGATGACCTCCAAGGTCCCTTCCAACTTTATTATTATTATTATTATTATTATTATTATTATTATTATTATTATTATTATTATTATTATTAAAAGTGATGTAGCCAAAAATACAAAAGGGGTTTCTTTATGAACAGCTAAAACTTTAACTTGCTTTTCTGTATGAAAAAAATAATTGTTGCTTAAAGACACTTCATCTTTACTGAGTTGATACCTGACAGATCAGCATCTTCTTCTTCTTTTTTTAGGATCTTGCAGAAGCCTGAAATATGATGGACCATTTTAATGAAAACAGAGAGATGCTCTGTTCATGTCAAATTCTTCCTAATCATTTTCAAAACATGACCAAGTACAGTCCTAAGTTAGATTTCTTTCTCCAATGAGTCTGCAATCCATATAAGATTACCAATGGCTATCAACACATCTGGTGGCAGTGAATTTCATAGTTCAACTATACATTGGATAGAAATGGATTTTTTTAATTCACACCTCCCTAGATTCTAGAGAACACGGAATAGCAGAATTCAGAAGTTGGGGGTGTTCCAACACTGGAGGCTTTTAAGAAGAGATTGGACATCCATTTGTCTGGAATGGTATAGGGTCTCTTGCATAAGCAGGGGGTTGAACTAGAAGACCTCCAAGGTCCCTTCCAATTGCATTATTCTGTTATTTAATGGCTAAGGATCTCCCTTCAGATTGGTCCAGGTATGCAGTTACAGATTCTTGAGCTTCTCAGCTTTCACTGGTCAGAAGAGAAGGGAGATTGAATGACAATGTAGTGGATTGGTGTCTGGATATTTTCAATGTATTTCATCCTTTTATGTTTTAATTCAGGGGATTTCCACAGAATCATAGATGCTGGCAACAGTGCGAGAAATATTGAATGAAAAACCTAAACAATCTTTTCCTAAAGTATCATGCTTAGGTAAAAGAATCTTTGGAAAGACTTGAAAACCATGCAAGGCCACAGGACTAGACAGACAACTTTGATAAGGCTTTTCCCTGCAGCTCTGCTTCTACTCCTTGCCTTACCATACTTGAGATTTTCTTGCACAATAATAAAAAGTGCAAACTATTTTTAGGAGATTGAGAAAACAGGACCATTTCTTTTTACTTTTAGCTCTCCTAACCATTTAGTATACTAACACATGTCCCAGAAGTTAGATGCACCTTACTCCAAGAAGGTAAATATAAACAATTTGTCTTCACTTTTGTAATCCTGAGCATACAGCAGCATTTACACAGTGAAAACACAATTTGGCCTTTTTGTGTGTGTGTGTGTGTGTGTGTGTGTGTGTGTGTGTTTCATCTATAGTGTGCCATTTGGTGGCAGCATTGCACCAATTACATGGAACAGGACTTTATTTGGGCTGGTTTTCCCAAGAGAAAGTTGAGTAAATGAAGGCTTTTGCAAGACTAAGCCTGCCTACAGAACAGAAGATGAATGATAATTTTGGAAAATATAGACAAAAATTATCTTGCTGCAGAAGACTGATTACATAGTGGCAAATATAACAAAATACCACTAGCAGTAGCTTTTTGTATGTTTTAACTCATTGCTGTTGTTTTTTTTAAAAAAAACAACCTTCACTTAATTAAGCTTGACTTGTGAGAATGACAATATGCGCTATTTTTCCTGATTGTTTTTTGAAGTCTAACCTAGAGCTCTGGGATTTCAGAATATATGTAGCCAGTGTGGCACTGATGATGTTACCTAGTTTGGTAAGGAAATGTCTGCAAGAAAATAACCGAGTTTTGAGAGCACCAAGGATCCCACAATTTATGAACATTTAGAAAAAATGTAATAGTTGGCAAACACTAAATGAAGGTTGTTGTTATTGTTTGAAGAGAGTAAGCAATTTGGTTGACTGTGGGATTCCAGTGGACATAGTGCAACTTAATTTTAGCAAAGAGCTTGATGAAGTTTCTTATGATATTCTAATAGAGAAGATGAGAAATGTGGCTTGGGCTTTACTAGCATTAAAGAAATTCAGGACTGGTGGGACAACAATCTCCAACAATTATACGTTATTCTGAAAGCATATCTTGGGGCTCTTTCCTACACCCTGACTATACAACATATTATATAGATAAGAAATTAAAAAAAAACATTATTATTAAATCTGAGAATGACACAAAGATAGAGGGAAATAGCAGGAACTTTAAAGAACACTGTCGTGATTGATAAGGATCTTGACAAGTTGGAACAAGTTTGAACAATGGAGAGAAGCTACAAATTGAACTTCAGCAAAGTCCAATACAAAATCTTACATGTTGGTAGAAAAACCAAAGGTCTGATATAGAATGAGGGAAGAGATAAACCACTCCACATATGAAAAAGATCTGGAGGTCTTAGTGAATCACAAAGTGAATGTGAGCCATCGGTGTGATGCAGCTGCACAAAAAGCAAATGCCATTCTAGGCTTCATCAACAGCAGGATCATGTCAAAACAAGGAGTTCAACAATCAACTTGTCCCTAATACCTGGGAGAACAACCAGATCTTCAGTAATTTCTTGAACAACATAAGGATGGCAGTCACCTGGAAGGAGAACATTCCAGACAGACAAGCAGACATTTAAAACATTTCATTTATGTTTTGCATTTTTATTTTCTGCTATTATGCCTGAGCTGATGAAGGGGACAATGCAGATTAGTTGTAGGTTGTGAGAAATTTGTGTTCTTCTAAACTTACTTCTAGGTAGACAGCATAATAGGTGAACATAAAGTTTAAAGAAGGGCCATAATTTAAGGACAGAAAGCAAACCTTACAGAAACTGTAGGAAGTTTGAAATTCCTCTCCTGACATTCCCAAATAGAATCAAGAAAAACTCTTCCTTCAAACTTTGGAGACACTTTACACTCTCTGTGAATGATATTGGAGCAGTCAGATTTACAGTCTTGGGATAAGGCAAATTGCTATTTGTATGTTTGTGAAGGAATGTACCAAGGGAGAAAATTACTTTGGTGCAAACTAGGAAACACATACAATGTGCCATTTAAAAAAAGGGGGAAAATGATTAAAAGAATACATTTATTGATAAAAAAATACTGACATATAGGTATAATGTAAAGAGAAATTTACTCAATGTGTGCAGTATCCAAAATACAATAGAATAACAGAGTTAGAAGGGACCTTGGAGGTCTTCTAGTCCAACCCCTTGCTCAAGCAGAAAACCCTATGCCATTTCAAACAAATAGTTGTCCAATCTCTTCTTAGAAATCTCCAGTGTTGAAGTACCCACAATTTCTGGAGGCAGGTTGTTTCACTGATTAATTGTTCTTACTGTCAGAAAATTTCTCCTTAGTTTCAGGTTGCTTCTCTCCTTGATTAGTTTCCGTCCTTTGCTTCTTTTCCTGCCTTCAGGTGCTTTGGAGAATACCTTGACTCCCTCTTCCTTGTGGCAACCCCTGAGATATTGGAACACTGCTATCATGTCACTCCCTAAAGTCCTTCTCTTCATTAAACTAGACACACCCATTTCCTGCAACCGTTCTTCATATATTTTAGCCTCCAGTCCCCTAATCATCTTTGTTGCTCTTCTCTTTACTCTTTCTAGAATCTCAACTTCATTTTTATATCGTAAAAACTGGATGCAGTATTCCAAGTGTGGTCTTATCAAGGCATTATAAAGTGATACTAACACTATGCTCTAGTCTAGCAGACAGGTTCATGAAGGTTCAAGAAAACAATTCTGAATGATTGACAGCTGATGTTGAAACACATTTAAATTGGGGAAAATGAGAAAGTGAATTCAATCAAACTTGGCTGGTTCATCAGTTCATTAGTCTCTTATCAGAATACAAGCAAGAATATAAGAATACTGTGGGGGTCTATCAAGTTATTGCTTCATGAGAAAGTGAAGGATTTCTGGCTCCATGAAACTCTTTACTTGCACACAAAAACTTGTCATTCAAACCAATACAAATAAGAAGAGGTGTGTGGCAGGAACTGTAGTCTTCAAGCCCTCCACTCCAGGAGAATGTAACCATGATGGGGCATAAATCAAACAACTGACTGATATACAGTGGCCTCTCTCAAAACCCTTCATGATTTTGAAGGATTTACATCATCTTTTCATTGGGCAAGTCAAAGCTGGCAGACTGGAATATTACCCCTCTGTTTTATAACTAAGGTATATTGTGCAATTTCCAGTGTTTCAAGAACAATACATTAAAAGGCAACACAGTTATGGGGGTCAGCTGAACCAACAAAGTTTTATGAATGCTTTGCTGGAAACTGCAATAAAATGGTAAGATGAGCTGAAATCTGACCTTTTCAGATGGCTTTTAAAAATAAAATAAAATAAATCTTATTCTGAACTTGTTGGTTTTCTTGTTTTTCATGGTCATCATTTTATGTAATGCTATTTGTCTGCAAAGCAAGGGGGGAAAGCTCTATTCTTCTCAATTGTATACTACTTTTTTCCCCTCCAACTTCAAGGATGCCAAATGCTGATATGCCGAAACAACATCGAGAATGAAGCCAGAATGGATGAAGTTGGATCTCACAAAATAAACATTTTGGGTGCCGTTCATTCTGGAGGCCACACCAAGACAGAAACTTGAATTTAATTAAATGAGATAAATTAAGAAACAGATTACACAATTACATGCAAATAAAGTTTCCCCTTCTGTCACATAAAAACATTACAATTGGGAGCAGGTTTTTGAGGGGCTCGAGGGCCCCAAGGCTTTGGGAGGACCAGATGGTTTACCCCTGGCTTAATAATACTAGAATGTTTCCAAAATCTGATATGCGTTTCTATCAATGGCAATTTAAAAAAGGAAAAAAACAAATAAATAGAATACAAGTAGTTCAGAGAAATCAAATTTTTGTCAACTTTCTTCTATTAGATATACTAGCTTGATAATTTTTCTATATTACATATTGTATGGATTATATTATTATATCCTTTATCTTATCTGTATTTATCTATCTATCTATCTATCTATCTATCTATCTATCTATCTATCTATCTATCTATCTAATTTAGTGGGCTGCCCAACTCAAACAATATGACTCTGAACTATAGAAAGCAAAAACAAATAATAAACAGAAAAAAATAACCATAAAATGTTTAAAAAACAACCTAGTATGCAAAATGTAAAATGGCTGCCAGCCATGATTATTAAGAAACGAAAAGGGGACTCTATTGAGGTGGAGCCAAATACCAGAGAAAGCCTGATGTTTACAACTTTCCCAAAAGCAAGCAGAGTTGAGGCCTGTTATATGGGTGATGGGTGAGGAGTGGACAGAGACTGTTCCAGAGCATAGGGGCAGCCAGTGAAAATGGATGCTTTCTAGGTCTCACAAGATGGCAATATTTAAGAGGAAATTTTTCCTATGAGAGAATTCAGGTGGTATAGGAAGTAAAAAAGATGACCTTGATGGAAATACTGTACTGTATACAAGAACCTTTTATTAGGCAAAGGAGGCTGAAATATGTTTAATTCCTGAGAAACAAGGTTATATTCAGAAGCAACTCATATAGATACCTCCTTGAGACTTATGCTCCTGGAGCCCAAGAAGGGGAAGAAAATACAGCACAATCAGACTTGCAAGCCAATCTCAGTAAATATAGCTTTAGCTTCCCTGTGGATTAATTTCTTGATGTGGTCTACCTGGTGGGGCTGATAGGTAGGCAGATGTGCTTGAGAGAAGACAGTCCTGCAAGGAACCTTGTCCTATGCACATGAGGCTATAAAGATGATACCCAACACCTTGAACAATACCTAGAGCTGTAGTGGGAGCTAGTACAGCTCCTGTAGTAGTGGTGACACAGGAACAGAGTTCCTATATCTCTTGAGGCTACTATTATGTTCACCCAGCACCAATTGTCATTATTAGATAGTATTTTTAAAAGTACAGATAAGCCCTTGATTCTACAATTGTTCTATAAGAATTCGGATGCAGAAACAATAGAGGTACAGGATATCATTAGCACATTTTCTTCAACATGATGTTTTCCAGACATGGTGGGAGGCAGTGGGGAGAGATGATACAGGTTACATAATTCTTAATCATAGAAGCTGAGAATTCTGGGAGATGTAGATTGAGGATATTCATAGACTTTAAGGTTGAGGAGTAGTTTTGTAAACACGATAGAGCTCAGGTGGCACCTGATGGCATATGGATCACCAGCATTCCCAGAGCTTTTTTTAGATTTTTGTTTCATATACTATTCCATAAAGATTACTGCTGAATTTTGGCATAATTCACTGGAAAACAATTATGTATTTTTTTTAGTTGGGATCTAGCACACCAAAACCATAATATTCCCTCAAAATATAATCCCCACTAAAATTCTGAGCTTCTCCTCTTTGGTGATCCCATGACACCACTTCCTTGATCTCTGAGTTCTTCAGCAGATAAAGAAATATGCTGGACTAATGTCTAATCAACAAAGAAAATGCTTGGGAATTATTGTATTCTTTTAAACTTCAGAGCATACATTTCTAAAAATTGCATGCAAAATTCTGTTCATTAAAGAAAATCACAAACGTTAATGTATAAACAACTTAATGTAAAAGTTAGGTCCAAACCTCACCTAAGTGGGACACTTTTTATTTTTTTTTATTTTTTAATGAATTTTGGTGTTTAGTCTCTTCTCACTTATGAATCTTTTTGGCTTTATTCAGCATCTTTTACTCTTATTTACCTCTTAAGATTCTTGGGAGCATTACAAAATAGAAGCAACCATATATTATTGCATTTCTTGGAAGAAAGGATGGATAGATAGTAAACAAGAAGCCACCAGCTTCAATGTTATGATACAGGTGATGCTGTGAATTATTGTATAACAGGAGGCAAAGAACCCTCTACCTCCTTGAAAACTCATTTCAACAGAAATCTTGCAGTACAACCATAGTGTTAATAAATGAGATTTTCATGTTAGCAGTCTATCAACTATCCATCCATCCATCCATCCATCCATCCACCCATCCTTTTTGCCTTATTTCCATAGCAATATGGGAGTAATTATTGCTTTATTATCAATCTTTAATCAATCTCTTCAATATTTGGGAGGGAGGTAGCCAAAGAGACTCAATTCATTTTTATTTGCGTTTTAATAAAGCAGAATGAAGAGAAGTCTGATCCTTTGGTTGTTTGCTTAAATACAATATTTTAATACAACAACAAAGGGATATCATTGTTGGAGTGAGTTAACTTTTGCACACCATCTTGAAGAGCATATTGACACATCCTTATTCCAGTACTGTCCCAAGAGAGAAAAAGCTGTCACAGAGGCATTTGTATACATCTGGTAATATAACAGAGCCATGTATGCTAGTTCTATAGATCAGCAAAGAAGTGATAAGCACTCACAGGTGAGTGTGCTTATGGAAAATAAGTTTATTTATATTTACTGAAAGGGTTTGTTTATTTTCACACTTGAATAGAAGTTTGCCTACAGTGGGGTCCTCCTTTTTTGTTTTAGCTTTAAATTCTGAATTACAGCTCTTATGGGTCTGAGCTAGCAGGCTAATTCTGCAACAATGGCTATTGTTCCAGAGAGAGCAAAGCTGTTGCTTTAGAGGAGATCCTTGGAGCTAAAAAAAGGAGAGAGAGAGAGAGAGAGAGAGAGAGAGAGAGAGAGAGAGAGAGAGAGAGAGAGAGGGAGAGAAGCCACGGGACACACATTATTTAAGTACAGTATATGTATTTCCCTCAAAGGCATATTTATTAATCTGATTTTAGAGAGGAGGTGACATTTGTCTTTAGTATTTGAGAAATATACTAGCATCACATAACGCTGAATGTGAAAAACACCTCTATTTAAAACAGCTGCAATCACCCACTGAAACATTTGCAAAAGTTCTGGAATTAGAGTGTGATAGAGAAAGGTATTTAAGAAATTGTCATGCAAACATTTGTGGTGATGAAAGCAACGTGGGATTTCAAGGAAAGGATACTTATCAGGTATTTGTTTAGTTGCTCCTGTTGTATTTGTTCAGCAATAAGTTTTAATGGCTCTACATGTAAGATGGCTTCTGCTCTTTTGAAAAATGCCTATTGCCTTCCTGTTGATCTGTCTGTCTGTCTGTCTGTCTGTCTGTCTGTCTATCTATCTATCTATCTATCTATCTATCTATCTATCTATCTATCTATCTATCTATCTATCTATCTATCTATCTATCTATCTATCTATCTATCTGTTACCCATAGATTTCTAGAGGAAATCTGAGAGCATTTTCCAGATGCTCAAAGCTACTGTGTTTAAATACTCTTTCTCTTATTACTCTGCAAAGTTCCTGAATTGTGTAGTTTCCAAAATGCAAAATAGGTGAAACAGCTGTTCCTGTGTCACAGATTTATGGCTGCAGTACACATATGTCTCTACAGCTGGGCAACTTAATAAGAGAATTCCAACAGACTCAGAATAATTCAAGTCTCTCTTATTTTGTCTTTGGCTGTAACAAACTGCAATGCACAATGAAAAATGCAGAAACACTTTTGATTTACACTACAGTATAATGGTATTATTTGAAAATCTTGAGAAAAATAAATTAATCATTTATAAATAATTTATGGATTTTTATGTACAACCTCAATCCAAATACAGCCCAGAGTTACTTGACGGTGAGATAGGTGGCATATGCTGTAAATTTAATAAAACAAACAAATAATACATAAAAATCACAAGTGACTAAAAGGCAACATGCATTTGTCCTGAAAAAAAAAAAAAGAATGGTAGAAGTTGTTGGGGAAGTTGAAGGGTGGTGATAGCTAGCTTTTGCTACTGGGAAATTGACATTTTATGGCAGGCCATACCCATTTCGTGATCAAAATTCCAAATATGTCCACTAGTCCTCAGTTTATTAATATACCATGATATTCTTAGGTTAGTATCTCTAGGAGATTGTATCAGCTTTATCATAATTTTGGGAATAATTAAAATTATCAAGATTATGTCTCTTAAATGCTATTTATAATGACAATATATCTCATCACCTGTCTAACTGTAATCCTAACCCTAACCCTCTCTGGAACTTATTACTTATTTTTATCATAGAATATGTCACAAATATTTTTTACAAATTGCCCACAAATCTTTTATTTTTTCTTTTTACCTGAAAACATTTATCACTGCTTTGTTTAATGATACCAAGAGAAATTCTGAGATGGAATTATTTTGAAATGTTCCTCTTGCTTTGACATAAAAGCAACTGAATATTATGTTTTATTTATCTGAAGCACTTTTAATCTTCAGTGAAAATTACTCCTGTATTAATTAACAATAAACATAACTGAACTTGCCTTAAAGCTTACCTTCTAAATTACAATTCAGGAGTTTCAAAAGCTCATCTTTTTAATATAAATTGATTATCACATAACACAGGAGATGCTACCTGACATCATGAACCACGATGGGTATCATGCTCTAACATGACTCTCCTACAAACTTCTATATTACAGAACATACACATAAGACATAAAAGATGGAGAGAGAAGAGGAACACAAAATAATCAGAAGCATCATTTCTCAAACTTACAAGTTCCAAATTTGACCAGTGGAATGGGATCCATTTAGTAAGGCAAGGAATCTAGTAGAGCTGATTTCTCAGCACAGTATAACATGTTTTAGTGAAAATTGCTTTGCTTTATAAATATAATCCAGAAGAATTGGTAACATGGGGCTATAGACTAGACTGAGAAGTCAAAATAGCAACCAGAATCAAGACAGTGACAAACTACTTCCCTATTGCTACCAAGCTAAAGTACATGGATTGACATGTCCATGAAGTCACCAGGAGTCATTTCAAACATGAAGGAGATTTTACCTTTTGATTGCTATCCATTATCCTCAACTGGTGATCCCAGACACAAAGCTTTCAGCAAATGTTCATGCCTGCTTTTTCTTATTTAACCTCCTGTCTGTCATCTTTACTGTATGCACATCAGGAAGGAAATGCTAAACAGCTGACTCTACAACATGACAGTATGACTTCATTAATCAG
Organism: Crotalus tigris; assembly: GCF_016545835.1. Taxonomy (NCBI): domain Eukaryota; kingdom Metazoa; phylum Chordata; class Lepidosauria; order Squamata; family Viperidae; genus Crotalus; species Crotalus tigris. The sequence goes on along the minus strand of NW_024096552.1, from coordinate 9,180,977 downwards.
AAATATCTTGATTTATTGTTTTTATGAGTCGTTGGAAATTTGCTAAAAGCATTGTATGATCCCTCATACAACTTTGGATTTATACAGCCTTTCACTAAATGTATTAAGTACGTGTTATTGATAGCTTCTACCATGAAAAAAAGGAGCTCTACCTATACTTTCATTCCAATATTAAAAACTATACATCCACTAAGTGCAAAAAGGAGTGGAGAATTTAATGCATGTTTAATTTATATGTGCCAAAAATGGTAGTAAATACTTGTATTTCAATATTTTTTTCATTGGAGAAATGTTTGTTTCCAACATAAATGAAAATGTAGGCATCTGCCCTGCTTCTTGCCTGGGTATGATTGAGTTTATTTTTTATTTTTTAAGTACAAAGCTCTGACTGCTCTGTTGAACTTAATTGATTGATGGCTACTTGGGATGTGCATGCTTAGAAGCAAGGCCATATTGCAATCAGAAGCATTAGATAACCTTCAGCTATTGTTAGACGTGTCAGTCCTATGCACTCTGTATGATAGCCAGCCCTAACAATGCTATGGTATTCATTTCATTGTGACCATGCAAAGGACTAATTCTTTTTTTTTAATAACAAGTTTTATTGAGTTTTCAATTTTACATCAAGTATTTAGGAAACAGCGTGGTGATTGGGTAGTCAATAGTCCAATAACAAAATCTTTTGTACATATCTTAGGTTGCGTCATTAAAAATTCCCTCTCCATTTCCCTTAATTGTTATATCATATTCAAGTTAATACAGTTCTAGTTATAACTCAGTCAGTCAATACATTTGTCAATATAATTTTGCTTATACATATCCAAGTCCTGTTTTTAAGTTTTACCTAATTCCAATTACCGTGTTCCAATTTAGCCTTTGATAACCGTAATATTTAAACTTCGGGTAACCCAAATATCCCTAATTTCATTACAAAATAATTGTCGTGTCTAAAATACACATGTTATTCAAATAATTGCATTCTTATTTTATTTCACAAGTATATTCTATTTCTCGTCCTAGTACCTCATCATTTATTAGTAGAATATCTTACATTGTCACAAATCCACTTCCATATTACAATTCAAAACTATAATCTAATGGCTAATTTTCATTTCCTTTATAGGTCTAAGTCCTAGATATTAAATCAATCAGTATCTCTAAAAATCTCTTTAGCCTATTAACTAGGATTTTAAGCTGTTCCATCATCAGTCAGCGAAAAAGGGAAAAAGGAGAAAAAAAATCCTATTTTTAAATCTAACTCTAGCTTTCTTTTTATGCCAAGCAGGCTTTCATACCAGTGCCTTTAAATCCTCAGATGGATCTCCCTTCATTCCTACACATGTTGTTTGAATCAAGGGAGAGCATCCAGTTATCAATTTTTCAAAGGAACTGGCCCCTTTGTAATAATTAGATTGTTGCCCTAATAGTTCAAATCTCGATGTATGATTTAAAGTATTTGTCATCAGTTCAGTCTGGTCTTCTTCTTCTTCCAGTTTTGTCTGGCTAGAATAAAAGGTCATATCCAGTGTTGTAAATGTTATTTGATTGTCTAGATTGTCTAAGTTCTCAGTATATTGTGTTTGCTGATCTTTGGCATCCTCCATCTTAATGTTGCTTTCTTCAGTTTCTGTTGTTTTTTGAATTGCAGGTACTTTAGTTGAAATTAGAGTTGGACTGTCAAAGTTCTCAGTAAATTGTGTTTGTTGTTGTGTAGAATCCTCTTTGATATTAATTTGTTTCTCTTCTGTTGTTTTTTTGGCTTATAAGTTGATCAGTTGGAATCTGGACTTCAATTTGTGATTTTAAGATGACATCTTTGTTTTTCACTCTGGAGTCCATTAGCTCAGTGGCTTCAAGAATTTTTTCAAATATAAGTTTATAGTTAAGTTGTGGGTAGGATTCCTCCATTTCTATGGTGATTAAATATAGTTTTTTAGTGGAGGCTTTGTTTGGGAGAGTCAGCAAATGTCCACCTCCATTGTTCCTAAAAGTTGTTTTCACTACCCAACTGTTTCAGGTTCTTATCTTTTTAAGATAATGTGAAGGGCAAATCTAGGGAGTAAGCAAGCCTCACAGTCAAAGAAATTCAGTTGCTATACCAGGCTTCACCACAAGATGTCCCTGATAGGCTATAGAATCTTTTCCAGACACCAGTTAGGCTTTTATCCAGTTAAATTTTTCCCCCAACTTAAGAAATAGGTAAGATGATAGGTCCCTGTAATAGGAACTTTTTGTGACCCCAAAGTATCCAAAAAATGAAAATTCAGTTATTTAATTGTTTAGATTAGTTATTCTGTTCTTTTCAAAGCTTAGTTTCCCAGAGTAGTCAAACGCTGCTGTGTTAGAAGCGGGGAATAAATTTCAGGAGGCTTTCACAGGAAGATAGTTGGGGTAAAAGAAAGTTAAGGAAATGTCTCACCCAAATCCTCCACGGTGTTTTCCTTGTGCTTGGTGGTAATTTTGGCTTTCGACTGGTATGAAGAGAAACCGGGAGCCGGAGAGAACGCTCTCTCTATACGTCCACCAGCGCCGTGATCCGGAACTGGAAGTGAGGACTAATTCTCATTTAGCTTTAGCTTGATTTAAAGTGCAGAAATATATATATCATCATGTTAACAATAATAGTAAACACTTTTAAACAATTATGCCCAACCACAAATATCTCCAAGATATTTTTCAGAGCTGTTCTCTTGAAGAAATGTGCAACCTATCTCTATAGGACTACATAAAGTTCCCTAGAGCCTTGTGCCTTTCTCCATAAGCATTTCAAAAGATCAACATTTAAACTCTAATTTTTAATATGGGAGGTACAGGGACTCCTCAACTTATGACTGTAATTGAGTACAGAATTATGGTTGTAAGTTTTGGGGGTCATAAATAGAGGCATTTTGTGACCTGACTGGATTTTTTGACTTTTTTTTACAAGGGTTGTTAAGCAAACACCAGGGTTGTAAGTGAACACTGTGGTTGTTAAGCAAAGACCCTGGTTGTTAAGGGAATCTATTTTCCCCAGTGGGCATTTTTTGCAAGAAACTGGCAGTAAATTCCAAAACCCACCAAAGAAGTTGCAAATCACAAGAGGAAAAAAAAACAACTCTTCAGAACATTCAAATCCACCCTGATAATGTCTATAGTGAAAACAATAGCTATATTTTAATATTAGTATAGTATAAAGTTGGAAAGGGACCTTGGAGGTCATCTAGTCCAACCCCCTGCTCGGGCAGGAAACCCTACACCATTTCGGACAAATGGCTGTCCAGTCTCTTCTTAAAAACTTCCAGTGTTGGAGCATTTACTGCTTCTGGAGGCAAGCTGTTCCACTGATTAATTGTTCTCACTGTCAGGAAGTTTCTCCTTAGTTCTAGGTTGCTTCTCTCCTTGATGAGTTTCCACCCGTTGCTTCTTGTCCTGCCTTCAGGTGCTTTGGAAAATAGCTTAATTCCCTCTTCTTTATGGCAGCCCCTGAGATATTGGAAT